>NC_070640.1:13418894-14142738 GCF_947347685.1 Pleuronectes platessa | reverse complement strand
GACTGGTTGTGTGCAGCCTGGGGCAGATCCAAATGAAAACTAGGTGTCATAAGGGGAGGAGCTTTTTTTCCGGCCACTGTACAGTAACAAATGGTTCCATTCACCTTTAAATACAAAATTCCAAAAGAATGTCAGAGATGTGCTGCAGAAATAAAGGCAGAGGTATATGCTCTACTGAGTTCCATTTTAATTACAAGATGAACTCTATATAAATACGTGTGTGGGTGTATTTGGATTACATAACCCTTGCTTTTGTTCCTGTGAGGACGACTGTGCTCACAGGAACAAAAGCATCGTCTTCCCGATGGAAGACGATGCTTTTTTAACAGTTGGATTGAACCATAAACTTAATCAAAGTATCTACAGTTTATATAGCGTTTATATAGCGTTTATATACAGTTTATAAAGTTCAGACATATGACAACATATGTTTAAAAACATGAGAGCAAATGTTTAAAACTCACCTTCATGGGACGTCTTCACCTCGTCCAGCTTCTTTTCAAAAACAGCCAGCTCCTGCAGAAGGAAGACAACAGTCACATGTGATGTTCAGTGGTGATAATGGACATCACAGGATTTCACTGTGACCCAGTGAACGAACTCTTTCTCCACCCGGTTTGTAACGGACTCACCTTTATCAGGGTACGAATTATCTTTTTGTCTCTAAGGGGGTCTCTATCTCATAAAAAAGTTGGCGCACCACGCACATAGCCTACCAAGGCTAAATAATGAAATAGCCTAGGCGCGAGCAGCGCTTTTGCGCACGGTAGGCATAGGCTGTATATAACTTGACACACGCACACAACAGACAGACACATTTTTGTACAGAAATTGATTTATTTTAATTAATTTCAATATATTATTGATTGTAATAGTCCATATATATGTAGCCCTATAGTCAATTCCCTGTTAAGACTCGGCTTTTACCTGAGTTCACTTTAAACCACCTGAATAATGTCTACTAATGGAAATGAGTGGAGTCCATAACACATTGTCAACTATTTACAAATAATTGATTTAACCAAAGCAGTCATGTAGCTGAAATAAGATGTAGTTATGTTTAGGCTATTTAAACTATATTTAGTCCCTGTATAACAAACTCAATGGATATGGGCACTAGGCCAATAATGACAATAGCAATCTCCCTTATCAATTAACTGCATAAAACAGCACTTCACATTTAAAACTGAATCATCAATATGGGAGCTAATAATAGGCCACACAGAATAGTAACTCTCACAAAACTCTCCCTGGTATAACATAAACTTTGTGTTCACATGAAATTACAGTCATCTGTTACAAACAGGAACATCATACAGGTATAAAAGAAAATACAAAAGCCGGCACTGAAAAGGCACAAATAAAACGATCAGTTCAACCCCCCGTTGCAGGTCCTGTTAACTGGGTTCTTTGGCGCCCAATAAGGGCTACTCACGACCACCTGGTTTGTGGCGCGTGCACCGATAATATTGCCAGCTAACCGGCAATCGTTCCTGGCCAACTGGTCGTCCCACGTAGCTGAATGGAACCGCTAGCGTTCCCGGTAGCTAGCGGCGCTATTAAGTGGCGTAGCTTCCTCAAAGGAACCACGAGCGTCCGGGTTGCTCGGGTGCTATTTGAGCAGCACGTTATCTTGCTAGATGACGGCGGTACACCTCCGCTAAATCAGCTAGCACTGTATACCTGCACAATACTGAGCCAGCTAGATAACTCCAAAACGGAACATAAAATACTGTGCCCTTTCGCGAGCTGAATGAAAACAAAAAACTCTTAGGTACTAAACTGAAAGTGGCGTCACCTTCTTAATACTGCTGTAGCATCCTTATTAATGTCCCTCTTTTACTTCACTGTTACTTCAACTCAGTCGGTCTCCTTTCTCACCTCTTTTTCTCTCTGTGCTCTCCCGTGTGTTTGTTTTGATCCCGCCTCTCAAGCAATAGGGAGTCACTATTCTTGAGTGATGGTCATTACCACCAACTGCTGACCATTTCACCTAACTAGCATGTTAGATTGACTACACTCTACCTATTTTACTTTTTTAACTTATTACTGAAACTATGTAGACATATGATTGCCCAACCATATCCCCTTGCTTTATCAACAGTTATTTAATTAGCATCTTTACACTTTAGGTATGGCAGACACCTTCAGATATGAGAGACCCCCTCAGATTTTTGACTTTGTTGCTTTCATGGGAGCTAGTCCTCACTCTCTGGGAGCTCGGCTCCCTCTGGCTCCCACGTAATTCGAACACTGACCTTTATCATCCTCGACATGTCTTTGCAGTCATCTTTGGTCCCAGCTCGGATTTTGAAATCCATGTCCGCAGCAGACAAACGAGAGAGCAAAGAAGGAAAAAGCTGCCTGAACACAAGATCTGCACGAACCTGCAATGCGGGCGTGTCCGGCTTGCTCCTGCCGTGACGTAGGGACAACACACGATTGCTGCAAACTTTTTTTTTGTGGGAAACTAACAAACACTGTACTTTGACCCACTAGTTGGTTAGGGTTAAGCACGTAAGGGACCCGGAAGGGCTCTTGCGCTTACGGGCCCGTGAAAACGCAGAAACATGCTTCTGCGTTTTCACGGGCCCGTAAGCGCAAGAGCCCTTCCGGGTCCCTTACGTGCTTATGTATCCCTCCTTACGTGCTGACGGGTGTCGACCCCCTTTTCTAAAATTTACGGCAAAGCTCCGCAAGCTCACTCAGCCCGCAGGGCTGTGATTGGTCTGCTCTAGATCCCTTCTGGAGCTGCATTTCCGGTTTCATGCCCCATAATACAGGCAGAAACAACGGGAGATTTAGAAGAATGAATATGGACTAAATAGAAGAGCGTTTGGCAGAAGAGATCCGAAAGTATGTCCACTTGTATAACCCGTCACTGACTGGCGTATTTGTCCGCCTGAAAAAGGCTACAAGGAGCCACAGCAGTTTCTGTCCTGTCCTGTGTTTATCTCATCTCATTTATCTCACCTCATATTGTCTGTGTTTCTGTGTACATGTGAGAAACATAACAAATACTTGAACATAACAATGAACGGGGTTGTGCTTTTTATATGTCAGGGCCCTATGCTGTATTGCATTTGCAAAAGACCAAATTGGCCAAAAGTCTGTCAGTCATTTGTGCACGATGGGGACGTAGTATGATTCCAAGAATAAACAAGTTAAACAAGAATAGTCAATCTTCTTTAACTTTTTTTGGGCAATTTAATATATCTCTTGTTCTGACTTTTTTGTGATATACATGGATAAAAGGTACCTAATATTTCTATACTGAAATAATATCGGCATTATAATTGTAAGCTAATTTATTTAATGACGTTATTGTTGAGGGTTGATTTGTATTTCCGGTTTTAAGTGGGTTGTTGGTAGTGACTCTTATTTTGAAAGGGGGTTTAAAGGAAGTGGGTGCTGTGATGAGCACCCACTCATCACGCTGCTCTCGTGTCCTTTGTCGGCTGAAGCCGGACTTATGATACAACCAAACGCTCGGCTACATAATTATTATAACTATGATGATTTTTCAGTTGCTTTTTTTTTGGTGCCCCCTCAGGACTTGGTGCCCGATGCGAAGCGCGTAGTGCGCGTTTTGGGAGCGGCGGCGCTGCACACACACACACAGACGCACACAAACACGATGAATGATACAGAGCGCTCCTTAATAACATACTTTTTAATCTTTGTGCTTTGGGGAAAGGAGCAAGTCTTATCAAGTCAAACGGCTCAAGTCCAAGTGAAGTCACGAGTCATTGAGGTTGAAGTCCAAGTCGAGTTGCAAGTCTCTTTACATTTTGTCAAGTCGAGTCTAAAGTCATCAAATTCATGACTCGAGTCTGACTCGAGTCCAAGTCATGTGACTCGAGTCCACACCTCTGCAAATTACGTCACTCATCAGTCACGTCACATAAATTGAACTCACTCGCGCCACTTTTTACGCACCTTATGAAATAACTTTTAGAGTTAGGGTTAGGGTTAGGGTTACTAGATCCCGATTTGTATTTAGACCTGAACCAAATTGCGCACACTTATAAATATCAGTCCGCTAAACTCACCATCTTTATCAACATCCATGCACTATGATCTGCTAAATCATAGAAAGTGAATTAAAATAGACAAATGATGAATTCATTCGATGACTGAATTCATGGTGTCCCATAAGTGTTTTGTGCTCAGTGCCTCAATTTTTAAATGACTTGGCCATGAGCTTTGCCTCCTTCCTTCTGAGATCAGTTTCCTCCTCAGATGTTCCTATTCAAATCTGTCTCCTCTCGTCCTTTCTAGGATTCCTGACTCCCCAGGTGTTCTTCAAATTTTTTACAAATATTTCTTGGGGTCTTAGCTGGACGGAACATTCTCCCCTTTTTTAATTAAATGTCAATGTCCTTTTTGGGCCAGCCAGGAACCTTGCTGTCCACCATTGTACCAGTTTTCTAGTGATCCCATTTACTCCTGGACAGAGGTGCATTATACCTGTTGAGGTGACCCAACTTCTTTATTTTATCTAGAGGCTTGAATCCTGGGAATTATTTCCTCAATCAGTTTATGGAACTTGATGTTGGGAAGGATGAATGTTGGGAAGGATGAAAGGTGGAAAGAAAGTGGCGTCTAAAAAAAGTGGCCTAGTTTGCCCTGAGGGTGGCACTAGAGCTGCTTTTTCTCACCTCCTTCAACAATAAAAAATATTAATTATTTTCAAACAGCGGTTTCGAGGAAAAACAGAGGCACAGTGATTAATGAAGCATCCAAACTAGTCAGACATTTCATCAGACCATCAATGTTTGATAGACATCTACTGATATCAGACTTGAGCAGAAGGGGATTCTCGGCATGCAGTTGGTCAACATGACACATCCAGGGTATTTGTTGTTCTGACTTACTTCAGACATTTGTATTATTAACACTCATTAAACCAAAACAAGATGGTGATGACAAACATTACTAATTAGAACAGATATTATAAATTTCAGTATTCTAGGAAACATGTTTCTTAAAAATTCAAAGAGAAAGATAAAAAAACAATCAGATGAGGGAGTTCATACAAAATCTGATTTATTTTAGAGTAAAAAAGGAACATGATACCAATTTGAATATAAGCTGAAACATTACAGATCTCACAGACTGACTTTAGTTTTCATTGGGCATTAACATATTTACAATGTCTGGTCACATTTTCTCCTTCTTCAGTCAAGAGTTCAGATTTTCCCCTTCACACCCCTCCAGAGTTTACCCCTTTAAAAGTTCAGCCCAAACCGACCTCCTTGTGTGTTCAGCTGCACCGACATGGTCAAAATCTCCAATACCTAAACAAGTCTCAGTGTGGCGACTGTGTGCTCGCTCCAGGAGACTCGGACCGCTCCATCTTCATCCCAGCGTCTAGTAGGGTTGAGGAAATTGAGGTTGGGAGCACGGTGCTCTTGGGCTCCAATGAGGAAGAGGCAGATGAGGGCAGAGATACCACTATGTACTTCTGCAGAGGTCGTGAAGCTGTCAGTCCAGGGCCGCTGCCAGACTCCAGTTTTACTAAAGGCTGCAAGGCCGAGGAGGCACTGGGAACAGTGCTGGTTATTGATGAGGCTGACTGGGAAGAGCTGAGGGTGATGACCTAAATGGGACAACAAAGAGAGATGTAAATCCACACTTTGAATCTTAAAGAGAGGGGGTTCAGGAAACCCCGTCAAGTTTAAATTTGAGACCTGAGAGCTCACAGCGATTTCTGTTAATACGTAATAAAACTATACATTTCACATGTGTGCTCTCAATAGGTACCTCAGTCAAGACGGTTATGTTTGTGTCCAAGTTATCAGCATTCAACAAAGCTACTGGACGCATTAGCACAAATCTTGGTGGAATGACGCGGCAATTGGATCTTTAAAGTTGATCAAGGAATTATGATTTATTTGCTTTAAAACTGAGAGGAACACTTTCACAGATTCCCTAGGGAATAAAAAAATCTGGCACGATTAGCGAACTGATATCCATGTGTGTGAAATTTGATGCATTCTGAATGAATTTAAGGGGATTGTAGCTCCTTGGTGGAAGAATGCACACTTCTGCTCGCTATTCTAGTTTAGTTCATGCTCCTGAAACATACTAAATACCTGCCAGTATAAAACCACAGCTGTTCTGTTGATGTAGCAATTGTCCTACATTTTCATCTTGTCATCTTATCAGTGTGGGCACATGAATCCACCCTGTGGAGACTCCCTGCAGCATTGACATTTCCATTAGTGTAAAACTGAAAAGAATCAAAGTACCTGCTGAGTTGAGGCGGCGCCTGCACTGGTTGCCATGACGATATACTTTGTTGCCGGCGGTGATGGCTGCGATGGGGTCCCCGGCCGAGGGGACATCAGGGTGAGGGAACTGGGAACCTTGATGATGCTGGGAGTGCGAGATCCAGTCGAGCCACCTATCCCGCTTTGTGAGATAGACAGAGTGGGACGAGGCTGCACAGAAAAGAAATCATAATTAACTACTAAACAACTTGTACTGACGCCTAAAGGATACGATATGAAATTACATGATTGGTTTAGGATTTTAAAAGACAAATTGTTTACCCTTACATAAACAGAAGACTTAGCTGGTTAGAAGGGTTTAGAAAAGGAGAGGCGTGTTTTATTTGGCTACGACTCAAACGTGTGGCTTACATGTGGCATGAGTGAGTGTATATCGAGTTGGTTTTCCTCTAATCTCTGTATCTCCTTCAAGAATACTATAAATGTTCAGTTCCACTTTACATCAGGATCTTCTTACAACTCTTCAAACCAAACCAGGTTGTGCTTTCATTCTTTATGTATGTTTGGTTGTTTAGCAGGAAATTCACAACTGGCCTTTATTCTATTATTTTATCTTAAGCATCTTCTACATCATTTCACCTTCATTCATATTTGTTTAGAATTTCCTTATGTATTGAAATGTACCTGTGTGATTGTTAATGTGGTTCTGTTGACTTGTTGAGCTTGCAGTGCTGCTTGAGTCCTGGCTTTCATCACGTGGGAGCAAAGCATTGGTCCGAGGTAACCGTAGTCCACCCGATACTGCTCCACATTGTCGGGCTGAGGTCTGATCTTGGCAATAACACTTGCACAGTGTTTCTGCAAAAACAAAAACAAAATGTTTTAGATGAAGTGAAATGTGACAGTTTGGGTTTGAAAGTGTATCCGTGAGATGATGTTTAATTGCAGAGCTTAATTTATTACCAGTAAAAGGCTTTGAACATGGTCAGCTCCGATCTTATCAATGTTGGAGACCACTGGTCCTTCCATCACCGCTTTGATGCGAGCCCCCTCTATAGTAAGCCGAGGAAGAATCAACGTCTTTATCACCTACAGGGGACGAATTCAGGATGTTAGTGTCGATCAAAAAACAGAGACAAAATTATAAAAGACTGAGGGAAAACAGAATCACACTCACATCAGCTCCCAGCTCTGCAAGTCCAGCGATGCAGCCATAGCGTGTTGTCCACTGAGTTTTTTCATCCAACCAACTCTGGGGAAACACATCAGTATACTTTAGTCTGTGGGGTGTGGGGTTTTTTTTTTTTTTTTCAAACAAAGCTGTTTAAGTAAAGGTAACATTTAAGAAGACAAACAGTATCTGCAGCACAAGAAAAAACTATAGGTATTTGTTTATCACTCAATCATTAACATTTTAAATTATAATAGATGACACCTTAATGCTTTTCTCTATTAATAATACTTGCCTTTACTATAATATTTTGGTGACCCACCTTAGTAAAAGTCTTGGTGATGCGGGACTGGATGTTGTTGGTCGTAGTACTGAAGGTTTTACAGCTTTGGGCCATGAGACGAGCGGCGAAGTCTCGTAGAGCCCAGTGGTTGTCAACATCAGGTCGCAAACACAGCTGCTTACTCACAATACACGTCACCACAGCTGGGATGAGCTCGTGCAGCTGAAAATAAAGATAGAAAAAAATGTGTTAGAGCAAAAGTCCCTGTTGTGATGACACAAAAACAAAAATTTTGTTTTCTTCACTCACGTATTTCTCCAAATAAAGGGTGGGGTTGTCCATTAGAGCTTTGACCATCCGCATTAGATAAATCAGCAGAGCCAAGTTGTTTTGCACAACGTTAACACGAACCTTTAGGGAGAGAATGAAGTCAGTGCTTTTGGTAGAGATTTGACTGGATCATTTGTGCATAGTGAGTAGTCTTTCAGAACATTAAAATAAGTTGCAGAAGATGCTCACTCCTTCAGAAATGAATGTGCTGAATCTTGGAAGCATCTGATACAGTCCGGGATCTGTAGCAATACTCTGAAGAGCTTCCTGTATGAAACAAGAGGAAAATGATTCAAAATAAAGATGAGAAATAAGGTTAGAAAAAATATTCACATTTGCCAAAATTCTGTAATTTCACCTACAACTTTTTAGCTGCACAGGGTTGCCATTACCAAAATGAGAAAACGTATATTATCACCAAGCGTGTACAAAATAAACAACACTCAGGACTTACAGCTCTTTTAGCTTCACAGGAGCCAACACATGCTTCTGTAATCTCCTTGTAGTAGAGCTGCTGCTCCACAGACAGTTCATGAGTGCTGCGTGGCTTCAACCTTATTGAGCCCTTGTCTTTCCCTGAAAGACACAAACACGGAATGAAGAAAGAAAAAATAAACATAAAGAAAGGGAAGTAGGAAGTAATGTGGGGAGACTGAATAAAAAGTTAAATTTCAAAACAAAACAAAATACCGACCTTTGCCATCAGCAGCCGTTGCTCCCTGACCCTTGCCTTGAATCGAAGAATCATCCTCCTGCCCAGGTTTGACGACTTTGAGAGGTTCTGTCGATTCAGTCTTTTGTTGTTCTTTTGATGCTGGAATGTAGTAAATAAAAGCTGATGCTAAATTTGCCCTAGAGATAGTTTTTTCCGTGTGTTTTAAAAGAAGAACATTTAAAACAGTACTAACCTGGTGGTGGATTTTCTGGAATAGAAGGCTGCACCCCCTCAATACTTAACCAGTGAGCTATAGATCAACAGACAAGTGATGTGTGAGCATACAAAGCAAACAGTCTGAACAAGACAATACAACAGATTGGCGAGTGATACTGATTATCTGGGTACCTTTGAGAGACACATCTAGTGGAACTCTGGGGAGTGGTGTGTTTATAATGTCACTGAGGTCAACTTCCTTTTCCTCATAGAAATGAAGCTCTCTTCCACCACCACTTGCAAAGCGAAAAGGGATAAACTCTTGCGACTGGAACCCATACAGCGGCTATAACAGAGAGGGATTTATTTAGACTGCAGAAATTAAACAGAAAGCAGAGCACAAGAACCACTTCCTGTTTTTCTATCATATAACCTCAAAGAAGTGAGCAGTGCAAACGGTCTTCTGTGAGTTATATACACCAACTTTCTCTTACCTCTACATTTTTTAGTTTGAGAGCATTATCTATGTCACTGGTGGTTAATTTACGTCTCTTCCCATGATGCATGAATTTGAGAGCATCCTATGTAGAAGGTAGAAAAAAAGAAGACCACAAAGAATTCAAAAGTAAAACTCACATATCAGATAAAACACAATCCATGACATTCAAGAATGTGGTTGCTGAACAATTTACAGACCCAAAAACAAAAGGAATTTTTCAATAATTCACGATTTACCTGTGCAATTTCTTTTATTCTGTAGCTGACCTCTTCACTTAATGCTACACAGCTCTCCTCTTGCAACTGGCCCACCCCAACAGACTCTGCTATGGCCTTCATGGACTCTGTGGGCACGACGACCGTACACTGCTTCTGCCGTCGTTCCTCTGCCATGACTAAAAAAAAAGGCACACGTGTCAAACTCAACATACTGACAAATGTTAACCGACCTGATATCCTGAGGTGGGGATTTACAAGAATGAACCAAATATTTGCATAAATGTGAGGATTCACTCCTCTTTATCACATGTTTCAGTATCCTGAGTAACTTTGGGTTTTGGACTGATGGTCAAATAAAACAAGGCACTTGATTATGTTACTTAGATCTGACGTAAAATAAACATTTGCATTTTTCACTCTTAGCTGTCATTTTATACACAAAACACTTCATGTATTACAAGAAAACATATTGGCAGATTAACTGACGTGAAAATAATCAACTCTTCAATACTCCTCATAGTAGATAATCAATAAAGTATTTATCAAAAATATGATACAGGCATGCATCCATCTAGAGCAGGAAAGGACAGAAACTCAAGTTTCCATGCATGAAGGACACTGATGAGAGAAGGAGGAGGTCAATCACAAAACAGAAGGAGATACAGCTCCCACTAGCTGAGGTTGTGGGACTCGGAGACAGAGTGAGCTATTGTGGACAAATTACACGAGATCTACTCTTGTGTTCCAGGTGACGTGTAGGAAACTATTACACACAGCGTGCAACTTGATTTTATGGTTCGGTGAGACTATGAATGACTGTATCTGAACTTCCTATGAATACATGTGCGGAGTGACAATCTCTAAGTTCCGCAGTCAGCTATATAAACCAAGATCGCAGCCCTTCTTGTACAGTGTTGTATAACAACAATAAATGAGCAGTTTTAAGTGTTTTTGTAGATACTTCACGTGTGTAAACAAACACACTGAGCTGCATAGAAAGCGCGTTAACCACTCTGACGGAATAACAACACAACGCTCCATGCAAATCAACAGCTCCACAAAAGTATATGCACTCAAACGCAACAACTGCATGGCGGCAATAATTTTGGGCGTTGATCGCTGGCCTTCTGGCGACCGCACATTTGTCTAAAACGAATTTACAGTGGAATACAGTTGCTCTGCGTTAGCTTGTATGCTAACAACTTAGCTTCCGTTGACGTTTTTTTACCTGAGCGAAGTTGTCCCTCTCCTTTCTGAGTCCAACCGGGAACCGATACGAGTAAAAACAGTCAATTGTGCGATTTGCAGCAGTGGAAGTTCCGTAAAGCTGATTCTTTTCTGTGAATATCCATCTCTAAACAGAAAGAGGAAACTAATCCACGGTTTGAAGCTTGCGACCGCTCGTGAATTAGCGCTTGTATCGCATCGCCATTTTGAATCACGTACCGGTTGTGGCATCGCGAGACTACAGAGGCGGACTCGAAACCGCCTTAAGTTTATTCAACAGTTAACTATGTAAAAATGAATTAACGGCACGTGTTTTTTATAACAAAAAAACTAGGTTAAATTAAATTAAATTAACTCTAAACTCTATGAGTTATATCTAACTTCCGCCCCCGAGGAAAGTACCGAGCCTTTTGAAAGAGGGACCGCGGAACCATTGTCATCCTCGGGTTTGCCGAGGACAGTTAATGCTGTAGCAACAAGACAAACGTCAGGAGCGTGGAAGGACACAGCAGGAATCGAACATGTACAGATATTTAGTTCGGACTGTGTACGCTGCTCGAAGCTCTTCAGTGGGTGTGTGCGAGCGGAGTGTGTTTCCAGCTAAATGCGACAAGGCTGCGATATTCAGGTGAGTCTGACACGAACACACACACACACACACACACACACACACACACACACACACACACACACACACACACACACACACATACATTATTATTAACTCGTGCTTATGGCTGCTACCTACTCACCAGTGCCTGTTTTTTTAGAGAGAGACAACAGCTGACACTGGAAAGTAAACTGTTGTGTAACTGCTGCCAAACTGGAGCAGGATATTTTCAATGACATTTCTCACTGGCAGGTCGTTTCCATGGTAACCCGGATGTGAAAAAAACAGCTGTTGATATTCATGCAGCTTAACGTTTTACACATTTGACAAAAAAACAACTCTTTACCTTTTGTATGAAATTGTTCCCGTACAGGATTACAGCTACTTGTGTGTTGCTGCTGGCTTCACTCACCGATGAGTTTGTTCCAAAAAACGTTACTGTTGTAATGGGGGGGATCCTAACAGCAAATAGGCAGAGTACCGTAATGAAATTTCTCCATGTCAATTAAACATGCACAGGTCGATGATGTGTTGTTTATATGTTGCTTAAAAATAATATGAATGTAAAAAGTGTTATTATTAATATTACATAAGGAAGAAATTCAGTTTGTGAAGAATCCCTTTCAGTAGTTTTTTTCTAAGACAATACTGCCTCCACCTCAATCATAATGTCATGTTTTCATCTTGAACATTAGAATATGATCAATGTTATTTCTGACACTACTGTGTTTTGCTCTTGTCATAGGGTCGGAACTGGAGGTGGAGTCAAAACGCTCAGCACAAGTTCAGTCAGGCTCTGTGAAAAGAAAGACGATGGTGTCCTCTCTAATCAGGATGAGAAAGCAGATGCAGACCCAACAGAAACCCCAGCTTTTGCTCAGCAGAAAGCTGAAGAGGATGGAGAAGTCATCAATATGGCGGAACAAAGGGATGAGCCAGCGGTATTAAAGACGGATGATGGAAGCACCATGCAGCAGCAGGTGGATGAGAAGATTAAACAGGACGTGGCAAAGCCAGAGCAAGTAATGACTGACGCAGCTAAGAGTGGGAAGGAGAGTCTCCTTGACCTTCTCGGTGCCATGAAGGTGGAAGTTACCAATAAGAGGAGGCTCAAAAGCTTGAAAGCGCAGAAAAATTATGAGTCCACCCCCAGATCAAATCCAGCCACAATGGAAAGCACCATCAGCATGTTTCAGAAGGCTACTGAGGAGGCCTCATCACAGAGGTAAAAGAAGAGCTTGACTTGTTGTTTGTGTCTGAGTTATTTATTTTAGATTCTTCATCTTGGGATGAAATCAGAGGCTGTCGTCTCACTTCACCCACTGATTCCAGCCTCTCTGCTCTGTGTTTTCTCAGTGAGACCCTGGATCCTGAACTGCTTTCAGCTGCGTCTGCTGCAGCGTCCACTCTGCCTGACCACATCCAGGCCGAGTCTGAGCTGCTGAAGCAGCTGAGGGAGCATGAAGCTATCACAGAGGCTCAGAAGATAGGGGACTTGAGCAACCTAGGGTATGTGCACTGGAGTCCAGCGTATACATTTCCACTATGGGACTGTTGATAGAATGAATATTTGATGAAAAATAAAAAGCCTTATTCTCATGTTATAAACATTTTATTATTTTTTTCGCAGAGTAATTATCGCTGACATGAAGGTCGGAAAGAATACCAACCGCCAGAATTCTCGGCCGGCCAATCAGATCCAGTTTGATGAAGATGGGCGAGGATACACGCATGAAAGAGGAGTCACTGCTGAGCTGGACAGTGTTCGGAGAAGGTAAATATCATTATACAGCAATTAATCACGTCTTCAGATTTTTTGATGGATTGTGTTTAATGCTTTTTTTTATCATGTTAATGCTCTTCTGGAGGAGCCTGTTCAGAGGGAAAAGATTTAACTTCTTCTCACCCACTACTGACAAATCTGGAGAGGAATCTGCAGTTGGTAATAATATATTTATTACTAACTATCTGCCTATAGTGGATGATTTATTGTGTTAGTTGTGTAGATTTCTTTTGTAGTCCTTTTGACATATGTCTGTAGTGTGTTATCTCACATATATTGATTTAGTTGCGCTGTTGTCATTTGTTCCCTAGAATGAGTCTCTTCTGAGTCTTTTGTTGAAGCTTATTGTCATGGGATGTTGTCATGAAGTTTGTCTTTTAAATACATTTTATGTCACCTTGGCAAAATCTTTTTTCAGCACGGCCAACTTTGTGGGACATGGAATTTGCTCTTGGCTTGTCTCTAACAGTCAACCATACGCCCCGCAATGGGCTTGAGGAAATGATCCAGTGGACCAAAGAGGGGAAAATGTGGCAGTACCCAGTCAACAATGAGGCTGGTGAGTAATAAAAGCTGTATTTATGTTTAATATGTAGAGACAGAAAAAATGAAGTTAGTCCGAGTGCTTCACTGAAGGTGTGCTCTTGCTCTTATGTCAGGCCTGGAGGAGGAAGCTAGTGTCCCATTCCACGAGCATGTCTTCTTAGAGGAACACTTGAAGGAGGGCTTCCCCCGTCAGGGACCAGTGCGTCACTTCATGGAGCTCGTGGTGGCCGGTCTCTCCAGAAACCCCTACCTGACCGTCCTACAGAAGAGGGAACACATCTCCTGGTTCAGAGACTACTTCCATCAAAAAGAGGATGTCCTCAAGGAGGCTGAAGTTTACCTCAACTAAACCTTGGACTATTTAATATTTTTTTCACCATGAATGCAAGAACTATTTCCCCAGCAGGCTCTTTATCTCCCCAGACTATCTTCACTCGTACAGTTTAACAATTCCAGTATAAACCTGGTATGATTTCTTGACTCTTTCAGGTGGCTTGTTAGAGTGGACTGGTATAACATCTGTGTCATAGTGTCAACCATTGTACAGTAACTGTTTCTCAAATGGTGATCAGACCATAGAACCAATCTTAAATGATTTCACCATTGACTTGACACAGGATGGAGGAAAACTGTTTAGGAAGAATGTGAAATGTTGCTGATGATGAAGTGCTTGTACAAAGTATGCAACAATATAAAGCAGCCAAGATACAGCACATGGATTTTCTCCAATTTCATTTGCCCACATCTACCACTGATCATGTGTTCACACTGTATTTACATACTAATACACAGCAGCTAACAGATCTTAATTAGTCACTCGTGTGGTGATATATTAAAACTTTCAGCATCTGGGATACCAAACTTGTTACAGAAGTCATTGTAAGTAGTCTGTCAGTGCAGCACTTTTTGTATTAGTGAAAATGTGATCATACTACTTTATTTTAAAAGTGATTATAAAAGCTTTAGTTTTGGATAAGGTCCTGTTTACAGACAAGGTTGCATAAAAAAAACAATAGACTACAAGTTCGATTGATGGATAAGGATCTTCACACTCAAAGAAAATAGGATTCATGAAAAATATTTTTCTATTCTTTTAGTGTCAGAGGTAACGCAAACAGCTGGGACCATGATTGATGGTGTTTTTCCAGGCAGGCTGTGAAAAACGTTGTGTGTGTACAGCCTCTAGGACGTCAGATCGGGGGTTACAGTAAGAGCATTATTAGACCGTGAACCGTGTGCCCTTTGCAGGGGAAGTTCTTTTAAAGTTGAAAACATGTTAACAATGTACCACGCGGATTCCTTCTGGTCTAAAAACACCCTCAGTGAACTATTGTCTGAGAAAGCGTGGAAACGGAGAGCTCGCCATTTTAAAGTGCCTCATTTCCACATTTTGTTCACTTTTCCTTAAACACAGTCGGGATTGGCATGATAAGATGTTGGCAACACTTCCTTAGTCGTATGCGTGCGGAGTGTGAACTGTACAAGAAATGTGTTTGTGTGGTGAGACACCTGGTTATGCTCAGAAATGTCTGTTTTGCAGAAGATCCACTAGATGGCACTACTAACGCCTACGGTGCCATAATTGGTGAGGATGTTGGATAAGTTTCCTTTTTTATATAAGTTTGACTTTTAAATCAAATAGAAAATATTTTTTTATAATAAATACCTAAATAATAGTTAAGGGACTTTGTTCTAAGGCATTAATAAAGTTAATCAGTTTTGTGGATTTCTTATAAAGTCTCCAATCATAGGTTCTGTTTTCCTTTATTTACACTTATGTATGAAATAAATGTGTAATAAAATAAGTTAACTTTAAGTAAACTGTTCAAAAGCAAATAACACTTTTGATCCTCCATTATGATTCAAAATGTGACAAGTATATATTTGACAACAACATATGGCAGTTCAATCGTCTTATATACAGACTCTTCATAGAATGGAGCACACCATGCAGACAACGATATGACCTAAATACAGACAAGAAGTTATATGAAATGATATTGAAAATTAAATCAAACTAAATCTGCAGGACATCAAAATTAAGTCTAAGCAACACTATGAACAGGTCTGTGGACTGAAGCAGAGAAACTCGCATTAAATGAACCAGAATGTAAAGACGTTGGTTTATGTTGCCTGATAAATACTAATAAATGTTTTATATTTTCTTCTCTGCAAGTGAAAATGTACGATACAAATAACAAATGTTCTGGAGAGTAATGGATACCGTGAATAATTGGACAAATGGATAGATAGATAGATGGTGGGAAGGACAGATGGATACTTAAATTGTCTTTGTATGTAAAAACACAAACAAATTGTAATAGAAACCAGGTATTTGTTGTTGTTGTAGATTTGTGCAGTAGTGAGGCCTCAACTGTGCATGAAGTGGAAGTCAACCTGAGAAGCTAAACTAGGACATCCAGAGGGGGACAGAGACAGCTCACATTCAAAGTAAAAGTTCAGGAGGCCAGGAGGTTTGATTTGATTAATGAGTAATGAGTGACCCTTACTCCTTGTGCTAGTTGATGGGAACAATATGTAATTTATTTGATCACAACATATAAACTAGAAGGTTTTGCATGAATTTTCGGAATTTATATTAAATTAAATGTGTCCCACACTGTGATTCTTGTAAGGCGTCAGAAGCCAAGGCTGGAAACTAGTGGGTTATTCTCTAACAATAGGTTTTTAGAAGAGAAGAAAATGAGTGCACTTTCATTTTAGGGGGAACTATACCTTTAAGGCATGGTTTGCGAAGCACTTGAATGCGTCGTGAACTTGTGGAAGGCAGACGCCTGAGCCTGTGGGTGGGCCATGAAGGCAGCACCACACTCCATGTAACTACATGTAAACTGTGGTCGTTCACAACCAGTCAATGTGGGATGGTGTGAACTTCACAGAGGAGCCTGAACTCAACACTTCTCTTTGACTTTATAATCCCACTGCTTTGAGAGTCACTGCTGGTGCGCGTCCTCCTCGTAAACTCACTTACAGTCATAATTATATATTTATGTGAGTGTATGAGTGACAGTGCCATGGCTGAGATACCGCCACCTCCACCGCAGACGCAGCCGGTGGAAATAGACCCGGACTTCGAGCCTCTCTCTCGGCCGCGGTCGTGCACCTGGCCGCTGCCCCGGCCGGAGCTCCTGGACCCGGCCGGCTCCAACACGTCCTCCCCGGCACCGTCGGTGCAGCAGGAGTCCGGAGGAAACCCCGAGTTCATCAGCAGCCTCGGCTTGTTGGAGGAAGACTATGAGGAGTACGAGGAGCAGAAGCCGCCGGTGAAGCCCTGCACTGATTTCCACTGTCGGGACGGAAACGGCGTGCAACTGCATCACCAGCACCGCCATCACCTCCAGCAGCAGGTCCCAGGTCCGCAGCCGCCGCCGCAGCAACAGGTGCCTCCTCCCGCGGGAGTCTCACCTGTGGCCGGCTCCGCTCAGAGGAAGAGCGGCCTCAGCTCGTCCCGGAGAAACGCGTGGGGCAACATGTCGTACGCTGACCTGATCACCAAGGCCATCGACAACTCTCCGGAGAAGAGGCTGACCCTGTCCCAGATCTACGAGTGGATGGTGAAGAGTGTCCCGTACTTCAAGGATAAAGGAGACAGCAACAGCTCCGCCGGCTGGAAGGTGAGCGTCTGGCTCCATGAACCTGAGATGCTCCACTGGTGGTTTCTCTTATCATAATGTTCACTCTTAAAATTAAATTAAAAAATCTAATAAAGAACTGTACTGTGTCACAGAATCCAATATGCATTCTAATATATTTAATTTATTTAACTGTTAATTAAACACTGTTTAACAAGTATCACCTGGTATGGATAGGGCTGGAGTATCAATGTGGAACGTTTGGTAACTTCTGGGGAGAAACTTCCTCATAGGGGTGTGTTTCCCCAAAAGTGTAATTCAAAATAATTTACTAAAATGAAATAAATAAAAATGCTGATTGGATTCTGTGATGCATCGTTACATAAGGAAGCCAACTTTAACAAACAAATATTCAAAATAGATAAATCATGTCTGAGAAAGGAGTGGGAACAAGTGACAACTTATCAAGTCATATCACCTTGTTTCATATTTAGCGAGACCATTTGTGATTTTGTGTTTTCTTCACTCCCTTTTACTCTCAACACACCAGTCAACTTATAAATAAAAACACACAACACAAAGTTGGGGCTCTTGTGCAAAAATGAGCTCATGTTAGATTTAGCTATAAATGACTCAGTTGTTCGATTGCCCCATCCCCGTCTCAAAAGACTGGTTGTCTTAATGTGCAGAAAGCAGAAAGGTGCAGAAACCGACACGCAGACAGGTCATTGGCTGATCTTCATCAGCGCCTGCTTGCACTGATTCACCTTCTACACTTTCTGCACATTATTGTGAGCAGACACAGGAAAGTTCTATGAAAGCTGCATGGGATTTGTGCATCAAGTCTCGTGCAGATTGTATGTGTCAGTAGCCCGACTTCCAAAAATAAAAAAATAAAACAATACAATCTGCTCAATCCTACTCCTAGTGCTGAGTACTCCAATGGGAAATATGGGGATTAATAGGCCTTTCTTATGTCATATCACGGGTGTTAAAAAAAATATCAATGATGGCTGAAATCCAAGGGTTCTGTTATCAGTAACATCCATGTGTTTCCTTCAGCCACGGTCAGTGATGTGGTCACATTTTACAGAGAGAGAGAGGGAGCAAGCATCAGCTCTATTAATCTATCTATATGTTAACCTGTTGTGGAAGTAAGAGCTGCCTGCTTAATAGCAATAGCAATTACTCCCAAATCTTTATCTGTGTGTGCTGCATGGATGAGTGCTTGGTTTTGCACAGAGATTCATTAAAAAGGTTCTATTCAAAATCACCTCCACCAGAATAGGACTGATTCAACTCTTCTTAAATCATCAATCTGCAGATACCATTTTTTAATCATGGCTTTCAGTTCTTAAGTAGATGCTCATTAATGATCACAGTCAAACATCAAAATAACGACTCTATTATTACCATTTACCCATCTCCGAGAGAGGGTGTCATGTTTTTTTGTGTGTTTTAAGGTTAAAAAAAGAAAGAACCATGACAGAGTTTCGGTTCTTAAATCTGACTGCTGAGCGTTGGCGTCTCTGTAACCTTTTGAAGTTGTGGAGCGGTTTCCTCTGTCAGCGGCAGCAAACGCCTCTCTGCTGTGTCAGTGAGGAAACACACTTCAGCTGTGAACCAGCTCAGCACCAGGCGGATTGCATTGAATGTTAACATCCTGGACATAATTGTTGAGAATATTTGTCTCTATATGAATCACACTGCAAAAATAACGGTTGGCAAGATGTTGAGTGTAGAATGATGAGGGTCATAGGTCAATCCTTTCCTTTTTATTTTACAGCTTTCAGGTAGCTGATGAGATTCAAGGCTTGACTTGACTAAGCGATGGTTGAAATCCGGAGATGCAGATCAGCAAAGATTTCAGTTGCTTCTCCTAATCTTGCACAAACTTAATGATAATAGCATTTCCAACACACTGTCTCATGGTTTATGCAGCATTTCCACAGTCATGGAAAAACCTGGTGAAGTCCCACGATTTGAAAGGTTGTGCTTTTTGTCCTGGAATTGTTTTGGAAATATTTAGCATGGAAAAGTTGGATAAGCACAGATCCAGGCCTTGTTATTGTCTCTTGTGATGCGGTGAAATTAGCTGTGAAGGACACAAATGAACTTGGGACAGAAGCAAAGTCACCGATGTCAAATAAAACCTACGCACAAAACAAAATGGGAGTCGGATTCGTACTTCAGCTTGCAGCCCTTCCTGTCACCCCTGCATCCTTGTGAAACGTCATTTTGAAGTTATGTCAGGAAAGGCCTCTGTGAACCTCAGTCATATATAGTTTCCACTGTTTGATACCTCCATCTAAAAGTTTGACTCATGCATCCCTTTCCTCCTTTTCTAAGTCTTTCTGCAATTCAATTTATTGAATGTAGGGAATGCAGACAGATTTTTTTCTTGTGTGTGTGCAGTAAACTTTTCTGTGATAACCCGACAATAACAGGAGGTGACACAAACAGCTCAATCAGTGCTGGGGAGTGTGTCGGAGGGGAAGGGGCTGGGAGAAGGGGACGCTGGGAACAACGTCAAACATCCTCCATTCCTGAGCCCTGCACTCATATCTTTGTGTTCCTGTCTTCTAGAGTTTCCTCAGCGGATGCTCCAGCTCGGAGAAAGGGATCACTGCTCTTTATCCCATCACTTCCTCTTGTGCCCGCTCTCAGACCTTAATGCTGAAGGTGTATATGTTTGTTCAAGTGAAACTCAGAGAGTCTGCAGTATTACAGGCCAGTAGCACCAACCTCTGTAAACCGGGGGGCGGATACTTGCAGCTCTTTGCATATCCGAAGTTGCTTGAATACGTTGGTTTGTTCAGATGGAAGCCCTGAGCTTGACTTACTCCTGAGTGCAGAGAACCTCTGAGGTGATGGTAGATCTCATACGTAACTTTATAAATAAACAACTATATGTAAGCAATCATAATCATCTTACCTGTCAAATTTATGGAATACAACTTTGTTATTTTAGTCTGTGTTTTTTCGAATGTATGTTTGGTCCACTTTCTTTTTCCCTGATACAACTTGATAGATGTGTTATGGATCTTTCTGTCCTAATTTATTGTTAAATTAATATTGAGAGCATCTAGACAAGTAGGTGTCGGAGGAAATGGGTATTCTGCTGTTCAGTGGCTTCAAAGTAACACAGGATGGTATGTTGAGCACATACCACAGGCCCACATCAGTGTGAATCCAGCCCATGTCACTAACTATTGAATTTAAAGGGACAGATGGGCCTTTGGTAACTTTCTAGTTTTATTCATGCAAACACCTTCTTCGTGAAAAACAGCCGCTCCAGCTTGTTTATCTTTTAATATTAAACCAACACATCTCTACCTCAACCTCTGCATTCCTGAATGTTGGCATGCTCGCCTCGCCTTGGAACCACCGGCTAATAGTTATTTTTACACTTCCCTGTTAAAAAAACACGACAGTCCCCCCACAATGAACTATGATGCATTTCCTGGCGAGTGGATGGAAAACAGTGCCATGTGTTAACATCCCCCGCCCTGCAAAACACGAGGGTCAGGGCTGGAAAAAGAGAAGTTCCAGACAAGAGGGCCAATATACGGACCATTTTGTTTGTGCATTTAATTCTACATAAGTCACTTTTATTCCATTTCAGCTTCCCCACCACTTGGTTAAAGAAATCACCTTCCTGCCTTTTTATATTATATGTATGTATTGACCTTAGAATCCAAATGCATGTTAGTGTGGAGCCTAATTGTAACATGGGCCAGAGATAAGCCCGAGACCTCATGCTGGGTGGAGGGCGTTGAGTCTGCACCTCAGTGATTATACAGCTTCACTTAGAAAACCGAACGTGGGTGGAGGCCAGGACGGGGACGATGCTAGTGCCGCTACAGCTTCCTGTCTTCCTCGTGTCATGGAGCTATTTGTTTTCCCTCCAAAAGCTGTGTCGGGGCTGAGTGGTCACAATGCGTTTGCCACAAGACAGGGCCCCCCGCCAACTGGGAGGACTGGTTCCCCTGGGATAGTCATGTGTGCATGAGTGGCAGTTTGCAGCACATTAGCTACTTTAACGTGTTACTGGTAGTGGCACTGTTTTTCTCAGTGAACTGTGACCTTACATAATGGAACAGGAAGTGACACCTCTCACATTAACTGGCAGTGAGGTATTGAGGTAATTTTCCCCAAAGCAAGTGTTTAAGCAACCTTCTTGAACTTTTTTATGAAGTGATATAACAATTATTATAGCAAAACGCAACCCCAAAGGCAGTTTGGGTATCTGGCATCCAGCACGGCTGTCATGGAATCCCCTACTGGGCAAATCAGTGGCCTGTTGATTGTCATATCTGGTGTCTGATGTTTGCACAAGTGGAAATGTGTGACAGACAACACTGACAGTATTTATTCAGGATGAGTTGATCTGCACGCTTAGTGGAAAAGTTAAGTCTCCAACCTTTGGAACGACATCCCTTGGATCAAATTACAACTGATGAAAGTGGAACTGCAAAGTTGACAAAATGCTAATTGTCCTGCAGACCAGGTGGAGTGCAAGTTACATAAAATTCTAGTGTAGGGTCACACTACTGTTTGTAGAGGATAGTGTCACGATTTAAAAATATGTCTCACCTGAACTTGTTCCAATTGCCAAGAGATGTACCATGGCCAATACTTACTTATGAGTAAATCGAGTATAAGTGCCCTGCACATTAAAGTAAACATGAGCTCTCGTTTAATACCACGGCCATATTAGTAACTAGAACCACCTCCACAGTCCACACTAGTCATGGATCTAGGAAGAGCAATGCTGGTCAGTCAATTTGTTGTTAGTCCTCATCTTTGGTAATGTGACAAACTTAGGTTATGAATGTGCAAAAAAATTATGACAACCAAACAGCATGTTTACATACTGACATTGACAGCCTGATGCTAGTATGACTGCAGGCAATTCAAAATGTTCCATAAAATCTGGATTGGAAAGGGAAATCTTAAAAATGTTGTATTTTAAATTTTTGAGTGAATGTTTGATTTTCAACTGAATCAAATTTATTTTGTTGATGAATTCGGGTCTGAAAAGATACAACTTCTACTGAAGGAGGCAAGAAGATAAAAAAATACAAAAAAAACGGAATAACTGTCAGCTATTTGTCTTGGGATCACAAGGTTAAAAAGGGAGGCCTGCCCTGAACTTAAGAGGCCCACTGAATGCTTCAAGTAACCCCATGAAGAAAGGGAGGCTTGGGGCAGGGGCTTTCAAAGTGGAGCGACCATGGCTGGAGGGAAGGAGGGGAGCAGTCAGCTGACTGACTGTCGGTGGGCTGAGGCCTGTGTATACAGTCTGCTGTCTACACATGTGTGAGTCTGTGGAATCTGTGGCATGTGGGCTTCTACATTGTCCTCCTGTGCAGGATAATAATCCCCCTCTATATTATGTTCACAAAGAGTAACCGGCCCCTGAGCCATTATTCAAAATATCAAGGACATGGTGGCCGAGGGAGGTGAAGAAATATGGTGTAAAGAAAGAGAGGAAAGGGTCAGAAGTGATTGAGATTAGTGTCCAATCCTGTAAAAACAAGTTGGCCTTTCTACCCTGTAGAGTGTGCAAGTTGTGAACGATTAGTTCACAACTATAAGTTTCTACTCACCCTGGTATTTCGGAATATTGTGTGTACTATTATTTGTCATCAATAGTAAATCACTTGTGGATGTTTATCTGCCGTCTGTCATTCTCATTTTCCCCCCTCCTTGTTTACCTAAAGCCGAGCTCCCCAACACAAAGCTCTCCTGTTCCTTTTACGGTCCCACATTGAAGCCACTGCAGAAGTAGGTCACTTAGTTGGATGCTCAGTGTTAATGAAGGAGGCTGCATTGTCCCTGGAGCTATGAAGAGGGGGACATGGTGTCCACACTGAGCTGCAGGGCTCCTCTTCTCCCGGCTCGCCTTTTTCATTTTTTTACCAAACCCTGTAACCCTGTCCGCTCGTGCTCGCTGGGACAGAGGCGAGAAGGGTGGGGGTGGGCGGTGCACAGGAAGACACAGTCAGGAAGTGGCTTGTGCTTTTATTGTAATCTCTGCAAATACTACGCTCTTTTATTCTTTTTTATCACACCTCATATCTGACTGTTCTGTCGCGGTTGCTGAGCTGTATGACAGCAGTTCTTAATGTTTCTATACATTTCATGACCTTTAACTTTTTTATCTTAGCAGCTGGGAACTAAACCAGCTGGAATTGTGTGAATATCCTGTACATAACAAGTTTTTTTTTTACACGTGGAAAGAGTTTGGTCAATGCAATCCAGTGAAACCACATATCACGAATATGCATTACTGCTGTGATACTAAATGCAGACGCATCATCCAACACTAATAGGAAACTACCGTGACTGACAATGTGATCTGCAATCAGTCAGTTAACGGAAGTCGATTTATTTCCTCCGACGGTCAAGGATCCAGCCGACATGCAGACATAGTCTATAAACTAGTCAAGAAGTCTTTGTGGTTACTGGCAGATTAGCATACTTCCTGTTAATGTTTTGACTTTGATTTGGCCTGCGTACAACTGTATCACGTTCTCCGTCAGTCTCTGCAACTTTTGTTTTTTCAAAGGTCTTGCCTTAAGAGGGGTTGAACCCATTGCTGAAGTTGATGAGATTAGGCGTAGCAGAATAAAAAGTGTTCTCAATCGCAGCAGAATAAAATAAATAATACAACGTATAGGTTTCTTACACAAATACCAAAGTATTTGTTTTAGAAACCAAGAAAAAAGGACTCACAGAGATGCTGCACCCATGATGCATGTAGTTTCAAATATTCAATATCTGTTGATCTGTTAAAATCAAATCAAATCAAATATTTTAAAGCACAGCAGAATTCTATTGATTGATCAAATTATTAAATATTATAACTAGACAGTTATAGGGAGGGAGGAAGGCCAATGAAATCCTTTTTTCTGTAGGCGTACTCCTGAATCAACTTAGGCTATTATTGTCGTTGTTAACATTATTATGAATGTAATTATGGTAATTTTTTGAATTGGGTTTTACATTTATTATAACAATCTGTATCGGAATTTTACAAGTACACGTGTGGTTTCAATATATGTGGTATCCCATGGTGGGATCTTTGATCGATAAAAAACAAAAAAAACAATAGTGCAGGTTCTGACCCCACCCCCAACCAACCTGTCAAGTTGATTCCAAATTGGATTAAAACTGCCTGAGTTTTCGCTGTGACAGTCAGACCAACGCCACCAATTACAACACACCCGCCTACTAAGGTGCAGAAAGAAAGGAAAGTTTAACTCAAGAGCACTATAACGCACCGTTATAGGGTTTTGTGGCCACAGCCTTTTAGTCTGGTATCACCTGCTGGTAGTCTTATGTTAAGTAAATGAGTTTGCTGTCTTCTTTGCTTGAGATACTGTTCCACGTGTTAGTATGTTTTCTTCTCATTTTATTTTTGTGATAAAACCATTGAGATGTTAATAGGTGACAAGTATATAAATGTTATAACGTGAGAAAACAGTAACACAGGAAGCATCTTCGGTTTGCACCTTGAGTGTACTGAAAAGATCCACCTGTGGTTTTAATGCTTAGAATTTCAGCTTTTAAAAAAATTATGTAAATTTCGCCAAAAAAGTGACAGTCTCGGTTATTTATATTATACTTCTAGCTGCATGTGGTTAATTCAAATTTGAGGTCAAGTATTTTTTCCTCCCGTCTTTCATCACTAACTAAACATCAGACCTCCCCATTGATATCAAACCAAGGTTCCTGATTTGAGAAGCAGCTGCTCTCCAGCAGTCGGCCTCCTGGGGGATCCTGTGTCCTGTCTGTGGTTTTGTCTGATGCTGAGTGCGTTATTGCTTGGACCCGATGCGAATGAGGCCACTTTCACTGCAGCTGCACCTGTGCCCCGCAACTGGGCCTTGTTTGTTTACTTATCCTGCGACCGTTACTGCGAGCCTCATGCTTCACTACACAAGACACAGCAGCTGTGTCGATTGTTTTGAAGTCCGGTAGGAGGAGTCGCTTCATGCTGCAGCAGTTTGTCTTCATGATGATTATTGCCGCAGATGATTAATGGATCATTGGATACAAGGGAGGATTCTCTAACTGAAGCATGTATGCGAGCCGGGTTGCAGCCGGTGGGCTCACAGGAGCACATGTCTGCATAGGGAGACGATATAGGGAGACACATTTACAGCATCATGCCAATCATGTACTGTGGACTAACTGGAAATAGATTTAGTCACAAGCAGAAAAAAAATTCCCCATGTCAGGCGTTTGCATTTGTGTCAGCTGCATTGACATTATGGAAAAAAAATATTTCCAATGGGAGAGTAAGCTAAATATACACATGGGACATATATGTACCGAGGACTTATTAAAGGCTATAGTTCCAAGTTCAAATCTAAAACAGTTCTTTGGATGGTGCAAAGCTGGGCAAACTTTTAAGGGCACAAAAATCTGTTGTCACCAACACTAAGCAAAATGTTGTGTCCTCAGGCCAAGAGCAGCCAAGAGCCAAAGCAAATCTGCATCACATTACAATACTTAGTCATGACGCAAACAGTTCGTAATGCATCTTAACTCTTGTGCAAGCTTGTGTTGGATCCCTCGCCCCGACTACTCAATAGACCTTCTCTCTTAAACATGTGTGTCGCAGACAGACCTCCATAAGCTGAGCATGGGAACGGCCCCGGTTGCCAAGAGAGGTCAATCCGTATGATCTTCTGTGGATTTCTTAATGGCCCACATTCAGATGAGCTCTCATGCAGCTACAGGTGCACATATTTTACTGCTTCAAAGTCTGTTAAAAGTAAAGAGCCATAACAACACATCCTATAAAGAAGCAACAATGAGACATATAGGGCACCTTGGGTCGGGCTTTCAGAGGAGTAATGTGTGAATGGGGCAACTCATGAATTAAGAGGCAGGGGATGTCTTTTGTTCTCCTTGGGTGAGGTGAGGTCTGTCTCAGACGAGGATTATCCCAGGCCAAGTAGAGAATGCCCCTTCCCAGTGCCCAGTCATCCAGTCCAGGATCTATTGTGGGCACTCATCATAGCCTCTATACATTTGCATATCACCCTCGTGTGAGCAAGACAGTCATTTGGTCTATCGGATCAAAGTTAGTCTGCAGTGTCTGTGCAGCTCACTGCTCAGCTCTCAGCTCCTCCACTAATGACTCATGTCCTGTCTTCAGTTACAGATTGTGATCATAGTAAAACAGAGAAAAGGTGGAGAAAAGGTTGTGAAGTAAATGAACACAGTTCAGAAGGAGCATTGCATGTTGTGGCCAGGCAGTATGTGTGCATATGTGTGTAAATGTGTGTTAGCTCCACCTCGAGTTACTCCAGCCGCTTCTCCTCCTTCCTGTGTTCCTGCTCCATCCAACCTGTTTGCATGTCTCTGTCAGCGCGGGCTGAGGAGCTCGTGTTCAGCACACAGTGAACTCATTGACCCCAGCAGCTCTGCCGGCAAAAACATCTCACTCTGCCACCCTCCCCATCCTCAGTTCGAACTCTGTAACCTCATTCGCGCACAGCTCTGTGCTTCAGGATCAGGCTTCAGAAGACGAGATGTTGATGTTTAACTTTAGGATGATTTTTTTGTAAGATGGATGAACTTGGTCCACTTCTTTTTGGACTGACTTCCAAATATTGAACTTCTGGTCTTGCTTATGCAGTTACCTAAAACGCTTTATTTTTCAGTGAACTTTACAGAACCTTTCTCAATATGACAGTTCTTTTACAAGTGGTTGTTATTTTTCAATTAGAAATGAATATTAATGTTCTTAAATGAAAAAATTCAGCGATAAACTCAAATTAGCATGACAATTCATTTTAATACGAGTCAAATTCTGTCAATAACTTATGCTAAGTGGATCTGTGGCCGAACCCTAACCCAAGAGCAGCATTTCAGAGAACCACTCAGACAATCTGTCTGTTGTTTTCAATGTGACTGTCTCTATCTCCATACTTTGTACATCCCTGTTGAATCCTGCGGTTGGGGACATCTGGCTTCACTAACTGCAGGGAGCTGTTTTTGGGTTCACATGGGTATTGAGGGGAAATTCCCTGCTATTTCATCTTGTGCTGCTTTTAGTTTTTTTTTTATATTGTACCCAGAGCACAGCTCTGAGTAGCATATTAGGACGACTTTATCCAGAGAGACCAAAGCAGTACAGTCTACGTCTGTGTCCTGTGTCTTACGTTTTTTCTTCCTGTGAGAAGTACCGCAGGAGTTGCCTCCTTGTCACTTTTTCGGGTTCGTAACATAGCATTAGAGACAGCGGAATGAATGAGGCTTTAGGTGTATACTTGTTCACACAAGGACAAATGTGACCACATACAAAAAAAACTGAGGCATTTGGGTAAAGCCAAAGAATTACAGTCCGAATTAGCTCTTTCAGGACTGAGTTGTAAAACTAGAAGCCTGGGGCTTAAGACAAAACACAAGCAAGGTTGGATTTTCCAACAGCTGTGGTGATTCGGATCTATTTTCTCTGTAATGTGTCTTTTAAAATCACACTCTTTCTTTATCTGTGTTGGGGTTTTTTCAGTTCACTGGAGCAGTGGGAGGGTGAGACGTGGCTGTGCAGATAAAATTGGAAATCACAGGAAACATATGAATACTGCATACTGAGAGGGGTGGGGAGGGATCATTAAAAAAAACACAGCTAAAGTCAAACCACATAGACATTAAAATACAATGAACGCTACAGCAGTACGATGGAGACACCGGAAAATAAAAATAAACATGTGATGATTTTTTTTTCTACCGTCATATAGGACAAACAAACAAGATAAGCATCAGTTTATCCATTCTCATGAACTGAATCTGTTGGTCTCCTCCATCTTCTTGTCACTGTTTTTCATCCTGAAAGAGGTCCATTTCTCCCATTCGTCTTCCAGCTGTGTTTCTTGTAGTTTTAGGCCATGTTTAAACCTTTCCTCTACAACCTTTATCCACTTTTCTTGGTTTGGAGGGTCCACCTTATCCCTGCCACTTGTGATTGCTGTCTTACTAGCTATCAGCCATATTCTCACCTATCCTTTATTTGTTTCTTTTCTATGACGTGAAAATTACCAAGATAAAGATCCATGTAACTAATAATGTCATATCCAAGTATCATTTGTGTAGTCATGTAATTCTGAAAAAATAATTACATTTAATATGATAGAAGAAGTCGCTCGGGCTGATTTTATTCCCTCAGCCGAGTGTGTGAGGCAGGTCCTTCATCAATCGTATCCTGTTTAGTTATTTCACCTGGATAGTGTCCACTCAGCATCAGGTAAAATGCACTAAAATACTGTAACTATAAGTAACTGTTGCTTAGGTTCTTTTAGTCAATTTAATTGTGTTGTAAATGACCCCTACATATTACACCCAATCCCTGCTTCCTCATCATAAAGTCAACTGTGACACTGCTTGATATAAATAATACGTTAAGCAGTGGATATGGATATATGCACACTTGCTGTTTTTCTGCCGTCTTTGAAATCCCACTCAACTAGCAGCTTACTCTCCACTCTACAAGATAAAACACCTGCAACAAGGGATGACTGACAGTTGAGGACTCTTGTGCAAGAATATTGGTATTTATTTGAATGACATGACTTTAAAACCTTTAATCAACATTTGATGTTCTCATGTATTGACCAACCTTTGGACCTGTGCCATTAAAAGCTATGTTGGGAAAAAAATAAACTAGTTTTTCTTAATGCCTCTAGCTGAATTGATGCCTGGACAGAACTTCGATTGACAGACAACTTTCACTCTTTTCTCGTCCAGAACTCCATCAGACACAACCTGTCGCTGCATAGCCGGTTTATGCGCATACAGAACGAGGGGACAGGAAAAAGCTCCTGGTGGATGCTGAATCCAGAGGGAGGAAAAAGTGGAAAGTCACCTCGACGCAGAGCTGCGTCAATGGACAACAACTGTAAGCTGGCAAAGAGCAGAGGAAGGGCAACAAAGAAAAAGGTACAATTCATTTATAATGTGTCTATCATTCCGGTTCTGCTGAAGTGTATAATACCCTTGTCATTGTGAGGTCTTTCATGTCTTTCTGTGTCCAGATGGCTCTACAAGAAGGGGTTGAGGGAGGAGCTGGCAGCCCTGGTTCCCAGTACTCAAACTGGCTGGGGAGCCCAAACTCCCACAGCAATGAGGACTTTGAAACCTGGAGCTCGTTTAGGACGCGCACCAGCTCTGATGCCAGCACTCTGAGCGGTCACCATTCGCCCTTTCCCCCTGAGCAGGATGACCTGGGGGAGTCTGACGGCCACATGATTTATTCCGGAGCAGTGGGGCCCAAGATGACCTCCACTCTGCCCAGCCTGTCTGAGGTGGCTGGAACTTTGGGCCAACATGACTCAGAGATCGTCATGGGGAGTCTGTTGGATAACCTACAACTGCTGTCTCCTAAAAACCAAACGCTGGGTTCTGACTCCCCACATTCCTCAAATAGTGCCATGCTTCAGAGTAGCCCTTACAGCTCATCTGGCTTGACCCAGCACTCACAGCAGGACTACCGAAAGTGCATGTACGGCCTAGTGGGGATGAACTCCTTCTCCCCTACTCCCATGCAAACTCTACCAGAGACCAAGCCAGGCTTTGGGGCTTATGAGAACCAGTATATCTCCTCTGCTGGTCTCCTTAAAGATTTGCTTACATCAGATGCAGACACCAGTAGGGACATGATGTCCTCTAGGGATGCACTGGTGTCTCAGATCGAGATGGGAGGCTGCCTAATGGCCACTTACAGCAGCCAGAGCCATGTGGGCCATCACAGTGGAGTCAAAATGATGAATCTTCCGCAGAGGCACCCGGTTCCTCGTGTAAATCCACAAGCTATCCATAACCAGGGACCTTCAACCTCACGAGACTTGAATAGCTGTAACATGATCCCACTGACTACCCTGACTAGTCCTTCAGGGGCCTCTCCTCAAATGACCAACCTGAGGACATGCATGCAGATGCCCCGGGGACACCCAGCACACGCCCACAATGTCTCAGTGAACTATAGCAGAAGCAACGGCTACAGGGAACTTAACTTGGTTCACCCGCACGGTCATCATCAGGAGCGGCTTCCCAGTGACCTGGACAACATGTCTATCGAGAGATTCGAATGTGACATGGAGTCCGTCCTCCATGACACGCTCATGGACGGCGGTGCGTTAGACTTTAACTTTGACCCTGCAGCTGGGCATCATGGGTTTCCCCAAAGAGTGAAGACCACCACACACAGCTGGGTGTCAGGCTAGAATACATGATGGGTCACCAAAAGGGGAAACTGACAATGAGTCTGGCAGTAAGTACAACTAATTCAACTTTCAACAAATACAATTTTATTTGAATGTCTCTTATCAATGAACATTTTACATTTCCCCTCACAGGTTATCTCAGCATCATGCTCACAACCATAACGTGATTGGAACATGTAAATCCAAAGAAGCTGCATCCATCTCTCCCCACAGAGCATCTGACACAGTTCTTTTACAAACGTTTGCAGTTGTAGCTCCATGTATAAAAATTGGATGTTCTTACTTCTCACTAGAGAGGATCATCATCATTCAGATATAGAATGAAAACATAATTGTTGTCATTCATAACAGAACTGAAGATCTCTAGAAAAAAACTGAATGACAGACGAGCCTTATTTTGCAAACTAGTCTTTTTTACATGCCTGTGAGTAACTGGAAATATGTAATATTTGTTTATTTTTTATTTGTGATACGTTGAAGTGTGCTGGACAAAAAAGCGTAGAGCATCCATTTCTCAATATATATGATTTTGGTCCAGTCTGGTGCCATTTGATGAAAGGGGCCAGTAATGGATGCCAGCTTGAAATTCATTGATTTGAAGATGTCACTGAAATCTTTTTATTAATGTTGAATATCCAAAAATCTGCCAAACCAGGATGTTCTCCATGGTCTGATCAGTGGAAAGATTTTCAGATAAAGGTAGCATCCAGCCCTCACTGGCAAATTACTACTCAGATGTTAACCCTAGTGATATAATTTGGCTTAAATGTTAGATAAACCAGTGTATCATCTGCATAGAGATTCACATCAACATTATTTAAATCATAATTTTATAATAAACTCAGAGGAAAGTACTGTGACAAAAGGATAAATTCAAGAGGAGATATCTAACCAACACCTCACAGCAGATTAATATCACATGTCATGTTACAGTGCTGGCAAATTAAGGGCTGTAGTCAAATAATCAGCTATATCTGCTCACCAGAGATCGTGAGTCAAACTGCATCTGTGACTGAATTAAATTCATCAATCATATACTGAATGAAGATATTTATTTAAATGTTTTTTGTTGGATTTGTTGCAGCTCTTTACTTGTAAAAAGATGTGTACCTGTGCTGTGTACAATACTTATTTGAGTTACATGATGTTTTTGTCCTGTATTTAATTAGGGCCCGAGCACCGAATGGTGAGAGGCCCTATTGTTGTATATGAAACTAATACATATGAAGGAATTTACAGCTACACAGTTGCCTTCCAAAAACTCTGGAATGAAAATGCATATCAAACATCCAAAGCTAGTATAAAAAAAACCTGCACCAATGTTTCCATGCTGTTATCGAGAGCTGTTTAAAGAATGTGAGTGTCGGGGAATATGATCAATGAGATTAACGAGTATCTGCACGTTAAGGTTGGTTTCATTAGACTTCTTAATTATGAATGTTGCTGTCAGGGGGAAAACCTCCCATTTCTCTACAATCACACAAACCTCTGTAGGAAAGTCTGTCCTGCATGAATCTGTAAAAACATTCTAAAAACTGCTTTGGTTAAACTCAAATTACATGGTGATCAATTAAAGCTGTTCCCATCACTTTCTGATAAATGGACCTTCTGGGAATGTTGGGGATTTCCAACTGACCAAGACTTCAGAGTAGCTCTTTACTCCACCAAACCTATTTCAAGGAAAATGTTCCAGTTCATTGTGCCTACATGGTCTCACAGACCTATAATGTTGTACATATTATTTTCTGTAGCACATTTTTGTATATGAAGATTTTAAATGATGTTTTACTCTTTTTGTATGACTGTATTAAGAATGGTTGTTTACAAATCCCAGTCCAACCTATATCAATAAATAAATGAACACTCATACCTCAAAATACTGTACCTCTGAAGTGTTGAAGGGTTTTTCCTACCATTTTTTCTCAGTGATGTATTGGATTCATCTTCATATTTGTACATATTTTTTGTATTTGATTAAGGCTGAAACCAGTTATATTTGGATCTTTTCACCAGTCTTTCCCTTTCTAATGTTTGAAGATTATAGCCATTAGTCTATAGTAAATGTGATTGGACACCACAGTATAGAGAATTTAAATTAAACAAAATGTGTGAGACGTTATACATTTCGAAAGACTGTTTTTTTCTATGTGTATCTATATGTTTAAGACTGGTATCACAAAATATAAACGTGTGAATAATGTTCCAAGCTCTTAAGTGTGTTATTACCACTCTGCATGTCATTTCAAGCAACATCATTTATCTAGAGAATAAGTCAAAGCCCTAATTAAAACAGTGTTAAAATGACACAGTGAAGACTGAAATGCGTAGACGTGATACGATGAATCACACCTGAAAGGTTGTCTGCGGTTTGGACGCCATGGTAACCCATTGAAAGGAAGTCAGCAAACAAAACTGAATTGTGTTGTGGCACAAGAGCCAAGTCATAATTATTATAATTTAGGATCAACATATTGTAGCGACCTTGCACAAATATAATTAAACTCAGAGAAATTGTTACATTTAATTATGAAAATGATACATGCATATGTGAATTATATTTTATAGGTTACATAACACACCTACTTCTGTGCAAAGGTCACAGTGTTATTTTGTATTCATCTATTTTAGAATTCCAGTACATTAATCACCATGTGATTTACAATAAAAAAAAAAAAAAAAGAATTAGATCGTTGTGTGTTTATCATAGCAGCATTTAAAGGTAAAATAATGCGGGGAAAAGTCAACTGATATCAATTCCTAGCTCAGTTTGAGTCTGATGGGAGATACTGTATTAACTCTTACAAACACCTTCATTTAACATCGTTTGAAGTCACTCACTGCAGAACTCCACCGTCACAAAGTGCATTAAACAGTGAGGATGTTGTTGAGGAATGAGGCTGGTGCAGGATGACCCCCCCCCCCCCCCCCACACTCATTCAGCACAGGCAGTGTGCAGCCCACCTGCCCTCATCCATAGAGATCATGCAGGTCACATAGTTCAGTTGCAATCAAGGTCGATTTTACACATTAACATTACAGTACAGTTTTCTGCTGTCTTTAGAAAATCTTTACACCGATGTGAGCAGTTAAAACCAAACCATTGAATCATGTGACTGTTATCTTAAATTAAATATGAGTGTAAATTCGATGGAAGGCCAATGAATGATGAAGCGCGTTCACTTTAAATTAGCAGCATTACAAAAACATACTGTAACTCTAACACACTGACTTCAGTTACTCTCCAGGTTATCAGACCAGGGCAGGACCCAAATTAATCATTGCAGCTCTTTACTTGTAAAAAGATGTGTACCTGGGGTGTGTACAATGTATATACTTATTTGAGATACATGATGTTTTTGTCCTGTATTTTATTGTATATGAAACTAATATATATTTGAAGGAAATTACAGCTACACAGTTGCCTTCCAAAAACTCCAAACACATCCCCAGTGACACCAATACAGTTTATCATATATCAGTGTGGGCGTCAATGGGGATGTTACATTTCATGCTGAGAACACAACCTGTGACAAACTGACTACTTTCTTTCACCACAGGGACATTCTGGCAAAGAGAAGTTCTGGAGATTTGAGCAGGTTCTTGTTTCTTGAACTGGCAAACATCATTCACTTTCAGAGCTTGTGTAAATATGTTTGTTCACAGTTCTTTCAGCAGTAAAACCAAACCATTGAGTCATGTGACTGATATCTTAAATTAAATCTGAGTGTAAACTCGTTGGAAGGTCAATGAATGAATGAAGCGCGGTTCACATTAAATAAGCTACATTACAAAAACATACTGTAACTCTAACACACTGACTTCAGTTACTCTCCAGGTTATCAGACCAGGGCAGGACCCAAATTAAAATGTCCTCATGACTTTTGATCGCTATCAGGACTCATTTAAATCTCGTCTTATGGGGGCCTCACTCAGCCTCTGCAGGTTCTGGGCTAACTGGTATTGAATGAGCTGTGACCTGGGTTCCTGCGGCTAGGGCCCCAACAGAGGGTGTGCACCAATAAATCAAAAACATTTCCTCATTAATATAAATGGAAACCATTAGAGCACATTAAGGGTTTATCAAGGACTCAGTATGTTTCAAACTAATTAGGTCAAACAACATGGTGCTGTCACAGCCTCATTCTGAATCTTTGGGGTCTCTATGCAATTTTTGAATGAAAGATGGATTCATACAGTATATAATTAGTTAATGGTATATATCATGGATAAATAGTCGTTTGATTGCTGTGGTTGCTGTCCTCACACGTTCCTCTCTGTCAGAGGTCTGCTGGCTAATCTGACCATTCAAAGTATGAGCAGGCTACAACCCACAACTTCAGACCTTTTGAGGATTGACTTTAGAATTGTATTGATTTCCTTAATAAAGGATAGTCTTTCTGTCACAAATGATGGATGGTAATTTCTGACCTTTTGACATCTCTCCCCCTTGTTTATTTGACTTTCTTTGTGGATGGACCTTGACCTAGTTCAAACTGTTTTTAGCTCTTTTGAAAAATCCCAAATGAAACCTTGAACTTGTGGGGGCCATCCTGTCTGTGGCGATAAAATGAACCTTGAGAGTCCAAGAATCAGTATTTAAAAATTCTGAAAAGAGCAACTACCACCACAATCATCCGCGAGACTCCGCTGAGAGTCATTCAAGAATCGTCGTTGTGGAAGACTCATAGAGAAATATCAGTGAGAACACACGATAACTTCCCGAAGCATCCCTAGTTCCGGTAGCATTGCTGCAAAGCTGCAGTTACTACTGCGTATCACAACATTTGGATAACACCACAGGAGAAGTAAGGAGGACGTTTTTTCCGTTGTTTTTTTCCATTTGAAGAAATTGGTCAGCAGTTGCTTTAATTGAATTGAATTTGGCTGCACCCCGGTTTACCCCTGAGAATCCAAAAGCGTAATTTTTCATTTTTGGCTGAACTTTCCCTTTACTTTGATATATATTTAATATTATTAAAGTGTATCCTTCTGTGGTGATTTAACCATTTATTTTCTTGTTGTGCTTTGTACTTTTTGTTGAGAAGTGCTCTGAAAACAAAAAAGTTTTACTATTATTATTACCATTGTCATCAGAAGTCGATACTTGAAACATCCTTCTCATGTTTGAACTCTATATCCTCTTTTATTTTGACATATTACCAACATTTCCCTGTAATTGCAGTTCCTGGCCTTCAGTCACTTGACAACTATTCACCTGTTACCTGAATACATCCTGTCCCTGTGCTTCCCATGAAGAAACCCCTTATCTAGTCTGCTTTTAGCCTGATTGACATGTTTGTCCTCATGTCCTTCCTGAGTGAGACCTTGTTGGTTTCTTATAATGTATTAAAAGAAAGTCCTTATAATGTATTAAAAGAAAGTCACTAGAAATGTACATTTGTTTTTACTATGTTGACCTGTGATGTGAAACTAGCCCAGTTAGTAGGTCTTACTGAGTACAGGAAATATTCAAGTAGAGCACATACCTCAGGCCCCTTTTTGAAACCATAATCAAATTGTCCAGATTGGGATTTTTACTTTGATCTGCGCAGACTTTACACGTTCATAAATGTCCTCTAAACATGCCAGGTTATTTTTTCAGGATCATTGCATTTTCTTTGAGAAACTGAAATTTTTTTAACATTGCGATGTGAAAAAGGCGTGAAAATGTATCATTCTGGAGGTACCTCCTCATCTGGATCAGCACAAATATAATGAGCTCTTCCTTTACACATACCACATCCTCCCACTAAGATCCATGGTAATCTGTTCTGTAGTTTTTGCATAATACTGCTAACAATCAGATGAACACAGACCTCTTTGGGGAACTTAATAAGAGAGAAAGTAGATCATTACAGCATCTAAACCTTTATTGACACTTTGGTCTTAGTCAGGCGTGAATGTAGTTCTTGACTCAGGTACATTTTCCCCTGTATGAAATATAGGCCACATCGCAGCCACAGTAGGAGTCTTGTTTGTACAGGAGCAATGTTCCAATTCATGTTGGAAATAAACTATCAATATTCCCATGTTTTGACTACACACAGCAGTGCATCTCAAATCATTGCTGTGTGACTTTATAAATATGTGTTTGTTTTCCATCACTGACTGTTTGACCATGATTTTTTTCTAAACCGTAACCAACCGAGCCGTCATCACACTCAATTAATCCCAGCATGATGCCATTCAGTGACAATATCCTGCCAGAGTGGTAGTGGTTGTTTCCAGAGCCGTCGGGTCACCTCTCCTGCCTGACTGCTCAATATAGTGTGTTAGCAGGAACTGGCTGAGTGGGGAGGATCACTGACACTTATCTGTTTGACTCCTGCACATGTGCTCTGCTTCATTGGCCATAAAACATCACCTTTATGTGTTATTTTGGATTACATAAAGTAAAATTGGTAATTTATTACTTAATTTGATAGTACTGTGAAGGTTTGTATGATCGCCTGCCTTATGCCTAAAACTTGTAAAATACTTTTCAGTAAAAAGGAAAAGGGTCTATTAGTAACCCATGGCTGTAATTTATCATTTATTAGTTCAAGTGAGTGAATGTTGAGGTTATTCTGCAGCACAATGAATCCAATATGAGAGATTTGTTGTACCTCATGACACAGATTGGGTTTATAGGTTTCCTGCTGTGCTCTTGATGCTCATAATTGACTCATAGAAAATACAAGAAAACCTCCATAACATCTGCATGGAGTGGAAAATGAATGTTTGGTTAAGGCACCACTGACCTAAATTGGATTATTCCTGCCGTGCTTGTATAAATAAGGTGGACCTTTGTTCACAGGTTTCGCCCACAGGGGGGGCGGCGGCCTGAACAGGCGGCACCGCGAGCCGGGGTCCGGGCTAATTTATCCGTGAGGCCATGGCACAAAGCCAGGCAATTAGGTGGTTTGGGTCATTGGAGATAATGTAAGCTTTTCTAATGTAGAAGACAGCATGCACATGAGCCCCCAGCATCAGAGCAGCAATGCATCGCTTTATTTCTCAGAGGGAGGCCAAGATGGAGATGAATTCATGATGAGGTTAACCTGGCAGCAGCCTGCTCATCAGGGGAGTCGTATAATGTTCAAGCAGGAAATGGAGAAAATCCGGTCGGTTGTATGGGTGCAAACAACAACTGGTTACCTGGGACTCGGGGCTGGATCATGGCTCAGGGCGACTGAATCATGCACAATCAAATCAAATGCTTCCTTTTTTTTATGTGGGAAGCCAGAGAGAAGATGGTTGACAAAATGGTAGATAACATTTGTGTTTGTTTGTTTTTCTCTTCAAGTGATATTCCATAATTTCAGTAAAAAAATTGTAAATTTTTGTAAATGATATCTGTGGGTGTTCAACATTTGATGCAGCTTGATTGGATTTTAGGACAGGTGGGCCTTTATGGACATATACTACTACTTAATGGTATTCTAGTTTCATACTGTTTATAACTGTTGGATTAGTTACTCAAGCTAAAATTTAATATGGATGTGACTTGTTAACTTTGTATAATATACGCAACCTCTTTTGGAACTGACATGTCATCAACATGTCAGGCCTTTGAGGTTTGGAATGCCTTATACACATTGCTTTGCAAACCTAAAAATATGATTCGATGAAAGTTTCATGGTAAAACATTAGTTTGTGGTATTGACTAAGACACGGTCAAGATGGCCATGTTTTAGAACGGGTAAATAAGCCCACACTAATAAAAAACTCAGATCATTGGTACTGGGTAAAGTTAACCCAGTACTGATTCAATTTTTATCAATTTTTTCCGGCTGTTATTGTGAAGAGTGGTCGAGCAGTGTACTACACTTCCCGTAATGCACCAAATCAAGGCCTTTCATTAGACCATGACTAGGGTCAAGGCAAATTCCAAGTGACTTCGATGTCAGTTTTTTTCTTCTTCTTCACAATCTTCAACAATAACGAGTGTTTCAGTTCTGCAGCAGAGTACTTGAGAGAGGTACATTAGAGGCGTCTTCTCTTGGCCCCCCTTCCTCAACTTTTGCCCTTTTGTGTGATCGATCAATGTTGTAAAATCGCAAAAATTCGACTCCGCTACGACACAGACACCAGATGACTGTCTGATCATATACACAAAGCATTTTTCACAGCGTGACCGACCACCAGGGTGAAGTCACCCCATCAGTTCCTGCACTGGTGGAGCTGCTCATCCAGGGTCCATCTTGTGTTTCCCTTTTCATGCACGAGTTCCCTGCTTAAAAAGTCAACAAAATGAAACCCACTGTTGTTATTTGTTCACCATGCATGTAGTTCTTGAAATTTACATGAAATCCTTCTTTTTTTCTATGAATGTGTCTGTGAGAGCAAATGAAAGCCAGCGAGTGTGACTGTGTCATTTTGGCAAATATCAAGTTTGTGCTGCTCAGTATCATGTGCTGCTCGGAGGCTCCAACACAGTTCTATTGCCTGATCTGGATTTCTGCTGAAAACATCTTGAGGGACTGAGACGTGCGTGATTATCATCATTACATTGCGTTTCTGTAACAGACTTTTCTCAATGCTTATGGTTTGATTTATGTGCAGTGGTGGAAGAAGCCACACGAAATTACACATACATGCATAAAGTAAGTACTGAATACACAGACTAATCAGTTATGATGCACCATGACCTATTTGCAATGTAGAAAAAAGTGAGGTAAAAAGTATAAATTGTTCCTTTGTTAAACTGTGGCAGATTTAAAAGGATGCATCAAATATAAATAGTAAAGTAATGACAGGGGCCTTGATGGATTGTGTTCCCATCCCTGCCCATCTGTGAACGTTGTGTTCAGTTTAAATATTCCACAGTTCATGACACGATGCAAAATACAAGCCTGCTGGAACTAAACAGTACTTAATCATTATTTATAGTATTGTATTGTCTCTCTTTCCATGTTTAGTGAAAATAACATGTTGATCCTAATGCACCGTTGTGTAACTTGAATTTAATCATTGTGCGAAACAAGAGCGCCCCCTGCAGGACAAATCTGGTGACCACCAGCACAAGGCCAAAGCGGTTCAGTTTACCATGGAGATGTGTTTGGAAAGAAGCTCGAGGTTTGAGAGATTCCTAAACTTCTAATTCTAAAAACGAATTAGACTCCTGCTTTAATAGTAAGTGGGACTGAATTCTATCTCATCATGCACTGAAGGTGGAAACTCACTGGTCAAGTTTGACATCCAAGATATTCTTCCCATTCCTATTCCACTGTTTTAAACACTGCTGAACATGATCATATTTATATATGTTTTACTTTCATAAATTTTGATAGCGATTTTGTTTTAGGGGGCATGTCCATATGTTTTGACATTCATCATTTGCAAAGGCTACCATCTGGTGGCTGGAGGCAGTACAGGCCCAAACCCTGCCTCCATGTTAAATATATCTAAATACACTACAAAACTAGATTTTTCTCAAAGATAGTTTCTGTCATTTTAGTTAGTTCTTATCACGGGTTGGTATTTCTGAAGTACGGTTTTAATTAGTTATTTAATGCTATAAAACGTGGTGAATCTTATTGATTGAAAGCTGAGACTGACTCGATGTTGACATGTGAATCGGTGGGACCTCGATGCCCTGGCTCCATCCCCTCCTCCATATCTGGGATTTTTTGGGGTTAATTTCTGTGGCAGGAAGCAGCGATTTTTGGGCCATATAGTCAAAAGCTGCCTTCAGACATGCACTGAACTCCAAAGATCCTCCGTATTTTCTCTGGAGGCGGTGCCTAAATACGTCACTTCCTGCCTCTCTCTGCTGAACCCGGCTGATCCGACTCTCGCCTGAATAATACGAAGGATTTGATAATGTCGTGAATGAGTCTGTGCAGAGAACTTCCTATTATGTATGATCTTTCACAGTAACAACAGAAAACACAGGATTATTGTTTTACTGTGCATAACCTTTATTCGTTACTATAGTTTTGCTACAGCATTTAATACTTATTTGGTAATGGAGTAAAATCAACGAAATGAACTGACTTGTCTATTTGAAAAATATAACAACATTTTTATTTCTAGCGCCACTATGGGGGTGGGGTGGGGGTGGGGGGGGACTAAGCAACTTCGCTTCAGGGGATGATGGCCAAATAAAGGAGAATCACAATGACGACACAATTCTAGTTCTTAATGTGACATAAAAATAGTATGAAGGTTTGAATTATCTATTACAGTAAACATAAAAAGTTCAAATGGAAGCAGCTTTTTTTTTTAAAAAGGCTAAAATATTTGTTATACTACACACTGTGATACTGTGAACATTAACACATGCGTACTTGCACAGGGGGAGAGTATTAGGGAGCCTAATTTTAACACACCAGTGAATATTTGCTGTGCGAAACATGAAACCTCCATCTCTTCTTGTCATTTACTATCAATGTACTGTCCATCAATTATTACTTGAAGTGATACTGAGTGAGCTGTGAATTCTCTCTGAGTGTGAGGCTGCAGAGCTGAAACCTCTTCCACATCAAACAGTGAAACCAGACACATCTACATTTCTTTTTCTTCTATGGGGCAGAATAGCATTGTATTACAAATTCCCTTTTATAAGCTTTATGTAAATCCTTTCTTTATTATTTGTCTTAAACCTTCAATTGTCTTGTCATCTACCACAGTATTTTCTTTGCTATCATGAAATTACCAGCACAACATCAAAGCACTGAATGAATGATCAATGATTACTGATTATTGCTGTCCAAAGGGGAAACTGGTTTTATTTGAGCTACTGTTTTATAACCAGATGCCTTCTAAATTCTCTTTTAAAGGTACTGAGGTTGTTAGATATGCTAGCAGGAAAAGGCAGTGTTTGAGCAGTTATCATTCAGAAGCTTTGACATCCATCTGATTACCTGTCTGTTACAAACTGTATTGTAAGTATAGGCAAGCAAAGTTTTAACACCTACAATAAAACAATGCAAATGATATAATGTCTTAAGTGAATAATTTGATCGTAGCAATACATCCAATCAAAGGCCTCTCCACTTTTTCACATACAGCGGTATTATACAGCAGCACCATATATATATGTTAAGGGAATATCTTCACATTATACGTCTTTATATCCAGTTTAATTAAACATATTTGTGTTCAGGACAGCAATAAGGTGCACTGTAAATCTATGAAGCATTACTTTCCTTTTTTTTTTATCTAAAAGCGAAATGATTATTAGAGATATAGGTCCCAATGTATCTTATTTATAATGAAGACCTGATCGACACAGCACTTCCAAAGACTGTAATTTGCTTTTCTAAATAGCCGTTAGAACAGAAAATTAACAGTGTTCACTGCTGCATTTGATGACTCTATCTTTTATTAGGTATCTCCATGATTCCTCTGTCCCCCTTTTAAAGCATTGTGAAACAATAGTGTTCAAGGTACTGTGGTGATGATAATGTCTATTACATAAACTCTTTCTCACCACAAAGATACATTTCTAGACAGTAGTCAAATTGATTTTAATCAGTCGTATGTATTTAGTAGCGCTTTCATGGCTGCTATCGTTCTGCCTAAAACTCAAATAACATATAAACAAATCATTCCACATCGTTTCAATCGCTGAATGTCAGACCAGTGTGAGTCCAACATGTAAAAATGTCCACTGAGTTGTTAACCTGTGAGAGTTCATGGACTCAGAAGACCCACAGCGACAGGAAGTGACATCACCAGGGACAGAAGCCACGGCGCAGTTTGGAACATAACACTGATGGCAGAGCAGATCGGCAGGAGCCCTGCAAAAGAGCAGAACGTGAGTTTAGATGTTTGTGTCGGTTTTCAGAGGGAACAAATGGGGGGCGGATCCAGGGGTGGGGCCAGAGGGGGATAAAAGGGCGTCAATTTCACGGTTATTTAATACATTTCATCAAAGTATTTATAAATTAAATTGTCTATTTGACCTAATAGAGTTTGGAAATATGATTAATTAATTTTTTTAAAAGGGTGTGCGTTTACGTCAAACGTTTGTACGCATGGTTTAAGGACATTCAATGATGTGTGGCTTTGAATCAAAGCTATAGAGCTAATGGTAAAAAAGCAATGACTTAAATGAGCACCTTACCGAATCTTTATATCTATTGTAGAAATAATTGGCCCCTCTGTAAATTGCAGCCCTAATAGCCCCTGAAAAGTCCCAGATCCACCACTGGAACAAAGGGAAAACTCATAACAATGATTTCTACTGACTGTGATGCACAGCCATGCTGTTCTCTTTCCAGCCGCTGCCCTGGTAAACCCTGCAGGTGTAGGTGAAAGGTTTCTCATCAGCCATCGGGGCCCAGGTGAGGCGGCACAGATTGGGAGAGACCAGGCTGACGTTGCTTCTCCGGCGGTCGTCTATGGACACGTGGATGACATCGTTGGGGTAGGTGCTGCCCACCAGCCGACTGTCCTGCCGGTATTCACAGTAAGGGCCGGGGACCTGGTAGGTGGGTGGGAACTCGCAGTCCACCCTGACATTTCTCTCCATGTAAGTTAGACATGGAAACATCTGGGGCCCACGTGGAGTGAAGAGAAACGTATACACTGAGTTCACTGAAAGAGATATGAGCAGGACTTGAGTCACTGATGTGCATATAAGAAGAGTTACAATCACAATACACAAAACTATTGTCTTCTTTTCCTTGTGTTCATTGTGAGATGAATCAGAAAATGCAAAGAAATCCAGGATAAAGAATCATGTTTCTGACAGATCATAAACTAAAACCAAAGCTACAATTACTTCAGTCAGAATTTAGTAGACACTATGACAATGACAGTCTTGAATCTATTATGAGGACAGGTATATTATTAAAGTTATAATAACATTTCGGAAGAGTTCGGATTTTATAATAACTTAAGTTTAAAAATTCTCCAAAGTTTAGATTTAGATATTTTGTGGCTTTTGTTTTAAAATACAAATACATTTGACACAATACATATGACACAATATGATAGATCTTTTTTTTGTACTTTTCTCATAGAACTTAATGCAATTAAAAAAAATCAAATCCATTAAGCAATTGATTGATACTGTAAAATAAAATCTATAATTTCCTGTTGTATTACTCTACAGATTACAACTTTTGTTTTCTGATAAATATTTTAAATAAAGTACTTTTATTTGAATGTAATGTATTTTTTTGACATACACTTTTCAATTATAAAAAAAACATAAAAAATAGTAAAGTAAATTTATTTATCTTTTTTACAGTGCAAACGGGCCAACTACAGTTCCTCTAGATTTCCATTAAGATGTATTAATATAACTTAATTTGGGCATTTAATCATGTTAAGTAAAAGCCTAGTGTTTTGTTTCTGGCCCCAACAACCTCGCATGTGTATCTCCACTACATGTAACATTTGACATATACCATGCCTGATAGCATAAATACAAAAATTACATGGAATGCCACATACTGTGAGTCTGATGAGTTATCATGATCCTGGTCAGGAGGAGACAGGCGGTGGTGATCAGGTGCAGCTCCATGGTGATCGGCCCGATCAGATCAGTCACCTTCACACACACCACGTCAGATCACCTGGCGGAGTTCAACATGGGACAACATGAGAAAGTTGCACACGCAGCAGGCCCGGAGCACATGATCTCAGCATGAGGAACAGGGGATGCGCATCATAATCTGCCGATTTAAGTGTAAACAGGCTTTCGCACCGTGTATCGCATCAGTGTGGAGCCTGGATGAGCTGCTCGCCCTGCAGCCTGAATGCAGACAGGTCTACGCCCATGCAGAGAGTCGGAGCACTGCAGCAAAGTACCGAGTTGCACTCTCCCTCTCTCTCTCTCTGTGTGTGTGTGTGAGTATGCGCACAGCCCGTCCTCACTGCAGGGGACAGGGCCGGACAGCCAGGCGGATAACCAGCCGCAGCACCGATCTGATAACATGACATTTTCTACAACTGACATGTCTGCGCCTGGTTTTCCGCCCTGGAGGATGCAGAGTGCTCGGTCTCACCTGGTGTTTGGTCCCGGTGCGGAGCTGGAGCTGGAGCTGCAGCGCCGGTGTGCGTGTGCGCAGCATCAGCCCTTTGACAGGATGCAGGGATGGAGCTGATCGCACTCAAACACGCACATGCACAGCGGCTGATGGATGTGAGACTAGAATAAAAAAAAATTTAAAAAAGAAACTTATTAACTTAAGGCAATTTTATCCAGAAACAGAAATTTGGAGGAAAAATTAAGTCGATTTTCTTCCATTTATCGAAAAACGAAGTTTGAGCTCTGGACTCAGATTGCATTACTCCCTCGTGTGTGACCCATCAGGCTTATAGTGACAAAGCTTTGATGGAAGTGCGTACATTGGGATTCTACTATAGGGAAGTGGAACTTTGTAATTTTTACTGTATTGAGATGTTCATGTCTTTATTTCTTCAAACATATTGGAAAACAACCAATACGTTTTCAATTCATCCATAGATGTGCTTTATGAGGAGTTAATGTTTTCTTTGTGCAAAGTAAGAGCTCCCTCTGCAGGACAAAAAAACTGAAGGCACCACCACAAAAAGTGACAAAGCATCTGAGGTTTTAGTGCCATCTAGTGTAAAAGAAAGGTGTGACACACTCGCACACCCCCTGCAGTGGATAATCCGATTTATCCATCTGCAATCAAAGTCACTCAGGCACTGATTTAGTTTTATATAACTTTTACTAGCATGCGTGGAATTATTTGCAATGTTGAATCTATTCAATAGACCAACACAGACTTTTAACAAATAAAACAGGAAGCTTTTATTTTGTCCAAATTATCTCCATAGCATCCAGTGTAGTTTTGGTTACAAACCAAAAAGTTGTTTTAAGTAGAAGTTAAACGTAAAAATACAAATTTCTTTGCAAATAAAACTGATCAGTTGGACATCACAAAATGTTATAAAAATGAAGTACACATGAACCATGGACACCCTGCATATGGCTCATATACACTACATAGTCCTATATCCTTATACACACCCAGTTCCTATTGAAAAAATAAATAAAGGTAACTGCTGCATTTTATGAACTTTACCAAAACATATCTACAGTGAAAATGTAATAGTGTCATTAAAGAGGATCAATAGGAACAATTGACGATGAGAGAAAGTGAACCTGTACAGAGACGACTACAGGCTGTGACACACAGGTCAATAACCTTTACACGACTTCTTTGCCTGGCAGAGTTTGACATGAGAAAGTTGAATATGCAGCCCCCAGAAACACTCAAGACGCTTTTCTGTCTGCGTTCAGACACGAGGTGTAAACCGTCCTGTCACTGTATCCCACCAGTACACAAACAGCAGGCCTGAATGTGCTGTTCTAACTGCAGTGAAACACAAACTGCAGGTAAGACAACACACTCTGTAGTTGGGGTCACTGGGGCACAAAGATCTCGAACTGACAGCATAGATCAAGCTTTGATGTCAGATATATATAGACATATTGTATTGTTATCTTTAGACACACGGAAACTTATATTTAGAGTGCAGGCATATGTTTTAAGATGAGTTGGAAGCAATTGCAGAATTTTTTATATCTCTAAGTAAGAAATTCCTAGGATTTTTTTTTGGTATGTTTTGACAATTATTAGGGGAGCGGTCAAAATAATCCTAGTTGGTAGACTCATATTTTGCTATTCCAGAAAAGATGGGTACCCCTTGCAGGATAATAATCTGAAATGCACCCAAGACACATTTACATTCAAAAGAAACTTCATCCAGGCTGTGACGTACAGGGGCAGGTGAGGATCCAGCTGTGGGTTCATGGAGGGAAATTATGAACTTTTTAAAATGATGAAAGCAATGCAGTACATGCATATATTCATCAACACTTATCACAGTTTTTGTCAGATACTAAAATCTACCTATCATGTTGACTCTTTTTGAATTAAGAGTCTAAATATGACAATATGAAATGTTGTGACTGAAGCATGTAGCCTGTAAAGTAAAGGAGAGTCAATGTGTCGCAAAACACACTATATCAGGCCCAGTATAAAGAGTAACATTAATAAAGGATGAGACAGATTCTGGAAAACAAACACACAAACGTTGATGAAACTTTGTAACAAGAAGAATATGTAATGGCTTTGTGCCTCATCTGCAGTGAATCAGCCGCCGCAGCATCCAGCAGAGGGATCTCTAATGAGCACCTCTGGCAGGGATCGCTACACCTGCTCTCTCTGCCTTTGACCGTGAGAGAGAAGAGACTGATCTGAAAAAAATCAATATATGTTGGTAATATTTAGAATAAAATACAATGTAAGATGGTAATTTCCCCTGGCTTTCATTGTTTGCTGTGTTTGTGCCTTTCAGAAAACTCAGCAACTCTTCATGCAGTGTCCTTGTTCAGCTAGTGTCAAGAAAGGACCTTGACAAAATGGATGAGCTGAGGGAAGAGGAGGATACAGAGGACGTGGTGAGCCGAGCTCAGTGGATATAACAAGGAGGAGTGTATGTGTGCGTGTGTACTTGTACAGATATCTTTGTGAGGACTATTTTGAGTAAACAAAAGAAAACCTGCAGAGTGAGGACATTTTGTTTAGTCCACACTTTCCAAAGGATTGTTAGAAAAAGTCACGATTAAGGATTTTGATGTGGGAAAAATACTCGGGAGGGAATTTCTGGTTGATTAATTATTTAGAGTGGACAGGTCTCAGGTGATGCTTAAGGTCATCAATAATATGGCCAGCATCCAATAGGACTATAGACATGAGCTAAAGCCTCCACATATAAATGAAAGGGTTAGGGTTGACGATATCATGGCTTTACTAGGACGTCGCACACACAATCTGTGTCCTAGATTAACCAATCATTCCTCATCATAAGAAAAAAAGATGTAGATGTTGGTAATATTCAAGATCCTTTTAAACATCTCATAAAACAAAATCTGTTCAAATAAAAGTTGCTCCCTAAACCTAACATGGATAACAGCTCAATCATGCAGGAGTAAAATGCCATCTCAGTGCGTGAAGTGAACAAATTCTGCTTTTCATATTTGGCTGGTATAGTCTGAAGGCTACTCTGCATTGTTAAATGGTAGAATGGTAATGGGGCTGTATTTCTAAAGCGATTCTCTAGTGTATTCTAGTCTGATCAATAACACAAATCTCATCTCAGTCTCATTCATCCATTCAAACACCCATTCATACAGCACAGCTACACACAGCACGCTTTATGTCACACACCATTCATACACTGTTGGTACAGCCAACAGGGACAATTTGGAATTCAGTATCTTGCCAAAGGAATGCAAACTGGAGTTGCCAAGATTCAAACCACCAACCGTTTTGTTTCGATATTACCCGCTCTTCCTCCTGAGCCACACCCACCTCAGTTGCAGCCTCCACACAGATACTCTCAGTAGTCTAATAGTACCACTCTGCTACTGTGTAATATTTGCGTCGTTATTTATTATGAGCCCATAATAGAATACTCACAAACACACATTTGTATCATCCTTTGTGTTTTGAATTTTTTTCTTTGTGTTTTCTTCACTTATGCAGATATAAGTTGTGCGTAATAGATCTTTGATACATGAAGTCCATTAATCTGTATGTTAATATCAAAATGTATATGTTATAATTTATGTTGCCATAGGTGAGAAACTTCTTTCCCAGACACTGAACGATGAGACGTAGAAAATCCGTGGAGGTGCCTCAGCTCATCAAATCCTCAATACAATATTTCCATCTTTTGATTATGGAACCCGGGGGTCTGAATATTGACATGTGAGCCTGTGTCCTCCTGTAAAACAGTGGGTACAAATCAATAGAAATCCTCACATAATACAGAGAGACATCCCCAAGTCCCCTCACCGGAGCAGCATTTTCTCCCACCTTCTCTCTCCCCCTCCCTTTCTCTTCCTCCCTCCGTCCCCCTCCCTCTCTCTCCTATGTTTCTTCTATAAACCGACCTCTACTGTATATACCCCCGGCATCACACTGCAGAGCACTGAGGGAAGCTCAAACTGCATCAGACAAGGTGAGAATCATTCATATACTATCACATATGATGCATCCTGGCCACACAGGATCAAATATGGTCTTTAACTGTGTCATTCAGAATGATCTCCTTCTTCTTTCTTTTATTCTGAATGATATCTTCGGAGTCGGCACGAAAGCAAATGTATGAATGAAGGTGCGAGTGGGTTGGCACTACTGAAGTGCTCCGTGCATTTTCTTGGCATCTCCAGTGGGCAGATAATCAAGCCACAGGAATGCGTCAATGTTGGCAATTCACCAGAGAAGTTTGCAGTTCATCCCTGCGGAGCGCAAACACAGAGGCTGTCCTGCACTCAGTTATTCAGTAATGTGGAACACTGACTTTTTTTTTACAACCACGTCCGTGAGTGAATTGGCGCTGCAGATGTGGAGGAATACCATCTCTGAAACACGACCCCTACTCTTTACGGCACAGTCGGTTTTATTTGTTCAGAACTTCAATAATGCAAAGACATTCAAGCTAAATGAAAAGTCAGGCGGTAGCCTCTGCTGCTTTGAGTTTGCTCTAATTCTGACTACTCTTAGGGTTTGTTCTCTTTGCTTCGTCTTTTTTCAGGAGAGCTGCAAGAATGTTCCTCCTTACAACATTTTTCCTCTTCGGTAAGATGATTTCGGGTTTATATGATGTGGATGGAGAAGATTTGTTCTTGAATATTTTACTCTGGTATTGATTTTATGTATTTAATAGATCTGGTGAATGTCTCGTCATCTTTGTGCCACACTGTACGTAGGCTTTGCCTCAGCCCAGAGGATAATACAGTTGACCTACTGCTCTATAGACGAGCACCACCTCCGCATGGATTGCAGATATTCGCTCTCCGGTGAGTCACCAGAACCCTTCTGCAAGTACACACAGGGCGAGCGACTCTTCGACACCACCGACCCAGATGAGGAGCAGCACGCCCCCTTCAGAAAACGTGCCAAAGCTCGCATCTTCCCAGGCAACATCTGTCGCCTGCTGTTTAAAAACCTGCCCAACGGCAAGTCCAACTTTACCTGCAACATCAGACAGGCCAACTCGTCCACAGCAACCAAAACCTCAGTAGTGGAGAAAAGTAAGCTTTCAAATGTTTACTACATCTGTGCACCTCCTGTAAGGGACATTTAACATTTGAAGTGCCGCCAAACTAAACACTCCTCCTTCTGAACTTGCATTTTTGTGTATTATTGCAGAGCTCCTCCTCCCCTGCTCGGCGTGGAGTATCCTGTTACAAAGCTGCAGTGGCCTACTGCTGACCTTGATGACACTTCCTATGCTGCTGGAAATTCACTGGCTGTGAACGAGGCGCCAAACTGCAGCATACATTAACACTGCACCAATAATCATCCGGTGACTGCATTTGGCCTTCGCACAAGTTGTGCAAATGCACAAAGTGCAACGAGTGGAACTGAATGTATGTAAGATATATGCTGCGTTTATGTGACAAGCCTGCATACTCGGCATCATGCTCCCAATACTAAGCACAATACGTGCTACTGCTGCATTCTCTGTATACTCTACAGCTCACTCACATATAATCAGTCGTGGAAATACACAGTATAAACCTGTATAAATCACAGACGTGGTTCACAGGATGACTATCAAAAAGCATGAATGTGACTTAGTTCTGAAATTTAAAATCTATATTGTGTATCATTAATATCAATGTTCAATAACTTTTTTGATTCAGCTCTACATAATCAAAGATATTGAGCTTTAGCCTTTAGTCTTAATAGCAAGGTGGAAACTTGTCAATGAAGGCTGCAAAAACGAGGGATGAGAAAGACCTAAAAACTGCTTTCGATTAAGCATTTAAAATGTTCCCAGCTCGGTAATAATGCAACACTGCACCCCGCAACGTGACATTATTGCTGAGTTGCATCGCTCTTTAAAATAGGCAATCTATTTTGCCTGACTGAAATCTGTCCCTCGTGTCTCTTTCTTGGCTGCCAAGCAGTGAGGGGAGAAGGAGGCGACCTTGTGCCACACAGGTCCTCTGGTGGAAGATTGTGTTGTATCTGTCGATAAGCGCTGGGCAGGGCAGCACCCTTTGGCTTTGGCAGCGATCAAACTGATGACGAGGAGAGAAGCAACAAACTTTCAAGCTACAAACTTTTGGACTAAGTAATAGCATTGCATGAGCAATAAAGTCTCCATTCTATTGTAAGGAGATGAGGTATATAAAGCCGAAACACACACTCAGTGTTTATTTTGCCTTTCACTTGTGCCTAAGACACATGATCCATGTTCAGCCGTGGCTGTAAGTGCACAGACTGTCTCCGAGGGCTAAAGGTCAGATCCACATAGATGGTCCTATTTATATATTTACACTGAATATGCTTTTGATGGCGCAATGTATTCTCTCATTATGTAAAAGATTTTGTACTCGTATATAGTTGAGTAGGTGGCGTGTGGATAAAGCACAAGCATTTAAATGCACTTAGAAGCTATGCTGTATGTATTGTATGATGACAGTAAACTGAACTGCTTGTTAAATGAGACTAACCAACCAAACTGAATCATTCAACCGAGTGTTGAGACTCTTTTTCTCAAATAAAAATGTATGTGCATGAAGTCTGTTGTGCTTGTACTTGTCTAGTCTGTCCTGTCCTGTAGAGGGTAGCACTGGGTTGAATCAGGAAGTACTAGAAAGTGTCAAAATAAGAGAGATATGAAGGCAGCGTTTTACAGACGTGAAGAGATTATGTTAAGGACTATATCAAGGAGAGTTTCCTATTGAGCAGGTAGTTTATGGAAAATCATTTGGTGCCCCCTGAAGACAGAAATTAGAGGACAAACATTACGGGAAATGTGCTGAAATTCCAGAAATGCTGCAAAAATACACACCAAAAAGTTGTATAAAGGGTTATGTTAGGATAGAATAAGTTAGGTATGTTTAGATTGGGATGGATTGGCATAGGTTAGGTCAGGTAAGGTTTAGCTGGGTTAGGTTTGGATGGGTTGAATTATTGTAGGTTAGGTTAGTCAGTTTATGTTAGTATAGGACAGGTTAGGTTAGGTTATGAAAGGTTAGTTTAGGACAGAGGGTAGGTTGGGTAGGATTAAGTTTGGATGGGTTACCATAAATTACATTAAGTGAGGTTAGGTTAGCTGAGGTCTGGTTAGGTCAGCAAAAGCATTCATATGATGGTGCTGTTTATCTAGAGCATTTTTGGCATGTGCTTTTGTATTTTCTACCTAGTTACACAATATTAACAAAGGTATGCAGACAGCCAAGTGAAGTAAGTGAACGCCCGTACGTTACACCCACAATTCCAAAACCGTTGGCATTAACATGTTGCTACAACTTACTCTGCTCCACTGAGAATCCTGCAAGAGTTTGTAACCTGGATGAAGGGATTTGTCTTCTGGGATTTAAGGGCATTAGTTAAAATGTGCACTGACATTTATCTTTGATAAGTTGTGACCGGCTTGTATGCCAGTTCATCTAAGGTCAGGGATCGGTGATGTCCAGTAAAGCTCTGGAAACTGGGAAAACTCTTTGGGGGACATTATGTTAAAATGAATAATGACTTTTTCCAGAAAAAGTTGGATATTTAAATACAATTATTCTGTGCTGCAGCACTTTGACTTATTCCACTGTAATTTAAAGTTAGGGGCCGAGGCCAAATCATGAAAACTCTCCGAGCACCAAAAAGTTTGTATACTTTTAACCATAAAGTGAATATTCTGTTAACCTTAGGAGTCAGCAGAAAAATATTTGCACGTTAAAGTTAAAGTAATAGCACCCAACCTTCCCCTTGTGGCCAATTATACAAGCTGTGCAGGGTGACTCACTTGAGTCTCCATGTTGCTCAATAAATCGCATTCATAACATAACAACATTACACAAAAATCGACCTGCATTCTAAGCAACAGGGTTCAACTGTTTCACTTCAAAACTTGTTTGTCTCCAAACCTTTATTTAACATTGCAGGTGTTGTTTTACATTCCTTGTCTAGTTAATTTCGGTGAATAAATTGAATTTACATGCGTAGAAATAAATCACATTATAGCCAATGTTGATTTAGTAAATGCTTTATATCTACTGTAGCCTATGCTGACAGTAGATATGCAGTAGATATAAATCAAATTGCTAATCTGTAAAACTGCATTATATCTACATTATGAAACCTCTGCAATTCACAGAGAGGAACTTGTCATTTATCTACAGAAACTGAGGAGAATGTTAAATGAAACTCTTCAATGAAACCCCAGGAGCTCACAGAAGGAGAAAGGGGAAGAGGAGACGACATAATAGGCTTCAACTGATACTCCTGCATTCAGACTGTGGCAGCGTTTGTCCAGCAGATACTAACAGATGGAAAATCTGTTACGGTTTTTTATGTATCGACTGTAGCTGCTGTGTCAACTGTAAGTTTCAGCATTCCATTATTATTATTATTAATAATATATTATTATTTATCAGTTGTTGTTTGCATCATTGTAGTAGTATTAGTGGTAGTTGTAGTACCAGTATTAGTAGTAGTCATTATTAGATATTGGCTTATTTGTTTTGGTTTTAAGGCACATATCTTTACTAATAGTTTGATGGCTCAATGGAGCAGCAAAACAATAATAATTGTTATATAAATGTAATAAACAGCAGTGTTACAAAGGTATAGTTTTCTTTAAACCTAAAAAGAAATGTGTGCGTGTTTGTGTGTTTGCTTTCAATGTAGTTCATATGCACTAGAAATAGGCCAAACTCTGATTGCATGCTGTGAACTTTGATGGATTTGAAAAGAAACTTAAGCTAAAAATTTAAAATGTGACTTTTATCAAAAATAAATATCGAAACATCACAAAGAATTAATGAGGACTGTTTTCTAATGTTTCTTCTGACTCGTCGTGGATCACATCTGTCCGGGGAGAAGTGGAGGAAGGAGGGGGGGGGGATTGAAACAGATTAAAATACATAAAAATAAAGAAAACGGTGTCACAGCTGTTTCCACCTGCGGCCGAAAGCAGAGTGAACCCACGTCACCTTGAGGGAGCGTTTCCTCCTGCTCGGGTTACAGGTGCCTTGTTTCCAGTCGGACCTGCTCGTCTGCTTTCTCGTCACCTGTGAGCAGCCGGAAGTCACCGGGAGTTCCAGATCGGTTTGTTGTTACCTGGGCGGAATCCGCAGGTGAGAGAGCTCGGTGATCACAGGCGGACTCCGGTCGACACAGCAGCGGATTTAAAAAACCGAGGGGGGAGAATCTCACACGAGGAGCTCACTCGACGGGAGGAACGTGTATTTATTCCCTCGGTTTCTCCAGGAGAGTTTCTGCGTCGTGTGAACGGAACGAAACATGCTCGTCTCCGGGCTGCTCCCACTCGCTTTGTTCCTCTGCGCAGCCACAGGTGAGCGGTTTCGACTCGTACAACTGAGCTCAGGTCCACTTGGAAAACTTTTAACATCCGTGTTCGTGTGTTTTTCTAACTTCGCAACAACTCTGGGGATGTCAGTCAAGTCTTCGTTGTGGTAGTTTGCTGCCCTTTGCCAATGTGAGCCTCGGGGCCTGCTCCTGAAAACAACATGTTGACCTGCTGTGTATATTTCTCCTTTTATGTGAGTTAAGGAGGCTGGTAACAAGGTGACCTTCATATGAACGGAATTCATATTTACATTCGGATTTACATTTAAACAATCATTTTAAAACGGCTCTTGTTAATAAATTACAAGTTATTTGGTATTTTACAACTTGATCCCTGATGTTTTTAATCAAAGTTGCACCAGGGCCTCAAATATGTGGCAACAAGAGGGGGAAGGTTTATTAGTTCCTCAAAATAAATGCCATTGTGATGTGGTCACTGAAGTGGAGATGGTGCTTTACTGACACAGCAGGACGGTTCACTGCATTTTCACATTCCTTCTCCCACTGTGCTGATTAGTAGTTTAAAGATAAGATAACCTGCTCCTTTATAAGTACCACCACAGGGAAACTTACTAAAGCTCACTGGCAAAATTAGACACCAGTAAAAAGTAGTACATCCTGACATATAAACAGAATTGATGAACATTACTTTAATTATTCAGCTTAAACATGGCTTAAAATATAAATAATATATCCAGTGTAAATGGAGAATGTACAGTGTGAGGAGTATATATTGCTAAGTGGCCATTGAATTGCTCCGATAGAAATGAGTACAACATCATGTTTTCGGTGAGGGTGGATGCTGATCTCCCTGAGGAATTGATTCCTTCTTTTGCCAAGATTTTCAGTGATCTTGCACGTGAACTGCATCCTGTGAAGAAAGTGAAAACTGGGAACACAACCCAGGTTCCCTGCTCGCATCATGTGAGCCAGCCACTTCGATTTAATTTGTCTGGGTGAACGAATGCATTATTCAAAGTAGCGGCTAATGACGTCCTGCTTGTTGGTAACGTCACATGTGTTTTAAAACGTGATGCACGTGCTAAGAATCTCCAGGCTGTTTGTCCTACACGTCAGTGCACCCTGCTTTCTAATCTGTTAACCTGCTAAGTTATTTATCTCCCCAACGCCGAAACTCTCAAATTATGCAAACAAGGAAGTCATGGAGTCCTCAGGTTTCACTTTACACTGGAGCTCTGTCTCTCTCCTCCAAACCAAAACTGTGACGGTGCCGCCTTATCCCACCTGAGACCAGCTGTTAAAAATGTCTGCAAGGCACTAAAGCACCTGTCCAATAAACATGTCACTTGTAAGTTTGAATAATCAACTCAAGTCAATTTAAGGCCCTTGCTTTAGTTTTGACTTGGTTGTGAGCTGGGTTATGTACACAATGAGTGACTCGACACACAGTTGATGATTAACTGGCTCCTGTTCTCTGTCGTCACTGAAATCCCTCTCTGACTCGTCAAACAACAAGTAGCAGTTGAATCATCTTGCTCCCGACACTTAACGCAATGGCAGCAGTGTAATGTAAAGTGTTGCCACAGATGCAGAAACAGGGTGAGAGACCGGCCGGACTCTGTCAGCTTTAATGATTTAGTCAGCCGTGTCTGGTGTCAGCTCTGTCCTGCCCGAGAAGACCGAGTATCAGTGACACTTACTCCTGGTTTCACCGGAAGTTTTGTGGCCGAGCAAACGAGAGCAAGCCACATTTTTGTCGCCCACACCCTGAAGGCTCATAAGCACGCTGGCAGTGTTTTACAAGGGGCGTGTTCTCTGATCAAGTGTTTTTACTGGGAACTTTAGCAGAATATAAATAACGTGAGGTGATGATAAGCTTGGTTAATACCTTTTTTCATTTATTGGTAACACACATGTAGATATTTATAGTCTGGTAGTGATAAAAAGTATTGTTTGTAAGGCAGCAGCTAAATTCATCTTCACAATGAGTCATGAATGAATAATTTAATTTTCTTGGCAAATCGACCAATCATTTAGTCTTTAACACGTCAAAGTAATTCATACCGAGTGGGCAAATTGACTTCATATTATCCTTTCAGATATTTGATTTACTATCAAAGAAAATGAAGAAATCCTGTAAAAATTTAAATTTCCTGATAGGGAGCAAGTTTTATTTCCTCTCGACTGATGTGGAGTATTTGGTGCTGCTCCCAATATTAAGTAACTTGCAACATTTTCGTTACCAATTAAATCCCTAAATAAAAAGAAACAGAATACAAACCAATATACACAACATGTTGTTTTGCATAAAATGCAAACATAGATGTTTCTTTTCAGCATTGTTTATAGTATACAGTGCCTTGCATAAGTATTCACCCCCCTTGGACTTTTTCCCATTATGTACTGTTACTAACTGGAATTCAAATAGACTTAAATAAACTTTTTCCCGTTTGATCAACAAAACATGCATAGTACTTTGGAGGTGCAAAATAAATTTTATTGTGACACAAACAATAATGAGAACAAAAAAGTTGACATATGTTGGGTGCATAAGTATTCACCCCCCTGTGTCAATACTTGGTAGAACCCTCTTTCGCTGCAATTACAGCTGCAAGTCTTTTGGGGTATGTCTCTACCAGCTTTGCACATCTAGAGATGGAAAGGTTTGTCCATTCTTCTTGGCAAAAAAGATGAAGCTCAGTCAGATTGGATGGAGACCGTCTGTGAACCGCAATCTTCAAGTCTTGCCATAGATTCTCTATTGGATTGAGGTCTGGGCCATTTTAAGACATTAACATTCTTTAATCCAAACCATTCCTTTGTAGCTATGGCTGTATGTTTAGGGTCATTGTCCTGCTGGAAGATGAACCTCTGCCCCAGTCTCAAGTCTTTTGCAGACTGCATCAGATTTTCTTCAAGGATTTCCCTGTATTTGGCTCCATCCATCTTTCCCTCTATTCTGACCAGTTTCCCTGTACCTGCTGAAGAGAAGCATCCCCACAGCATGATGCTACCACCACCATGTTTCACTGTTGGGATGGTGTGCTCAGGGTGATGGGCAGTGTTGGGTTTTCGCCACACATAGCGTTTTGCATTGAGGCCAAAAAGTTCAATTTTGGTCTCATCTGACCAGAGCACCTTCTTCCACATGTTTGCTGTGTCTCCCACATGGCTTCTGGCAAACTCCAAACGGGATTTTTTATGGATCCCTTTCAACAATGGCTTTCTTCTTGCCACTCTTCCATAAAGGCCAGATTTGTGGAGTAGACGACTAATAGTTGTCCTGTGGACAGATTCTCCCACCTCAGCTGTGGATCTCTGCAACTCCTCTAGAGTAACCATGGGCCTCCTGGTTGCTTCTCTGATTAATTTTCTCCTTGTCCGACTCTTCAGTTTGGGTGGACGGCCTCCTCTTGGTAGGTTTGCGGTTGTGCCATATTCTTTCCATTTTCTTATGATGGATTTTATGGTGCTCAGAGAGATGTTCAAAGCTCTGGATATTTTTTTATAACCTAACCCTGCTTCATATTTCTCCACAACTTTATCCCTGACCTGTTTGGTGAGCTCCTTGGTCTTCATGATGCTGTTTGTTCAGTAATGATCTCCAACAAACTCTGAGTCCGTCACAGAACAGGTGTATTTATACTGTGATTAAATTGCAGACAGGTGGACCCTATTTACTAATTTTGTGACTTGCAAATGTGACTTGTGAATGCAATTGGTCGCACCAGATCTTTGTTAGGGGTTTCACAGTAAAGGGGGTGAATACATATGCACTCAACACTTTTCAGATTTTTATTTGTAAATAATTGTGAAATTCATGTAATATTTCCCCCCACTTCCAAATGATGCACTATTTTGTGTTGGTCCATTACATAAACTCACGATGAAATAAATTTTAATCTGTGGTTGGTTATACCATGACAAAATGTAGAAAAGTCCAAAGGAGGTGAATACTTATGCAAGGCACTGTAATAGATAAATACTGCGGTCAAACATAAACACTGATACCTATGTGACTTTAAAAGACTCATATTTGCCAAGTGATGTACTGGTCAGGCTCTGTTTATTTTGTTTAAAATGACAGCATCAATTTCACACTTTATTCTCTATAAGAGAAACCAAGAATGCAATAATCTCAATCCCAGCAGCCTATCCTCAGTTCAACCAGCCTCAATATCTTGGGCTGCTTCTTCTGTTTTAGCCTCATTAATATTACATCAAAGAGGTTTTTTTTAATCCAGCTCTGGCCTCGTATGAAGAAGACTAAAAATACAGGCTTCCCTTCCAACTCTGTTACTACAACATGACCGTTCTGTCTGCTTTAGATTGGTGCTGCTGCAGTCCTCAGAAAACACTCCATCATCGACCTAATAATTATATTCATAGAGATGAAAAAATGTAGCTCTACTTACAGAAAATGAGAATTAACGCACAGCACCCTGTGGTTTTAAGACACAATTTACTGAAATAAGGATACGTTATTCTAATCTGTGTTTTTTTGTTGTGTCCCTGTGTTCAGTTGTAAGAGGCTTCACAGTCTCTACCAGTACTAAAGATGTGCGGGCGAAAGAGAATGAGGGTGAGTCCTGAGAGTATAAATTAATTTGAATGTGGAGGGTTTGTCGTCATCTTGACGTTTGCATGGAGATTCTGTTTTGTTTGTACTATTGTAGTTATTATTTTTATTATTATCAGTGGTGTAACTATTATTATTCATCTTGAGCTGATACAACTTTGGCCCCTGGTATGATCTTGATGATTTTTTTGCGGCCGCAATACAAGATTGTGGATATCCCTATCACAGTTTTCCACTTGTAGTAATAATGATAGTAGTTATAATAATCATAGTGATATGGTGTGTGGGTATTGTGCATTCTCTTACTGTGAGCGTATGTCTGTTATTTCAGGAGCTGACCTAAAATGCACGTATTCAGGGGACTTTGGTGCAGGTGCAAGAGTGGAGTGGAAATTCAATGACTTAAAAGGCTCTCAGGCTTATGTGGTTTTTGATGGGAAACCAACAAGTAAGTAGATGGAAGTTTCTTTCTTTTGTGTCTCTATCAAAGTAAACATTTTCTCACTTATGTAGTTACCTCCTCTGAGGAAGTTCTGTTTTTGATCTTAAAGTCGCTGTTCCTAATTTAGTTAGCGTAATATCTCGAATATCAAAAACTGCTATTAAAATTGGCAGAAAGTTTAATCAGCTCACTCTATCCTTGCATGTATTTGACCAGTTTCTCAAAACATTCATATTTCAACCTGTCTTAATTTAATTTATTAAAAAGGTATCCTTTTTTATTTCCATAAATTTATTTTATAATTGTTGGCAAAATCCTGGTGTTGTGACCACACATTGTATTTCATACCATTCTGTAATCTCTAAATCAACTGGGACGATGCACACAAATTAAGTTTTATAATGCAGAATGAAAGTTTCAACAGTGATTGACAAATTTAGAGAATCAGGAGGCTATGCCATAATCTTTTGTTTTGTTATCTAATGCAACAACTTTTTCTGCAGCGCCATATTCCAGTCGAGTGACAATGTACGGCACCAATATTAGATTCACCAAATTGACCCGTGACGACAACGGAGTGTACGACTGTGAGGTGTCTGGCGGCGGGCACTTTGGGGAAGCCAGGGTGAAGTTGACAGTTGAGGGTAAGGATTCGCAAAACAAGCCTCACAGCACAAAATCAATGATATTTGGACATAAACTTAGTCCTGAGTTTAAGTGTTGCAATGTGCATGAGTAGTCCTGCTGAAAACCGAACATTATGTCCTGCAGTGCCTCCATCTGCGCCACTGTGCAGGATCCCATCCTCAGTGACGACGGGCAAAAAGGCCATGCTGTCCTGTCACGACAGCGTTGGCTCACCTCCTCCCCAATATAGGTGGTTCAAAGATAGCACGCTCCTGCCCCCCGAGCCTCAAAAGATCGCTGCCTTCAAAAACTACACCTACTTGCTCAACACAAGCGATGGCAGCCTGGTCAGCTACTTATTTACTATGACTGTGTTTTGTCTTTACTGCGAGCGTCGTGGCTTTTTAAACTAAAAACGTGTCATGTCTGTCTGCTCAGGAGTTTGCCAGGGCAGCCAAGATGGACTCAGGAACGTACTTCTGTGAGGCGTTCAATAATGTTGGGGCTCCTCAGCGCTGCAGAGCAGTGAAAATGGAAGTCCGTAAGTGCGCTTCACTTTCATTTCAACAGCTTCAATGATTCAACGGATTGTATTCATTCAACAACTTCCAGCCAGTGTCTGTGGTCTGAATGCCCTTAACGGACATTAAACTGCTTTATCAATAGAGAAAATAATCCAAATTGAATCATAAAGACACACTCTTCCTTTGCAATAATTTGTTCATAATTTGGGTGCTGAAGCAGTTTGAGTTTATCTTTTTGTGATTCATTTATTTTTATGAAAAGTTACTAGTTTACCCCTCCACTGAAATTCAATGTATCGTTAAAGTGGGATGTTTTCTTTAAGGTGACCTCAACACTGGAGGAATTGTTGCTGGAGTAATCATTTTTCTGCTGCTTCTGGCCCTGCTCGGATTTGGCATTTGGTATGCTCACAAGAAAGGATACCTGCCCAGTGAGTGTTCAACATTTTATTAAATCATTGAATTTGAAATGATCGTCTATATTCTCATACTTGATGTTGAGTTTCTGCAAACCTTGGATGAGGGTTGTCACGGTGTTGACCAATCCGACATTTTTGGTTTTAGCTCTGGCTAAAGCTACACTTAAGAAACCCACTTCTTCACTGCTCTAAAAGCTCTAACAAAAAACTGTACAACTGTGGTTTTGTAGCAGTGAATCCTTGATTTCTGGGACATGTAATTTGCAGCTTTATCCGTGGGAAACTTGTATACTTAAAGATGTGGCATCAGATTGGTACAGAGATTCACATATTCGTGATACCCCACATATTTGCGATGCCCTGCCATCACAGTATCAGATGTCAGATATCTAATTGATATCTGTTGCCAAATTAACCTAAATGCAAAAAAACAAGTTTGCGGACTGCATATTTACTGAAGCCATGGCAACGTAATGTTCTCTATTCACATCCCCTAAAGACCCCAGATTATGGGGATTATGTGTTGTCGTAATTACTTTGTCTGGATTGAAGCCCACAGTGTTAGTCTGTGATTATATGTAGGTTACGCCATATAAGTTTGTATTTCTATATCCTTGATTAATAAATTTACTCTTGATTTACACCACTAAAGAGAAGATTCAAACCCGTGTTCCAACATGACTAAGTGTCTTTATGGAGACAGTGAAAATGGAGTCATAACTGTCAGTTAAAACAGCTGTATGTGTTTACATCTGTACCAAGTACTTCATCTTACTGATGATGTTTCCCTTTTCCCCTCCACAGAGAAGAGTGAAAGGTAAGAGGATTTACTTTTTTATTGTTTTTACCGAATTTGAGCAGAATTTCAACAAGCGGATCTTCCATCTCTGTCACCAACCTCAACATGTTTTGTTTTTTTCTTCAGCAAACCAAAGACTAACGTGGTCTACCAGCCTCCATCTTTGTACGGCGGTGAAGAAGAAGACGTAAGGATGAACCGGCATTTTTTTGACTTGTCACATGCATTGTTGTTATCGCAAATCTTAATATCACAGTTTTATTATAAGATTATTTGGATTCTTTTGTGATATTTATTTGGTGTGTTTGTTTGCAGAGGGATTTCAAACAGAAGTCGTCATTCGTGGTATAGTCCACAAGAAGAAGTCCCTACCGGAGATCACCTGAGGTTTCAAAATGCTCTCAGCTTGTTTGTTTTCTGACAATTTTCTATTCTGTTGAGTAAGTTGCAACAGATAGATAATAAGATTTTAATTGAATGTGCTGTGACCAATTTTGTCCTCATATTTCTCCAGCTATGTTTGAAGTGTGTGCGTTTCTAATTTGTTTTGTTTAAATGTTGCATCTTCATGTAAATACTAGATATAGTACAGATAATATCAGCACCATCAATTGGGTTTTTTAAAGCCGTTTCTTTTGTGGATGCTAGTTGCGAACACACACATAACCAACTACTTATTGAAGTACAATAGAAACAATTTTAGTAAAGTACAATAGACACATTCTTCTCAGATAATGCAGTGTCTTGATGGAACTTGTAGAGATTTTTGTTATGTCACCTTCATTTAAGTCTTGTATCTCTGTCTGTCTGTTTTTTAATAATGCAAAAGTTGTTGTAAACTATTCTTTCTGTAATGCTTTACTAATGTTTTCCTCCTTGTAAATAACAGTCTTTTTAAATTCAGTTGAAACTAGGAAGTGTTTTAACGAGCTCCTTGACACCAACTACAAACTTACTTCACATCATCTCTGGCTGTTGTTTTGATGACTAACCAGTTTCAGAGGCGCATTTTCCTGAACATATCATTAAGTAGTTGAAATATATTATGTGTAGATGTGTTGTCTCAGAAATACATTTGCAAACTCAACAGCTACGTTGAAATTAGTTTCATCAGCAAACAATTAATGGTAGTGTGTTGAACATCATGCGTCACCTTTTCATAACCATTATCTACCCTGATACGATTGTTCTGAAGCCGACCTCCAGACACTGAAATGACACAAGATGATTTTGTTTCATGCACAAAATGTCTTTGGGTAGTTTGCTTCTCTGCACATGTTCTGTATTGCTTGGCCTTTTGGAGACATTTTTAGAGCTGTTGTGTCAGCTGACGATTGTAACTTTGCTTCATGTATCAGTTAATAAAAAGATTGTTTTTACGGCTTTCTTTTATCTTGTGTCAACAAATTAGTATTCAGCTTTACTCAGTAAAGCCTCATTAGAAAAATCTTGTCTTTACTACTTTTGTTTTTCTATTTATGTGTTAGAGATGAAGACAGCTTTTTTTTGCTATGAAAATGTGAATGCAGCCTCATTTGCCCTCTGTTCTATGAGCTACTTTCCTCTATTTCATCAATACATTACTCCAAAGTGCACAGTCATGCGGTAAAGGCATAACTTACTCCAAAAGCAATGGTCTGGTAAAGAGCATGACGCATACAGTCACTCGTGCATCATCAGCAGTCTGATTGTAAAGAAACTACTGTCTAGATTTTCTATGTGCGCATCCCCATGTCACCCCCTTGTGTCCACATGGTATAAAGATGACTATAACATGTGACTTTTAAACCAGCAAGTAAAACAAAGAAAAGAGGAATTTTGTAAGGTTTACAAGGTCTCCACCTTGTAAGCAGTCACCAAAAACTTTTTCTGTAACTTGTGAGGGAGAAATGTTGAAACCAATGGATTTTTTTATATAAATGCTGACATTTTAAAGTTTTGAATCACTACCGGTGCAGGGAAACAATCAAGATATAAATACACAGAATATAGTGGAAAGGGTTTAGTCACTTTAGATCAGGGGTTTTCTATCCGCGCGCAAGTGGATAGAAGGAAGTATTAACATTTGGTTTTCCATGTTTTATTTAAAAACCTTAAACCAATCTACAAAAATGTGTAAAAAACTAATAAATGGTTGATTTTCAGTGCTTAAGAATTGAAAACAAAATTAAAATGCAGTTTGTAGTTGTACTGCATCTCAGAACCATATGTACGTCAATATATAACATTCATGACTTAAATGTACAGACCTGTAGCTGACATGGTGAGAGAACGTTAAAGTTACGGTGATCAATAACAATCAACATAAACTGGGGCTACAACTGAAGAGTAAGATGACAAAGTAATGCAGAATATTTCACAAATAATAATCATACAATATCAAACAAACAATTCAGGCCTACGTAAGTTTAACCTCATGATCACCAGCAGCAAATCCCACCTACTGCGTGAGTAGTACTTCTGTGTGTGTGTGTTTAGAGCTCTCCTAAGAAATTGTTTCTCAACCAGCGAACGTGGTAAAGTTGACTGTTATTGCAATTAATTGTTTTGGCTATTATGCCAATTTATTCTTCTTATTACAAAGTACTTGTTTTTCGCTCTTTTGTTTTATTTAATATTTGCATTATTAATTCTGCCCTTTTGGGCCTTTTTTTTGGGAAAATCTAAATTCCCATCATACAAACTACATCTCCAAGACCTCCTGAGAGTTTTTCTACCTAGCTCAACCGCTCTTCTACATCTACCTTTAACACACATGCAAAGGGGTAAACTACTGGCAGTTTCTAGCCCCAAGCCAGTTTCAAGTTTCCCCTCATCACCTTTATATTATTTTAGACATTTTAAATATTTTAGTAATCTGGAAATGTGTTGAAATATCAAAGAAAAATTCCGTGGACCCCCTGCAATGCTGTCGCGGACCACCAGGGGGCCGCGGACCCCTGGTTGAAAACCCCTGCTTTAGATGTTTATAGTCTTATCCATCATTTAGCCCTGAAGGAGGCATGTGATCAGTCCCAGAAATATCAGAGACAAGGAGTCTGAACATCATGGAGTACAGTACTTTGAAATATCCAGAAATTTGATTTAAGTAGCTATATTCTGGATATTTTTCAGTCTATAAGTACTGTAAAAACACTTTGCTCAATAAGTTTAGAGAGAGACTGATATGCCTGTGCTCAGGACCTCTCATATTATCAATGTAGGCATATCAGTCTCTCTCTAAACTTATTGAGCAAAGTGTTTTTACATTACTTTGAAGTATCCTGAAATGATCTATTCCACAGTGAAAATGTTGGACTTTACTTTGAAAAATCTCCAAATATATCCTATAAATATGTTTGATATTCAGTATATAGGTAGTCAGCGAGGTCTTGAACACAGGCATATCAGTCTCACTCTGAACTTATGGAGCAAAGTGTTCATATAGTACTTTGAAGTATCAAGAAATTACCTACTTGAAGCAAAAAATGTGTGATTTTTATTTTGAAGTCAAAATTCTATGTGGAAGTCAAAATTCTATTCATAAAAACGACTCCGGTAAGACAATATCTACTTCTTGTGAATTTAATCCAAGAAATTATTTTCCAATTTTGAATCTTGTATAGGCTCCATGTCAACTGTCTATTTTGAAAACCGGACATAGGCCCACATGTGTTCTTCCTCTAACTTCGAATACTCCGTTGCCGTACCCTTTCTGGGCGGTTTGGATGCGTTTATCATAAGTGTCAGTATATGAGTGCAGTAGAATTTATGTGTTGGCTGATTTGATCACAGAGATGCGAGTGTCGGCTAGCTTGACCGCAATATTATTTAACATCGGCGAGGAAAGGAGGTGGACCGCTTTTCGCGGCGCTTCTACTCCGGTGCGTCCCCGGGTTAGAGGATGATAGTGTGACGTTACTGTATTGTTTTACATTGCATGTGTCACGTCATGATAAATCAGTCTCTTGTGCCGCCATCTCTGCATTTTGTGCCCTAGGCAACCGCCTATATCGCCTGTACCAGGAGCCACCCCTGAACCATCCCATTCTTTTACAGCTAACATGATTCCAAATCTGAGCATGAACAGACTGCCCAGTCACTAGGACCCAAAATTTTAGTTATAATGTGAATATGTTTATCTTTATCTGCTTACTGCTCACACAAGATGTTGTCACCGCAGTGGGGTTTCAAAATATAATGCATGGACTAAAAGGGTAGAATCAAAAAGTCTACACAAGTCCTGATGTTGACCATGATGGACTGTAAATTGCTTGACAATCATAATCTACATACACTTATAATGAAAAGTAATGTGATCTCACCACAGACACATTTCAAAATCAAATGCATGCAGTGCAATGCAGACATTTTTTATTTTTATTTTATTATGTGCATCAAGGATTCAAGACAGGTTCTTCTCCTATAGTGAAAACTGCGTTCTTTCTCTCCAATATGAGTGTACTGTCCCTGTAAGAAAAGTGGGCTGTCTTTTTAAAGTGTACCGTCTCTTTAAGAAGACTGATATGTCTCTTTAATAAGAAGAGTGTACTATCTCTTTAAGAAGACTGTTTTGTCTTTTTAAGGAAAGTGTACTGTCTCTTTAAGAAGAGTGTACTAGGAAGCTATACTGCCTCTTTAAGGGAAGTGTACGTCTCTTTTATGAAGACTGTACTGTCCCCTTAAGGGAAGTGTACTGTCTCTTTAAGAGAAGAGTACGTCTCTGTTATGAAGACTGTACTGTCCCCTTAAGGGAAGTGTACTGTCTCTTTAAAGGAAAGTGTGCGTCTCTCTTACGAAGACTACTGTCTCTTTAAGGAAAGTGTACTGTCTCTTTAATTAAAGTGACCACAGTACAGGGCTAGAGATGTTCTCTCTCTCTCTCTCTCTCTGCTCTGTATTCATTCATAAATGAGACATCTTGTGTAGAGGAAGCTCATCTGTTAGCATCATATTCTTCATCCACTGAACCGGATGTGAAGATCGAGCAGGAGCCAGACCCGCTCACCTCCTCTGCGGGCGGACAGTGAGTCAGGGGGCCGATGGAGCAGAGCTGACTTCCCGGGGCTGACCCCTTCATGTGCGGGCCGACAGGAGGCAGCTCGGTCCAGCCCACAGCGTCCGTCGAGCACCGAGAACATGCCCGTTTCCTCGCAGGGTTTGGTGTTTTCTACGCGCTTCCGCTCAGCACAAGTCCTCCCGGATTAAAGAGCCCGCCGACTCCTTCCTGCTTCAACCCTCTGATCGCTTCTCGATTCTAAACAAATGTAAATACGCCAGAGGAGCCGAGGAGCGGACAGACTGATGGAGCAGCAGTGAGAATATGGCAGCGAAAGACGACGTGTACGCCAAAGTGACCCCGCGGAGGCAGCGGCAGAGCCGGCCGAGCACCGTCAAACACGGGTCCGCTCTGGACGTGCTGCTGTCCATGGGCTTCCCCAAGACCAGGGCGTGAGTACACACACAGACACACACTCACACACACACACTCACGGTTTCCAGTCTGCATCATCAACATCAGCAGCTGCAAGGGTCACTACATGTCTGCTTCGTCCTGTGCCTGTTGTAAACACACGTCCCAGGCTGTGGTTTCTTAAACTGACATTTATACTCTTCCATACACAACAAGTTCATCAACAGGACAGTTCTACAAGTTTAAATGTATGTTATTCAGATTAATGTGTTTTCCCTTTTTAGTGGTGGATAACACAGAAGAAATAAACCTACACTAAAGGGATAGTCGACCCCAAAATGACAGTCTACTCATCAATCTGCCTATGGAGGAGTGTGTTAGAGTCTACAAAACTCTTTTGGTATTTCAGGGGTAAACATTGTTACAGCCGAATCCAATACAATCGAAGTAACTGGGGACCACGTCTTCAAACATAATAAAACAGGAAAAAACATAGAAGGCCTCCATACTGCTTCTGCTTCTGTTTTTTTTTTTTTTTTTTTATGTTTGAAGACGTGGTCCCCAGTTACTTCAATTAAACTGGATTTGGCATAATGGTGAGTAGGTTATGATTTTGGGTGAGCTATCCCTTTAACATCAGTTTGTATGTTGGACAGTAACATTGTCGCTCTATGTATGAGGCGGTTTTTCTTATATGATACTGGTGGCAGAAATATTTACATCCATGTAACAGTGTGTTACACTGAAAAGTAAAGGTTCTGATAACCAAAGTAAAAAAAAAAGTGAAAGTATATACTACCAGAAAAGTTTATATAAAAGTATTAAAAGTCCTAAATGCAAACAGAACAACTCCTTCTAGTCTTATGTTGCTTATTATACAATAGGATTATTATTACTGATGCATGACATAGCCATTTAATGTTGTTAATGTTGAAAGTAGAGCAAATTCATATAAATTAATTCTATTACTATGCAACATATATGAATTGTTAACTGTAAACCTGATGGCTCCTGAACACCTTGAGAATTTGCCAGGAGACGAGCAGTATAGGCTTGTGATCGTAGCCGGTGGATTATGTAATGCCATTCAAAAATGGCGAGTAGTCATGAGTGGTCATGTGTAGTCTGCTCGCTGCTTGTGTCAGCGGGGTCAGACATAACATAACGGTGAATGATTATTGATGATATGCTCGAGTATTTGGTTTAGAAGTAAAAGATTGTTTAAGTCACAGTGACCGAGACCATCAATCAACGGAGGCATCTTTCATTTAGAACCGGAAACCAGAGAAATGATAAGAATGGTAAATGTAGACTTGTTGCATTGTCAATGAACCGGAAAATAACCTGAACCAGCCTGACTCTTTTTACCCCTGAATACATCCTGTGACAGGGACTCTATGGCCACAGACTCTTAATCGGTTTCACAATTTCAATTTCAGTTCTTCACGGCTCAGTTTTTACATCTCAGCCTCTTTCTGAAAGCACAGCAGGACCCCAAACTGCGACCAATGTATCAAAAGAAATTTAAAAAAAAAGTTCACAGTTGTCAGTGGCAGGACTCATCTGGGAGCTGATTAACTCCTGGAGCTGTTACAGTATCTGTTTTGTCGGATATAAAGCCATCTCCCAAAGTAAAACCAGGGACTAACATTTATCGTGACTGTAGACAGTTTTATTAGTTTTGCTGTGTAGAACACTAATGTTTGAACAGTCACTTTTCTTTTTTCACTTTTAACTACACTGATGCCGTATCTCAAAAATAAAACCTTCTTATCTTCCACCAAACTGACTGGAAGGTCATTCAGGCTTTGATGGTGCCAGACGTCAGCTCTGCCTCCTCCTGCCTCCTGACCCACTGCAGACAGAGTGAGCAATTGAAAATGGTTATATGTGCAAAGCTGGGATCTATTATTGATGACAGAGACCACACTTTGATTTGATCGAGGCTTTAAAATTATAATGAGGCGGAATAATTCATTGTCAGTAACTCCAAGCCTGTCTGGTCTGAAATCTGTGAGGACCCAAGGAAAGAACACAAATAGTTGAAGAATACAAAAGATGAACGTGTGAACGGCCTTCAAACCGTGATCACCCTGGGTGCCGGAGTTTGTTGTATGAGTTTGATGTGACGTTGAGCCAGTAGTAACACAAGTGAGAGAGCATTGGTCGGGTATCATAAGAAATATTTTCTTATATTTTTCTAATATGACATCTATCGTTAAAAAGAGCACCTTCTTACTCTATTGATCATTTTAGCTTCTTTCAGAGTTTTTTTGACTCGCAACTTTTTTTGCGGTGGCTCACTTTAGTCCCAGTAAACCACAAAGTGACCTTCACTCATCCACACACAAATACAAGTGGGTCCAGTGTGTGCTGTATGCGTGTGTGTGTGCGTGCGTGTGTGTGTGTGTCTGTGTGTGTGTGTCTGTGTGTGTAAGTAATGGCATAAATAACTGGGCAAACTGGAGACACATCCCTTAATTTTGAACAAATGAGTATTGAAAGGACTAGTTATTGAGTTGCTATAGTGAGCTAATACATAACTTTCTAGCTTGTCCGACCCAGTGAGCTTTATTCACTCCCTTTTATCCCAACAGTTGTGTTAACATTTCCTGGAAGCTGCTGCCAGCAAAAGGCTCTTATAGATACGCACTGTACACTACCTGCCATGCAACAAACAGCAGGCAGGCACTTTGGATTTCTTCATATCTGCTCCATGTGAAAACAGGCAACTGTTTTGATAACAACTTCACAATGAAGGTTTAGTTTTGTGCAAACATGAGCAGCAGTTTAAGAGTTTGGGCTAAATATAATACAATCTGAAACCGAGAAATTGTTGATTTGAATGAGGATGTGTCCAAAATATCCAAAATAAATGCAGTTTTGCCTGTTTTTGCTCTCAGGCCTTTCCATAGATGGTGGTGAGAGAGGGAATAATAGGAAAATCAGTTATCAGTCATCGCTTCAGGGAACAAGAGCTTCATTGTCTTTGAGCACTAGGGAGCATGAATCATCCCAAGCACACACCAAACAGCCTCAATGATTTTAATGGGGGGGGGGGGGGGGTTCAGCTGAGTCATTCAGGAATTGACCAGTTTTGCGGATAGGAGCTGGCTGGACAGGGACCTCTCTCGCCGTGCCGATCGAGTCTGATGGTCGGAGGCGTGCAACTTTGGGAACTTGTTCGACTGAGAGTGTGACAGACACACAAGAGGCAATCGTCAGGTTATGTTCCTGTGACTCTGGTAGCTGTCGCGTGCAGTGATTGGACCAGAGTAGCGTTAGATCAGGTTTGGGTGGATTATAATGAACCTTTAATTGGGTGCTGTTAAAGGCTTATAACCGCAACTATTTTCTGATGCGTAAGATCTCACTCCAATTGTCATTTGTTATTAAAAATGTGGGCTTTGTCAAATTGCAAATGAGGATTTTCACAATAGTTTGTCTACAAATCATCATAAATGTGTTAAATCTTTTAAACTGTAGCATGTAAACTCTCTCAAAGGTCACTAAAACACACATCATTTCCGAAATAAAATACTGAGGAACACTGCTGTCATTCAGTGATGCACACATTCATGGAAAAACAGATGACTTAATTTCTCCTTCAGTGTGTGGATCATACGTTCGTGTTTCATTAATAGAACTTGTGTGAGTAGCACTTTCTTGTATCACTATGGTAAAAGGGGGTGAAGTATTAACTCATTGTTTTGCCTCAATTTCTTTAGTATCTCTGTTATATTATATTGTGCTTGTGCATAATAAAAATACTGGTTAGACAACTGGTGACTGTTGAATACAGAATATGCAGTAGGAAGTAAACTTTCACCGGCACACGTTTAGAGGAACCAGCTTTGAGGTCAAGTGAAGCCTGGTTCACACAGGAAGACAAATGATGAGTGTGGGTGTAGTTTTATATGTTAAATGCTAGTGGCTAAAATACTGGAGCTGCATAGATGTTAACTGTAAATACTCATCCCAAACATGAGTCCCTCTGTTGCTCGGCTGGACCCAGGAACCTTCGGCAGTGGTCATAACGATACTTTATTTTAAACAAATGAAGTGGTTTTGAGAAGCATTAGAAACTTCACCATAGCACGTCTGCGGCTCCGACATGTCAGCAATGCGTAAAGCACGAACCTGCCTCAAAGCAGCCGCGCAAAAAAAAAACTCAACCAAAATAGAAACTCATTTGTCTATGATGCAGTTTTCAATCATCTACTGCTGCTTTGCTTAGTTCAGTTAGGGCAACAGCCTCAAAGCCTTTTTTTTATTAATCTGGTTCTAACATTGTGTAGACGGTGGCTTTGAACCGGAAGAAGAGGAGCAGTTTCCCGTAAAGGAGCACGACCCGATCATGTGACATTTTACACCAATCACACACGTTCTTACAGTGACGCTAGCCTGTGGAAAATTCTAAAACTGCACTTTGGGGGAAACAGCCTGTGCCCGGATATGGAGCCTGAAGCACACATAGTGCTTTATTATTTTCTTTCCAGCTAGAGTCATTTTTAAATAAGTTGTTATACGCAGATAATACTCCTATTAATTAGGTAATTGATTAGCTAGCAAATCAATATTGCTCGACTAACCCCATGATAAGGGCCTGCAGGACTGACTTACCCCGATGACATCTGACAACAAAACCGAGTGTCATAACGGTTCACTGAAATGTGAAAAGTAGCTTTTGTTTTACACAGTGAGACTGTTTTTTTTTTTACGGTTGCTCATTTGATGCCGATGAAACTGTCTTGAGGCCCACATGTGCTTATGGTGTGTTCCATCCTGCTTCCTTAGCAGAAAACATGAAGGTAGCTGTGGTTACTGTGCTGCATCAGGCTGTGTAAGGTAAATTCACATCGTCTCTTCACCCGAGCTTTTGTGTGTTGAAGAGGAAGTCAGTGTGTGTGCCGACTACGTGAGACTGTGCTCTTGAACCACACACGTAAAACCACGTGTTAAACGTTTATCTAACGTGAAAAAAAAAAAGGCCCTGTGACAACTTTGTCCCGGAAGATAGGTGATCATGACGCATGGTGTGTACAAACTGTACTTGGGAAACTGTCTGCCTATGCAGCTCGCAAGCACACACTCTGAGCTTCTAGACGACCAAGAGGAAGTCGCCCATTTCCGGAAGTGGCTTGTGACCTCGACTGAGCGCACTGTTGAGATGGTGGTTTGAGGCCGGCTGAAGCAGGGGGTTCTCACGTCACTCGCAGTTGGATACACTGACTGAGTTACCACGGTTTTTACTTAGCTTAAAATCGTTTGACAGATTGATTTACAGAACACATTTCCAGATCTGATTATAAATTAGATTATCAGGAGCTAGGATGCTTTTAAGGTTTTTCTCTTTTTTTTTTAAGACGCCTATTACGAATCATGAATGTAGCTCTCATACTGTTTATGGTATGACGCAGCCTGGGACTTGGAGGATTGCTGGACGATGCCTCACAGCTTTGGCATTGTGCCTCGTGTATTCTTAGCGAAATGTTTGGTTGGTGCACTTTGACTTGTTTCACTGGCGTCAGGCAGCGCTGAAAATAAATCAGCACTTTATGGTTCGACAGAAGCCTTGATTATCATTTGTTCAAACTGACAAGCTTGATGGACACAAAACTCCAATGAGGAATATTATTAACATCTTTTACACCACACAGTTGGTTCCATGGTGTCAGTCTCTGTCTTCTGCCTGAACATGTGTGCACCTCATCTCTCTTCTCCAGAAATAATAAAGTGAGGGGAGGAGAAGCGGTTCCAGACACCGGCTGCACACAGCTGGCCTTGTTAGACATGTGGTACTGAAATGTTGCTTTGTCAGCTTCGGAGAAAAGCTTTATGAGCGTACATCACCAGGAGCCGGCCTTGTTAGTGGCTTGGCCCCTAAACCCACTTAAATCTTATTTCTTATTCATTTTCTTTCAGAGAGAGGATACAGCTAGTTTAGCCCTGTCCAAAGGGAAGAAAATATAATAATGATAATGAAGCTGTACTTCTACAGTGCTGTACAAATAGGTAGTAAATAAAAAAGGAAAATATGTGTGCTTAACTTCTTTAATCAACAGACATCCATATTCTATCTGTACACAAAGAGATATGTAAAAAGAAAAGTCCTCATATCTCTAATAATGTTTGGCTTCATGCTGTGACTGTAGTAAAGTCTCAAAAATAAACACATCATCTTATTGTGGGATAAAGGTTCAACATGATAATAAGGGAACTTCAGACTGCAATAGGTCATAAATCCTGCCTCCTCCATGTTCATGGACAGTATAAATCTTTTGAAATTATGAAGTTCTTATTATTGAGCCACGCTACACTGGATTCATCCCCATATCACTGCCGCGCAGACTCTTCCTCCTGTGCTAGATGGCAGAGTTCCTATCTGTAACTTCATTTCTGGACAGTGAGAGGAAGTGGAGTGTTGTCCATCTTACAGTGTATGGACACACATCAAATATTGAAAGCTGGTCACATTTTCTTTCGTAACCTCCCCTGACTGAAGGTCAATGAAGAGGTCAAAACGTCAGGCGTTTGGCTCCGTGTGGGCTCATCAGGCTTGAGCACGGTTGACCAGGCTGGACGAAGAGAATCACATTTCCTCAGCTGACGGGGCTCTCCTTAGGGGGCCGTCTGGTGTCGGGCAGCAGCAGTGCTCTCAGTGCTCATAGTGCGATAAGGGGTTTGTAATGTGTGTTCCCCATCGGCTTGTAAACAGGAAATGTTGAATCGCCCTAAGAGCTGAGTCAGGGAGGGGCCCTTGAGAGTGTGTAGCTCCAACTTCACATGAGGCTATTGCCAGGGAGGCATAGTTTTGCTCATTTCAATACACTTGTTTGCGTTATAATATGATCTCCTTGTTGTTTCTTGTTTCTTGGCAATATATATATGAAAAGCATGACATTATTTCATTGTCAGAATTGCTAAATAGAATTTTTACAAGAATCCCAGGTACTCTCCCTCATGTGATAACTTTATATGAAACATGGAAAAAGTCTAAGTCTAGGTAAAAGGTCAACTATAATAAACAGCCCAAAGAGTGTTTACACACATAAAAACACAACTGTTTGAACACCAGGCAGCCAGAATACTGGATCTGTCATTGGGTTAGAAAAGGGAACTGAGCACATTTGCCATATGTTGGTGAAATTAAAGGCTGTTTCCAGAATTCCCTGCAGCATTGGTGCCTGTGCAGAGGCCCTCATCTAACAATGCTCATTGTCATTTACTCACACAGTGCGGCTGATTTGAAACCATCGCTAATCGAGAGTGAGTTCTGTCCCTGGCTGTCCCTAATATTTAAATGGTTCTCTAGCTGTGAACAGGAAATGCAGTTTATAAATAACCTGCTTAGTTCTTGCGAAGCGCAAAGGGGAAGCCTTGGGGTTGGATGCCGTTATCGAGCACAGTTTGTCTGTGACCGTTTTATGAATATAAAAAAGGAACTTTCAATTCAGCAAAATCAAACTCTTGGTCAGAACAATATTGAGTTGATTGAAAAAATGACATAATGATCAAACAGCAGATGTTACGCACAGAGCAGTGGTGCAGGATGTCCCAGCTTCCTGGCCAGAACCTGCTGGCTCATAAGGGCGAGAAGTTGCCTGTGGAACGTCTCTGCTCACTCTGCCCGACACAGCTCCATCTCCTTTCGTGGCTCGGCAGTTCCCTGCTAATCCTCTCCTTCTCTCTCTGGAGATGTTGGTGTCCCACATTTCTTTTGCCTCGGGAAATGGAAACAGAAAGAAAGAAAAAAACGTTCTCATTAGGAAAGTTAGGTTGACTTTCTTCTACTCTGGGAAAACTAGGGTCACTAAACCACTGCTAACATCCAAGACATGTGTCAGGGAATGGACAATAGGGAAGGGACTCCAAAGATAGAAGCAAAAGTGAGATCACTGACCGATGCATCACAGCAGGTGAATTTCACATTGTAGCGTCCTTTTGAGGTCCTCAACATACAGCTACTGGGGAGAGAGTCTGGCCAGTGGGAGTATTGGAATCCACTATTCACAATCTCATCTGCAGCTGTAGCAAAAACATTCCTGGACAAGACCTTAAAATCAGCTTATCAATGCTGGCAGATATCTGTGTGGACTTGTCCCTGTCACAAACCTCAATCCACACCTGCTGTAAAACAACCATCAAGGAACCACCGAGAAAGGATGAAACATGTCAAGGCCTCCTGCAGCCCATTGCACAAACGTCTATAGTGAAGAAATAGCCTTGAGAGAATCCTCCTGATAACATCCAGATTATTGTTACAGACACATTGTGCCCACTCCAGTTCTTGTGTTGACCAAACAAGGTCAAAAAGAGGATGCCATTAGTACAGCAGTACACACTGCCTTCATACACCTAAAGAGCAGGGACAACTGTATTTTCCTGCTCCACGGGTCCGTCCTGTAGTCTGCACGCTCTACACCCATGACTGTGTGGCCTCCCGGAACATTACATCATCTAACTTGCACCGAGATCTGGGGTTAATGAGTCATCAAGCAGGAGGCAGGTGGCTGGTCTGGAGAAGTGGTGTCAGGACAATAAATTCTCCCTAAACATCAGCAGACGACAATTTATCCACGGCGACTCCCACCAATGCACATTGGATAGACTAAGGCGGAGAGCAGGCTCTTATAAATCCTTGGTGTTTACATCCTTGTGGATTTCACCTTAACCTGCACCTGGTGGAGGAATAAAAATAAAGAAAATTTGGCCAAGCATAGCCCTCAGCAGCTTCTACACATGCACGGTGCACAGTCTAGTTTGGCAGCTGCACATATGGGTGTTGCGAAGGGGTAGGCAAGGCATCCTACAATGGCTGATTTTGTTAGTTCACAGAAACAACATGATTCATAGAGCCCCCCCCCCGGTCCCCTTTTTTTCCTGGGGCCCATGATGGACGTTGGCAGGTACTCACTCAAAGTCACTCATGCATTAGAAAGGCCAGAAGGGGCATCAATACCCAGGGTCCCAACTATTAAGGGCCCTGTGGGAAGCTTGGATTGAAAACGTTGTCTATCTGCAATGTTAGCATCATCAGTAAATTGTTGTTGCTGTCAGAAACAATAGTTTGAGAGATCCTTCTCTGTGCCTATAACAATCATGTTGTTGCAAACAATTCTCAACAATCAAGATAATTTGTGGTGGCAGCCCTGTGAGATCAGCTGCAGATCTGTCTCTAGACCACAATGTGACAGCGTTAGGTGTCGAGAAAAAGACAGTTCCTGTTTGTGCAGATGGAAACTCAGACAAATATCAACCATATTTGTATAAAATGTGTTATGCGCAGTGGATTTCTTATTATGTGTGATATGTTAAGGTGTTGATTCAGTTTTATTTATAAGAAAGGTTATAATAAATGAGGACGATTTTCTTTCTACGAGCATGTTATCCATTCTGCATAACTAAATTCAGTGTTAAACTTGTGCTGTATGAACTCATCACATAGATATACTGCATTTTCATTTGAAGCACCCTCTTTTGCTATTATAGGAAGAGAGGCTATTATTTATCTTGGTGGTCCACATCAGGAAAAGAAAACCCACTCTATTTAACCTCATGATCTCTTTCCTCATCAAGCTGTCAATGGTGTCTGGACTTTGCCGTTCACATATGAAGAAGGCAGCAGGAGATAATCCGGGTCAGACATGTTCGCAACAACAGGAAAGTCTCCGGAGCATTCAGGCGAGGGGTGGTGGCGTCTGGGGAGAGCCTGTAGGAGGCAGGACATGACGTGAACATTCCACTGTGGAAATCAAGTGTTTGTTTACAGCACACAGATACCGGCGCCGACCCTTATCACCAAAAGCCCTTGTATCTTTTTCTCCTTCCAAGTTGACATCATCTCTGCCGTCTTCTACATGTGTGGTACCTCTTTATCATCCTCACGCCCGCTGGCTCATGGTGAATTCTCCGGACATTTTCCTGCTGTATCCTCACATTGGGCTGTCAGAGATTCTCTGGAGTTTCTACTGCAGCGATTGTCTGAAGTTACTGACTCTGACACTTGTGTTTTCACATTCAGCCCCTCTGAATAATGTCAGGAGATTATCCAGAGCATGTCTGTAAGCAGCTTAGGTTTTGACTGTGCTTCTCTGTCTTTGTAGCTTGTATTCAATCTTAGTTCAACTTGCACATTATTATATTTGTGTGTGCATGCTATAGCAGATTTGTGTGAGCCATCTGTTTGGATGCTGCTGCATTGGAGCTCCCTGCGCTCTGCGCTCTGTCAGGGCACACTGCCCCAGGCTGTGGGGACTTTGCTCTATTTAGGACCCTCTCAGTGGGACACATTTAAAATGGCTCATTGGATTTGAACGCTGGAGTGGCACAATGGACACTGTTGACATTGACAACACAATATTGTGTTAAGTCAAACAGTGGATGTGTAATGGTACCCATCCACACGGCTTGTGCTCACTCACTTATCTGTAACCTCAGCTATAGATTTTGTTATTTTCAACTCATGAGAACAACCAGTCTGAACAGTGACAGGCAATGCTATCTTTATGCGCAGCAAATAAAGCACTGCAGCCGTATGGAGCTCTTGTGTTTGGATATCTGATGAAGTGAATGGTTTTTTTCTCATTGACTTAGCATTTCGCTGTAGTTCACATAAAGATCTGGAGCTGAAAGGAGAAGTGCTTGCATGGCTTGTGGTAGAGTTTTAAAGGTTAAATTCTTCGGAGACGATGTGCGGGTGATTTTCTCTTGCTTCATACTTGAAAAAAGTAATTTATTTATACGTCATGTCCTGCCTCTTGCATTCTCTACCCAGACGCCACCTCTCGCCTGAATGCTCAGGATGTTTTCCTGTTGTTGTTGTTTTGGAACATGTCTGACCTGGACAATCTCCTGCTGCATTCTTCATATCTTAAAGGCAAAGTCCCAATTGGCCGGACATTTTCCGTTGTTCATGTCTGACAACGGCTGAACTCTCAAGTTTTGTATCATACACATATACACTCTCATGAAGGAATGTTGTGCGTAGTTTTTGCCAAATCGTTCTAATTCAGGCTGTGTAAGAGTAGTAGTGTGGTCAGACAGTGTGTCGCTAATGCGTTGATTGGCTGAGATAAGGCCGGAGATGTGTGTGAACCTTCAGAATTAAACTCCGATTTGGAAATTCTCCGTTCATCCTCTCTGAACAGAAGAGAAGAAGAAAGCTGCTCGACTCAGTGAATCCCTTCAGAGGCGGCCCACAATGCTAGAGGTTTTATAAAAAGACACTAATTAGATTATGAGCACTCAAGAGTCATCATGTTATCAGCTCTCTCTTGTTTCAGCAACGTCTGGAGAAATTAGACTCAACGAAATGACTCAGCTAAATCCCGTCTCCGGACACAGACACTACATCTTGCTTATTATTGTTGATTATAATAAGACACAAGGGATTGATTGTAACTTTTCTCAGCATCACTGTCACATTTTGTGATTTTAATATGGTGACCTTTAGCTGCTTCAGGAATTCATTTTTGAAACCAAGATTGAGAGCTGGTTTTCTCTAGAGACGACTCACCTGTGACAAAACCACATCCTGATTCAGCTTCATGCATCTACTGAACGGCTGCACACACTGAGCTGGTGCTGGAGCCAGAGATTTCAAATGTTTTCACATCAAACAATGCAACTGTTTCAAAACCATATATGAGCTGTTCCACTGAACCTCCGGTGTGATTTAAGAACCTCTGTTCCTTTTGTGAATTATAGTGCACTTGTTGTCATTTCCCAGCTCTCTTGGGTTCTCGGTTTGCTGACATGTGGAAGCGCAGCAATCTCCTCCCAATAACCTCGGTCCGGAAGCGAAAGTATTGATTTTTTTACTGACTGTGTTTTGACCTCCTCTTTTCTCTTTGCAGCTTGAAAGCTCTGGTTTCAACAGGAGGCAAAAACGTGCAGGCAGCTTGTGACTGGTGAGAATCAAACTTCTCCTTAAATGCTCTCTCACACTTATCAATGAAAATAAAATGTTAACAAAGGTAAACTTGACATGCCCCTGACCCAGTTTAACATTTGTATTGACGTGTCACTGTGCCGTGTCAACAGTAGTGCCCTCTGCTGGACGTTGGCCGTCCTCACCTTCAGTCTTATGGTTGTGTGTGTGTTTGTGTGTCGCTCCAGGCTCTTCTCCCATGTGGACGACCCTTTTCTGGACGACCCTCTGCCCAGAGAGTATGTGTTATATCTGCGACCCAGCGGGCCGCTGCTGCAGCAGCTCTCACTCTTCTGGCAGCAGTCCCGGCTCTCCTGTGGCAAGAATAAGGCGCACAACATCTTCCCCCATATCACCCTCTGCCAGTTCTTCATGGTCAGACTCTGTGTGTGTGTGTGTGTGTGTGTGTGTGTGTGTGTGTGTGTGTGTGTGTGTGTGTGTGTGTGTGTGTGTGTGTGTGTGTGTGGGGGGGGGGGGGGGGGGGTCTATGCACCATATATTTTGTGACATCCTGTCTCATCTCACTAAAGCTCTTTATGATACAGTCAAGGACGTAAAATATTTAACGTGTTCTTTCTCCATATATTTGGCTGTATGAGTTTTTTTCATTATATTCATTTATAATTTAGCTTAAACTGTCAAATATCATTCCTCAATTATATTTCTTATATATATATATATATATAACATCTTAAAAATCCGTGCTAATGTTTTGTCAAATCAGCCGATGTATTGGTATCAGAAATATTTTACTCCCTAATTTTGGTAACAGCAACAGCTCCCAAAAATCTGTATCCGTCGAGCTCTATTCATAATCTTTGTATGTGCTCCTCATGATCAATTATTTTGAAAAAGATACAGACCTTCATGGTTCCCAGAGGATAAATTCTACCAATTTTGAGTATCATACCACTTTACCTCTAACGCCACAGCAAGTATCCAAACATCTCCTGCATAGTTTGGTTCAAAAAGTGATTCATGGTTCCTAGATGATAAACTTTTACAACTTTGGTTGTCCCTCATCAAATTCCACCATCTGCTTCAAAGTTTTATCTGCTAAATATTAGTTTTTTGACCAAACCTGCAAAAGTAATATCAGCCTCAGCTTTTTGTATAAAATACTCCTAGCATGGCCGTTGTTGGATCATGATTCCACCTCTTTGAAGTTCATTTATGTCTCATGGGCCCATGTGATAGATGTCTCATGGAATGACCGGGTGCTCACTGTTTCACTGCTGACGCTGACTGTCCTCTTTTGTTGTCTCTGCTTGTTCTCAGTGTGCCGACGGGAAGGTGGACGCTCTGTCCGAAGCTCTCCAGACCACAGTGGCCAAGTGGAAGGGTCGCATACCGATGCCCCTCCCCCTGGAGCCCTACACCTCCTCAAGCTTCATCGGCCTCTTCGTGGAGGAGCAGGTGGCGGAGGTGCTGAAGAGTTTTGCTGCTGATTTTGCCACAGAAGCAGCAGCTAAAGCAGGTTTGAGTCACATTATGAATTGCCAGATGAGGACTTAATGCGTTTACTGTAATCTTTTGGGGATTATCGCAACTGTATCCCCAGATAATATATATTCAGTGTGTGTTAATGTAAGCAGAGAACCCTTATAATTAAAAGAATCTGGTGTTCAAATGTTCCTCTTTTATCCAGATGTTCATGTGGAGCCCCACAAGAAACAACTCCATGTCACTTTGGCGTACCACTTCCAAGCCAGTCACCTTCCAATTTTGGATAAGTTAGCCAAAAATGTGGATGTGACTTTGGGCTGTGACTGGCTGTCTGTGCTCTTCTCGCGGGACATTCGATTTGCGAACCACGAGGTAGATACAGGTTCCCTTACTTAGTTATTTGCATTAAGTGAAAGAAATGTTGAAATTCTTATCACCACTGTCTAATGGTCGTTCACTGTCTGCCCCCTGTAGACACTGCAAGTCATGTACCCCTACCTGCCACAGAATGACGATGAGCTCGAGCTGGTGACAGGGGACTTTATCTTCACGTCTCAGGTGGAGCATGGCAGTGCCAGCGAGGGCTGGGTGTACGGCTCGTCGCTGAGCACGGGGCTGTCCGGCCTGCTGCCCGAGAACTACGTCAACCGTGCTGATGAGTCCGACACCTGGGTTGTTCACGGGTACGGGAAGCGAAATGCGATACTCTGCACCAACACAAAAAAAATCCATGGAGATGTAGTGGAAGCACCTGAGATGGTGCACCACCTCTTCCCTTCTATCACAAACTTGCAAATCCCTTCAGTGTGTTTTTTTTTACAGCACTAATAAGAAAATGTTGTCGTAGCAGCTGGAAAGGTTACAGCAAGAGAACAGAAATGAATCATTGTGTTCTTTGCCCACATTATTATTATACTCTTTGAACATGTTGTGTTTCACAGTCATAGGGATTTCTCAGCAGCTGACACTAAACTACATAGCTCACTTCCTCCTGCCATTCATCCCTCTCACTCTATTGATATTTTCACGACTTAACAAAAATATTTTACTTACTATCGTTTTTTAATAGTATAACAATACAGCTTTCTGTGGCTAAACAAGGTCACAAAGTGCTTTACAAAAAAACCAAACAAGACAAAACTAAAATAAGAAACATAACTATAAACATCCATGAAAACAAGTAAAAAATAAGTTGGAGTCTTTTGGATGAAAAAACATGTTTTAAGAAGCAATGATTTAAAAACAGGTGAAGTGCTCAAAAGTCAAATCTCTTCAGGTAAGGATTTCAAAGCTTTGAGGCCTTGATGGCAAAAGTCCGGTAACCATTTAATGCTGTTTTTGTGCAAGGTCATATCACTTCATACTGTCAAGTGCACAGTAGTCTGTTATTTAATTTAATTTATTTCCTTACTGTGGATAAATTAACTCATATTTGAAATTTGCGTTCTGTGTGTTTGTCTGATCCTCAGGTCACACTCCGTCCTCAACTGTGCCTCTCCATCTAACTCTGTCAGCACTGTGGGCGGGTTGTTGTTTGATGGACAGATCAACGACAGTCTACTGGACAGTCTGGTGGATCCTCCCAGCCTCGCCGGCCTCTGTCCTCCCCTGCAGGTGCAGTGGCTTTTGTATTGTGGGACTTCTCCTGTTAAAACTAAATATCCTCAGGCTCTATGATCAAGTGAAAACAACATAATGAACCTCGCTGCTTTCTAGTGGCAATGCTGTGCCTTCAAATCAGTGCTGTGTTTTCAGTGTAGGTGTCCAGCTTCAAATCAGTGCTGTGTTTTCAGTGTAGGCGTCCAGCTTCAGATCAGTGCTGTTTCAGCTTGTCTCCAATTCCTCACAATTTGAAATCTTCCTCTCAGGTGTCGAGGCCAACGAGTCAGTCGTCCCTGTCTAATATGAGACTGTTTGTGTGTCGCCATGGGGAGAGGATGGACGTGGTGTTTGGGAAACACTGGGTCACTCAGTGCTTTGACTCCAAAGGTTAGCATGCAGGGGAGATGACACCTTTTCACCCTGCAGACGGACATCAGACATGTTTGACTTGAGTATTTCTGTCTTCTCATAAGAGTCTCATTTGTGTCTGTGAAGGCCGTTACGTTCGCTCTAATCTCAACATGCCGTCCAGCCTGCCGGCCAGAGCCGGAGGTCATCGGGACTATGACAAAGATTGTCCAATTACAGTGTTTGGCTCCACCCAGGCTCGTCTTGTAGGTAAGTGCATCTTTCTTTTTTGGATTTCTTTACTTTTCCTGGTGTTATTTAAATAAATGTGTGATGAATAGTCACAACAGATGACTAAATGATTGAAAGACGGATGCTGCTAACACTACAAATCCTAGAATGGCTGTCAGTAGAGCACATACCTCTGCCAAGGCAGCTGTCCACTCATGGAACCACATTTAACTTCACTCTATCCATATTTTTATTTTGATCTGCACCAAAATGCAAACACTAATAGATATGAGTCCCCTCAACAAGACTTTTATCATCAAAATCCATAATTATTCAGTAGGAAAAAACATGGACATTTTGAAAAACATCCTATCTCAAATTGTAAGGAAAGTAACAAAGTCCTGGAACCGCCCCCTCATCTGGATCTGTACCAACATTTTATGGATTCTTCTCTGACCCCTCCCGCATCTTTTCGCCAAGTTTTGTGTTAATCCGTCCAGTAGTGTTTGCGTGATCCAGCTCAGTGACAAACAAACAAAATAAAATCCTATCCCTCCTTGGCAGAGGTAATTATGTGTCCTTAATTGTATAACAATCAAGATGCCTGACATAAGACTCACTGTGTTTTCTGATCCATCACAGGTGAAGCTCTGATGGAAAGCCACACAGCGATAGACTTTGTGTACTGCTCTCCCTCTCTCCGCTGCGTCCAGACAGCTCAGCACATTGTGCAGGGTAGGAACTCGTCTTCATTTCCCTCGTCAATACTCCGACCACGGTCACAGACAACTGACACAGCATCTTTTTTAGGCTCCTCAGCTGGAATGGTTCACAGACAATGTTGAATTTTTTAGTTAGGATCTTAAACCTTCAGGTTGGTTTAGATGTGTGGTTAAAATGGTTTGTTTCATTATTTAAAGCATAAAATGTTAACAACAAACCTTCTGTTGTACCTTGAGACGTCACTCGGACACTGGGGAAGAAAGAGATTTAACAGAAAGTCTAACTTCTTTTCATGTCTCTGCACCTAATGAATGTTTTTTCTTCTTTAGAAATATATATTTTTTGTCAAAACCTTGTTGCTGTTCACATTAGGATGTCTTTATAGATTTTATACACAAATTCTAACAGAGCAGGACAAACTGACATTGAATAAATGCACGTGTCACAAGAAGAGACAACTTCCTCCCTGACATGTTTTCTCTGTGCGGCAGGTCTCCAGCAAGAGGGAAAGACAAAACTCAGAGTGGAGCCTGGTTTGTTTGAATGGACCAAGTGGGTTTCGGGCACGTGTTTACCCAGCTGGATCCCCCCGGCTGAGCTGGTTGCTGCTAACCTGAGTGTGGACACAACATACAGGTACACAGCAAGTGCTATAGAATCTATGCACCTTTTTTTTTTCGTAATCTGTGATGCTGTGGTTGACAATAACCCTCTCTGGTTACGGTTTTGCTCCTAGACCTCATATTCCCGTCAGTAAGCTGGTGGTTTCAGAGTCTTACGACACCTACATCAGCCGGAGCTTCCAAGTGACTCGAGAGATCCTGGCCGAGTGCAAGAGCTTAGGTAAAGTGAAAATTTGCATCCCTGTGCTCGTCTGAAGGTCCCAATGCACGAGTAGTGTTGTTGTTCTAATGTGGGTGTGGGTATAAATGTCTGTATTGACTAAAAATCAGTGTGAGACACTTGTGGGAGATGGATATACCGTTTGCAAGTGACAAAAATAAACTTAGGACAATTTCACATTAGAAGCTAAACATAAGACAAGTTCACATTAGTAGCTACTATTTAGAGCGAATTGTAGAATAACATTTATTGGTTTATAAATAACAGGACGCCTTTAACTCAGCAACTCGTATGCCAAAATATTTGCAGACTTTCGGAGTTGTTTATCCAGTCGGGAACTCCTTTTTCTGATTATTCTGACACCACTTGAATGCACAAGAACTGCCACTTATCCACGGCCTTTACGAAAACACAAAATGTCGGCACCATCCACTTGCTATTTTGTTTTTGAGACGATTATATTTCACAGCGTCCTGTTTTGATTTCTTTTTTCTTTTTGGAATTATAATCTATGGTGGCCAGTGCGCACTGAGTATGAAAGAAAAATGTTAACTGAACAATGAAGCATGCTCCTGCTTTGCTGGCCCTATACAAAGAAAATGTACCAGACTCTATATACACACATATACTATAACCTTGAAAATAGTAGGGTGACATAATTATAAAAGAAAATGCGATTTTTATACAAGCACTTTGTTCTCAGCCTGCTTGCCTTCATATTCTAAATGTTTACTTTTGATCCAGGGGCCAAAAGCAAACATTTTTCTGTTGATACTGTCCCAGCCTCGATGTCAAAGAGCCTGAATACTTCAAACTGCGTTTAATGACTGGTTCATAAACATCACAGTGAAAGAGAGCTAACTGTGGAATGTAACTCTTTCACACAGGAAACACCGTCCTGATCGTGGCCCATGCCTCTTCCCTGGAGGCCTGCACTCGCCAGATGCAAGGCCTGAGTCCCCAAAACTCGAAGGACTTTGTCCAAGTTGTCCGAAAGGTCAGTCAGCTCGTCTAGTGACGATGCGTCTTCTATCCTCTCCGCCTCTCTTTTTCTCTGATAACAATCTGTTTGCTTTTTCTGTGCAGATTCCTTACTTGGGTTTTTGTGCATGTGAAGAAATGGGTGAGACGGGGGTGTGGCAGTTGACTGACCCACCCATCATGCCTCTGACACATGGACCAAATCACAGTTTCAACTGGAGGGAGATGCTAACACAAGACTGAGGGATGCGCTGTTTGGCTCACTGTCTTTCAGCTGCCCTGAACTGCTGAAGAAGTATTTATTTTTTAACTCACACTGCTATAAATCAAGCCCAATGACCAAAAAAAGCAAACCTAACTATGGCTTCTGTCATCATGCAAAAGAAAATATGCATAACGCGAGGCAAACGTACAGCTCAGGAAAGAGCAAACCCTGTTTTGTTTGGAGATCACAGCCAAAAAAGGAGCTACAGGTCGGTGGAATGGCCGTCAACATTCCTCTTCTTGACCCAAGATGCAGAGGTGCAGCTAGAATATCGGGAGATTGCTTGAAGGTTGCTGATGAGCCTGGTTTTATGCCACGGGAAGCTGCGACATGAAGCCCCCGTCTGTGGCTCCAGCTCAGGAGGAAAGGGCAGATGAAGACTCTGCTCTGCTGCCTTCACACACACACACACACACACACACACTATGACAAGAGTTCATTGAGAGGTCTTGTACCACAGAATAATTTTCCCATGTGTTATCATTTAACCCGTAGCTGTGACCCTCCTGCAGAAGAAAAAGCACAAAAGAAATGTTGACAATCAGAAACGGTAGAACTGATCTTCATTATTTCCGGTGCTGAGGTGGGAAGATTATCACAAAAGTTTTATCCCTGTAAATGTCATATCATTAAGCGATCCCTCTAAGTTAACATGTGTGCGCCAATGTCAATCCTTTAAGCTTCCTGTGAGGTCGTGGTCTGCAGGCAATATGTGGAGGCGATGCAGTTTCTATTACAAACTTAGAAATGAATATAATGAAATGGGTTGTTGCTTATGTCCAGATGCATTGCCTAAACCTTGTTGCTTGTTAATCATGACCCTGACACACACTCTCTGTACGCCTGATAACCACACTGCTTTTCAAACACGTTTCATTGCATTTCAGTATTCCTTTGATCATGTCAGATGATTAAAATGCTTTCTGCCTATACCATTTATTTGTTGTATGACACCGAAAATCTCTCACCAACGAACAAAGCAAAGTTGTGGAGGTATGGCGGCTTATATACCTATAGCCTACACCATGTGATCTGCAAAACGTCTTCATGCCAGGAAGAAAAGTGAGGAAAACCTACTGACCAAACATTTTTGATTCATTATATCTTTTTACCTTATCAGTATCAGAGTTAGGGACATGGCACATTTTATTTTACATTCTTTTGAAAAATAAAGAAGGCAGGAAAAACTCAGGCGGAACAACATCGGCACTGAGAGCACAGACCTGCGCCAAGGCCCCACACATGAACCTACATTTAAATTAACTTGATCCAGATTGTTATTAGGATCTGCACCAACTTGCACACATTCATAAACATCAGACCCCTAAACATGCTTTTATTTTTCATTACTATCAATAACTTATTCTCTGTGGAATTAGTGAAAGTTGAAAAAACGCATAATGTTATAGTAAGTGAAAAAAATGAATCCTGGATCCAGCCCTTATATGGATTCACACCAAAATGTAATAGGCTCTTCCCTGACTTATACCTCAACCTTTTCACAAGGTTATCCATCCAGTAGTTTTTGAGCAATCATACTTGCAAACCAACTAAACAAACATACGGGTGAAAACATTCGCTCCTTGTTGAAAATAACATAAAGGCTCAATTCCATTTAGTGTCCCAAACTGTTCTAGAGAACTGCCAAGCACAACACCAGGACCTCCACCGAGGGGGATGCAGCCGTTATTAATGTAATTCCATAAAGCTGATGTCCTTTTCCTGTTGTGACATGTGAAAATGTCTGCTGTGCCAAGTAATGAGATCCCGTAAAGTCAAGTATTTAGGACAAAAAACGTCCATCTTTTATATATTAATATGTATTTATGGATATTCACGTCCCTAATCCTTGCCCTTCAACCAAATGAAATTGAAAGAAGAAGCACTCATTATTACTTTATACATTTTCAATGTTCGCTTGGATAGAGGCGTTTATCAAGCACTGTAAGATTCTGCATCAAAAACCCAGGTCCCTTATCGCCTCCCAACAAATAAAATATCCAGTTGTCTTCCCTGAATATTAATGTTGATAATTATTCTGTTATTTTGATTATGATTACAATTCATAATAGCTTTTTGGATGTCTCGAGATGATTCTGTGATTATTCTGCGTTACATTATTCTGCGTTACATTTTAGTGAAATAATGTAATTAAAGGCCAAACAACACAGTTGATTTAACTAGACAGTTGGATTATCTTTATCATGGATTCATAGTGAGTTTTGTGAATAGAAAAATACTTGGAAGTGAAACGGTTAGAATTGATATCCAAACTTTGATTGAACTTTACTTATCAGACAAACAACAGCCAATCAGAAACGATCTCAGTAATGTTCCAGCAGCATACATAACAGCCAATCAGAAACAAGTGTGAGGAAACATGAGGCTCCTGGAACTAGGATTAATCTGAATTTTTTAAAGGAAACTGAGCGTGAGCTCTGTGATTGGTGCTTTTACGAGGTTTCGCACCAATAGTCTCATCTGTGGTTCACCTGAGGCCACCGAGGTGTCGTGTCTCCATTCTGGGCTTCGCCATCCTCAGGTGGGCGGTGAAAACGAGGAGGCGGACATGGGTAAGATATGTTCCTCTGTGTTACACTCACAAAGCTGATCAATCATATCTGTGCGATGTTTAATAAAAAAAGACGAAGACGTTTTATTACTATGCTTTTTAAAAGTTGTAAAACTCACCTGTCTTAGCTGGGCTCCACCACCTGATGGCGCTGTGGTGGAGGTGCAGGTGTCTGCGTTAAGAAAACAGTTATAGCAAATAAAACTCTATGAAAGCATACTCTCTGTTCACATGATTTTATAATAAAATGAGCGTCATTGTAAGTTTAAGTAAAAGGTGTGAGATACGCACATTTATTGTTTATGTCCATCATCTGGATCAAGTACGATGCTGCCTTCACGGGAACTCCGACAGAAGACAATTCCTTGTGTATATTTAAACTCCCGGTAATACAGCGGCGTCATCGGGAGAAACACTTCACGCCATGTCGGTGCAATTTAAAAGTTGACATCCTGACGGTCGGAGTAAGACCAGAACGCTGACAGAAGTACTGAGGTAAAGCAAAGCGTCGTCTCAGTTCTCCTGATGAATCTCTGGTGTGATAAAGGAACACGAAGAGTTAGCTCCTGTCAGCTAACACCGACAGCCGGTTATCTTCTGTTGCTAGCGCAGGTGAGACATTCTGTTTAACTCTTAGATATAATGTGAACAGCACATGTGTACAGAGAAGAGCAGCAGCTAATTGAGCTTGAAACATCAGCTTCCCCTTAAATTCAAGGTTCTACACATTTGAACACGCATGCCCACTCTTTTACGTGTGCAGCTTATCATCCTTGTCTCCTGTACATTCACATTCAGCTGCTGACCCCTGACCCCTCTGTCAGCCCTGAAAGTGCTGTCATGAGAATACAAACCTTTAAACCCACAGTTAGTTGGAAACACTCAGGTAGTGTGATACAAAACGTATCTTAAATCATATTCATTATATTACAAAATAAATTAAAACATTGCTTTAACGGGACTCTAATGATCCCATTTTGAATTCACAATTAGCTTTATCAGCATATCAACACAATTCTTTTTTTATATAAAAAAGAATGGATTGCTGAATATTAGACCGTGTTTTTCACATGTGGAGAAATGTAATTAAATGTTTACTCTGTATAATGTATGACTTAATGGGCCTGGAGTCCATTTATACTTCCTTGATTAAAAAAAATGATATTCTGAAATATGATATATACTCCATACTGTATAAAAATGCATTGGGTTCTACTATTATCATTATTCTTAAATTTTTATAAAGGAAATTTCTGTGCATGCAACAGTAAAATCAATATTAGCATGCTCCTGCACACCATTAGAAAATGGTATGATCTTGTAATGTAATGTTCTCTAAACTGTTATATTTGGTTATTTGGTCAATACCATAGACTGTTAACAAGGATGGATGACACTTCTCCACTTTCTTCTAGATAATCTACCTTTGTGAAGCAGCAACGTCATGACTTTTTATATACAGTATATGGTTTATACATACAATGAAAGTCAGCTTAAGATATAACTATGATAAGTGCCTAGAAGTTTCCCAAGTATTGCACTTCCGTAACCACTAGTGTGGGACATCTCAAGGCATTTTGCTTCAATGTAAAGTGCCTACAAGTGCCCACGTATTGTACTTCCCTTACACCAATAGTGGGTCATTTCTAGGCATTTTGCCTCAATGATAAGTGCCTTGAGCTGTCCGGCTCATTCTGATTGGTCTGGACATTTCTAGGCATTTTTGCTATAATGTTAAGTGTCTACAAGTGTACCATGTATTGTACTTCCCTAACCACAAGAGTGGGACATTTCTAGGCATTTTGCCTCAATGATAAGTGCCTAGAAGTGTACGGCTCATCTAATTGGTCGGGACATTTCTAGGCATTTTGCTTCTATGATAAGTGCCTAGAAGTGTCCCAAGTATTGCACTTCCTTAGCTACTAATGTGGGACATTTCTAGGCATTTTGCTTTAATGTAAAGTCACCTACAAATGTCCCACGTATTGTACTTCCCTAACACCAGGAGGTGGACATTTCTAGGCATTTTGCCTTAACAATAAATAAGTGCCTAGAAGTGTCCGGCTCATTCTGATTGCTCCGGACATTTCTAGGCATTTTGCTGCTATGATAAGTGCCTAGAGGTGTCCCAAGTATTGTAGTTCCCTAACACCAAGAGTGGGACATTTCTAGGCATTTTGCCCCAATGATAAGTGCATAGATATGTCCGGCTCATTCTGATTGGTCTGGACATTTTTAGGCATTTTTGCTATAATGTTAAGTGCCTACAAGTGTCCCGCGAATTGTACATCCCTAACCACAAGTGTGGGACATTTCTATTCATTTTGCTACTATCAGGGTTCCTACGGTCATGAAAAATCTTGAAAAGTCATGGAATTGTGAAATGTTTATTTCCAGGCCTGGAAAAGTGCTTGAAAGAATTTAAGTCCCAAAAGTTTTGGAGAAGTCAAGGACATTTTTTATATTCATATTTTCTTGTGGTTCATTTACACAGAGTTTTAAACAATTCATATGTTTTTTAAGGAAATACGCTCAAAATATAAGCAGGCATACGTTCTCATACTAACTGAAAGGTTTGGTGGGGAAGCAGGCGGGATAAAGCACTGTGCCAGGGAAGTGCAGATTTAACCATGCTTGGCTACAAATGGAAAAGTACATGCCATGGGTTACAACAGACAAAGACCTCAATCAAACTATTGTCACATTCATCTGTGTAATTAAAGGTAAACTGTGTGCTTTGGAATTCTCATTGTTAGCTTAATTACTACATTTTGTCACTTTTTCATTTATACACAGAGATTTCACAAAAATGTTTGGTCATGGAAATTTGGTTTAAAGTTATTGAAAAGTCATGGAAAAGTCATGGAAATCCATTGGTCAAAATGTGTATGAACCCTGTACACCAGTCACTATATTTGAACATGTCTTTCAAAATACTGTAAAAAAGAAGTAAAAGAGAGTCAAGGACCTTATATTTACGCCTATATAAGGTCATTTAATTTTGAGATTAAGCTCCTCATTTTCCATGATGTCTTAACGCAGTACATTCTCACAGACAGACAAGGTTTGTTCCAAACACTAGATGGTGCTGTAGGATTACCAATAGAAGTAGGAGCCCTTCTGTGAACTACATCCAAACACTTGGACGATTTTCTTTAGGCCAAATTCAATATTTTATTTTATTTTAATAGCTTATACCAAAACAAATATCTTTTTAAAAGTTAACATGCAATCTTCACGAAACAGCACTTATATCAAATACGTTTGCTTGGTGGTCGGTGGTTTTACTTAATCCATGCATATCCCTGCAGGGCTTTGAGGGCAGGGGCAGTGATGGCCGTTTTCCCTGCAGGTAGCAGGCGTTCAGTGGCTCACTCCTCTGGATGGATGAACAACTAAGAGGTTAGTTCTTGTCTCTGTTTCCATTTTCTTGAAGTTAAGAATTATGAAGAAAATGAGTAGCAGAGCTGTTGCTCTTTTTTCATACATTTATGGTAATATATTTACTGTTAGTTAATGGACTTTTATGAAAGTAATTTCAAATTTAATTTTGATCAATATCCAAGTTTCAATATTCAATATTCAAGGTTGAACTAAAATACATTAGATCACACATTAACTCCTTTTAATGTAATAATATATTTCCCCCTCAAAAGAGCATTCTTTTACTGATATCTCTTCTATAATACTACATCTGAGTTGCTATTTTCAATATATCTATATCTCTCTTCATTTATTTTTGTCACTGTGTTTAAAATTAATCAATCAATCCTCAAACAATTTTTTGCAGGCAGACCATCATTTTCATAGTGGTAAGTTAGAACAAATATGTCCTTCTTGTCTTACCTCATGCTCTTACTTCCTGTCATCAAAGAAAGGGGAATTGGGCGTGGTGTAAAAGATCTACCAGGAGCTTAATTTAGCAGTACTTTACATAAATCTGTTAATAATTTTTTAAATAGATATTTAATATGAATGTTTATGGATTTATCCTTTTGGTTGTAAAGGTATACCATACAAATGCTGTGTAGCAGAATCTACACATAATAACTAATGTCTTCCCAATTAGATTATATGTATCTTTAATTAAACCCAAACTATTCACTTTTTGGCCACTTGGGGGCAGTGTAACAAGCTGTAAACTTAGCACTGATATGGTATCTTCACATTCTTAATGTTAAAGGTCACATCTCGCCAACACTAAACCACATTCAAAGACATGTATGTAGCGGCCCGATGAAGTTCACCAACTGGACTATATCTGGTTCTTTTGTTGTAAGATGCTCCGCTACGTTCAGCAGCAGAGAACTCACTTTGTCTGTCTGTTGTTTGGGCAGGTAGCAGATGCCTCCTGTGACCAGAAACAGGGTTGATGAGAGCGTCGAGAGTGAATGAAGACGACGAAGACGACGATGATAAGGACAATGCTAAAACCCTTTGAGGAGCTCCAGGGGAACAACAGAGTCAGGTGATACTTCTGTCTGCATTCAGCATTACGAGCTAAAACAAATAAAAAAGGAATTAATTTGATCGAAACATGTAATTATTCTGTTCATGGTCATCATCACAAATCAGCTAATTCATTGCTAACTTACAAATTATTGATTAATGCTCATCAGTGATTTACTACTCCAACGTTACGGAGCTGCAGCTTGCGGCCATTTCGTCCACAATGTGAATATTTCTGACTTTTGAAGTCTGGGTAACTTCTGACAACAGCAAATGGCTGTCAACCCCCTTTCTTTTAGGAGTTGTGGCCCTTCAGACACAGCAGAGCATTCGTGGAGGTATGAAAGGGAGAAGTATCTTAGGTGGCTGTCACGCAAGGCTGCTGGGCTTCCTGTTAGCAATGACATCAGCTGAGACACTGGGGGAACTGAAATCTTGGTTTCCTTTCAGATGGTGTAGAAAAGGTCAAGAGGTGTGACCTTTCCCTGTTAAATGTTAAGGCCAGTTGATGGCAAAACCCAAACAACACAAGTGGAACATAATGGTGCGTGCAACAGGTTTTTTAAATAGTGTGTGACGGGTTTCGGAAGCAGGAAGCTGCTATGCGACATGAACTTGTGCTTCATTAGATTCAGGCATGTGGCAGATACGTGCACTTTTTCCTAAATTTATGTCTGTGTGGCACATGATGTGGGGAAGTAATGTTAGCTATTGGGTCATCTTGATTTGTATTCATTATCAAAGGATTCACATTTTGAAAACAAGCTGTTCCTTCATTTTTTTTTTGTTGTGTAGTATTTCAGTATAAGCTCGACAGCTATAGAGTACATAAAAGTTATTTGTCATTCAAACCTTTTGTCTGAAGAAACAAAATCTGGTGGGGGATCTTTGTAGTGATAAGGAGATGGTAAACCTCCTCTAATTAATACATAGATGTAGAAAAATCACATTTCAAACACCATTCAAGGTTTGCCCCCCCCCCTTCTTGCCATCCCATAATAGCACCCAACAGCACCACCAGCTTCTCACGTCAACTCCAAATATTTGTATAAATGTAGTGAGTGGGAATTTGATTGAACCGCATACTAATCAACATTTTCGTCAGGGAACTTTTGCAGAAAATGAAGTCGTCTTGAGTGATTTTACTGGGGTGAATGAGTTTGTGTGATTTGGAGATTTTCGTCTTTTAGCCTTTGAACAACAGATCTAGTCATCCTGCCCGCTAACAGGGTTTGACACAGCTGTCACGAGTTATTGAGGCCTCTCAGATTGACCAAACCGGCTTCTGAAAGCAAGAAGTGTAATTCTACTGCACTGGAGCAGATGCTCTCTCTGGTAAAGTGCTCCTATATTACTGTCCAAGATAATTGACTTGAATTAAAAGTTGTTCAACTGTAACAGTGATACCAAATAAGCTTTTTTTTTTTTTTTGAAGTATTATTAAACGTTTCAGTTTTAGCGTTGTCCTCTGTGAACACCACTTTGTTTTTCAGAAAATGTTGAAAGTGAGAGTTTGCATGTTCGAGGGCAACGTTAGCCCGAGGGAGGCATTGAGTGATGTTTCCAAAAGCGCCCCCCCCTCCCCCTTTTTCTTCTTTATAATAAAGGGAAAGTTCAACACTATCGTTGGAGGCATTCTTGCCTCACTCGCCAGGCTGACGCACACTAGCCACTAATGCACACTTACTGTGTTCAGTTCTATATAATGAAATTCTTCCAGAGGGTCAGTTCAAGTTATTGTGTTCTTTATTTTCTCATGTGGAAGATGACATTCCACGCTCAGCGACCTTTGTTTGCACAGAACCACAGTACGTTTGTGAGTTTTTTGTGCAACACTGTTGTGCACTGAAAGCAGCCCCCGATGAATTTGATCATACTGCACAATGTGAAGATAAATATGATAAGCATCAGCACTTTCATCTCTCTTCTGTTCTCTGCCACTGGCCTAGGTGGATAGGTCGAGTTGATTATCTCTCGTGCTGCTTAAAATATTAACTCTACAAATACTTCTGTCGTTTTGAAATAAGCCGACCGTGTGAAGAAAGAAGAGAAGGGCTGTTGCTGCGCCTCATCTTTCTTGTACATAAGCTGTTTTGTGAGTTATTCAAGCCAAAAGTAAAGCTTCTGCATTACACTCACAGCTGTTCACAAGAAGAGGCTCAAGAAAACCGCCGCTTCTGAGTCGTCCTTTCTTTTCTGCTCTGTCTTGGAGCTGTTTGGGAGAGAGGGAGGGGAGGTGCAGGGAGGAGGAGGAGGAGTAAGGTTGGAGTCCCACACAAGGGGGAACCACTGGCCAAAGCCGTTTCATACTGTGTTCCTCTGAGCTGTTTGTATTCGCTGGGAGTGAGCATGCACCTGTATCTTTCAGGAACGCACTGGTCTCTCTCATTCCAACTGCTTGTTAGTGAGTGCTGTCATGTCAGCGGCTCGTGCAGCAGATCAGCAGGAGGGAGGCAGAACTGGACCGGGCAGTCTCAAAAATAACAAATACTCAGAGCAAAGGAATTGTGTTTGGAGAGTTTCTGCCTCCATTTTGAGACAAAAGAGATCTGAGCAGCAAACTTGCCTTGCCGGGGATGAAGGACTGACAACAAGCAACCTCTTTTGTGGAAGAGGGTAAGTCACTCACAAACAGCTGAAGTTATTTTCCGGCTTGTTTGGCTTCGACCAGGATCTGTTGATAAAGTGTTTACCTTCTTTTACAACCTTTTGAAGACCCTTCAGCAGACCGAACAATACTTTCACCGTGTGTGAGTGTGTGCATGTGGGGGCGTGTGTTGTGTTTGTTGAATTTCATGATGCTCTGTGGTTCATCACTGGATTAGACTCAGCTGCTCTGCTTCTCTCCGGGTTTGTTTTGTTCTCCCCTCGCTCATCCGTTCAGACGTGAGCGCACACACCTCCACACACAGGAAGCAACTGGACATTGTGACGTGTTCCCTCTATAGGACAGACATTTACCCCTGCTTGTTCAAATAATACATTAACCTGGAGTACTTCAGTAATAATAACATGAAACAGCTCAGTCAGCAGGGTTGTGGGTATATTATCTCTGATTCTAGTTTTGTTTCTTGTATAAAAATTGTGTTTAACAGAAATTGAAAATTTGATCATTCTGGGAAGTTGTCATTTAATTACTTATGCGTTCTTTTATTGTTTGTGGTGGGAGTTATTCTTCTGTGGCAAAATTAAAATATGATATAATATAATCATGATCAGGAACCCAAAGGACATATTGTACGCATAGAGTTTTGTGCTAACTTATAGCTTGTCTTCTCACTGTTAAAAAAGTGTCAGAATTGACCAGTCTGACAGAAGTCAATGCAGAAAGTGGAGCTAATTTAAAGTCGAATAAGTGTCGATTTTTCATGAAGTCCAGGTTTAAATGTTCATCAGAGGTGGAACATAACGTTATCTCTGAACAAAACAGTTTCTGGTCACAACTGACACCCAGCAGTGTCCAGGCTTGACAAGATGTTTGAACCAGTCAAAAATGGAACCAATCAAAGTGGAAAACCAATCAAAACCGCATGTGCATGATCAATTAAAAACTCGTGTGAGTAACGAACCTGGTCCTGAGTCAGGCTGGGATGGATCTAAAGAGGCTTACAAACCTAACATGCTTGGTCCGGAACTTCTTAATTTTTTCAATTTACTCCAAACTAAAGTAACAGATGTGAAAGGTGCCTCAGACCAAAGTTGGGACCAAGAGATCAAAATTTGCTTCATCAAAAAGAGGCACTTTTGGTCTGGATCAAACTTAACCATGATTTGGATCATTTGCAGTGTGAAAACACTTAATTTAATAATGGACACAGCCTCAAACCATAAAAGAAGAAACAGAGATTGAACAATGAGGATGTCCATTTTGCTGGTTGTAATACTACAATGATATTACAGTGAATAAAAGTTCACTCGTCATTTTCTTCATTCTCCGTTCAACCACTACTTTCTTCTTTGTATTTTATATATAAACAATAACCGAACTGACAACACGCTTAAGTCAAAGCCACGTAGGTGATGATGACAGGACGTACATATGTCACACAAAAGTCTCTAGTACGCTCCCTAAATGACGATATGAAAAAAAACTAACCAGATCAAATGAAAACAATGGAACAAAGACATGAACCTTGCTTCGGACCACTGTCTGGACTTTCAGGTGTGAAAGCATCCTTAGCTAACCTGTAACGATTTCCAGTTATCTCACTAAAATAGGAATTTTTATAAAAATTTCCTTTACTCCCCGCCTCCTCTGTGAATTGATGTAACTTGGACCAAAGTAAAAAGTCAAAGTACATGTTTAATAAAAAAAAATGTCAGCTCTTTATCTAGCTCTTATGACACTGGTGTTTGTTCAGGTGCACATTTTTCAAGATAGGTTGTTTTTATTTGGTTATTTAATGATAGAAAAACAGGGTGAAACATCATGATTGACAGATGAGAAGGACTCGCCATTGGTCGAGTGTGTGGTCGAGACCTCGACTGCTGCTCTGCTCCACGATCACTACTGTGTCGACTCTGGCTCCAGAAGCGCAAGATGGTGGAACCCATGTCCAGGATGTTTTAGCATCAATTTATGTACAGTGGTAGAGAGTGGAGACTTGTTGTCCATCTTTATGTGCAGACTATCATCCATACCTGAAGCAAGCTGCTGAAAAAATTAGCATTCAGAGAAGAGATAATGAGCGCCCGAGTGATGTCTGTCTCATGTCTGTGAGGTTACGCTTTCGTAAAATGGCTGACCACTCTTCGGTAGCCTCAGTTAGGCAGTTTGAAAATCTACACGCTATCCTGCAGGGAAAAAGATTAAAATAGCTCTGCTGTTTTTCACAGGTCTCTCTGATGATTACCGCGCATGGAAATACTGACCAGAGTGATTACCACACTATATTTAGTGATCTTGCTCACAATGCTGCAAACATAGGAAAGTAAAAAGTGTGGGACAGGACAGACAGAAGAAAAAGACGTTGACATATAGGAAGATGGAGTTACCTTAGAGTACGCTTCATGGACATTAAGTTCAGAATAAAACGGAGGTACTGTACAGGGGTAGCAGCAAAAATGATTTACAAAAAAGGTTGTTGGGAAGAGAAAGGCGTGATTCAGCCTCTGCATGCTTAACATTCTTAGCTGCTGACCTCTATGGAAAATAACAACAGCCGGGCTTGAAGGTCGCAGTGCGGTGGCCAGTGGCTGAAGTTGACTGGGTGCAAACCATAATGTTAGAAAGAGATAATTTAACAATGATTTAAAAAAAATTATAAAAATGTAATGTAACGTTACCAGTAATGATTTTCCTGTTGAAGTGTGAAGATGCTTGTTGCCCTCTTCACTGTCCATCTTTAATGTATGTTAATGGGTCAGATTAGTCTGTTTACATTAGGACTGCAGCTGTCAGTGGTGTCTTTGGACTCAGACTCCTCTCTGTACGATGTGTGGTCTATTCAGAAGAGACAGAAATATATTTATCTAAAAATAAAGTAAAGTTATAAATAAATAAATATATACGTTTGATTGTGATGTGTCATAGGTTCAGGTTGGATTATTGCATTCAGGAAATAAGTCTAAATTTATCTTGCTTTGGGAAATGGAAACGGCGGATCATGATCAGTAATTGGCATGAGGCTTAGGGTTGAAAAGACAGCATCATTACAGTGATCACAAACCATTTCACAAATGGTTCAGACTAATCCCTGAACAAACATGTCAATGCCAATGTCATGATGACCCGTGTCAACCCAAACAGGAAGTGTGTAAAGTGTTTTCTGCACGTGGACTTAGTGTAAGCAGGGAGCAGATCTTTTTTTAGTAAACAATTAGGGCTTAAATCAATATTTTTTCCATTTCATATCTTTTGCTCAGAAGACATTGGATGCTGGTAGCTTAGTGTTACTTCATATTGAAAATGTTTATAACTACGTGTCACGTGTCCAAATCGCACCAAAATTGACACTGCACTTCTTTGGGACCTTAACAATACACATGCAAAGTGTGAAGCAGATAAGAAAAATGTTTCTCAAGATATGCGCGCTAAAGACAGACGGACAGATTTCTGGAATTAGTGAATAGATAAAATATTCTATCCCTGGCCACATTCATAGGATTTGTTGTTGGACGCTTTGTCAAAACACAGACATTTCCCTCTTTTATTGTAGGATAGCATGTCCATTAGTTTGGATGAGTGGAACCAGTTTATTTTATCCACGTTATGCAGCTTTATCATCAGTTTGTGTGAATCCCAATGGCTGTACTGTATATACTGTATATGGTAAATGGACTGCGTGTATATAGGACTTTTCTGCTTTAACGACCACTCAAAGGGCTTTAGGGTACAAGTCCATCCAGCGCCATCACACATAGATCACACACTGTTGCTACAGCCATCGGGGCATTTAGTGTCTTGCTCAAGGACACTTTGGCAGGTTGATCGAACCACCTGTTATACCTCCCGACCTGCAGCTGCATACAGTAAGCTGACTGTAAGTTAAGTATAAGTTGAGGCAAGTCTTCTTAAACATTTTTATTTGAGCTGTGACCTGTTGGATGTGGATCTGTGGATACATGTGGTTTGCTTCTACGAGGAGAGAATCAGTGGAGTCTGCTACGGAGCCACATCCTTGTGTTAAAGAGTGCGCAGAGATGACTGGTTTCAACCTGCTCATTAATTTTTTTCCAGTAAGGACACCTCGTTGTAAATGACGACTCTAATAAAGTAACTCCTGTTGCGCCTGCCAGACCACACGCTCGCTGTCGGCTGTAAAATATGACCGTGCTGCTTCCCTTCTTCTCTCCTCCGTCTCTGCACTTTCGACCCCTTTTCTCATTTCTGTTCTCTCTCTCTCCCACTCCTATTTTTTTTTTTTCTTCCTCTCTGTGTGTTCCTGTTTTGCCTCTCTCTTCTCTTGTCAACAATGTAACTCTCAGTCAGTTTTTTCCCTTTGTCTGGTTTCAGCATGTTGTGTTACTGTTAACTGACAAACTGCACTTTCGGACCTGGAATATTTTAAAAGCTGCCCGACCATAGCCCGCACACAGTAAGCCCACATTTAAAACCCTTAGCGTTTTAACTCAAATGGAGTGAAGTCATAAATCGAAACCTGACATTAATCATTTTGCATATTTTTACCAATTGAAAAAGTGTCCTTTTCTCTAATAACATATTCAACAACATTGAATAAGAATTCAGTTTTTTTCCATCGACCTTGGTGGCAGTGATGTTAACAATAGAAGTCTCTTTTTCCTAACAGTCAGGAGACAGTTTTGAAGCACTCATGAAGAATAAGGAAATTTGTTTCTCTGTTCACTTTTGGTGATCTCTATCCATGCTGCTGTCTTTTAGTTTCCGAACAGTTGTGGAAGTGTAAAGATTAAACAGTGTAAAAATGTCATATAATAGGTGTCCTGAATTATCAGGATTGTCAATGTTATTGCGGTATTATTTTAAATGTGCTCTAAATGTTTAAAAATTACTAAGGCTGTAACTATTCTCAAACCCTGACCTTCGGTTTGAGAATCTTTTTGAGATTCTCAAAAAGGTTTGAGAAATTTAATAGGTTGTTGTCATAATAATAATGCAGACAACAACCTATTAAACTTTGTTTCGTAATATTCAGATCCCCCTGACAAAAAGGTAGGCTAATTGTATCTGGGAGACTGGTTAACTTTGGTTAATGCTGGACAGTATCAACCAAATCACCACAGCTATCTGCCATGGTACCAACGATACCAGTTACTGTTGGGAATTTTACCGTATTTACCATGTAGGCATTAACCATTTCCTCCCTAGTGTGGGGATTTGATTTCCGTGACTGTCATGTCCCCACTGTGGTCACAGTAGAGACAGATACATTGTGGTCTTGTAAGAACAGCTTTTGCTGGAATGCAAACAAAACAGAAGAGAAATCCAGCTCATGCTTTAGAATATAACAGACATAAATTGTCCTGACAAAAAGGTCTGTGGGCTGGTTCTTGTCTTTTTAATGGGAAGGATGGCTCTGCTCACTGTACATATACGTCCATACCAGCCAGATCTTTTTCTGCACTGCAGGGCCTCACTGTGTCAATCCCAGTAACCTGGTGGTTGCTTCTAAGAAATCTGGCTATTGACCAGAGAACAGGACCAAAATAAACAACATACTGTGAGGGGATTAAGAGTGTTGGAGAGCTTCTAAAATTACAGCCCTCAGAACATATCCAGATGTTGCCTTTCTGATCCTCCTCAGGTAGCACACGTGACAGAGCTGTAGTGTGCAGAGGAGCAGAGAGGAGCGAGAGTGGCTCATGTACAGCAACCCTCTGGGTTAACCTCTTAACATTCTTCTGCCGCCCTGGACTCCAGCTGGTGTGATCAACCTGCTAGAGGCAGAGGGTCTCACAGTGTGGAGCCGGCTCCATGTCTGCAGCTGATCCCTTACTGAGCCGCTGAGGAAAAATACACAGTGTGAGGCTCGCTGGAAAGAAAGGTTATTAACTCTAAGTCACTCACTTGTTCATCTTAAGGCAATATTTAACCTTTCAAAAGTCATTGAGTTTTACTCTCGCTTACCAGAGAAAATAATTTAAACAAACAAAGCAAGGAAGAAGCACATTTTTATTTTAAAACACAGCTTTTCACTCGTTGAGCCTGTGTTAACTTGAATATGACAATTAAAACGTAATTTTGAAATACTTAAATCTGAAGCTGTAGGAAGTAAAATCAAAGTTTAATGTAAATCTGAAAACAAAATATCATATTATTACCTCAATATCACTTGCATGCATATACATATACATGGTTCCCAAGGGCCCTTTTGAAAGTGTTTGTCACAAGTCAGTAAAACATTAATTCAATTGGTGCAACAAACAAAAAGAAAATTAAGTTCTTTTTGTAACATAATGTTAGGAAAAGACCACATGTTGCTGTCTGCATGCGTCTCCTGCCATCTCCCACCTCTTCTGCTCTTCAAAATAAATCTGCATCTATTGCTGAAATGAACGGTTTTACTATCCTGCATTTTGTCCTCACAAAAACGAAATTGATCATCACACTGCCCCCACAATTGTGTTATTATATTGAGAAGCCTAACTGACAAAACAATTGATAAAAAAAAAAAGAAACCACGCGTTATTTTACCGCCCTTTGAGTTGGTTCGGTCCAACCCGTCGCTGATTGTTTTCCACTGCAGCCTGCTTTGGCTGTCAATCACAGAATGGTGAGAAAAGTGCTGCTTAGTTTACCTGCAATGGTTCCCCGAAAACTGAACACAGAAAAAAATTGGCCCACTGACCACTATCAAACGTCAAATTGGCTGAAAGTCGCCTTGTACTGTAGCAGAAATGTTGTATAGAAACTGTGAGGCTACATTGGTTTAATTTGCCAGCTTGTACACTTGGCGTTGGCTAAGTGTCAGATAGGATTTTGCTGCAGAGACAACAGCAGCACCGTGCAGCAGCAAGTTATTCAGACCATCAGCGGAAAGTGAGAAATCTGTTAAATTGTTCTTTCCTTTCCATGATGCCGCTCAGAGTCGTCAGCATCCTCTTTGTCTCCTCTTGTGCCGGAGACATTATTAGAGAAGGTCATCATGCATTTATCTCCTTTTTATCAGTATTGTTTAATAGCTTGATTTATCTTGGTGTCAGAAATTGCATTACCTTTGTCCTCTCAGTTAAAAGTTAAAGTTGGTGTTTTTAAATAAAAACAAATGACAAATCCAAGTTTAAAATTGAGTCGTGCATTAAATAGTCCTTGATTTGATGTAAAGTAGGATAAAATAACCTGCTTCTCTTATGATTATTCATTCCTGTATCACACTTCAATTACACATAGTGGTGGAATTAGTTAGCCTCGTGAGTATTGAGAAATGCAGCCCTCAGGCTTATTATTATTTAATCATATTTAATGATCCAAATCATATTGTTGTATATGTTGTAAAGGTCATTTTTTTATTCATATAAATGTTTGTCCTTGTTTGACCTCAATGATGGCTTCAGCATGCAACCTCAAACCATTTTAGGCCACATAAGGGTTTTATAAACATAATTACAAATATGAAACATCCATTCTTCTTATAATCATTTCCTGTCCTTATCCGTGCTGTTACATGCTGGTCTTGATGCGTTATTGTTTTTATAGCCTCCTCAATCTAACTTAAATAGACCAGTGCATGTTGGCTGGAGCTTGATCGACTCAATCCAAGTGGTTAGGTGAAAACGCAGACAATCTGTTTTAGATCATTTATTTTTTTGATTTGGAGGGAGGACCCTCAGATCCCTGCCAATTATGTATCTTTCCAAGTTTATTTCCCCACTTTAAAATATAATCAATTAAAAATGATCATATATCGCACAATTTTTCTGTTTATCACAAACAGACAAATTAAAGCTACATGTTTAAAATATATGTGTTATTGGATGAAGTCGTGTGATATGGGTGTAATTTAAGAGAAGTTGTCAGTCCGTTATTCAGCCTTATTGTAGCAGGCAGTAGGAGACAGAGGTTTGAGAAACAGCTGCATTCCCACAACACTCTCCAGCACCCTGCTGTGTACTGCTTCCAGAAAAGCTCAACCAATCAGCTGGTTGAGTTTAGGTTATAGATTCCTAATGTCAGTTTTATGAGTTATGGTCTGAGGTGGGTATGCCAATCATGGTGAAGGATTTATGGAGTTTTAGAAATCATGTCTCCGCAGTGAAGTGGCTGCCTCATGGCAATAAAATCCCTTGGTCAGCAAAAAGGTTTGGTTATAGAAATATTTCCTGTGGTTTTTCCTACACTCAGAAGTCTGCCACATGGCTCAAAGATAGAGGATTTAAGATTAAACTCTGGATTAAACACAGAAACCAGCAATAGTTTAAAGCTGCAATTTTAAAAAGTCACTGTGCTGATGTTACTGCTTTACTGCCATCAAAGTCTGCTGACAGGTCCTGGAGTCTACTGCTACATATGGAAAAAAGATTCTAGTTGTCTTTGACTTCAGAGAGAGTGAAACATATCTCCCTGTGTGTGTGTGTGTGTGTGTGTGTGTGTGTGTGTGTGTGTGTGTGTGTGTGTGTGTGTGTGTGTGTGTGTGTGTGTGTGTGTGTGTGTGTGTGTGTGTGTGTGTGTGTGTGTGTGTGTGTGTGTGTGTGTGTGTGTGTGTGTGTAGACTAATCTCTCTTAATCAGGTACATGTCTTTTTTATATTTTCTGTAATTGCAGGTAAAATGGGAGTTGCTGCCTTTGGATTATCAAACACAAAATAATGAGAATAGAGTTTCAGATTCGACTCTTGATCGACAATAGGATTCCTATGAAGAGGTTTAGGTGTAGAATTAAAGCAATATTTTTAAACATCCTCCAAACCCAATGTTAATATAACTGAATTCCCCAATTATTGATTTTGAAGACAGTTAGCAAAAATAACCATGACCAAGATATGATCGATATAACAGACTATGTAAAACATATCTTTGGTATTTCCTGCTGCAGTTTATTGTTCCACTTTGTCTGACATACACCCTCATTTTTGTTTCAATAAACAGTATGTGTGTCTGTGGGGGTGTGTACACGTTTTAACAGATGTTCGCTAAAATTGGTGAGAATATTACTTTGGAGGTTATCTCTAGATGATAAACGTTTGGGGTTGATAAATCAAAGCTCAAGCTAAAGGCGTGGTCTAGTAACACTCCCAGACATGTTGGATAAAAAAAGCTAAAGAGACTTATATTGATAAGAATCGGAGTAAAGTTAGAAAATGATGTTAAGCATTGTTTGTAAAAAAGATTCTACATGGGACAATGGACGCAACCTAAAGTATACGTAGATTGAAAATTATGAATGGTCAAATGTTAGGACTGATGTCATGATGTCACTCTGAATTACCAAGACTACATAATTCGTATAGTAATGCATTCACTTTTGCAACTGATACATTTATTTGGATTTACCAATTATCCGTCATCATGTGGTGTAAGTGACATCATGGTGATGTTGTTATGAAGTGTCATTATTACACAATGAAAAAGTTAGCATTGCCTGATTGGGGTAGATGCAACATTTATGCAGGGTATGCTTTGCTCCTCCTAAGCTTTTCAGTCTACTCTGCAAGTCATGTGGCTGCAGATAAGAATATAGAAAAAGTTGTATCAGGGCTTGAGGGATGACCATCTGTGAGTGTGAAAATAAACACTTGGTTTTGGGTAGCTCTGCGTTTCCTCCTTCTCACCACCCTCCATCAAAGATGGCTCCATTCACTTATCTCCTCAACCGCAACATTCAGGCTTTGCTTCTTTGTGCCTATCACTTGTACTCGTGGTTAAGAGTGAAGATGCATTTTACAATCAAACCGAGAGACAAAAGAGGATTATAAGGAGTCCTGTTCGTAAACTGATCTCAGACGGTTCGGTTAGTCTTCTGACAGATGACTGGTTTCTTTCACTGGACTGTTTCCACGCCAACAGTCCCATCATTCCTCTTCTGAACCCCCTCTCTGGTACCTCTCATCCTAATCCCACTTCTGCTCCAGACTCAATGCCCTCGTGTATCCATAGTAACAAAATACAAACGACTGGCCTCACAGACTTTCTGCACTTCTTGGGAAATTCCTCTTACTGAGTGTCCTAAAATCTTGACAACCATTACATGGTTCAGGACTAACTTCAGCTGCACCAGCACGTAATTTAGGTGCACCCAAAATCTTTCACTGCGACTTTTGGACACCAATTTCACATTTTCTTGACGTTCCCATATATATTTGTAATTTCTTAAGGGCTCGGTATCGCCACTGATTTCCCAAATCGATTCACAAAGATTCCATTTAGGATATTTCATTCTACTATACCAATTCTACCTGGATATGAAAGCTCTCAGAGAACTAAAGCTGTAAACGGTGCTAGAAAACCTCTAAGCTGGTGCATTAATAAAAAAAATGTTTTTGGTAGGCCCTTCACTTTAACAAATTTTGTTTGACAATATTTCTTCCCAGAAGTGATTTTGATAAATGATATTATTGTCATGATAATACTATAGCATTATCATGCAAGTACACCCTTTCATAGAGCAATGAACTTAATTCTTAAGAATATTCTGTCTGACATTTGAATTAGAATTCAAAACAATAAAATATCCTAAATAAATAATCTTAAACCAAACACAACCAAAACAATAAATACTATTTAGTCTCTGGCTCTGATAACATAAATTGCTCTGGAATAAATATTAAACATTTGGTACAGGATGTATGTTACCAGCTCGGCAAACAGGATGGGAAGGTTATGATTTACATGAGCTTTGAGGTTTGTATTGTATTAGGTTAATATCCCAGTGTTTCCTCGAGGATCGCGTGTGTGTGGGCTTGTCCCATTTTCTTGGTGTTTAAACATGTCTCATAAACTCTGGAGTGAATCAAACAAACACAAAGTAAACTTCAGTACTTATCAGGTCCTTATAACTTGTGATTAGTGTTGTTGTTTATTGTTAAAAGTCTAAAGTGAACGCAGGTCAGCAGGAGTTTGGAGGGAGGCCGCTCGGACAGAGACACTGACACAGAACAAACCAACTTCTGCCTCTGCTCTGATCCTGAAGCAGCAGCTCTGATCAATTAGCGTGAGCACTCCATGTCGAAAAAAACCTGTATGTCCACTTTTTGTCGCCACTGTTAATTTTTTTTTTGCCTCTAATCTCGGCTTCACTGGCCGTGTGTCAGTAAGTTGGTTGTGGCCTGTGTGTGTAAACTCTGAAGAAGAGATGAGGAAACAAGTCAACTCGCTAAAATACAGAGACACAACCATCTCTGTAGTGCATCTCTGTCCTTTGGAGTTGATCTTCTTGCCCTGAACTTCAGATAACAGTGCTCCAAGTAATGAAATTGGTATTTTTCCTCTTGTCTTTTCGCTTTCACTGCCCTACATTCTGTTTTCTATCCGGCTATTCATCTCTCGACCGAAGCCTCTGCATCATGGGCTGAATCAGCATCATGAGTGGAAACGCAGACCCTTGGGTCAGAGAAAAGGCATGAGTGTGCTAAAAAGACTGAAGTGCACATTTCCTAAGTATCTTCTATCCTCGGATAGCTCCCATGGCTGTTGCCTGATTCGCCCTCCATTTTTTCGTTCCTAGTTACGTGTATAGTCTATGCTCAAATGAGGAAGAATTTGAGTAAAATGGATGAAGGGAACATGATATCTGAAAATCACAGGAACACACGTATGATGCATGTTTACTGGACACGTTTTCAACCTGCTTAAGGCCTCATCAAATTAATTCACGTGTTGGATGCGTCAGCGGGGACGTCAGTCTGAAAGTCACGGCTAAAACTAAAAAAATCTGTAGCACAATGATCAAGAAGGTCAGTGGGGTTTTGTATGGAATTCAAACCACGAAGTTACAGTTATATGATATGCAACTTATCCTCTCTGCCATCAGGACACCCCAGCCCTGCAGATATTATTCTAACCCCTCTTCACTCGTGCACATGAAATCTGGAAATGTCAGACCTGCATGAAACCCAGGTCGACTTCAGGCTCACAAGCTGCTCTAAAAGGGCTACTTGTGAAACAGTGAGGATCTTTATTGAAATAGATCTGTCATTGCTCTTTGTTTGTTATGTTTTCGAGAGGCATTGAGTTGATCAGCCAACACCCTACCTTCATCATAAGGATATATAAGTCACTTTAGGGCTGGATAGAAATGCTGTACGGTCTTATTCTAATATATGAATTAATATCAAATAAAAATGAAACCTTATATTTTGTGTTTGTTCGTCTTTAGGATGACTCAAAATCTACTGAACTGTCTGTGAAGGTGTGGGGTATGGGCAAACAAATGTGCTCTCTTCTTTCTTTAACATGGGGAGATCGGGCGATAGCCTGGGCGGAGGAGTGCGGTCAACTTGCTGCCTTCTATTTTATTTTGTTGTCATAGTACATTTGCAATTACAGAATTGTGGAAAATTCAGATATTTTATTTCTGTTGGTAATATTATTAAACCTGGACAAGGATTTCGAAAATAAATTACAAGAAAAAAGAGTCGCGCACAGTTGGAATAGAGACTATGGGTCAAAATGGAATTAGGTATTGATTTATAATTTGTTTATGTTGTCCCTCTGGGTCTTAGACAGATAATATATTTTTAAAAAAAGAAGGTTTTGCTTGAGTTAAAGTCCAAGAGACAGCCCCAATGGATTCTACTGTTTCTGCCTCAGGGCGATGTTCCACAACTATCAACTGGAAAATATATATTTTATGTTTTATACCTCAAAGTCGATATTTAAGATGACTTTTCTAATTTGTCCTGCTGTACCCTGTGACATGTAAACTCCAAAATCACTAAATTGCTAAATACAGTTATTTAACGTCCAACTGCAACAAGCTCAGTCAAAAATATTGTCAAAGTTTAATTTGAATCTATCGTTAATAGGTTTTCAGAAAAGCACTAAAGGGGAATATCAAACATGCTCCTGTTCCTCTATGCTGACGTGCTCACATGTCATCTCCCAATCACATGCTGGCAGTGGCATGGAGGAACTAAGTAAACAAACTTGCGCTTGGGATTATAACAAGTCAATGACGTGTTTTTTCTTTTTAGAAATAGTGTGATACCAATATGGTAAGTGTCTTGACAAATATTGTCACAGGATAACTTCTTATGCCATAGGTTATATTCTTACTTTTCACCTAGTTCCATCATCAGCTCCAAATGTCCCTATGTCCATTACTGCAGTCCTGCAAAATCTCTAGCATTCCTATTAGCTTCGGTTGTATCATGCTAAAGTGAAAAATGAGCTGAACATTTGCGATTATTCGTGAACACGACTCCTTCAAAATGAAAAACACCTTATAACACTGACACATGTCACCGATTCATTCCATGAGCTTTCAGATGATGTACGTTAAGAATTCATAGAACTGAGGTTTCTTTATTATTAAGCTGTCATTTTAATAACTTTCCTGGGACAAAGCAGCTTGGGTATATTTGCATAACGTAAACTCTACAACCTCACTGGTATCTTCAGGCTTCAGAGCATGTTGACCTGCAGGTTTAGCCTTGCAGGATGACACAGAGGCCGTGGAGAATCATTGTTAAGTCGTTTTCAGACATGACCTGCGGGTAGAATTTGAAGAATTAGCTACGTGGTTCATCCGCAGTTTCCTTTTCACACATGCACAACACAGCAGGAGGTATTTTTCACAGACGCGTTCACAACAGCAACAAATCCTTCACATTACTCAGGCGTGAGGTGGAGCAGCTGGGTGCAGCAGGCAGAGGCAGGAAGCAACGTATTAGCTCTTCTGCAGAGATCACATGATTTTCTTGACAACAGACACCAAAATCTCGTGACGTCTTCGTCTGTGTGTTCTACGAGTGTGTCACCACTTTTTCACCAGGAGAATTTTTTTTAATTAAAATATTTGCATCTGGCGCGTGTTAGCAGCGTCATCCAGTGGAGATTGATGGCCATTTTTAAGGCGCAGTATTCCGGAACGTCATAGATATGTTTACAGATTTTTGAAGAAGAACAAAAGCAAAGAACAGAATGACTGGATTAAAGATGTGAATCTGAATTCTGCTGGATTATTGAAACCATCACACTTCTTAAACATCAGGATAATCACTGTAGCCCAGTTCAGCCCAGTTATGTCCTCTTGTTACTCCCTCTGAGTCCCTTCAGCGTCTTTCCTCTGATGAAGCTCCTTGTCTGTGTATAAATAAGCCTTGCCATTAAATTGAAGTCAGTTGCTTTCGTCCAATATGGTTAATTTGCTTATAAGATGTTTAGTCACAGCCATGTTTGCCAAATCTCTATAATGGTGGTGCATGACCCGCAGTCAGACTGGCCATAATTACGAGAACTAAGACACAGGTAGAAAAATAACAGAGCATCCCTGTAACAGTGCTGCTTTGTACCTGATCATTTACCTCAGACTATTTCCATTTAATTGGCTGCAGCTGTTTCACCCTCCACTGAAGATACGTGCCGCTCTGTATGAATCTGTGTGCGCCTTCATTGTGCGCTGTTTGCATTGAGCTGGATCAAATAGCTCAGGTTTAAGTGTTCATCGTACCTATTCGTTTAAAATGAAGTTGCCTGTGTTCCTGCGTTTGGCTTCTCCCCCCACACACACACGTAAACAAACTGTCGAGCACACACACCCACACACACACACACACACATGCCTGCGCGCCCTTTACCTAAATAGCAGTAAATTGGACGGAGAAGGGCCACCTGGTTCCTGTGTGTTTCAGAGAGCTTTACTTTTAGGGCGAGCCTCGCTACTTAGTTAAACAAAAGGGCCTCCGTGTTGGTCCTCTAGATAAACACACTTTCCTGAGAAAACACGGACACGGTTACACTTTAACTTACCCAGGGAGGCCATAGCGACATCCTCCCGGACAGTTTAGGTCGGATTGGGCTAGAGTTCAGACCCGCAGCGAGAATCATGCGCTGCACGTGAAACCATGCTGGCCTGTCAGACAATGGAGCCTTTGACAGCCCTGCCCTCCCTCCCCGGTCCACAGTACAGTCAGAGCACTGTCTCTCTAGGGCTTGGGTGTCACTCCCCATCTCTGTTGTGCTCCCCTGGAGCTGACCAGCTGGCTTCTAGGCTCTGGGATGTGAAAGCAGCCGCACAGAGGAGGTACAGAGTTCAGCCCAGATTAGCCCAGCAGAGAGGCCAGCAGCATCTCAGCCAAGTCCAAACCATCCCTGCATAAATAACCTGATAAGACTGGACAGTTTAGAGGAGGCTGAACTGCTCCTTTTTTAGTCTGAACCATCTCAGATCCTCTCAGCTCTACTATAAAACAATTTGTTATGATACGGTATTTTTTCACAGCATCGTTACAAGTATATAAAACACTAGAATTGCTAGATTTGTGTTTTTGCAATAACATTGAGAAGGTTGTGGCGGAGGCATACAAACTGTTAAGAGTGGACTACAGGTGCTCACGTTCATACAGTTATATCACAAGTATCTCTGTGCATGTAAAACACAAAGGAAAACGGAGATACGCTTACAGTAGATCCCTCTGCCTGAATCACTGGGATACACAATGTGTTGAGTGGTCTTAGACAAGAATGCGGTTTCTTTGGTATAAGGTCAACCCCGAAGCCATTGAGCCAGGATTTACTGTACGTGCAGTCAGGTAACAATTTTCAGTATTTCAAACAATGAATAAAGGCTCCTTATCTTCGTGGTGGATGATGAACATAAATGCAAGCAATAAGTGTTATCTGATGATGTTGTTATGTGAAGCTGCCACCTCCCCTCCGGCCCAACGGCAGTCGTGTAAACAGACAGCACTCTGGAGGAATGCTGTACTCTGTGACCTCCCGCCCAGAGTGCTGTTACAGTGCACTGAGTTCAGCTGAAACAGCCTGCCCCATGCTGCGCCTCCCCAAAGCTCCGCCTCGCCCTACCCCAGCCTGAGGCCCCTCAGGGTGGAAAAAAACACACCTCTTTCACCCAACACCACCGCCTCCTCACATACATACGCAAACATGAACAGACACACACACACACATATGCACACACACACACACACACACACAGACAGACAAGTGCTCAAGTGCTCCCTTTCTTTATCACCCCAGCTGTCAAAGCAGCAAGGTTAGTTTCGACAGTTTCAATCTATCTTTGTTTGAAAGATCTAACGAGTCAATTTATTATACTTAGCACTGCCTGATACAGTTAGTTTTGAGTAAAGAATGATGCCTGTTGTTGTCGCAAATATACTAAGAACAGATTTTTATTAATAAACTTGTGTCCGGTACCAGGAAGCCCCTTTTAGTCATTACTTTGTCTCGTCAGTCCGAATTTGACATTTGCAAACCTCCTGACAAGCTGATGCACTGAGCTCGATTGTGCGGTGGAAAATAAAAGTGCATGTTTTAAAAACCAAAAGGCCACGTTTGTGTTTTCTGAGAAATTAAACCCCTAATTTCTCCGAAAATGTGGTCGAGGAGAGGCCGAGTGTTGTGTCAAGCAGACACTGCCATCTGCTGGAGTGCAAACAGAGGAGAGAGGGCAGGTCAGGGAGGGAAGAGGCCATGAGATGGGAGTTTTGTGACACACAGATTCACTCATAAAGAGAAATAGAGAAGAGGTGAGGCACAGACACTGAAACAGAGGAGAGACATTTATATAGTCTGCCTCTCAAATAGGTGCAGCTGTCGGCCCATTCAAATGGAATGAATAAATCAGGTGAGACGTCCGTAGGAAGTCGTATTTAACCCATCGCATGAAGTTGAGTTGTAGCTGCTTGGGTACCCGTCATGGGTAATGACTGTGAAGTGAATGTTATCACTGATTGCAGTAAAGGCTCACTGATTATCACTTCGCTGCACTTCATCACATTTAACACAAGGACATTTACACATATTTGTGTTGCCATGCACAGAATGAAGACACATGCATGCATGCGTGTGCGGAGGCCTGCATGCACACACAGACACACAATCGCAGTTGGCTGATGTCTGAGGAAACGAGGAGATGTCTGGTGCCATAGCAACCAATGCGGATATCCCACCCCTCCAGAGCGAGAGGGGGAAAAAAGAGAAGTGGCAGTGACAGATTGACAAGACACTAATGAGATATTTGATACAGAGATGAACTCTATCTATCTATCTATCTATCTATCTATCTGTCTATCTGTCTATCTGTCTATCTATCTATCTATCTATCTATCTATCCAATGTCCCTGTCTTCTTGGCTCTCTGTCTCAATTTTCGGTGTATCTGTATCTGTCTTTCTGTCTCTCTCTGTCTGTCGCTCTGTCTATATAATGTATCTGTGTCTGTCTCTGTGTGTGTGTGTCTTTCTGTCGCTCTGTCTCTGTCTCTCTGTCTTTCTTTCTGTCTATATAATGTATCTGTCTGTCTCTGTGTGTGTGTGTGTTTGTCTGTCGCTCTGTCTCTGTCTCTCTGTCTGTTGCTCTGTCTATACAATGTTTCTGTCTGTCTCTGTGTGTCTTTCTTTCTGTCCGTCGCTCTGTCGCTGTCTCCCTCTCCCTGTCTGTCCGTCTCCCTCTGTCTGTCTTTCTCTTTCTCTCTCTCTGTGTCTGTGTGGTTGTCTGGCACTTTGTCACAGTGACACCAAACGGGGAAGTCGAAGCCTTAAAATGTGGGGACAACCAACATTGGGCGTTTTTGAAAAAAGCAAATGAGAGCAGCAGAGCAGCGGAGTGAGGGCAAGAGAAGGGGAGAACACACACTGATGAGGGAAGGGGAGAAATGAAACGAGGCAAGAAGAAAAAGACTCCGACAACTCTCTGGGGCACGTCTGTCTGTTGTGAGCACGGAGCCACAGCCTGAAAGCACAGACACTGCCGCAGTCTGCATCAGCCTCCCTTTCACCGCCGTGACTCCCACTTGAACTGCAATCTCGTATGTAATGCTATTATTCTGGCCCATATACCCAGTTACGTAACACCCCGAGCCAAATCCCGTCCTCGTTCTACCTAGCAGCTACTCTCGCTCTGATCCAAATGTTGGGCTCAGTGTCGGTACGAATATTTGATGTTTGAACAGCTATTTGCTCTCGTTACGATCTGATCATCTCTGTTTTTCTCTTCCTTAGGTTCCTGTGGGAACTTCTGTTGAGGATGGAATGGGCGACCATGTTTGCCGACGGTAAGTTGAGCCTCACTTCCTGGGCTGGCCTGCAGGTGGAAGTCACACCCACTGCTCTGTGCTCGATACACACACGGTGCAATACAAGCAACAACACCACAGCTAGGGGAAAGAAAATAAACTCCACTCCCATTTCACTGTGCCCGTGTCTGCCAAGTCTGGTGTGATGTGACAAGGCGACAGAACGTGGATGGCCACTTCACCTTCGTGCGACGCCGGGGCGAGTGGGAGGCCGTGTTTTTGTTTAGTCCGTTTGCTGTTGTTGCTGCTTATGTCAATGGTTTATGGCAGAAGACCACATGAAGTGACTCACAGCACAGGCGTGACCTAATTTTTGATATTCTTTTGTAGGCCAGTGTCACTGTGAGGTCTACGTGCGGCGGCAGCCAGCTTGACTAATATCGTTCCGCTTTGATGTGCTGCCCTGAAGTGAGTCTGTGCTGCCAGGGAGGGTTGACTGAGACTCTAATTATCTGAAAAAAAGTGGGATGATAGATTTTAGATACAAATTTAGACCTCTCTTAAGTGGTTTGACCTCTAGTAGGTGATCGTCATAAATAAACAGCTTTTAGCTTTTAGCAGCGTTAGGGTTTTACCTAAAAAATACTCAACCTCATATGACCTAATCTTACCGTGTTGTTGAGACTTGCTGGAACGTGATAATAATTCAACTTTTTCACTCGGCCCTGCAAAATCTTAGAACAGTTTTAGATCTCCACTGCATCCCTGTTCTCCCCTCTCTGCCAATGAAACAAATCTAAAGTGCAGTGAGAGGCATCCTGTTGCTCGCCTGCTGATGCTCTGTTACCTGGGGTGAGCACAGAGTGGCCTGTCCGCCCCCCCCCCCCCTCCCCGGGAGTGTAGCCCCACCTGATGCACACATCTGCTTGCCCACTCGTCTACGCCACGGCTTGGGGAAGCGGGCGGTTGGTGGTCGTGGGGAGGGGCGGGGCAGTGGAGCGGGGTTGGAGCACCAGCTAATGGCGCTCCTCGTCCACACAGCGTTGAAGTGACTTGACACCAGGATTCAGCCAATCACAGAGCACTGCAGCAAAGACAGCAGCAGTAGTAGAAAAAATAAAGAAAAGAAAAGAGTACATACAGTCAGAATTTTTTCCAAAGGGGGCGTCTTTGCTGTGCTGTGTCATAGTGTTCAGTATGGCAAAATGACAATATTTCAATTGTTCGATCACAATTATTCAATCGCTCGTGGATATTTTATCCAATTATTGACAGTTAATATCGTATTTTGGCTCTGGCACAGTTTAGGTTCTACAATCTGTGTTTTGTACGATATCTATGAAATGATTTAGACACATTTTAGATACAATTGGTTTTATAATCAGCAGCACTCATCCACTCCTGTTATTCACAAGAACCATATATAATGGGATCGCTGCCCCTGAACTTCCATGTCACTCTGTTTCAATGTTAAAAGACAAAGGACTATGACGGGCGATGATCAGTCACTGTCTGAGCACCATCTCTGGATTGCCCCTCAACTCACCTTCATCTGAAGCCAGATCACATAGTCTTCACACAAGGTCATTGTGAAAGAAATCTGTGTCTTTTAATAACAAGAGGAACAGTAGAGTTTTGTCTGTCTCCCTTTTTTTACCGTCATTAAGTCCTAAACCGCCGTACGGCCAAAAACTCACTACCTCAAATATGTGGAGCATTTAGTTGCTACTGCACTGTTCTCAAAACTCAGCCCTGTCACTTCTTAGAAAATTAACCCAGATTGTGGGTTGTCAGTTTCAGGACCTGGAGTGACACGTTCTGGCTGTAGAGTCTTAGCGGCTGCAGATGTGTGTCTGACAGCACTGGCCAACCGGCAGAATAAACTGTGTGTCGGTGTGCACGTTACTGTACATGTCACTGTTCCCTCAGTGCTGTTATTTCTGTGAGTGAATGAGAGGAGGACGTAGACGACTAGTGCACTGTTTCAATTGCAGTGTCTGTTGTTTTGTTTTTTCATTACGGTGTTGATGTAATAAAATCACATCGACACAAGAAAATGTTTCATCAACATGATGCAAGATGGAAACAGCCTTTCCGACCATCTGTGGGTCGACGCAGTCTTACATGTATTTACTCGACAGCTAATACATACACGGTGAATACTTCTGAAGCTCTGGGAGCGACCTGAGAATCATGCACATTAAACACAACAACAATGGTTTCTAAAGCTGCTCATTGTTTAACATCAGAGTGACCTCATATTGCTACCACAGTTTGGTGAATGAATTCTCAGCATGGCCTCGTCCCCACCCCTGAAAGGGAGCGTATTGTTTGTTCTTATTTGTGTTGAGCAAGATTGTTTCGGAAGCTTTCTTAAACTAACTTAAATTACTTTGTTTGATTTAAATGGGGGTAAAAAAAACAAACAAGTAAATCGTTTTTTGGTATGGGACTGCATCGGAGAGCACCCATTCAATTTTGGTGCAGTTCTTTAACATTGCAAGATCTGGTGTTTTTCAGTATTTGTCCATTTTCGCACAGAATAATTAATGTGTCTCGATGAATGTTATTCAACGAACTGATATCTACGAGTGTATGAAATTCTGTGTTGTATTGAAGTGGGCTGATTGGGCCTTGACGGAAGTATGCGCTCTGCAAAGTGCCACTCTTGTTTTATCTTTCGGGAGAGCAATGTTCCCTCTAAGAGCTTTGTAACATTTACTATTGATTAATGATGATGTTAAGCTGCAGAAGTACCTTTTTAATTAATAAAACAATATTTTAAAGACTAGATTCTCAACTTTTCAACAACCTCTTTAGTGAGTTTGGTTTAAATCCATTTTCTCTGCGGAAGGTTCCATTGTCGTGTATTTATTTTATATTTGTAATATAAGGCGACAAATAACCCACTTAGTTTTAAAAGAATTTAAAATGAAGTGTTTTTGAAAAGTCCGTGCCACTAAAATGACTCCCCCTCAGACAAATCCTCTTAGTCTGTCACTCAAATTATGGCAAAAACACAGACGGATCGATTCACATTATGGATCCGAGTCCAATCTCACCGTACATACTTTTCTTTCTATCTCTGACAATGCTACATACATTCATCATTCTGACTACCTATGCACTGTCTTATCACAAAGAATAGATTTTTTATAAAACAAAATTTGACTTGTTTAACTACTTCATAATTATTTTATATTCTCAACTTCCTTTACTTCAATATAACATTTAAGGACACACAATGTATTCAATTAGGACCAATAACAACCACATGTCCAGTCTTTAACAACACAGAAATACCATCCGGTCTCTAAAGGTATAATAACTGTCAGCATGCTGTACCTTCCATCTGTGTTTGAGTCAATCATATTCTGTTATTGATCTCCATTGTTCAAACAACTGGGATTCCAGCCACATAACTTAGATACTTTTCAAATGGGCATGACAGGAATGTCCTAACACCATTAACTCACAAACGCCCACGAGAGAACAGACAGAAGAAGAAGAAAACCAACCACTTGTATCTCAACAGATTAAAGTCAGTGAAACGGGAGGAGGTCTCCCTGATAGTCCCAATGAACTGGTATAACCGTCCTCTTCACTATTTAAATCACTGACTTGAGATTTGAGCCGCATTTCAAATGTCTGGAACAAGGGGACCTGAAAAAATAGAAGATTCAACAAAAAGAAAGTCAGTATTAAGATATCAAAATAGACAAAAATCTTAAGTTATAATTAAATTGTCCTGTGTTATTTTGAGTTGAGCTAAGTTATGATGTAGCTTTCAAATGAGACGTCATTTCGCAACTTCTGTTGGAGCTACACTGAGGAGAGAGACTGCTGTGTCCACTGTATGTATCTGTCCCCCCCCCCGCCCTCCATCCCCGCCCTCCATCCCCGCTTCACAGCTATAGTGTGTGTGTGTGTGTGTGTGTGTGTGTGTGTGTGTGTGTGTGTGTGTGTGTGTGTGTGTGTGTGTGTGTGTGTGTGTGTGTGTGTGTGTGTGTGTGTGTGTGTGTGTGTGTGTGTGTGTGTGTGTGTGTGTGTGTGTGTGTGTGTGTGTGTGTGTGTCAGCACGGACTGGAAAGGTTAAGGAGGCACATTGCAGACTTGGGTGGATCTCTGCCTCATGGCCCCTGACCACTGGACAAGACTATGTGAAAGGAGAATATTCTTGATTGTTCCAGATCGTGGGTGTCGGTGAGTGTGTGTCTGTGCGTGTGTGTGCTCGCGTGGTCAAGGATATGACTCAGGCTGAGTTTCTTTGGCGGATGACTGTCGGTTTCATGTGATCACTACAAGTGAAAGTGCATCTGAGTCATCAGACAAACACAAGTGCAGGAAACCACAGTGATGTCCACACACACACATACACACATACACACACTTTTTAGGATTTTTTTTTTGCTTGCACATAAAGGCTTTTCATTGAATCCTGTCCCCATTGGTATTTTAAAGAGACATCCAACACAATAGTTTGATTTATTGGATTTTAACCAAAGCATTTATTCAACAGTGACTGGTGAGACACTCATCTGAACTACTGACCCACAGACGATTACAGTAACTAGAACTGTGCTCTTTTGATAGTGTAACTAGGATTGAACACATGTATGCGAACAAAGTTATAGCTTTATATACATGATAGAGAGCGAGAGAGACATTGAAAATTATGCTATAACAGTATTTCTGATATTTTCCAATCTTCCAATCTTTTCTGTTTAATACAAACTCAAAAATGTATCATTAAAATGTTAGACGCATAAAACAGAGAGTTTCAGGCTCCTTAATTTGAGGGGGGAGGAAGAAGATGATATAACACTGTAGAATATTTAATAAGGGAGCATGTGTTGTATTTAACTTGTCATATTTGTTTGAGTTTCTTGGTAATTGTTTTTTTTTTATGTGACTTATTGTGGTTATCATTTGTTTATCATTTAGTTTTAAACGTTGTTTTTATAATTTCAGTCTTGGAGGGGCTTGTTTTTTCAAAGGCCATAAATAAAAACATAACAAATGTCAAAAAACCTTCATTAACAAAACTAGCAGCCAACTCATTCTTATTCAAACTCCATTAGGACATGAGCATGGCAGATATAAGCCGACAAATCTTGCATATCACAAGTTGAACAAGTGTTGGAGGAAGATGAGTTATGCTCTGCACAGCCCTGATCCTGTTTCGACATTTTTTATAAAGTGCTGTCTTCTCCTGGGAGGAGAAATCGACTTTAGGAGCCATCCTTCTGTTGACCAATAGATCGTTTTTTATCTGATAATTTGCATACATGGTCACACACATGTCACATATCATATCTGTTCATTTACAATGACGGACATATGAAATCTAATTTGGAAGACCCAACAAAATGACCAGAGTTGTATCAATCTAAGAAATTATGTTAGCCGCATCCAGTCTAAATTATGTCAAAGCTCGATAAAAACAGTATAAGTATTAAGTATATAATCAATAGAAAATTACTTTTACTGCACCTCAGAAAGAATCAGTCAGTCAGACTTGTGTATACTTTAAGAACAAATAACTAAGATTAAATCAAAATTGCTAATTAGGGATAATTTATAGCGTTGGCCTCTCCTGGCAGTTTGACTCGGTGCAGGTAGAGCAGCTGAAGTCACATCTTTGTTGGAGCTTGGAGTGAACTTTTGTTGCCGGAGAAAAGCTTGTTAGAAACCTAAATTGCGACTTGTTTGCTGTCGGACTCTGACTAACTCTTCCAGACTAATTACTGGCCTCTCATAGATCCAGATGATTGGCTGTCCTCCTCCTCCTCCTCCTCCTCCACAGCAGACATGTGTAACAGTCTGGTAATGTCTGTGTGGTGTTTGGAATTTTCCAAACCAGAGCGCTAGCTGTTTATTAGCAAAGCTACAAGAGAGTGACGTCCCAAATGAAAAAGAGTGACTTGTTAGAGGTGAAGGGTGTGACCACAGAGCGTCCGAGTGACATCAGCCGCAGGTTCCTGAAAGGAGGTTTTCACCACTTAATATTGGGTTTGCCGACCCAAATTTGGACAGAGAGGAGGCGGTCGGCTGTGAAAGATGTAATTCAAGAGTTGCTGTGAGAGGCAGAGAGGCCTGTCAATCAAGCAGAGACCACAGATTGTCAGGATGATGTAGAAAAGAGAACATGTGAACGTTTAAAAATTTAATAAAATAAGCAATAAAAACAAAAAGATTAAATAAAATGGAAATACAGAGAATATATAAATAACAGCTCTATATTAACAAAATTGAATGTGTATCACACATTATTTTGATGATTTCCTCTGATATTGTATACTAAAGAGTATCTGATTGTGTAGTTACTATATAATATATCAATGGAGCGGGGTACTGTAAGAGATGTTCTGATACCATTTTTCCGTTCTCAATACCTGGACTTTGCTTATCTCTCGATACCGATACCCACACACTGGGTTTTTGACAGTTGTACAACACTAACCCTACATTGAAGTGATGATTTTTGTCATTGTTCTGTGGTCCATTGCTAGTATTGTAATTGGCGACACCCCTCGAAACTGAAGCCTGGCATTGGTACACGTCCCTGTTTTACTTGTGGGTCTTTCAAGCGCAACACCACCTTTGGCACCTTTGGTTGATATGCGGTTGTGCTGGGCCAACTCATGGCCTAGATCTTGCAAATAGGTACCGACCGCCCAATAGCTAGCATTCCACATAGCAAGTTGGCCAGATGTGGGATGTAGGCCAAATCTGGTCCAAAACTATTTTCATATGCATCTATGTGTTGAAAATATTGAACTGTTGACTTAATTTTGCTTCTTATAAGTCCAAGGAAACTCAGCGTAATCTTGAGCCAGTGTTGGGAATTTTGCTGCCATCTTGGGCTCACCATTAATACAATTCATGATGATTTTCTGTCCCATTTGTTAATTTGATCATTTTTACTTTAACAGTATTATTTGATGGAATTAGATATCAGGTTTGTAACATTACATCAGGGACTACAGATAATCAGGGTGTTTTTGAACATAGTTATTTTGTCTTTTTCTCTGCTTTGCTTCGCTTTTATAATCATTACATTCGGAAGTTGCCCACATTGCCATTAATTGTTTGCTTCCCAGCTGCACAAGCTGTCTGCATTATTCACCGAGACAAATCAAGTTGTGGCAAAATATGCCCCTTTAAATAGACCTCGAACCGACCAATTTAAATTCAATTACAGTTGACACATAGTCTGCACACAGATGGAATGGCCTCCCCCTCTGCACGCTTGGCTTGTTGGCGTCTTTGTCTGCTGAGGTACTGCAGCAGTAATCACAGCCAAATAGAGCAAACAGCACCGTTTTTTAAATGACCTGCAACGTTCTATAGAATAAAAATCTTTCTTAAGCTTCAATAACTGACAGAGCTGACAGTGCACAAATCATCGTGCAACTGGATATCACATATTGCCTGCAGAGTCCTTCACAGACTTCCTTTCCTTTAATTGAATACAGGCCCAGGCACTGGAAGTGTCACTATATCAATGTTACAGTCAATTCCTATGAATTCAATTGACAAAATTAGATTTATTCGATCAGGAAAAGCACATTAAGCTGTTTTTCCTTGACACGATTTGATCATTCTACGCTGTAATCTTGTTAATTAAAAAATGTATATGCCTTTTGAAATGCTTTTGTGAGCGATCCCTCATCATCTGAAGTCTATCTATTAGGCCAGCCTCTCCGCAAAAACTGACGAGTCTTGTGGCCAAGCACACCATTAACTGGGGAATTAGAAACCCTGAGAAGTTGTTAACCACCGCAGTCATTCACATTCCACATAGACTCTACTCCGCTCAGGACCTCTATGAGCTGGGGAAGGGGCATGGTCTGGGGGAAGCTGGGCCAATGCTATTGGACCCAGTGGTCTTTAATTAGAGGGAGAGCTTGGCAGGGACTGATGGAGGAGAAAGGCTCTCAGGATGTGAGTCCAGGGTGAGAGGGTTCACACACACAAAACACTGGCTTTTCATCACTGCATGACTCACTCAGCTTGTGTGTAAAGTGCGGTGTATGTGTGGAAGTGAGTGCACGCGCACAAGGCGGATAAAGTGAGAAAATGTGTGCACTCGTACTGTATGCATGCGTGAGTGCGCGCGTGCGTGCACATGACAGTGCGCGCGCATGTGTTTCTTACCTCACTGCTCAGGCATTCCAGTAGAGAAAGTGGTGTGAAGTGAAAGAGCGGCTCTCACAGTGTGGGTATTCATGGATCTGGCCCCTGTGGGCCGGTCCGGGCTCCAGTGTTCGCAGACAAAGCCTCTCCAGCAGAACCCAGACACACACACACACACACACACACACACACACACACACACACACACACACACACACACACACACACACACACACACACACACACACACAGAAAAGGGGAGCAACAGAAGAAGAGGAACGCTGGTGAGGAGGGGTGGAGGTGGTGGGGGGCAGGTAACAAGGGGAGAGAAAATGGAGAAGGGGGTGGGGGGGCAATGGGAGATGGTCTGTGCGGCTGCTCCCATTTCTCCAAGAATGCAGGTGTGATGGGTTTTCATGTAAAACCGGATCAAACCAAAGCTGCTCCGCTTTGATCACAAATCTGAAGTTTGTAAAGAAACATTTTTCATAAAACCAAAGACCTTGTCCCACTTAATAGTTGGTCGTACATTTTAGACTTTGGAGTTATAACTGTAGTAACTTTTATTTGTTTCTCATCTTAACTTTACAATGAGAAAATGTCATATATGAATGCTATTCCCCTGCTGGCGAAACCCATGAATATGCTCTCTTCCTGGGGAACAGGCACCTCCCTCTCTCTTTTTGACACCAGCCAATCCCAGCGCTCTCTACTCCCTCCAGCACTGAGCAGCTCGAGCTCTTAGGATTCCATGAGAGTTTCTTCCACTTGGCTGTCCTGTCACTGTTCCCCCTGCCTGGCCCCTTCCCTAGATCGGGTTGCCTGGTTCACTGTGTCCTTAAACAACCCATGTGCATGTACAGGAAAGGGGCCCCTAAGTGGGGAGGCCCATCTCTTACCCTTAGTTTTCGAAGAGACAGACTGGAAAAATCTCTTCGCTGAATTGCCTTTATTGATGAACTCCAGGGTGTGAGATAGTTAACACAGTTGGCATAATGACAGCAATATTTGTGTTATCTATAGACACACACATTGTATGCGTATTTTAAGCATTTGTCCAACAATGGACAGGATGCATTTAAAACATAAATAGACATTTTGTGCTTGTGCCTTCTGCATTTTTGCAGTCTAGTTGTTTTTTTTACAGTTGCAGAAAATGGACTGATATGCATAACCTTAAATCTGTCTAATTAAAAAACCACTTATGATTATTTGTGAGAATCTTGAGGTTGATCATTAAAAATATTTGAAGTACTGCTACAAGACAGTGCTGCTTCAGTATGAAGGTGGATTGATAGGCTGGATTTTATATCGACCTCTTCACTTTTTCTAAAGATTGGTGGGGAATACAAAATTTCAAGTTCAAGTAGGGGGAAAACCAAACAGATTTCATTGTGGACTAATTTTAAGTTTTTATTAATCAATATTCTAAATACAGTTAATATTCAATCTTTTTATTCAGATACAATTGTGTATAACTTAGGTTATGAGGAGCCTGGGCCTCTCATTCCTCTCCATATAGCATGAACATGGGGCACCTGTCTGTCTCAAGATGGATGGGTGGCACCAGCTAGGATCAAATTGATGGCCTTGTCCTGAAGGTGCAGAGTCAATAGGCGTGCAGGCGTGTGCAGCAGCCAGGAAATGGACAGAAGATGGATGAAGTCCCTTTTGAAGTTAAACTAATGACTTAGGTTGTAGTATACATAGGTGTATTTCACTGGAGGGAAGTAATTCACTCAATAACCGCATATTCAACTGACACTATGAACGCCAATATGTTACATTTTTGAGGATTTTCCTGTATTGTCTTAAATTAATAAATCGGATAAATTAGTATTAAGAATGCCATTGGTTGAGAATAGTCTGTTCATGTGACTGGAGAATCGTACGTCTGCATCTGTGCCAGCTATAAAGCTACGGAAGCAGAGCACAATGTGGCTGCTTGTAGTGAGACCTGGTCTCAATAAGTGGAGGCACAAGCTTCACATGTTACACTGAAATGCACTGAAGTGGACCCGATTTGTCCGATTTCCTCAGTGGAGTTTCTCTAGCCATTTCCACTCAAGTTATGTCTCCGTGAGCCATGAAATTACCAAACTGTTGCAGGTAGGGGAAGGAAAAAAAAACGTTTTCACCAAGGTCACACCACTGGCACAAAATTAAGATTTACAGTCTCATGTTCAAGTGCATATAGCAGCTCTCCTCCATGCTCACTTGGTCCACCAATGCAACTGCATGTTTACATCCTAGAAATGAGATTTAGATTTAGTGGTAGACCACGATACAATAGAGGTTTTTGGAAAGGAGGTAATTATTACAAATTATGTATATATGTTTGATTTAGCAAATTTATGTCGACAGGACACAGCAGAATCAAGAGAAACAGAACAGCTTACAGTAGAACGTGATAATGTGGCAGCAGCTGATTGATTTAATCATTGCCTGTCTGGTTTCTTTGTAGAATACATTTTCTAAGATACGTAATATGTTGATTCTGTACAAGGTAAACAGCAGTAAATGAGGCCGACATGCATTTTATTAACTGTGCATTTGTACAGAATCGGCTTTGCTCCCTTGTTTGAAAACCTTCATGAATATTCTCTGAAGGCTGAATCTTAAATAAAGTGCATCAAGCGACTCAAATGAAGGAAAAAGCCCCTTGATTGAGTGTAATTTGCAGATGTTTCACTCCAGGGCTTGCACGGAATGCATTTAACCTACCGCTTGATTAATAATGGATGTGTAAATGAAGCTGGACTTTGTCGGCAGTGTGTTAAAATGGTGCATTTTTGGTAAAAAATATATTCCTCTTCTAATATAAAGTTGAATACCTACGCCACGACATGGTTCAGACTACTTAAAAGATTTTCTGAGCAGAGTTTTGCTTCACTGACTCGAAACATCTGTCAATGATGACCATATGTGTTACGCTCTCTCTCTCTCTCTCCTCATTCTTACCATATCTCAGTCAGCCAGCTCACATGGGATGGATTATTGGATTTAATACACAACGTTAAAACCACTGACAGGTGAAGTGAAAAACACCGAGTGTTTCTTTACAATGGCACCTGTCCAGGATGGAGTGGGATATGCACTGATACAGGCTCAATATTACAACCAGAAACTGGCGTGGTGCTGGTGTGAATAAGATAATGAGATGTGTTGGATATTTGTTGCATAAAGGTATTCTCTTATTGAACTGGCTATTTGTGATTTATTTATTTAAAGATATATTGTATTCATTTAACAATGAATGTAAATCAGTCGTCCGGCGGTTTGTCAACTGCAAATAAACTTTTATTTCTTTGGAATATTCTCTTTGCAAAAACTACTACGATCTGCTTTTTTTACACTTTTAACTGGAACATGAATGAATGGCTCTGTGAGGATATTGAAAGCACTGTACACACACACACACACACACACATGTACGTCACATGGCTTTATGATCCCTCTGACTCCTGATCCCCTCAAATCCCCGCTGACCCAGAGGCCAGGACCCCGGCATCTGCCACCAGTGGCAGAAGGACAGAACAGCCACAACTGTCTGAGTCACACCTACACAGATGCTCTGGAACATTGAGTTTGTTTCACTGAACCTCCCCTTTGATTGTGCTACTGACTGAAAGTAAGTCATTAGACATTAATCCTGCATGAATTGGAGCGGTGTAGATATTAGGAATGACTTGTCGCTCTGTGAATCGCCTCATCACCACGGTGTTAGCTAAATATTCCCTGATAAGAAATGCCATTTAAAATGCAGTGATCTTTTTGCAGTGCTTTTGTATCAGGACTCAATCCAGTGTCAAAGTTCTGTCACTGTGTCAAACCAAGTGCCTGTAACTCCCTCAAGGTAACAATGCACCATTGTGCTTGTGATCCCAGATGGGATTTTGTGGAAGGTTTCTGTGCCAACATTCAACTGTGATGGGCTGTAATTGATACTCAGATTGAAGTTTTAGGCTGATTTGGCGTAATGTAATAATGACCTGACGTTTCACCCTGCAGAGTCCTAAACAATGTAATGATGCAGTAGTAAAAGCAGGCTTCAAAACCGTATTGATATCTGAGGGACCATCTCCATGTTTTAAACAGTTCATAAGTTCATCTTTTTAGATTGGATCTGGCTTAATGAAGCTTTGGGATAAAAAATGTTTTCAATCCAAATCATAAACTGCCAATAAATGTCCAATTAAAACCGAAATTGAACGACCACCAGTTACTGATCCTCAGGGAAAATGAAGAATGCCAAACTCAGGATACATCAGATACCCGGTGGCACCCATTTAGGAAAATGTCTAATTAATTTATACTAATAAAACTTTTGAATAATGTATTTTTTAATATATATATATTTATTTTTAAAATTCATTTATAGTAGATACAATAGAATAACACTATCGATATTTTGTCTCCGGATATTTGGATTTGATAAGTCATTGATGGTGAGGGTGGAAAATATGATTGGAATAGTTTGCATTTTTTGATCTACCAAACACTTTAATAATGTTGCAGCTACACTGACATGTAAACGTGTAGGTGCATGTTAGGTTTCTAAGAGTGATTCATTTTTTTTTTGCTTTCCGTGTGCTAGCTGCGTGAGTGAGTACTGGATTTATTTGTCCGTGCTCTCACTGTGTGCAGAGGTGCGTAAATTCGAGCGAAGTATATGCAAGTGAAGCTGTTTGCCTCATTCCTCCCTGTGTGTTCTGAAATCTCCTCCGCTGCAGACGGTCTGGGGTACAGAGAAGGTGGGGGAGCGGTGGCGGGGGGTAGGCAGCGGACATGGCGGAAGGCCAGAATCAATTGGCAGTGTAATGAGATGGCCTGGTGCCAGGTAACCATGGAGCTACCCTCTTTGCCTGTCTACCAGTGCAGAGTTCAAAATTAAACTGAATGAATGAGAGAGCCCGGGAGGGAGGGAGGGAGGGAGGGAGGGGAACGAGGGCAGGGAAATAAGGGTCTTAAATTGCAGGAGTGGAGGGTGAGAGAAAGAAAGAAATGGCAAAGAGAGGAGGGTCGCTGATGAGGCACGGTGGGCTATTTCTAAGCACCGCTGCGAAATCTAACTTGAGCCCTTATTTCAGAGAAGGGAGACGGCGGGAGTGAACTCAAGATTCTCCCGAGGTTTTCTACCCTGTATATATTGTGTCCGTCCATCCTCATTTTTCTGCCGCATGAAAGTTAAAATTCAAGGTAAAAAAAAAATGTGCATAATAGTTTGCTGCACATCAATCATTGCTTTAATTTCCCTGTAGGCCTCTGCAGTTCTTCATCCCCTCTCTCCCGTACCCCGCGCTCTTCCTCCTGTCACGGAGGATGTGTTAATATCGCGTATTTGGCTGCATTCTTAAAGTGATTAGTACGAGCCAGTGAATCCTGCAGATGAATAGAAATTAAGTAATTAATACAGTAATTAGGTATTTTCCTCCTTCCTAAAGCCTTACCCCTGCTATGTCATTGTGCTCACTCCTTCCTCAGCCCCGTCCGCGAAGCATCTTTAAGAGGCTGTTGTACTCTGAACTTTGTCTCTGTTTCGATGAATGCTGTTCACAGGGATGTTGTCAAACACTGCAGTATAGTCCAAACATGATCTGCTGTGCTTAAGCCATGATAATGCTAAAAGACAAAGATGTAACATTTTTAGGTGAGATTAGAATTATCTGTAGTGGTGAAAGTAAATGTTAAACATGGCTGAACATACAGGTTGCATACTGTGTACCTAAGGACTGGAGTGCTGCTTATCCTGATATGACCTTTACTTTGACCAGCAGGTTGTCTATCTCTTTTCTTTAATCAGTTGTGTGTAGGGGGAGGGCGAGTGTGATTTACCACCAGTCTGTCTGTACAGTAACAAGAATGTTCGGCGTCGGGCCTCATGGCCTGTGAAAAATGCTCAGGCACTCGACGCCGAAACGGCCCAGACTTCGAGAGTTTTGAGTGCACATTAAGAGAGAGACGAGACAGTGGGCCAAGATGTCTGTGGTGTGGATTAATGGGGAGGACTGGAGAAAGGGTGCCGCAGTTGTGCGTGAGCAGAATATTTGATGGTGGTGGTGGGGGAGAGCGGCGAGAGGAGGGAACAGTGAGGGACAGGCAACTGCAAGAGATGGCTGAGATGAAAGAGAGGGGAAAAAGAGATACAAACCGAGCGAAACATCAAGAAGCAGAGACGTATGTGGGCTCGAATGAAAATGTACAGTAATAAATACTGCTGCCGTCTGGTGTCTCCCACTGGTGCTTTATCCTGCTCTCTTGTCTGATTACACTCTACAGCAGAGGCTTTTTTTCACACTCCCATTTTGTTGCACCAGGCTAAATATCTACACAAAGGCCTTGTTCAAAGACGGCTGGAACATACACCTCAAACGCGTTCAATTATGGATATCTCCAAAGACAACACATGTAGGGAAACAAAACCAAGCAAGTCCTAACCACACTGCCGTTGGTTACGTTTGCTTTATCCAGTGTGTACACGGCCTGTGTTTGAATTCACAATTAATTTGACTTACATGAAATTTAGAATCCCTGTGAGACACAATGTTTGCACAACTGTTCCTATAATACAATTATAGTTCATGAACTACATGTTGCTTCTGGCAAATGTCTGGCAGACAGGTGGAAACATCTAATGTCATAATGTCGGCTTTTTATTTTGAATTGTGCAAATGTAGTCCAACAGATGTGGATTTTTTTGGGAGAAGATACCAATATTAGGAAGTTAAAAAAATTCCAATAGCAATATATCAACCGATATGTACATTGAAAAAGAATGTTGACGATTCCTAAGATGTTGTTATATAAACCCTTCTGATGAATGTAATCGAGGCAGTGTAACCATAACATTATCATAAATTACTGAATTAAAAGAAGACACAAATACAACCAAATATCATGAACCTGAGTTTAGAAAAAATACAAGATGAGTACTCTGCATTGTTTATTCTGTCAAATAAAAGTTTTCATATCAGCAAACATAAACACTGATACATTCTATAGCTATATATATATATATATTCAACCTATATATATATAATGATCGAGCCCTAGACACAAATAGTTTGCCTCACAAAAGAATCCTGTTGCTTCTAATACTGTAAGCACCAATGACTTTCATTTTTGAGGATGTTTATAAGTTGATGTTGTAGACAGGCAAACTGGCCAATGATTGTGTCATTACTGGTTGATTTATTCAAACACAACTTAAGTCTGTGCAGCAAATTCACATTACAAAAGCAACCTATGTTTTTACACCTTCTATCTCCATCCAGCCGTGATGTGAGTGAACCCTGCAGTGTGCCGCAGGTTGTCATCACATGTGCGTTAGTTTTGCCAGCTCCTCAGATAATACAGCCAACAGACTGGATGGTGGGCGCCTATCTCATGTTTTGACTGCGCTATCCAAACAATTAAAATCAGCCATTTGCAGCACCTACCCCCTGGGATGTTAAATTTCATTCTCGTATGTACTCTGAGTAGGGATTGTGATTTTCATGAACAAGCCAATAGATAGGGATCATAAGAGGATCATCCCTGGACACCCAGGTTACCAGTGGCTATAACCCGACACATGTGTGGGTATTTGTAGTAAATTAATCCAGGAAAAACACATAACACAAATATAGAATTTCCAAAGAAGTGAAATGCTGACTGCTGTGAGAGGGGGTTAAATTATGAATGCTGCTGAAGCCTTTCCTGGAATTTTCTTTTGATCAGTATTAGATAATATACCGTGTATAATTCCCCCTTTGTGCATTTAATTTGCTTAAACATATTACCATGCATAATATACTGTTTTGTACTAAATAGATTAACAGTCGAATGTAAATTAAGGACATCCATGGGTTTTAAACCATTAACATAATGAAGGTTTAAAAGAAGAGGAAGTGATGATTAAATGTGATTTTTCAATTCAGTTTTTGAATTACACAATACGAAGGCATTTTAAGTTACTTGTGACGTGTGGGCGACAGTTTGGTGAAAAGTTAGAACTCAGTCCTATAAGGGCATGTAGTGCAAACAGGACACAGGGAGCAGAATGTCTCTCAAACAAAGAGTCATTGATACGACCAAGATACGACAACTGTACCTGTATCGCTGCGTAATAAATAAGTAACACTAAGTCAATTATTACTTTATGTCCACACTAATTTACACAGAAATGTTGTAATAGAGAGGAACAAATATTAAAATAATCAATTTTTAAGTTGGGTGGATGTACAACACTCTTACAGGCCACCTCTAGGCCTAAGATCAACAGTGATGAAGAGAGCTATTGCAAGATTGACATAAGTCGATGCACAAAATAAAAAAAAATCTGACAAATCCAAAGACAATCAACGTTTTTCAGGCGTGAATTCTTCGGCTCACCTGTCACTGCCTTTTCTGCCCCTGACCTTATGTCACTGTAAGATAAAAAATGTGGCGATGTTTTTTGCCCATTGTTTTCTGCCCACTTTTTTCCTTCCCCACTTTCCCAGGCTCTGAGAGTGCTTTCAAGGGGTTACCTTGTGAGAGGTTTGGGGTTATGCCCATGTCGGTCACTCTTGTTTTCTTCAGCCCCCTTTTTTGCCGAGAGGCCCTCCTCTTGTGTCGCCGCTGTGACAGGGTTCTGGGCAATATCCTGAAAGTCAAATCTGTTCATTTAGATTCAAGTGGTGACCATGGAGCAGACAGCGGCCCATTGGCATGCTGTGGCAAAACTAGCTACTAGGGCACTTCATATCCTGAGCCCTACATTTGTCCTCTTTCAGAACAATATCAAGCTGAAATGTGTGAAGTTACTTATTGTGACTTTAAAATATGGCTCATACTGTTTCTTGTTATAATTTGCTTATCAATTATGCACAAATTAGCTGATTGTTCTAATAGAGATCAGGATTTGCATCTGTCTTGCTTGTGGCATATCAGTAGAGCAACTGCTTACATATGCGAGTACATGAGTGTTTGAACAGATGCTTCATGATGCCTCCAATGTTAATGCAGGGGTTACCTCACCGGTGGGTTGATTTCTCATACGTAGGATGAAACTATTTTCATAATTGTTTTGTGTGTGGAAACCCACATCTGAACATTCTACCGGGAACAAATGCTGCACTGTATAAAACAGAAAGCTTATTGCTGGAAAGGAGGAACAACAAGATCAAGTGTATGGAAGTGGATTTCCCCCGCCCTTGGGTTTGTTGCAACGGGGAAAAACCAGGATGTGCTCACATAAAATAATCTCCCCCGGTTGCATCATTCTTTTTTTTTATTAAATAGGGAGTTAGAAAATAAAAGTTCATTGCCTGTGTGAATGTTGCCGGTTGTCTTTTAGCCTAATGTTGCTTCTTGTGGTTGGATTCATATGGTGGTGTTAGAGCTGAAGCACCGTTCTCTGCGCAGTCCTAATAATTGTCAACTTCGAAATATCGATGAACAGAAATGGTCCATGGATAGAGCCTTGAGCGGCTCCTCAGGATGAGGATGCTGTACTTGTGACTGCAGCAGCCTGGCTCTGAACAATGTGCTGTTCTGTTGTGATATTAGAAGTGGTGCCGAGGTTAAGTAGAGCAAGAAAGATTCTTGGCTTGAGGAGTGCATTCAAGTAACCCAGCGTTTGTGATAAACAGAAGTACACACCATACACACAAAAATTAATGGAAAGGACAACAAAGTGGATATATGATGTTTTTTATTTCTTTAAAATAAATTAGAGCCCAAGTGATATGGACTTGCCAAAACGTATATCAGGGAGAATAAAAAAGTCAGATTCCGACATTTCGTACAATACATATATTGAACAAAAGTGGCAGTGAATCCCTAAGATGTCGTTTTCAATCCCTTATGACAAAGAAATGTAATTGAGATTTGGTATTTTACAATTTAAACATAAACTTTCTTTCAAATAACTATAACTAAAATTACAATAAAGCACCAGATAAAATATAGAGACGTTTTCATATCAGTGCATAGCAGCAAATGTAAACACTGATACCTGTGAAGGGCTAAAATTAGCTGATATTATCTGCAAATCAGTATATCGGTCAGGTCAAAAGTAAATACAATACATTCTGTGATCAGACACGAGTCATTTGTCCTGTAGTCCTCCTCTAGTATCATAGAGGAGGATGACACATGCACACAGACGACAGTGCAGAGCATCAGGATGTGGGCATGTGGGAGACGCACAATCTGCCCTATCAGCCGCACTCGTTTACAGTTCTAGTTCTTCTCTTGCATGGTGGGCCAAGCAGAGTTTCCTACGGACTGACAACACAGCTGCTCGCCATTCGTCCGATCTGAAAGACGGCTAATGGGACAAAGGGCATGAGTGAGGAGAGGGGAAACGAGGGAGAGATGTTCGTTGAATTGCCCTGCCCTCCCCTGAGCAGGATGGGGAGCACCGCTCTTCCTCTCTGCTCACAGCCGCTTTACCCCGGCCCTCAGCCATTTTGGAGAGAGGGAAAGTGGCTGCTTTCTCTCTCCCTCTCCCACAACGTGGCATAGCCTTTGAAAGGCTTCGGCTGCTGTGTTGTAGCAGCAGTGAAGACACTTTGCAGCTCGCACTTTGGAGATAAGATGTTTGCAGGGGGGGGGGGAATTCTGACGCGAAACAACCTTCTTACGTCTCGACTTTTTTTGTTTTTTTATTTTTAATGAATTTTTTTTGTGTCCCTGGCTCTGAGCTGCTAAGCCTCTCTCTTCTTTGCTGTGCACTTTCACTCATGCTGTGACCTTTTCTTCAATAACTTGCGCTTTAGTTTTTGGTGGCTGCTTCCTTTTCCCCCCTTGCATCTTTTGACATATCTTTTCTCATGTCTCAATTTGATTTTATGCAACAAAGTTTAAGACAAAGGGATATGTCTAAATTCTGGCCGTGCTACGAAGAGACAGAGCTGCAGCCAAGGATCCTGCTGAGATCCAAAAAAGCCAGGCAGAATGAAGCACCAAAAAAATGAAAAAAAGAAAACACCACCCTTTCCTTCGCTTGTCACAAATTCCACTTTCTCTGTAGCCAGCCCTGCGCTGCGACTCCTCCTCATCCACATCGCACCGCATTGAACCTTTTGCCATTTCCCTCTTGCCTTACCTTTTTTTTTTAAAGGCGTTTTGAGGTTTTTGTACCCCGGAAAAATGGGGACTGGACAACGGGTTAGGAGGGCGTAACAGGGAGAGTACGAGGGGATGTTATCTTCTCACTTTTTCATGTTATTTATCGCTTTTTTTTTTACTGTTGTGTTATTTCATCGTTGCTGTGGTTGTAGTTTTTAGTCTTTCACTTGTTTTAAGACTATGCTTGGATTACCACGTTTTGTGAGTGTGCGGTGTTTGGAATGTGTGCACGGGCGTCTCATCGGTGCACGTGAGGCTTTCTGCTCATTTCAGTCACTTTGTGATTATTTATCTCTCTGTTTTTATAGGTTTCTTAATTTATGCGAAAGCGCTGGCCTACACTACCTCTCAAGCCTGACTCCATCTGATTCCAGAGGACGTCTGACCATCAGATTCAGCCTGTGCCCCACTGGTATGTTGGCAGTTTATAATACTCACAGTTCCCTCTGCTAGCTTGGCTCAGTGTAGTTTCTTATCAGCACTATACGATCTTTACCTGACATTGTTTTCCAAAGTGCATGTTTTTGACGGTGTTCGCTGATCACACTAAATATTTTCTTACATTTATGGCAGATAGGAAGGACAGGAGTTCATTATGAAAACGCATTTATATGACAATAGAAGGAATTAAAAAAAAAAGACCACTTTTGTTTTCAGAATTAAAACCGGTGCCATATTTTATTTTGTCTGCACGATTTAATATGATTTCACAGTTTCAATCTTATTTTTTACGCAAAGATTGCGGATTTCGTGTAAAATGCTTTTGCATCCTTGTTGTGTGACTTTCGCTTGTATCAGTCTCAGGCAATTTTATTCTTATTGTGGAAAATAATAAAAAAAGCCGTACTGCGGCAAAAATATATTTTCTAAATTAAAATCATTCTTAAGAAGGGGGCATTTTGCATTTTTCTGTGTCCGGATTAGAAACACTGTACAGAACGTAAATGTGTGACATTTGTTTTATAAATGTTGACCTCCAAAGAATGTGACCTGTAGGTCCATCTCACACTGTTCTGTTCTCTGGCCTGTTCACTGTGCCGTGGTCAAATTTCAAGGCGCTCCTCGGGAAGACGAACACAAACAGGAAACATGCTTTGAAGCCACATGGCAAAGGTCGAATCAGAGGTAAAACATGAGCAACACATTAAAGGGTCAGTATTTTATTTGACTGTCTCTGTTTATCAGGCAAAGATTTATTCTTATTTATTATGGACGGACACTATGATCTGGTGCCAGTGTTTGTTCATTGTGACATTTACTTGAATGAGATGAGTTAATGTGCTCAGACGTTAGCATGAGTTGCTGTTTTGTGGGTCTCTGCCTCCTCATGTGCTCTAGAAGGGGTGACGCCAGCTGCCACAAACCCGTAGATCCGAACTTGTGGTGACTGGCTGCACAAGCTCGTATCTATAGGTATGTGTCTTCCTGGCAAACACAGCACCTGCCCTGTGCCTGTAAGAGGGAAAAAAAGGACTAGCTCAGTGTAACTACCTTCAAAGCACACAGTGCTGGAAAGCCATAAAGACGGGAACTTGCAGACTTTTTTACAGTCTTTTCTATAAAGTAAAAGTCATTTATAGCCCAATCAGAGCTCCTCATGATTTAACAGAATGAACCTTGACTCCTGGGATACAACATATTCTCTAGCAGCGTTATCCCACATGCCTACACAGTGTCCCCAACCAAACTACCAAAAATTAGGCCACTGGGTCAAACTACTGAACAGGATCACTTTGAGGGAATTCCGCGTTTACAGGATGTTTACATAAAAGTATAACTTATCATCAAGGACCTCATGTGTTTATTTGAGTTTTACACCTTTATTTACATTCTCTAACAAACAGCGTATCATGTTAACGTTTGTTATCAGCGTACACAGTACAATGATATCTGCTGTGGAAGATTTGCACCACACCTACTCAGCTGCAGCCATCCTGCAGTCTCCTCCAGTGCTCCGCAGGTTGAGGTAGTAGGTTGTATAGTTCAGAGTGACACCACAGGCGATAACTGTACAGCCTCCTAGCTTTCCCTGAGGAAACACTACACACTCTGGACACTGATGCACAAAAAACAAAAAAGTGTTCTGCTTCATTAGAAAGATCAAGGGTTTATCAGTTGGTTTTAAATACACTGTCCTTATATCAGGTGGTTTTTATAGCTGGCTTTTAAAATTGTTTTATTTTTGTGAGAGAAAAAACTGTCTTTCTGAGTGTGACATTATTCATCAAATAAATGAAGAGAGTCTGGGAAAAAAAGAAATGTGTTGAGATTTGTGAGAGAGAAGCACCAACGTGCTTCTGCAGTGAGGTCTGTGGGCCGCTCTAATGAAAGAGATGCCACTGAAGGGAAACACCATACAGCCGCGGGGGGAAGAACGCAACCTTGGCAGCCAATTATGTACAAAGTTCAGCTTCACTTAACCAAAACGATATATTTCCTCTGCACTGCTATGTGGTTGACACGCTGCTGTGATCAAAACAGCCAGTAACAACTTTTACTGCTTCAAATCAAGGAAACAAACCCCTGAAGTCACCCCGGCCCCTGACAGCCGCGTAAAGGACGTCGATTTATTGCTTCATTTCAGGCATATTCAAAGAAATGTTTTGTTCACTTTTAGCTGTTTTAACTGTGTAGCTTTTATCTCTGTCGAAGACAATATTTTGTAAACGCCCAGTGGAAGGTGTTGGAATTTCAGTCATGGACTCCCATCAACACCTCAAAAAAGGCAATCATTGTTATATCAAAATGTGTATTTGTTTCCGATTTCATTACTTGTACAGGGAATCGAACGATGTGGAACATTGTGAGTAATTTACAGTAAATATTCCAACAGTTGTAGGATTTACTGATTTCCCTGTTGTATCTTTATTTGAAGTTCAATTTAAATATGTTCCTCACCCAGTTTGTTGTCTGAGCTTATCTTATAAATAAAATGGGTCAGTGGATGCAGTCCTGTTGGGGATAAATGGTATCCCTGTAGTGCGGTGTGCTGCTGTGTGCAGATGTGTGGAGCAGGGAGTGGTATGATGATGAAAGACTGTTTCCACTTAAACTCTTCGCTCTCTGTCCCAAGGCCACCGGGTTCGACGGAGGTGGAGTAAGGAGATCTGTGGGCCAGAATGAATTAGGGGCCCTTGGTACAGGGCAGCTTCATCAGTATGAGAGACTGAAGGAGTCATTTACAGTAGATCCAACATGCATTTACTGTGCGTGTGTGTTTCTCGGAGCATAAATTACCTTGCCTAGTCAGATTTTTCCTTGTACAAGAAGAATTATATTTTATTTACCATCGTGTCTGTGTTAAATGTTATTTTCCCTTTTTTCACGTGGCCATGGGGTAGTGTGTTACAGTATACAGCAGGAGGCATACAGGAGCTCTCACTTCCCCCATGCACACACACACACACACACACTTACACACACACACACACACACTGCCCTCCTTGTGGAATATAAGTGTAGGTTTTTGTCTTCATTGAAAATGTCTATAAATAGTCCTGTTTAGCTGTTCTAATGTGAGGTGCGTGTGTGTGCGTGTGTGTGTGTGCGTCCGTGCGTGTGTGCGTGTCAGCGTTACCGGAGGGAAAGTGGAAGTAGAGACGTGTAAAAGTGAGACTCACTTCCCTGCTCTGAAGTGCATGTGATGTGTTAAGACGACACAGCATGTGACTTCTGTGACCCAGAGAAATATATAGGCTTTCTAAAAAGGTACTGGAATAGAGTCAAACAACGAATTAATAATGAAGACAAATCAAGTGAGGGCCTTTATTTATATCTTTTTTATTAACTTAGGAGTTAAAGAGGCCGCACTCTTAGGGAAAATCCATTGAAACCAGTAGAAGGAAAGTGGCCGATCATGTGGGACCACACAGGCAATTTTTTCTGCTGTCATTGATCTCAGCCCATAATGTGTTGTCCGTCAGAAGAACCCTGCTCTGGCAGTCCACTCTTCTCCCCGCTCGTCTCCCTCTCCTACCATCTTGTCTCCCGTCCTTTTTTTTTTCCACCACGCTCTTTCTGCTGCTGTACAGCGGCTAATTCTGATAAAATATAAGACCACCACATCACCAGGCTTCCAGTTACATTTCCTTTACTGCTCCCTGTACTCACGTGTTTTCTCTCCCTTGCTCCCTCCTTTTCTCTTTCAATCCCACCCCTCCTTTTCTCCATGAAACGCACACCGTAATGCCCAGTCACTCTCACAGACACAGAGGGAGAGAGAGACAGGAACAGAATACCGGACTTGCCGACTGAAGAAGGATTTTTTTCTTTTTTTTTCTTTTCTTAAATGAAAAGGAGCTTGAAAAGAGACATTGTAAGATAAAACTGTGGTTACCTATTATTTCTTTCTCTCCTCTGTGTGCTCTTGCTTTCTTTTTCCACTCTTTTCCTCCCTCTCTACCTTTCCTTATCTCTCCTTCTCTCCATACAGCCGGCCTTTTAGAATCTAAGTGATTTCAGCTGTGGGAGGAAATGAATGGATGTTATTTATTTCTCTGTCCCCGTTCTGCTATTGCTATTTCGATGCTGCATGTAACAGGCAGAGAGGCTCTACGGTTTCTCTGCCCCGGGGACTTGAGCCTGCAATCCATGAAGCATGCGAGGCAGAGGAGGGAAAGAAAATACAGAGGCACAGACACAGACAGAAGAGGTGTGATATAGCGAGACTAAAGCGCCGGGCGAGAGCAGGAAGAGAATGTGAGACAGATGGAGCCGGGAGACAGACAGACAGACAGACAGACAGACGGACAGACAGGAGAGGAAAGCGATGGGTAGTAGTAGTGTCACATGGAGAAAGAGAGGGGTGAGTAGCAGAGGGACGACAGCAACAGGCGTTACACATTTTCTCCTATTATCACTCTTGTGGCTGGTTTGGCGCTCTATGCCTGAGCCGGTTTTCAGAGCTTTTAATCCCATCCGCTCATATCTGATGAGAACAAGAATTTTCCACGTGTTTGTTGCTTTTCTAAGGTCTGATGATGTAAAGCTGTGATTTATTTGGGGACATTAGAGATTGTGGGCACATACCTGCTTTATTAGAGTACATGTGGCATGTATGTGCAGTGCTTTTGAATTGGCTTTTAATGACTTGAGTAATCAGTTATGTATTTTACCTTATCTGACCTTAATAGTGCTTTTCTTCTTGTCTGTGTGTCTGTCTGTTTTTCTCTCTGTCTCTCTATCATTTGCCCTTGCTCTCCTGTTCTGAGTAAGCGTTCATGTTGCAGTGCAGGCCCATTGATCTGCTCTTTCTTTTCTCTTGTGCATGCAATTTCACCTCTGGTTTCTGCTACAGTGCATCTGGTTTGCCTGCATCGACCATTTTTTATTAGGTATAGTTTCTGTCGCTTCTTTACATTTTAACGTATTAGTATCTTTACTCCTATAGTTTTCAAAATTGTCCAGTTTTTCTATTTTACTCGTTTGCCTACTTTACCCTTTAACCTTGCACCTGTCGTCCCTCAGACGATCTCTCTCTCTCTTCCTCTCCCTCTCTCTCTCTCTCTTTCTCTCTCTTCCTCTCCCTCTTTCTCTCTCTCTTGCTGCACATGGTATAGTCTTGCATGTCTGAGCAGCAGACGGCTAGACAGCAGCCTCATGTGCTAGTGTAGTCCGAAAGATCCATTTAACAAAGCGTGAGCTCGCAGCACTAAAATCTGCTGCTTCTCTCTACAGCTCGTGTTTCTGTCTGTTTTTTTCTTCTTCTCACAGATCACCCTCTTTCCATTTTTTGTGGCCACATCCTCTCCCCCTCTGTGCTATAGGCTGACCGGGACGGACAGACACACGGAGCAGACTGCAGCAGCCACCGCGGTCAGCCGGGTGAGTTTTTCCTCCTCTCCTTCTCCCCTCTTTCCTCGCATCTCGTCTCATCATCACTCGCCCCAGCCTCCTCCATTCCTCTTCCTCTCTTCATCTCGCGGGCAGTCACACCTCATTCGGTCCACCTGACGAATTAGCTTTCCCTTTATAACGTTAGAGCCGCATGATTGACAGGTGTGGTCCCACAGGACGGACGAGCCTGGCGTGCCTGGCGAGGGGATATCTGGTGGGGGAGAATGCAAGCGGTGAGGAGCTTTTGGCTTTTTTCAGCGATGGGGAGGGATTTTTTTTCACCCGAGCGAGACAGCCCTTTTTCAGTCTTTGCTGCTGTCCTTGTCGTCTGACTGGTGCTGCTGTGCATGTGCACAGTGCAGGATTGTGGAATGTTAGATGAAAAATATCCAGATTTTTACCATTAATTACCACACCATTGTTCTCCCGAGCCGAGCTGTGGCAGAAACAGACAGGCCAAAATATGCAGAAGCAGAACCATCCTTATGAACATCATGTGACAGTGCTGTCTGTCTGGGTGTGTATGGCCATTCAGTGGTGACTACAGTACAACGTGTGCAGTAAGTGTGTGTTCACTTGCGATAAGCCGATATGTTGTCAGTTTTTGTATGTTTGATGTGATTGACTGCACGTATCTCTATTTGACTCATGCGCAGAACATCATGCTTGTATCATATCAGAATAAAAGTGTTAAAATGGATGAACTAATGCATGTGCTGTGCAGACGTGTAGACCTCGACTTACCGGCACCAGACCGGACTCGGTAGCAGAGCTGAGACTCACGGTACAGCACAGCACAAAGCCTGGAAGAGCGGAAGCTGCTATTGTCTGTCTCTAGTCTCAGCCATGGCGCTCGAGCAGCTGATGATCAACTGTATGTCGCATAGGAAAAGGCCAGACGGAAAATAACCAATCTGTACCTCTCTCATTCCCTGAGACCCTAACTTGTGACGTTTTGCTGTGATGTGCACGGGTTGGGTTCTTGGGAGCTGCGAGGGGCACTCACACATCTCTGTAACCTAAAACCAACAAAAAAAGAGAGAAAAAGAGGAAAACATGGCGGAAAGATGGGCAGCGCAGCAAAGAAGGGACGTCTTTGCTTTTTTAGCTAGGCGTGGTGACAGAAAACGTTCACTCGATCCACCCACACAGGGAAAACGGAGATAGATGGAAAAAAAGGGGAGATCATTGGGTTTCTTTTGGGGTTATAGAGTGGGTTTGGATCCAGAGGCAGGCGCAGCACGAGGGGCGTGCGAGGGGGAGATGGATGTAGGAATGCTGGGTATGAATGTGGGCATGTGACTAGGATGGAGGGATGTCCAGACAAGGTGGGGTGATACGGAAAAAACACTGTCACATTTACAGTATTCTTGTTTCTTTGGGGAGGGGGGGGGGGGGGTTGGTACAATGAAGAAGGAGGAATATGTGACTGTGGTTACACCCACAGTGACTAATGCTACACATGCTAACACAGACGAGCTGCACGAGGATCTCACAACACAGCTGGAGACACTTCTCTCTGTGACAGTGACAACACGTATATATGGAAAAGAAAATCGCCGAACACATGATATCATGAGTATATTAGCATTCAGCGCTTTACTACATAGCCTTTCCTCTATAAGTCGGGCCACTCGATCACTGTCTGCGGGCTCTTCACGCACTAACTTGAGAGCAGCACAAAGTACTGGTGAGAGCGTGACACTGAAAGCTCAGTACACTTGTGTTTGACCTCATCCAAATTCTCATCTTTTTTTTTCTCCACCGCGTGTACCTGCCTAGGTTAACTGAACAGAGGAACTCGGCTCACAGTCGAATCAGAGACTCATACATGTGCCAGAGGGTCCACCCCCCCCCCCCCCCCCCCTTATCATCAGCTCATTGATAACAAGTCATTACACTGGGGATGACAGCAGGCTGTTATGATCTGTGGTGATTGAAGACGAGCTGATTCAATATGTCACGTGAGGCCAGTTCACGCACTCGGCTGCTGACGACCAGCGTTCGCAGTTCTCCTTAAACCAGCGTGTTGAAATGTGTCTGGTCTGTTTCTATAATTGGTCGGTGATCTGTGATCACAGTAGCCTCTCCACTTCCACCTTTATCCATACCTACCGTTTGTAATCCTTCACATGTCTTCTTCTCCTCCTCCTCCTCCTCCTCCTCCTTCTTCTTCAGCCACTCTGAAGTCGCTGCAGCAGCGTCTGAGCAGCGGCGCCGTTTGATGTTTTGTCCCCATTCTTTCATTAGCTGGGATTAAAGGTGATGCCATGATTTTGTAGTTGAAGGACGGGCAGCTTTGTAGCTGTGAGCTCTTGTTCTATTTTCAGCTTTGATTTGAAGGCATTTTTAGCCACATCAGGTGAACAGTGGAAGGAACAGCTGCAGTTCCTTTGGTATAGTCTCCCCATGCAAGAGGAATTTGAGAGATTCATTAAACAGGAAATTTACAATGTAGGCAGTCGCTCCTAATGAGCAATGACTTCTGTAAAGCTGCAACTCATTGGTATTGTCACGCACATTGATATCTTACAGGGAGTTTTTGCTCTCCAGCCTGGTTTCAGTTTACTGTGTGAGGTCGCTGCTGTATGAGAGGTTGCCTCAGAATAATGCAGGTTTTCTAAAAGAAAACATTAGCATATCTTATCCTAAATCATGTCAACGTGTCCTGATCCTACAACAGAAATTTTAAATAGAATGCTGTGTAAAGCAGAACCTGTTGTCTGAGATGTCTCATCTGTGTCCCAACTTGAATAGGCCTTCAACTGTCATTGTCAAACTACTGAGCTCTCCATATGTATTTTAAGATGTTTTATGTGTCTGATGTTTACATCTTTCAGTCTGAGGTCTGCGTCTTGAACATGATCAGAGAGAGGAAGCATTTATTGTCAGCAGACGTGAACTTCTCTCATTTCAGTGATTTTTTTTTTTTACATTCAGATAGTTGGTGGTGAGATATCAATGCAGTCATGTCCTGTTCAGTGGGGCAGCAGGTCTGCGGCAGTCGGTCAAGGTGTCACTGTTTGCAACCTTGTTCGGCATAAAGCGACCAGACAGACACTGAGGAAGAAGAGAGGAAGAAGATGTGCAGATCTGATTTCTGTTTGGCTTTTGAAATGTCGTCCTTTTGTACTCACAAAAGAAAAATAGTGAAATAGAACTTCCACGTGTTTAGTTTAAAAATTCACACTGTACAGTGCATGTGTTTCTGTGTACGTGTGTGTCTGTGCAACAATAAGACCTCCCACCGCAGCCATATCCCCCCCCCCCCCCCCTCCCTCCGGCCTCTGCTGGATGTTTTTCCAACTTGTGAAATGGCCGACCATTTAGAGGACTATAGATCTCTCAGTGTCTCTCACTGACACTGACAGCTTGCTCGGTGTGTGTACAGTGTTACACTGGACAGACTGTACAGCAGCTGGACTCGTGGTGCTGGAAATTATTTGAGGGAAGGAAGGAAACAAAGCAAATATTATTACGGAAATCTGGCCGATTTTTAAGCATCCCATTTTTAAGCATCCCGTTTTTAGAGCTTAAGAAAAATACTTATTCTTGTTATTTCTGTCTCATTTAGATAAACTCACCTCAGTGTATGTACAGTGGTTTGTTGCCGTCACCCTTTCAGCAGTGAGGTGATCTAAGGATACAGCCACCTGTGTGCATCATTGTCATTTAATTCAAAACTGATTAAATGAGGTTTCAGAGGAGTTTAGTAAATAGTTTTGTTTTTTATTTGATCAGAAACATTATCACTGCAGCAGCATATTACAAATCCTGGAGCTCAATATACATTTGAAAACACTAAAGAATCACGATGCTCTGTTAAAAACACAAACTACATGTTTTATTTAAATGTTTAAATGCATGAATGAGCGTGTGTGTGTGTGTGTGTGTGTGTGCGTGTGCGCGTGTGCGCGTGCAGCATATGCCGATGTGAGTCTCTTTGTCTGGTCCGCTGTGCTGTGACTCATGCTCCCAGAGTCCTGAGATGCCCTCTGATCGCTGGATGAGAGGCCGGAGTGGAGGCGCGTGAATCCTGCTCGCTCTGTTGCGGTCTCTGCTGCTCCAGCTGCAGAGGCAGGTGTGTCTGTACCTCCTGTGCAACCCCTTCCAGTGCCCCCCCCTCCTGTTCCCCTTATCACTGCAGTACGGCAGCTCTGTCTGGGAGGCAGCCATTCCATTGTTCTTGCACCCCCACCCTCCCCACCATTACCTATCAGTGCGTGTATGGGTGCTGGCGCCGCTCTGCCCGCCCCACCCTTCGAAGGGACTGGCTCCAAAAGAGCTCTGTGATACTTGGCACCTAGGTGCCCTGAGCAGGTTACAGCTCACGGCTTTCCTTCTCCTCTTTCTCTCTCTGGACATAGCTTGCTACACTCTCTGCTGCAGACCGCCGCCATCTTGTTACTGCCTGCGCTGCCGGTCTGCCCGCTTCTGCTGCACTCAAACCAAATCATTTAACTTTGCCTCAAGTGTTTGCCAGCGTCTGTCTCTCTCCCTCTCTCTTTCCTGACACACTTGGTTTGCTCCATGCATGCCAACACTGCCTCAGCTTTGCTTTATCGCAACACTTCCGCAGCTAACGGACAAGTTTTTATCGTGGGACAGAGGCAGACACAACTGGAACACTTTTAGGTGTGTGTTACTTTTAAATGGTTAACATAGAGTGGAGTTTGCAGAATCTGTCGTCAGGATCCCACAGCAAAGTTTTCTTTATTTGTAGTAAAAGGATGCAGAGGAAGAGGTCGACTGTGTGGTTTTAACCAGGAATGATGTTAAAACCACGACCGAAACCTCTATCACCAAAATAACTTCCTCTAATCTTGACCTGAATAACTTCCTTGCAACATCCCATACAATAAAAACAAGTAAAAAAAAAGAACACGTAAGTAATAGTTGTTCACTCAAATTATGTGTGATATCTCTTTTAAGCAGGATATGATCAATTTTGCTTTTGGAAACAGTTTGCTATGATCCACAATCTGTCCCTGATTCTCCAGCCATTTATGTATACACAATAAAAGAGTGTATATATATTTGCTACCAAACTGTGTGTGTCTGTGTGTGTGTGTGTGTGTGTGTGTGTGTGTATAAAGAGAGAGAGGGGAAAGATGGAAAACCTGAGTAGGGGTAAGACAATCGCTCTGTTTGACAGAAATGATGCAGTTTTACCACATGTGCTCAGAGCAGACTTCCATCATCACATGACAGCTTCACAAATGCTCATGTCCGCTTTACACACAGTTATTTTCACCGAACACGTCTGAACATTATTAGTCTGTGGAGATAAATCCTTTTCGATGCCATAAATTAAAGCTACACTTAATATTTTTGAAGATGCAGTCATGTTTCGTAAAAATTGGAGGTGAAGTAGCTATTTTGCAATGAGAGAAAGTATGGTCAGAGAGCCAAGGCTACTAATTCAGAAAGCATATTTTCACAGAAGACATTTTTGACATGTCATGGATATGAATATTGAAATATATTCCTGGGACTGTTGAATTGGACAGAGGCGTGAAACTCACCTGGTAGTGTTCCCGTCCCATGAGGCCATGCTTTTCTGCAGTGGTCCGGGTTCGATTCCAACCTCGTTGCCCTTTTCTGCATGTCGCCCCCTTTCACCACTAGACTCTCTCTGTCCTATCAAGTAAAGGCCATAAAAGCCCATAAATATATATTAAAAAAGAAAAGTTGTGTAGAAGATCTAGGAGTGAAGTTACCCCTCGCCCTTCCTTTCTGAATATGTAGCAGAACTTACAGGGGCCTTCAGATAAGATAAAAACATGAAAGGCTGTTTCTAGACTCAGTTTGTCCATTCTGGGCTACTGTAGAAACATTGTCGGTGCAACATGGGGAGGGGGACTCTGTGGAAAGGGACCCGCTCCAGAAAGAGCTCTTTCTAAGATCAATAAAATACTGCATCCATGCTTACAGATGATTGTACTCTGTTCAAAACAAAATTATGAATGTTGTAATGCCCTTGTGGCATCCGATCTCCCTAAATTCCACACACTGGACCTTTAATGACATCAAGAACATCTTTCTTACTGTGACAAGTCAAAACGTCTGCTGTGAAAAGCAACTGGAGGTATACAGAGGTAAATTGAGAAGGTCTTCATTCCTAGAAGGCTGAGAAGATACAATTCTAATGAAATGTTAAAGAATATGAAGAAAACAGACAATCCAGAGGTTTTGTTTATTAAAGTGTTTCATTCATGTGCCTTTGAGGTGATCCTGCAGATGTAATGTCATCGGCTGCCCAGCTTCCGGGTTAAATGTTGTCAGCTTTTATCCGATGTTCCCCTTTTCAGGTCAGTGGAGATGGCCCTCTGTCGCACCAGCTGTGAGTCGGTCACAGACCTTTTCAATCATAGCCGCCAGAATTATACTAATCACAATCACGCCGAGTCTGGATGTGATGTGGGTCAAGAGAAAGTAGAATTTAATCCAGTTTTGTCGAAGCGGTCAGTCCTCAAATGACTTAAAATGCTCAAGCTATCAACGACTCAGTGTCGATGGAATCACATTCGGTTCTTATTTTAGAAAGGCCCCTTTTCTTCAGGTTAAACCTTTATTCTGTGCTGCCATTAACAAGTGTTTTTCATTCTTTGCAGATGATATACACTTATATTTCACTGATCGCTGAAATAACTTTTGAGGCAGTACTTAAAACGATGAAGCAAATTATGGTAATATTGTTGTTAAACGATAGAAGAGTTAAAAAATAACAGGAGGGCCTTATTGTATCAAGTGGTCAAATAGAGCATTACAATGAATGTTCACTTTAAGAACTAAATACATTTTTAAAACAAACGAAAAAAACACTATAACCCTCACAACTGAATTTTGATTTCATTATGATGCATTTTGAATTGTGGTCCTGATGAGCTGAGGTGACGGGAACATGAACAAACACCATTATTCTCACATCATCAGTTCTAGGGATGGAATTGTTGGTCACTTAGTCAGTTCACCACTTTGGTCCAGACTGAAAAATCTCAACAATTATTGGATTGATTACTATTCACTATTCATGGTCCCCAGAGGATGAATCACAATGAGTTCGATGATTCACTTTATTTTTCATCTTGTGTCTCCAAAATCTATGACATTAACCTGTCGAAAACTTGGCTTCAGATGTTGGCAGACGATGTATGTTACAGATGATCGCCGGAACTTTCCTCTAGCGCCAACATGCGGTTAACATTTGTGTTTTTACGGTTTTTATCTACACAACAACTGAATGAATTGCTATGAAATTTAATGCAAGCATTGACATCAATCCATAAACATTAACTTTGCCTGTAACACACTCCATAAGTCAATATTTAAATTGTGTTGTTTACAACTAAGATGGGAAACATCTCTTTTAAACATTTGCGTTGCCAGTGTAAGCCTGTTAGCATTTAGCTCAAAATACCACTAACTCTGCTTCTATACAGTGTCACAGTTGCTAGCATGACTGATGGGACTATTTCTTCTGCCAACAGTTTCATGCATATTTCTAAAGATGAATTTTACTTTTAATTCTCTATTGTTTTTAATGTATATTGTCGCATTTATGTGAAAGTTGTTGTAGTTCCTTTGTATGATTTTCCACCATGTAGGTATTTATTAAGTGTAAACTACTGACCAAATACTACTGTAACTGAAACTGTAACTGATAACTGTCAGGATATTTTAGTCGTTTTATTGCATATTCGTTTGAGTAAATTAAATCAATTAAGTAAGTACATCATCACATGAACAGGGTTAGGGTTAGTTATTAAGTTATTAAATTTCAAATTGATTTGTTTTTTCTTCTCGTGCCTTTTCTGTAACTGTACTGTCTCACTGTATATTCAGGAATAAGAGAACCAGCATGTTGTAAATCATCTTCACGGCAGCAGAGGGGACATAGATGGATTGCATGACATGGTGCAGTTTGCACATGGAATGTAGAAAGATTTCAGGCGCTCGGTGATGAAAGCCAGATGTTTGAGTTATGCATAGGAAGTCAATTGTCTGCAGTTGCTACCGGGTATGACAGTGATGCAGCCTGGCACAAGCCCTGGTATCTGCTGTATAATCAGATTTAAGAAGACCCTCTCACATACTGGGGCTTGTGTATGACCAGTGCATGTGCTTGGTTTGCAAAGAAAAGATCAAATAAACAGAAATACATGAGGACAAATAGAAACTGTATATGAGAGGTTAACGTTTGAATAGCAAATAATCCTGTTTGTTTTACTGTAGAGCAAAACAAGAGTGTTGATCACTGTGATTGGTCAAAAATGGAAATAAAAGCAAATAAAGTCACAATTCTTCCTCATGACTCAGATTAACATGTCTTAGCTTTTGCTTTTGTATCCAGTTATGATTTATCTTTGTGGGATTGAGTCAACAGTCAGTTGGTTCTTCTAAAAGAACTGATTCCAAACGTTAAAGTCTAAATAGACAGTTGGAAATAGTTGTTTGCTTTGCTGGGAAAAAACTAAAATGCTTTGTATGGATAAAGTTTTCATCCATAAAACATTGACAGGAAATCAATCCACTGCTGAATTCTTTAAAAAAGAGTTGAGGGCTTCAGCTGGACGTGGGGGTCACAGAATGGGAGGAGGAATGCAAATCTATACAGCAGGCAGCGTTTATGCACACAGTAGAAACTCATCTCCTACTTCTTCTACTTTCCTTTTCCCTTGTTCCCTCTCCCTGCTTTTCCCTCCTCGTCTTACACACACACACACACACTCACACTCACACTACCAGCCTGTCTCTGCATCTCTCTCTCTCACACACAGACACACACACACACACACACACACACACACACAATCTTTTGTTTGGAGTCAGACAGCATTGAAGGCAGATCCTGTGGCCCTTCTGAGGAGAATGTTAATATGCCCGCTCTGTTCTCTCTGGGGACGCAGAGAATGGACTCTGGCTGCTAATGCACTGTCACACTAACCCGCTCACTTTTTTTTTTCTCACACAGTTAGCAACTGCAGCATTACTGCCAACACTGTGAACCCTGCTCACAGCTCACTGGATCATTAAGAGTTGCTCCAAAGAAACTCCAGGTATTATGGACATGTTACTGTGCAGGGCAGTTTCATGGATTATACATTTTGTGTTTTCACCAAACATATCTACAAAAATCATTAGTGTTCTGTGCTATCCAAAAATGGAAAATGACCTCGCTTGAGTTCATGGCTTTTATAATATAGAAGAAAATTAAAAAAGTAAAAAAACTTTGATGTCACAGCGATGCTCTTTGTTTCCGATTCAACAAAAGATGAGTCATTCAGGGTCAAACCTTTGCACATCAACAGTGAGACGAATAAATCGCACGAAATAGCAAATAATTCAAACCATTTTCTGAACGACTCTTTAAACAAATATATAAATAAAAGTGTTCAAATAATTAATCGCACTTCTGGCAAAGAAAGATTGAATCAAGATCAAGAGATGATCATCTTGTCCTTTTACTTAATAAAAGTATCAAATGACAAAATACCTGCAGGTACAATATTTATAGAGAGACTAGAACTTAGTGAGTTTCACTGCTTGGTTGAGGAGCTTAAACTTAACCACAGCTACTTCAGGATGCATTTCTATGGATTACATTTGACTAAAGTAGCCATTTTTGTAAACTATCCTAGTTGTGTGTATTTGGTTCATTTCTTCGACGGGAATTCAGTCGCTTGTTGCTTAAATCTACTTCATGTAGTCTACAGCATATCCTTGTAAGACCAACAACTGTGAGCAATGGCTACAAAATAAATCAACAAAAAAGTTTATATCAGAGTGAGGAAGTTGTTCTTCTACTGCTTGAAGCTTAGGGATTGGTTAGATGTGTTCATGTCGGAAGCAAAACCTTGGAAAAAACGACCCAAAACTGTAATTACACTCAGTAACACTTACACCAAATTTCCTCGCTGATGTAAAAGCTCGCAATAAGTGGATACAGGTTTAAAAATTCACCAAAGAAATCTACCTAATGTGTAAATGCCTTTAATCCCATTATAATAAGACATGCCGTAATAGACTAATGGTCTCAATGGAAATTGAAAAACAAACTTTCCCTCTGGTCCACACTCAAACAGCATTTTTCAGTAATCAGTAAAATGATATTTTTCCAAAGTGCAGATTTGAATTTTATTTATGTATCCGTGTGTACGTGTAAAACAGAGCATGTTCGAATACCCACTGTTGTTTTGTGTACTGAGCAAGCACCAGGAACAACAACAACAATGATGGCGGCTCTATAAAGCATTAAGCATGGTCACAATCTTCTTCTCTGGTATTAGATGCATCATAGCTGAAGATATGGACAGAGATATTTTGTAAAACGAATGTCGTGACAACGGAAATCTTTTCTTTTTTTTTAAACAGAGGGGAAAATATACACAGTATTGTTGAAAAGGCTTTGAAGATGTACAGCTTCTTTGATGCTCTGAGGACACCTACTATTTTTTCATCGTTATTACAGTATTTCCACATTGTTCTCATTTAACAAATTTTTTCTAGGCAAACTCAAGCTTGTAATCTTACCTCACAAACAAACAAAAAGTGAATTGCCAATGCACATTTACTGTATATTGTACTGTACACGTATAGACATCTAAGTGAACAGTTATTTACATCAACAGATGTTATTTCAGAGATAACATCTGGGCATAGCAGTAGAAAACTGTTTTACGAAACCTTTGCGGGTCGAGGTCTACTGACTCGCCTGTTCTGGAGCTTTCGTACTGTCCAGTGTCAACCTGCTTCAACATGCGCCAATGCCTTACAAAAGCATCTGCTCATCTCTTACAGTACATCGACCTTTCCTGCCGATTGTGTGCGTGCTGCTTCTCATGTTTGTTACACTTAGTGTGATACATAACGAGGAGTTTAAAAACACAGGAATGTGGAGTTAAGGGGATTTTATTGATGGATATTTTCCCATGGTTTCACCCATATTTGAGTGTTTGCGTGTTCCTGCTAAATAAAGCACCATTTCCTATTTTGAAACAATACAGGCCTTTTTGTGAATTAGTGGTGTAAAATCTAACACCTGAGGAGAAATTGTGTGGTTTTACTTGGTAGCTATGGCCAAAAAGTCAAGAGGAAATGAGGCTAGCAATCGACTGGCCTGATCAAACAGAAGAAAACCAACAGGATTTTCAACTTGCTCACTCTTGCCCTGTCCGATAATCATTATTATTGTTGAGCACACACCAAATAAAGGCAGCAGCGACATGAAAAACTGCACATGCTATTAACACTGTAGTTTTAAGCTGCTGCGGCGGCTTGTTTGTAAAATACCAATTAACAGCTCTGACCTTTTCGATATTACCCAGCTGCCCAAATATATACGAATTAGCTTCGTGTAATTGTCGTGAATGATCCATTTGATTGTCACTTGACTCGCGTTTAAATCCCTCGCTTCAGTAAACTGTGTAGTCAGTGAACTTTTCCTGCGCCACACATCCGTACAGCAGAGTTTCTTCTTTCACTCATTCATTTCTTTCCCTCTGTTTCCCCAGCTGTGAGCAGGGGAAACGCGCTGCACCGCACTGAAGTCCTTTCATAATGAATGGCAAGGTACAATAATGGCCTTCAGGTTGCCATAGAAATGAGACAAGGGCCCTGTATGTGATTTCTTTTCCTTTTTTTCCCCCTTTTTCTAGCCGAGCGTAAATGACAGTCGACTCGGAGGCAAACACTTTTTTCCCTCCACCATCGCCGGCAGCTCTGCCCTTCACTTCCATCTTCTCCTCCGCTCACGTCTTTCATTAAAGCAGCAATTCTGTTGCTACATTAATAAAAGAATTACAACTAGTCAAAGTTATTTATCTGCCATAAACTGATTTAAAACAGAATCAGTCTATTCTCTTTCTATCACCACGAATAATCCCGAGAGTTTTTCAACGTGGAGCACTGGGGTCGATCGCGCTGCACGATTAGATCACAAACACCCGAGCAGCTTTTCAGAATTAGTGTTGATGCAGAGGAACGAATTAGGTCTTGAGGCAGCAGATGGAGCTTTTTCACCACACGAGGCGTCCGCCCAACGCATGTCTCCTCCCGGCTCCGAGCATCTCCGTGCAGCTGCTGGTGTGGCTGTTGAAACTGAGCTCTTGTGATCTCAGTTCCCTCCCAACAGCTGCTCCCGAGCTAAACAAAGTATTGATCCAGTCCATCATTTTCACACTGGTGTGTCTGGAGGGTTGGTGATGTGTTCATGTCATGTTTGTGCTGTCAAGAAATGGCCTGGTGGAAAAGTTTGACTCGTAGCTGCTGGTGTGAGTTTGTGTGTAGCTCAATTACACAGCGGCTATAGGTTTCATAAACTGTAGATTTTAACACATTTATCAAATATCTGCAAAACATTTCAACAACATAGAAAAGCACATCACTCCACCAAGGCCACCGCCCTATCGCCATGTTTAGGAGAGTAGGGATGGGCCCGTTTATTTGAATCCTAAGCTTTAATGGGTTCTTCCTGGGGTCATGTCCCACCCCTCCACAAGACTTTATGAGAATTTGTTCAGAAGATTTTCTGAAGAAAAATAACAATCAAACACTAAAGAACATTTTTGTCCGATTTAGAAATCCACATAGTTTGATGCCAAAACCGTGTTAATACCCATGTGGTGAAGCTTTAATAATCGATGGTTAGCTTACAAACAATTGAGCCAAAATGAATCACCAACAAGTTCGATAATTGGTTTAGCAAGAACAAACAAGCAAGCAGAGTGCTTCCTTCAGCTAATGTAGGAAGGTGCTGAGAATTTGTCTTTATTTGTTCCTCCGTCCAAGTTGAGATGTCCTGGAAACCACAGATGAATTTGTTTAGAAAAAGTCTGTTTCATTGGCGCCTGGTGTCTTTTGTTTCGACCATTTCCTGTTGAACTCTGTGGGACTCTGAAGGAAAGTGTCCCCAGAGACACACAGAGACTTTAAATCCCCTGTCCTCTATATAATCCTGCTAATGAGTTTATGATTAACATCAATACATTTTTTACTCATTTATACTTATCGTATAATTCTTTGTCTAAATTTCGTGATTTAGTTTAATGCGATATAATGAATGCTGTGATTGGCTGACGGCTCGGATCTCGTGGAACTCACCGCCCCTGCTTCCCGGCCGCGGATGTTGGCCAACAGCAGTAACCAGTGAAATGAGTTGCAACTTATTTTCCCAATGGAAAAAAATAAAATCCAGCTGTAAATCTTATTTCCTCAACAGTATATCTCATCAGTCTGAAATAATTCATACATCTGTATTTGACAGCCTTTAAAGAGAGACAGGAAATGTGGGGGAGAGATGTTTGAAATGTAATAAATGTGGGGACCTTTACACAATGTCATGCTGGGAACTGAACAGTGGATGTTGCACTTGTGGGACTTCATCTCGATAAACTGGTCAGATTCTGCATGTGAATATAGAGAATCTGTAGGCGGGGGATGAGATTCTTCTGGTTATGTTTCTAGTTGGACCAATCACGTTTGAGCAGGCTTTGGTTGTCAACACTTGCATCAGCTATATCGTATTCTTTTATGCTAATTTGCAGATAGCTGTTAATAGAGATTAGCCAAAATGTTGTCTGGTGATGTCGTCTCTCAACTCCAGCTTCCGTCTTGCATCTGATGTTGCTAGTTGGACTGTAAACGCTGAGCTGTGAATGGAGATTCCTCGAGACGCTTCAGCTGCCGATGTTTTCGGAGATTTTGTGTGACATGATGACTAGAAGACTTTTTAAAGGAGTTTTGAAAATATCTATTTTTATCTTCATGTAAGTCAAAGTGACATAATGTGAGCAAACATGCGGAAAACCGTATACAATCTGACGGAGTAGGTTTATGAGGCTCCAGCTGTTAACAACCAGATAACAACCACACTTTGGCAACACATTGGATTTTCTGTTTGAAAATGCACATTTGCTGTAAAGCTGAGGTTTGCCACAACACTTTGTCTCTGGGTGTGTACTGATTGTTATACTGTTGTTGTAGCTGCTGTACTACATAAATATTTTACTGTAGCCTGACCAAGCACATATGTTCATTGTATTCACACTCAAGGCTGAAATGTTTGCCATGTCAAGGACCTAGTTTGTCACCTATTTTGTAAGCCATGTTGCCTGCTATGTATTTGCACGAAAAACTGGAGAATTTAAGTAAATCTAGTACAACTTCATAGTGAATAATAAAAATTAAAAAATTCTGATTAACATCCCTTGCTGCGTGTTTTTATTCACCGAACATGTTAATTTCAGTTTGACCCAAACAACGAGACAGAATGTTTTAACACACGAGCAACTGAAGCCTTGAAAAGCAAAGTCAAAAACCTTGATTGCTTTAATACTGATGAAACTTGGTGAGGGATCTGATCAGTTTGTCACACTGTATGAACATGTAAGTTATTAAATCTAATGTCAACATGAGATGAGGTTATAGCCATAAATAAGTTGTGTGTGTGTTAGTGTGTGTGTGTGTGTGTGTGTGTGTGTGTGTGTGTGTGTGTGTGTGTGTGTGTGTGTGTGTGTGTGTGTGTGTGTGTGTGTGTGTGTGTGTTGTGTGTTGATTAAGAACAAAAGCTGCTTAAATTTCAAATGAGCTTATCCTGTTGTGACTGCTCTCATTGAAGCTGTGTGTTTTCGGGATTAGATCACACTTCAGGTGTTTACTTCATTTTTATCTGACCGACGATCACTGTCAAACAATTTTTTTTTTTACAGTATATATTTTACTTTTCTCAATGACTTTTTGTTAGTGTCCTTAAATGGCACCAGTGTCATTTTTTTACTATATTATTTATAGTGTAATAAATCCTGTAAGTCCCTTTATCAGCATTCTTGACCCAGAGAGAAACTGGTTAGTTTGTCGCTGTACTTTATCCACTTAGCCCGATGCCAGAATCAGAAAAAAATAAAAGATATCCAAACTAATCCTCCTTTAATCCTGTTCTTGCTAGTTCATGTTCATCTGTGGTCTCTTGACCTGAAATGTAAAATCCGGCTGTTGAAATAATCTCAATAAAGGACTCCAAGTACACTTGGAAGATTATTTAAGATTTTCCATTTATTATCACATTCGTTTGAAATAAGAAAACATTAGAAAACTACTCCAAATACATATTTTACTGAATAGGAGACATGAAAACCTTGACCATCGTCATCTTCTGTATAAAAGGGTAATGAATTATTATTTAAAAGCCTTAAAACTTGAAAGATATTGAAGGACAGATTGATTTATTTACAGTACATTAAAAGCAACTGTCGAACTATTGAGGTGAATTAATGGAGTCAATGGCTTGAATCTGTTTGTTCGCAGTTTAGCTGAATTAACTCATTAAAATCACATCAATCGTTCAACATGCCGCTTTTATTTCAGCAGCGGAAACAGACAGTTTATTTCCCCCCTGGAAAAAAACATCTGTCCTTTGACCTCTCGCCGGCAAGCGAACTTGAAGACGGCCACGCCGAGGGGCGTCCGTCTTCTGTCACAGACTGGTTTTTCGCAGGTCTCTGCGGCCAGTGTAACCAAAGACCCTTTTGGCCAAAGTCCACGTGGCACAAAAAGGCCGCGGCATTCCTGATGTCTGTGGCTAATCTGTGGTGTCAGCTTGTGTTAACGCCGCACCGCCAAATTTGAGGGCACCCGGTGCCGGGGAATATTAAAAAAACTCCCATCAGCAGCATTCCTCCCGAGAAGGGGGCGGGTCTGACGAGAGCAAGGGTCACCTAAGGTTGAACGGTGGTTGAGTGTTAGAGCCGCTCGTACTGTAACGGTCTGATCCGCTGGACAGGAGGTGGGGTCGGTGCGGGACGGAGGGAACACACTTCAAAGAGAGAGCGCTCTCTCCTTGTCTATCCTCATTGAAAGTGGGCTAAATGAGCTTTGTGGGGGCTTTTGTTCCCGCTGCTAGACAATTCTGAGACTGGACGGAAGATGCCGAAAAGGACAGGAGGTCATGTGGGTAGTTAATTACCTGCTGCTCAACCTGCCAGACGCTTTCTGCATGCCACCCCAATTGACCTCTAATGACCATGAGATATTGTTCTGCTAAATTTGAGAAGTCCAGCAAGTGTAAGGTCAGACTGTTCCTACAAGTGCCACATGTCAAATTTCACACAGACCTGAGACGGACTCTGTACTCGAGTGCAGGCATTTCTCTTCAGATATCCAACCCTGCAGCTTCTGACTCTACTCAGAACAGACAGTCACCTTGCTCGGCAGCTCACAAATTGATTTGTGACTGATGAAGAACTTTTTCCTTTTGGGTGCCACTCAGCAATCTGTGACCTGCCCGTACCTGAGCTAACTAATAGCAACATGATAGGCTCAAAATTCGACATACTTCTGGTCGTCTGAGGCTGCTGTGCAGACATGTAACATGTGGTCTGCTCTCCCGACTCCCAGAGGGGCAAGGACAGGAATGCATGCAGGGTCAGGGGTTGGACAGTCCTGTGCACGTGCACCACTGTAGCCTGGCAACAGGTGCTGTGCAGGGGCCACAGCCAAGTCCTTCAATCGCTCTGCAAACCGTCAAAGTTTTATCTTTCTCATCCAACAGGACATTGGCACACTACCTCATTAAATCAGTAGTTTTACCTGTCTGTTTCAGAAAGATACTGCGTGTTCCCTCTAGGTTTTTATTATAGTGTTGGTTGAAAATGTTCGATGGTGGACAATCCAAGCTGCGAGTGGAACATCTGCAGAGAGAGAGAGAGGCTCATAGCTGAGAGGTTGGTAGTGTCTCGGGGAAATGATAGCTCTGTGCCAAGGTATTCCTTCTCCCTCCTGAGAGAGGCCCCGCCATTCAGCGCGGTGAGGTCAACAAGTACAGACCATTACCCACAATGCCCCTGTACGGGAGGGGGAAAAAAGGAAAAACTTAAATAGGGCTGTTCCTTTAAGATGGTAAGACAGGAGCTGCCTGAATGCACTCGGAGACAGAGCTGCAGCCAAGATGGGGAGAAGGAGGAGGAGGAGGAGGAGGAGGGAGGGTGAGGAAACAGAAAACAGAGATGTCGGAGTGGATCGACTTGTGTTTCCCCACGTCTCTGCTGAAAAGCTGTTAGGTTGCAATTATTCATATCCTTAGAAATTATGGGTGTCAGTTTGCTGATTGCAGCGCTCGGAGAAAAAGGAGTCTTGTTGCTAGGAGAGGAGAGAATCAGCCTTCTCTTATTGGCCACTAGGATGCGTAAGGTGGCCCAATGAGAGCCCTCCCCCTAACAGCGGTGCAATAGTAGAGCTGCCCCCACATGCAGACCTGATTAATATGTCAGACATGTTTTATGGGTTAACGCGAATCGGGCTCGATGTATTGAAAAGGCTGCAGCAGGGAGTTAGTCGGGGGAGACTGTGTAAGTGTATGTAAGTCTATACAGTGTGCGTGCCGGGGGAGCAGACACACACACACACATACACACATACACACACACACACACACACACACACACACACACACACACACACACACACACACACACTTACTAACAGTACATTGAGGTCAAATGATGCTCTCGACTCTGAAAAATGCTCACACACACACACACAGAAGAACAAGCAGCTCTCTGCCTGTAGTAATGGACTAACTGAAAACAGACTAGTAAAGACTTGAAATAGGAAATAGGATTCCTCACATGTGCATGATTATCATGGGAATGCAGCACACAAAAGAAAAACGGAAGCTAAACATTTGACTCTGGTTTGATGCAGTACATTTAAGACGAGCTACAGCCGAACATGTTGTCAGGAGTCACCTCCGATTGTCGGGAAAGGCGGTTGCCGTTGAAGCCTGCCCATCTCTCTCCGTGTCGGTGTCATCTCTAAAGCAGAGGTTGAGGTTTAAAGGAAACTCAGTCATTTGACACATGAGCTTGTTTACTGTCTCGCCTGCTGTCGGATGAGAAGATTGACATCAGTTTCATCACCTTCTCGCCGTACAGATAATCAAGTCCAGCGCTTGTTTTGCCGAGCGTACTTCAAAGACTGCAGGCGGAGGGAAAAGCGCTCACATGTCAGGTGTAGCTGTATCTGTAGTCTTTACAGGCTGCTCACCAGTACAGTCAACACTCACCTTCACATATCAGTGTGTGATGGTCACTGTGTAATAGTGGGACTGGTAGGGGATCATACAAGATGGCAGCACTTAGAAATGTGATCAAAAAACGAACGCTTGAACAAACAACAACCTAAGTTCTCACCAACCAACTTCGACTGTATTTTTTTGTGCATTTTGGACTTTAGAGTTTGGTCCACGTCCCATCCACTAACATGAAGGAGGCTTGGTTTAAGACCTAAACAGCAGCCAGCCACCAGGGGGAGACGCCCAACTTCATACACATGCTGTAATCCCAGACCAACCTATCTAACTTAGACCATAGCTGCTAAACTGGGGCTTGACTCAGACAGTGTGACCACATGAACAATACAAGAGCCTGAAAGTGAAGCAGCTGAATGGAACCCAGCCATCGTCACCATTTTATTTACACTGATGTTTCTTCCTTTTGTCACTCTCCAGTATGTCTTTCATGGGAGAAGCCTTTCAGAAATGATTCATTACTAGAAGTTGTGCAAGGTAATTGCAGACATCAGACAACGTGTTTTTCAAAACTGGATTTTTCTTATTTCAATTGAGAGAAGATTTTTCTCTTAAAATTTGACACTTACCCCGACTGACAAATTATAGGGCACTGTGATGTTTTTACAAGAAAACTGCTGTTGTTTTAAAATTATGTAATGTTACAGTGTTTCCTCATCTGACTGAGAAGAACAATCTGAGGACTTACTGCAGTCGCAGGGTAAAATGGTGCAGGCTTAGGATCATTATCTCCAGTTATGTTTAGACAGAAAATCGTGGACTCCAGGTGTTTTCACTCTCTGGACTGTGTGGGCGCGTTCACACTGATTCACTCATTCCCCCCCGTTTGTTTCTTTTCACCTGTAAATGTCTTTACTTGTGAAGTTAAGGAACCTTTGTGCCACTTGATACACGTCACAGCTGTGGTCTGTCAGATTGTCTTTGTGCTGTCATTTTTAGATTTGTTTCAAACTGCATCTTTGTTTAATAATACATATAATTCAATGGATGGTAAATGATTTCTGAATCCTGGCAAAAATTACATTCACTGTAAAACATATTAAAATCTTCTTCTTTCATGTCTTTGTTTTCTGGTTTAATATAGACTCTGTGCTCGTGGTAATAGTGACCTGCTGCACTGGCTAACACCCATGTGTCTAATAGTTAAGGCTGACCTAATCAATATTTGAATTAGCATTTTAATTGCATCTATTGACTCTGTGTAATGTGACAGATGTTGCCGGTCACTAACCCTGCAGGGGCCCTCAGCTCTGCAGAGCGTTCCAGAGTCTTCCGGCTGTTTGTTTTGATTTCATGTTCAGCTCCAAACTCTCTGAACTCTGTCCACTCAGCAACAAACTGGTTCCACACCAGAGTAAACAGAGAGTGAAGGTTTCTTGACTGACATTTTTCTGGTGCACACAAAGTGTAAATAATGTTGCTTCTCGCCTGCACCATGTAAAGGGAAGCCACTTTTTTGCAAACACTTTTCCTATATCAACTTTAAAATGAAGGCAGGTAATTGTTGTGCCCCATGGTGGCCGAGTTTGTTATTTCAGGTTAACCTGAATTAAGATCTAAAGCTCAGTGACGAACTTTAATTATACTTGCAGGGCCCCGAGAAAAGTGTTTAAATCTCCAGCATGCTGTTATCCTGCAATAACTTATTTTAACAGGCTTAGACCAACAACAAAAGTATTATTCAGTTTAACAATAACATGATACAGTATATGTTTTAACAGTGTACTGCTGCCTGTGACGGGGCAGATGTTCTCCCTGTTATCTGACTTCAAACGTCTCCTGGATTTACACAGAGGGCAGCAGAGCTATTCATATCACCAACACCAAACAACCTAAAAATAAATGATGTGCTTCTTATTCCACAGCTCATCACAAACTATCATCCTGCCAGAAAAATCACAAATCCTGACCCGGGACACGTCTGACTGCTTCAATAGATGTAACAAAAGCTTCTTTACCGAGCCTGCATGCTCTCTGTAGCACAGAACAACAGAATCCAACCAACGGTCGGGCAAGCAAAAACACAAAGGATACAAAAAAAAGGGGGTTATGTAATGTTTTCTGAAAATAAAACAGAAATCTATATATAAATCCAAAAATATCTGTCAGAACTTCTATGCTCTGTGAAGATCTGAAGTGGAACAGTGTCAAACTAGAGCTACATATCGTTGCTAATACCACATACATTCACATTTACATTCACTGGATCCAGATTTTTGTTTAGATCTGCACTAAATGTCACACAATCATTAATGAAATCGTTGAAAATGCCCTCCTTTAATTAACATCCTTCCAACAACTTTCATGGAAATATGTTGAGTAGTTTTTTGCGTGACCATGTTTACAAACCCACAAACAAACCAACAAACAAATGAATGGGTGAAAACATAACTGCGTTGATGGAGGTGATCACTTCAGCTTCCCTGTAAGCAAAACGCAGTGACGAGTACTCAAATGTACACACTGACACATTCTTCTGGAAATTTTCTTGATGATTTTTTAAGAATTGTTCTAATATAATTTACCATCTGCAGCTCTACCCCATAATATCCATCATCAATGCAAGTTGTGTACTGTAAGAGCATCCTTAAAACTTTACAACTGTCTGGGGAGAAGGACGTTTCGATTCAGAGGTTTCATTTTAAGAGTTCGGTTCCTGTTGCTTTAACCGTCTGTCAGGAACACACAGAGAGTTTTTTTTTTTTTCTTCTTTTCCCTTTTGTTCACTCCTCTATGGAAGTGTGCATCTGTTCTGCGGCCACACACGCAGCCCAATAAGTGAAATGGCAAGCTGCAGTTAGTCTTCTGCTTTAATCCACTGTCTCGATTTTGATCTATTCCAAGTCTTTTTATGTTTTGTTTTCTCTCTGAAAACCAAGGTGTTCCTTTACTTGTTCTTTTTTCTTCTTGTCCTTTCAGTTTTTTTCCCAGTGGAGGCACTTTGTCTCAAGTGTCCTATAAAGGCGGTTGTTAGGGTCACAGACTTGGAAATCACCCGTCTGGGGTTCAATGCCAGGCCTCTGCAGTGTTTGCCGTAAGTTTTTGACGAGGCAGGGTGGGCTGGCGGTTACAGACTGTCCCATTGTCAGAGGGTCACAAGTTTGATCCCTCTCATAGCCGCTGTGCCCATGTTTAGACCGCCTTCCTCAGAAACGTTACTCCTGCCTCTCTCCTTTGTTGAGCCCGAAAGTGGATCCGTTAAGATTCACAGAATCTTTCAGCTGAAAGCAGAGAGCGGCTGTTAATGAGGGTCACAATAAAACGACTGAGTGCAACACAGTCATGTTGTATCGTTGTCTCTCTCAAAACCAAGATCATACTGTCCCCGGGTTTCACACAAACAACACAACGTGCAACACTTTTCTTGCTGTCTCTTTATTTCTTTCTCCTGGTCAGGTACTGAGTTCAGGTCCTGAATGCAGAATCGCTCCATGACTGGAGGGACTGAGAGTAAATGGTATCATGTGCTGCCTTCTAGTGGACAATGTGTGGAGTTCTTACCAAAAAACCTGCATTCACAATCATTTAGCCTGTTGTGTGCATTGCTGGTACGAGTAGACTAAAATATTTTTGGGGGAATCCCAGAATTTGATGTAAATGAATGTAAACAAATGCATTGAGTAAGAAAGTACCTGTGCACTTTTTAATGTCTGCATCACACTGCACATAGTGGTTAACGGGGTTTAAAAGTCAATAATACTCCATGTTTTGAAACTGTGACACTGTTCTTAATGAACGTCCGCTGTGTTGGTAAAATGTTGTGAAATTGGAGTTTGTGAGAAAAACTTTCATGAAAGAACAGGAAAATGTATCATCTTCATTATACACAGAATTTAAGTAAAGAAAATTAAAAAACCCACGAAACAAACAGACAAGAATTATGTGAAACTGCAAAATGACTGAAAAATGAACTACTGAAGGACATAGAAAACAATAATAATACAAAATACATGGAAGATTTTTAAATCCTATGATGAAAAGAAAAAGTGGGAAGGACAGATGCTTTAAGAATTTCCTGGTAAAAAGAAACAACAACATAGCCTTGGTTACAGAAACATTTAATGATTTGTTTGTTAGTGAAGTCTGTGTTTGCCTGAAATTATGTGGAAGATAGTTTGAAAGATCAGGAGTAATAAACCCATGGTCTGGAATCAAATTTAAATCTTTGGTTATCAATGTAAACGAATGTACTGTTAAACCTGTGACTCATATCTGTAACCAGTCTGTAAAAAGAAAAACTGTTTATCATGATACCAAATAGTATATAAAGCTGAATACAAACTGCACACCATTTTCCCTCGTTCAGTTACTGGATACTAATGAATGTTCCATACAAAACTTGATCACTTCATTACAAATCATAATACATTTCATATGAGCAGCAACATAGATTTGGAGCTGGTAAGACAACTTTGTTTGTTAAAAAAGGAAGATAGAAAAAAATAGAAAAAGCAATAGAAAAATAAGGAATATGTATTTGTGGTCATCTCGGTTTAAAAAAAAAAACATTTGACATACTAGAGTAAGATTTACAATTTAAAAAAATACAAAGATCTGGATTTGGAGGGAGAGGACTAACCCTGAACAACACCTACGGAGTTCACCAGGGTTTATTGTTTGGACTATTGATATTTATTTTAGTATGTTTAATAAATGTTGCATTTGTTGCAATTGTTCACATGTTCAAAACAAATTGGTTAAATCAAACAAATTACAAACTTTAGTGTGAAATATAACAGGGGAAAAAGGTGTTGAGGGAAAACTCCCAATCTACAAAAGTAACACAATCAATAATATGTGGATTTTCATTTTCTATGAAAAAGTTGATTACATTCTAAAACACCTTAATTATAAAATCCTGTTGAACCAGCTGTTTTTACATGTGATCATATTTGTGAACAAAACACCTTGGCAGAGATTCTTTGTTTTAATGCACAACTGTGTAACCGCACCGGAAAAATCACAAAGGTAAATATTCGATATAAAGTAAATCAGCCTTTAAAAAAATATAGTTTGAGACTAAAAAGAGTATAAATATATGTCCATTAGACACTTGTGTGATATAATAGTCGGACCATTCTTTAAGCTCAATATAGATTGATGCCTACATTATAGTAGTAACTTGTGTATGATACTTCATTTAGTATTCTTTGTAAAAGAGGAGTAACATAGTTCGATCTATGCAGATGCATTAAAGGTTCCATGGAAGCCATAAGGGATGTTCACAGGCACATTGGCTCTTCCCAACTCCTCAAATGTCTTGGCATCCAAAACCAGGAGGAATGTCCCTTTATCCTGTAGAGAAAAGTTTGGTGGAGATCACAATCAGAAACCACACAGAGCATCTAATCCAAAGGATGTCAGTCAGAGTGTCATTACAGCAGAATGTTCCTCTGTGCACACAAACAGCTCAAACTAACAACTTCTAAACCAGATACCCTCTTTCAGAGATATTTGATGTGTTTCCAGGATATATGATGTACTTCACAGATATTCAATGTGTTTCAGATATCAAGTGTTTCTTACAGGTGATAAGGGAAATAAAAGAAGCATGGATATTTACATAAATACATAACTAATAACATCCATTGAGTACATTTTGTTGGTATACTACGGTACTTTAAATCAGCATTGTTTCCTCTGAAAGTCTTCCATCAGTTCTCTTGCTAGTCACTATACAGTTCAATTTTAGCTTTGAATTTTAACAGCGACAGCCAAGGGAAGGCAGCTTACTTACAAGCTAATTGAGTAAATCTACAAAAATCCTGTTAGGAATAATTTGCAAACATTGTAGGTTCGTTTTTACATCAGGCACAAAAAATGCTTTTGTTCCTGTTCCGGCATCAAACAAGATTTCATGAATAGAAATATTTGTAAATAATAATTTGGTAATTACGTAGGTCATTTTCTCTCTCTCAAACCATTGAAAAAATATATTTAAAATGTCCGTGTCACATGGGCTCTCTCTCATCAACTCCTGTATTTACTTGAGAATTGTTTTAAAGTCTTACTTGTGAGGGGGTGAGAACCACAGAGAGGATGACTCCATCATCCTCCTCCACGGCTTCAGGTGACGGCACAAACACGGGCTCTGAGGGGTACAGACCCTGCTGGTGCCAAACCTGTGATATGTCAAATTCAAGTGTTTCAGCATTCTACCTTTTAGGATAATTTTGTCTGCGCTATAAGTAATAAGTATTAGAACATCTGAATTTTACTGAAATAAACATAAGTCTCAGATTAAAGAATAAAATAAGTGAATAGTCAAGATAAAAAAGGGATTTGTCGAATTGTAAATCCCACATGTAATCAACATTTTTGCAGCCAAACAAATGGGTTTGTTTTGCTTTGTTTTCACCTTAGTCCAGTTAATCCCCAACCAGCTCTGTAAACTGGAAAGAGGTTTGTGCAGCACTTTGCATTTACCTCCATTCATTGTGGACAGCCTAACCAAAACCATATCTATAACCTGAACCATTGACAATTCATGCTTAACCCTAACCTAACCACAATTCACATAATACCATTAAACTTAGCCATGACATAAGAAATTATATTTTGTTTCTCTACACACACACACACACACACCTTAAACGTCTTGTCGTTCAGGTCCATCTTGAGCAGAGAGTCTCCCACCAGATGTCTGAAGCCACAGCCGTAGAAATATCGGTATGGTCGTGTGTTACATCTGCCATAGTTGATCTGAGGGAACTCCAGGCCTCCGTAGTCATCGAGGTCATCCCCATGGAGATCCTCATGCTGGCAGAAGATCTGTCGACAAAGTGTCTAATGTTATGATGTTTCCTGACGTCCGTTCACTGAACATTTGCTTCAGTTTGGGATACTCCTTTGAAATGGAAGAATTTTCTCAATGTGGCTGGGAACAAATTACAAAATGTATTTTTTGTAAATTTGAGTCTTGAGTGGGGGATCTCTTAAGCGTAGAATGATGTATTGTTATATACCTCCGCCAACCAGTGTAGTTTCTTTGTACAAATTTCTACATCCTTTTTTCACTGTAAGCTTTACCTTTGACAACTGAAACACAATAACCTGAGGCTATTTCCTAAATATGCCTGATTTTTTTCTTTAAGATTTAAAATTTACTCGAATCCAAACTTGGCAGTCAAGAGAGCAGTTTGTTCATTTGAGAAAGATAGCCACAACAGCCTAGATCAGGTGGGAGAAAAGACGACACTCTACAAGCTCTTAAAAAAATGTGTTAAGGCCTGAGCGGGGATCCTCCAAGAATTCTGTTTACACTCAGGTTACGTTACATGTCCCACAGTGGGGGATCAGAGAGGGTGGAGAGGCATTCTGAAAATATTTTACAACACGTAACTAGACTTGTGCAACTACAAGCTGCATATACAAAGCAGTGTGCTTATGAAAGCTTATTGTTTTGGATTGTAAATGCACCACTAATGCTACACATATTATTTACACAATCTCAAACTGGAGTTTGTCCGTATGTGTTGAATCCAATTTTTTTAATTATTCAATTTAGTATGTGGGGTGATCTGTTTGTATTTGTGGAAAGTAACCCAGTTAAATTACAAAAGTACTCAGATCTATAAAAGCACTTTGAGTCACATTAAGAGACTTGTATTTTACTTTATCTCGAGGGAATTACTGCACTTTTTACTTCACTACATTGTGATGAAACGGGAAATACAACCAATTGTACATGAAGAACTAAATTCATCATGACCAACTAAAAAACAGGAACACACTTACAGGATTTGCAATGCTACTTCAGTAATATAATATTCAATAATACACCAGCAACAGGGCATTTTTTTACCTTATGGTATTGTTGCTTCTATTAACTAGTAAAGGGTTCTTCCACCACTATTGGATTAATATAGATTGATTTGTTCGATGGAAATGATACAGCAGAGTTTATAATGTACGATTCATTTTCCAGCTCACCTTATCTGTGCTGACTTTGACACACGTTGCGCTACTGGAGGGCCGTGTGTTCAGGTTCTGGCCTGTTGGTGTTTCACTCGTCACATTCAGGGGCAAAACAAAACGCTGGGGGTAATTCTTGGACAAGGTGTTGTACACCTGGGAGGGACACATCACAGGAACAAAACAAACATGAAGTCAAGTGGTGTCTTTGGTGAAAAGAGACTGAAAAAATGTCTCATAAGAAGCAACAGTAAGAAGACTAAATAGAATACTCAATATAAACACTTATCTTCCTAAATGTATTTCACAATTATTTAGCAGAAAATAAAAGGATGGTTAAGCAGGTACACACCTCAAGATGAGAAAAAACTGATGGATTGAAAATCTGCTCTGATCATTTCTGGCTGTGTTAGAGGATGTGAGGATGGATTTAGTTGAGATTATTTGTTTATCTCTCAGGGACAGTGCACATAGACAACCATGACTGGATATATGCTAGACTTAACAAAAAGGGCAAGTTGTCATGTGTAGTCCCTGGTCAGGTTTTGTCTGGATTAGTTAAATTTAATAACGACCCAGAGTGTTAATTTAAGTGTTCTTGAGTAATTCAATTCTGACCTCATCGAGTGCATCTCCTGACTTGCGTAAGTTCTGGATGAGGTAGTTGTTGATGGCTTGGCCGTCGTCTGAGCAGCACATGTCAAGCATCAAGAGTCCGTCCTCCTCGAAGGCATTGATCTGATGGAAGGTGGCGAGGGCTTTGGCATGGTACTTCACTGAGCTGACCTGCGGCACAGAACACATGGTGAGACCACCAAGGACCTACAGCAAGCTTCCTCCCCTCCTCACCTCTAACCATCCCGGTTATCTCACCTTGCCTGTGTGCTTGTCAACAAGATGGAAGACAGTTTCCAGATTGGGATCCCAGTAGATGCCTTCGCTCAGAGCCTTCCCCCTCATCTTACATGTCACGATCTTCAGCAGGTCCATCTTGATTGGCTGCTCGATGAAGACCACCCAGTTCTCTGACATGGCTGGAAGCGAGAGGATCATTGTACTTTGTGGCTTAGGGCAACAGGTGAAAGATACAGACTTCACAAATGCTGAGTGATATCAAGAAGCCCTGACTTACCAAAGCTGTGATAGTAGGAGGGATGGGACTTGTCTGAAGGCATGATAGAGCAGAGCACTTTGGCGCCTTGCAGCGTGTCTTTGGCACCGGTCTTCTCAGGCGGCACTTTGATGATGTTGTAACGGGCTCCTGAAAATATTATCTTTAGGCATAAATAATAACACACGATATTACCTCCGCCAAGGAGGTTATGTTATCATCTGTGTTTGTTTGTTGCCTGTCTGTTAGAATGACTACACAAAAAACACCGGAAGGACTATTACAAAACTTGGTGGAAGTGGCGAGGGAGCACATATGTGCATGGATGTTTGGCTTTCTCGTGTAGCAAATTCTGAGTGAAAAACAAGTTATTTTGTGAGAGAGAGAACTGCGATACATTACACCTGCAGCTAAAAGTATGAAGGCTATCTATCTGCAAGGACAATAAAAACCTTATAGCTGAAAGCACTGCAAATAGCACTACACATCTCCTATGTTATTATAAGAAGTGGTTCATTATGAAACTGCCTAGCCAAATTAATGGGAAACACTGCTTTGACATAGCGAGATGGGACATTAACCCTGGGGAAGGTATGCACTTTTATTATTTGATGATCAGTGAGTGAGAAACAAATAATTAAGGTGTGACATTTTAATTTGGTGGACAATGGGACTAACCTTTGCTTCCATACGAGTTGCCCATATTGTAGGTGGTACCGTCAGGGTCATAGTGGGGGTGGGCAGTGGCTCCATTAACAGCAATAAACTTGCTCCAGTCCACCTATGAAACGAAAGCAGTGAGGATGAAAAATAACTGGGTGTGTTAATAACTGGACTCTATTATGCATATATATGTATTGATGCTGCCTGTAATTCATAAAACTTAGATTCAGTTTAATATCTTACTGCATGATGCTCATGTTGTTACTAGATCTGTGAAAAATAACGCGTTAACGCGTTATGATTAAATTACAGGATTAATTCGTTTTTTTTTTTTAACGCATTTAACGCATGCGCAGAAGGACCTTCCAATTCCGCCGCCTCTGCACTAGTTGCCGCTCTAACGCCGGGTTCACACCGGACGCGGAAGCGACGCCGAAGCGAGGCGTAAGCGCAGCGCCAATCCTCTGGCTCCCATCCACTCCCATGTTAAACCACAGCGCTGAACACACCGGAGGCTGAAGCGTAGCGTTGTGCCGCGGCTGCCTAGCGCCGTGAAGCGATCGTTTCGGCGTCGAGTCTATTTTTTCCGCTTGACGCGAGTGTATCGCGACAGGAAACACACTGAAAAATGATTTTAAACGATATAGATGACATAATTTATATACGTATTCGCCACATAGGCTTGAGTGGAGAATACGTAATTTACCCTCGACACCCGACATTTACCGGAGCTAACAGCGGAGAAGTTCTTCAACATGGATGACATTAAATTAATCATTGAAGTGGAGAAGTAACTTGAGTTGTTGATTCTCAGCATATGTTGTATAAAGACAACACCAAAAAAGACACATGTTGGGACGCTGTTGCAGTTAATGTTGGAGCAACAAGTAAGTATATGCTTGAAAAAAATGATTAAATGCCGTTTTTACTGCAGGCTGATAACAGCAGAAGTATGTGATATTATTAGTAATGCGCGGCGCTTCGGCGTCGCTTCCGCGTCCGGTGTGAACCCGGCGTAATGCAGTCAGACGGCAGCTGCCATTCAAACAAACAAACAACATGGATAATTCTGATGAACCTGAGGACCTTCTGGACGGGAAGATCGTGTTCCAAAAAAACAAAGATCGAACATTCAGTAAAACCAAGGTGATATGCACACTCTGCGAGAAGTTATCGTTTCGACGTAGCAATACCCGCCTAACCACCGCAACGCGAAGCATGTGTTGGTCGGCGAGGGGCGTTCAAGTGGAATGCGCCAAACCAGACTCACTCGCAGGACACATTGTGCAAAAGAAGCGGTCAGCTTTACTGTCAGAGAATTTGAACAAGTTAGTTTGCCTCACCAACTGGCTAAAGACCGAGTAGCTAAGAGGGCCTTTAGAGGCATTAGATTGTATCATGGTGTGGTTAATGGTTGTGTGACAAAAAATATAAAAAATGTCAACCATCCTATGGCTAAGAAGCTCAAATAATTTCTGTTTGATTTAAAAAAAAAAAAGTTTTATTCAACCACACAATGGCTAAGGAGCCCGAATATTGTTTAGGATGAAGATTATATTAATGTTCCATATGGAAAAGCAATGATAACTGCTGAAGAACTGCTGAGTTGCAGCACAAAAGAAAAGTTAAATGTCATAAATCTTGTTTTCACAAAAATATTCCGAGAAAATCGGTAATGTGATTAATCATGATTAATCCATAGAAACCTGTGATTAATTTGATTAAAAATTTTAATCATTTCACAGCCCTAGTTGTTACCTTTTCCAGCGTTTCTAGATTCTCTGGGTTCACTTTGTGCATGAAGTTGGTCTCTGTGCTGACATAGTAGTCACCTTTGTACTTCACAAAGCTCACACTCGCATTATCCGTGGGCTCTGCAACAAAGAAAAACATGTTACTGGATCGCTGGAGGGGGGGGCTTCTAAATGGTTTGACGGCATTTTTCCTTTCAAAATAATTAGTTTTCTAAAGCACACTGCTTTGTATTTGCAGCGTGTAGTTGAATAGGTATAGTTGCGTGTGAGACAAATATTTTGAGAATGCCTCTCCCCGCTCTCTGATTCCCCGCAGTGGGACATGTCATTATGGAACCTGAGAGTAAACAGAATTCTTGGAGGATCTCCGCTCAGGCCTCAACACATTTTTTTTAAAGAAAAGAGCTTGTAGAGTGTCGTCTTTTCCCCCACCTGATCTAGAAATGTATCCTGGCTGTTGTGGCTATCTTTCTCAAATGACCAAACTGCTCTCACGACTGTTCCCAAATTTGGATTCGAGTAAATTATGGATCTTAATGAAACAAAGGAAACTGATATCTATGAGGTTATGCAACATGGTGCAGCTAGTTTGAATTTAAGGGGACTACTGAGCGACATCCTATAGTTGTTATTTAATCTATACCTCGGAGCGAGACATAAATAGAACGAGGCAGCTTCTATGTACAGGGAGTCAACTAACCAACCACATCCAATTCCCACAACCCCTCCTCTTTGAAAGACATCCCCCCTGAACACTAGTTTTTTCCAGTCCCATCTTATTCCATCTACTCACCAATCATCTCAAAGCGAGACAGGAAGCGTTGAAAGAAGTTTTTACAGGGGTCGGGCATGGCGAGTGTTCCGAATTCTGACATCACGATGCGGTCCCTCTCACTGTTCTTCTTGTAGGCATCGCTGTTCAGGAACCGACTCATGTACGTCACCTGGCCTTTGTCGATCTTGAACTGGTGTAGCATTGCCATCCCGTCGAACCAGTGGTTGTAGCTGCGGTGGAGTACACAAGTCCAGGGTCAATCCCATCACACGTATTTAGTTTCAATTGTGTTGCGCAGCAGTACATCGAGGTGTTTCCAACTCACTGTGTGTTTCCAAACTCAAACTTCCCCGGCCCGTTGCGGAGGAATTTGCCATTGATCCAGGGGGGAATGTTGCCTTGTACTGTGGTAGAGATCGGCTCAGGGGTCTCCTGCGCAGACTGGACCAAAGGAGAAATTGTCTCCAGTCCCTTCAGTAGCGTGTTGATGGATTCCTTGTCCTTGCCATTCTCAACTGGCTTGTCGTTAACTGTAGGAAATAAACACATACACGGTAAATTGCGGGGAAATGGCCGTCTTTGATTATGGTGCATTCAATTCAAGAGTTAGGGTGAACTTTGGAAAACCCTACAGTTATGTTTCATAACTGATAAGATCCACTGTCAACAACAACCTATAAAGAGAGCTCACAATTCCACTGCTCTCAGTGCATTGCTTTTAGCCAAAAGATTCATCCTTTATATTTTTCTTTACATTTATTTAGGTATTAAAATTCTGTTGTAAAATGCGAATCTTCTCTGAACCGGACAAAACATTTGAAACCCAACCTAACTCTTAATTTATATGGTAATTAAATGATGCAGTTTTATTTTATAGAGGAAAATGTCATGCGGCTTGTTTCAACACTATATTTGGGCAAAAGTCAGTTTAGATCCTCAGTGGGAATAAACGCACACGGCCGTCATTCTTCTCTGGCGTCACTGCAGAGTTTTATTGACTGGGCCTCCTCGTAGGACAGATTCCAGTGTTTATGGAGACATCTGACTTGAATTATTGTCAACAGACAGCTCCACTGTAACCAAGCAACGGAAGTCCTTATTTGATTTGCCCCAGATTCAATTATATAACCAGGGAGGGTCTTTTATATAATCTTTGAGTGTAAACATAAAAAGGAACATATATACAGTAATGATGTGGATATTTTAATGAATCCTTTTATTGAAAAACTACATGTGAAGGATTCATAAGGAAACCTGAAGCCTGAATGGACATGGGTCCTTCCTTACAACTAAGCGGTGCCAACTGGGCCACGCAAGCTTTTTATTGCTTGTTTCACACTTTTCAATTTCCCATCCAGCACAATGTTGCTCAAACAGCAGTGCAAGGGTGTCCTTATAGGCTCCCAATGGTGTGTTGGTCTTAAAATGAGGCTTGGTCAGGTTAAGTGAGGCGGTGGAAAACAACTCCTCTTTTGAACCCTGGTAAAAAGTTGGTCTAACGTCAGTGGCACAGTATTCATTGCTATTTTAAAGTCACATCACGAAGACTGTAATATTTGCTGACAGGGGTGAGTGCACACAGATTGTCTTTGTTTCTACCATTACACCCGCAAACAGCCTATAGTGCACCTGACTTACATTAAGAACGGGAGATGACAGAAGGCAAATTCTATTTAATAAAGAGCAAAGTCAACGCTGGACTTTTCTGAGATTTAATTCAGCACATACTCATGGACTCACAACACATCATGCAGAGATTCTGAGTAAAGTGAAGAGGGGGACATCAGGGATCTGTGCCCGTCTGATAGGTGAGACATTATCCAACACTGAGAAATGCATTGGGAATTTTTCAGACAAGAAATCATTATTTGGAGGTGTCAACATTTCCCTTAATCCAATATTCCCCTGTTCTTGAACATGCGATGTAAACACGGCACATTCTCTTGCATTCTAAGCAAGCGGGTTGGATGTATTGATATGGACACACCCCACAAACGCATTTAGAACACATGCAGTAACACGTGCTGAGCTCTATTGTAGAAATGTGGTTGACCGTGTACCTATACCAGCGCTGTTCGGATCTATCATGTGACTGCAGCCTGCGATGAATCGACCTGCGTTAACAACAATATTATAACGTTGTTTTCTGCGTTCAGCAGATGTGTGAGCTGCGATCACACCAGGCAAAATGATGTAAAGCGCGCAGAGGCTGAAAGAACACTTTGTTCTTCCATCATCACAGTCACAAACATCAAGCCGCACTGCAAACCCACGTTTTCATAATAAAAGCCAGCAACGAGAAAAACGAGCCTCCAGCCCTCAGTGTGTTGAGCTATTCAAGTGCTCACGGGTTATATCGGAGTTAGCTTGGACGCAGTCTCACTCTCATCGGTGTGTGTGTGTGTGTTTGTGTGTGTTTGTGCGTGTGCGTGTGTGTCATCAGCAGTTGGATAATAAAACGGTGCTGATGCGCAGTTCGAGTCAGTGTCAGAATAAATCACTCACCTGAGCTCACAGGAGACATGGCCGCGATGAAATGGGAAGGATACAGCCACTGGTCAGTGCATCACTGCAGTAAAGTGAGCTGTCATCTGAGAAGCCAGCCGCCACCGTTTGTTTTTTTTGCGCTTCTACTTGTGGCTTTACGGTAAAACAGCATGGTTGGCTGAAACGGCCTAAAATAACTACAAATATAACTTATTATTATTTTTTTATTTTTTTTAAATCTCCATGGCGTATCTGCTCATGTCAAGTATCATGTATTTTTACTGCAAATTAAAGGGCAAGTAATGTAACCATATTGGATGCTGATTAAAAATATTCCTTGTGAGGTTTGGGTTACTTCGAGTGGATTCCTGTTCATGGTGTCTCTGACTATGCTGATACACAGTTTTGAGTATTTTTACTGTAGAATAACTGAGAAAATTAAAGAGCAAATCTGTGAAAGTGGCCAAAGGCATTCATAATATAACCATATTTGGAAGCTTATAAAAAAGATTCCTTGAGAGGTTATAAGTTACTTCGCATGGATTCCTGTTCATGGTGTCTCTGACTATGGTCATACAATTTTTTGTGTATTTTTACTGTAGAATAACTGAGAAAATTAAAGAGCAATCTGTGAAAGTGGCCCAATGCATTCATAAAGTAACCATATTTGGAAGCTTATTAAAAAAATTCCTTGAGAGGTTATAAGTGACATCGAGTGGATTCCTGTTCATGGTTTCTCTGACTATGTTGATTTACAGCTTTGTGTATTTTTACTGTGTAATAACTGAGAAAATTCAAGTGCAAATCTGTGAAAGCGGCCCAATATACATCTTTGGATGGAATTTTAAGATATTCCTTAATTATGAGTATTTCCAGTGGATTCCTGTTCATAGAGCCTCTGACTATGCAATGTCCACATTAAAATTTAGATGGAACCTCCTGTTTTCAAAGACTCATTCCACTTCAACATGATAGTAGAACATCTCTGAGTGTCAGCGACATTATATCAGTAAAGACTGAACTAAATTTTCAAAATTTAAACTTTTAAACTGAAAAGGGATTTTGTTTTATTTTTTAAACAATTAATTAATTGTTACTGAATATCATTTAGGTGTCTCACCTTCCTCCATGTTGTTCGATGTACTCTCAAAAAAGCATTTCCAAATACATGTACAAGGATATGAGGTGGAGTGTGTCAACTTTACATTTGTCAACTTTGATTGCACTAGTTGAACCTGTTAATAGCCCACATTAATAGTCTGCATGAGAAGCTACAGAGACAGGGAGCGGAATCAATAAAATGCTAAAGAAACAATAAAATGGCTGTGAAAAAATTAACATTTTGATATCGATTGGTTCACTATAAGCCTCTGCTTTTACAATGGAACTCTATCTGCCACTGGGTCTGTGGCATCTCTCTGTGTCTCATCGACGCACAAGGCATACCTCTGAAGTTCCCATACAATTCCAACAGTACTTATTCCCCCAGGTCATTTAACTGTGGAACAATCCCACTTAAATGTAAGTGAATTCTCTGTAAATATTATTTTACATTTCCAAATTGTCACGCACAGATTCAGTGTGACAAGTGTGGGAGATGGTTCCATGAACAGTGCTTGGGTATGGACACCAAGGAGCTGCAACGAGCAAGGGCTGAAAGCTGGAGTTGCTGTTTATGTGCTTAAATCACCTTCATCTCCTCCCCAAGCACACTACCCCACCACCCGGGACTGTGTCTGACAAGGCTATCTGCAAAATGAAAAAAGTTTATTGTAATTGTTGTTTGATTATTATTTGCTCCCGGCAGTGTGAAATTCACATATTTGAAGTGTGATTAAAAATATATATATACAGTATCAAAAAAGTGTTTTAATTTTTCCACATTGTTTCTTTTGCATTTTATTGATTCCACTCCCTGTCTCTGTAGCTTCTCATGCAGACTATTAATTTGGGCTATTAACAGGTTCAACTAGGTGTAAGACACCTAAATGATATTCAGTTACAATTAATTAATTGTTTAAAAAATAAAACAAAATCCCTTTTCAGTTTAAAGGGGAGTCATTTGAAAATTTAGTTCAGTCTTTACTGATATAATGTCGCTGACACTCAGAGATGTTCTACTATCATGTTGAAGTGGAATGAGTCTGTGAAAACAGGAGGTTCCATCTAAATTTTAATGTGGACATTGCATAGTCAGAGGCTCTATGAACAGGAATCCACTGGAAATACTCATAACCTATTAAGGAATATCTTAAAATTCCATCCAAAGATGTATATTGGGCCGCTTTCACAGATTTGCACTTGAATTTTCTCAGTTATTACACAGTAAAAATACACAAAGCTGTAAATCAACATAGTCAGAGACACCATGAACAGGAATCCACTCGAAGTAACTTATAACCTCTCAAGGAATATTTTTTATAAGCTTCCAAATATGGTTACATTATGAATGCCTTTGGCCACTTTCACAGATTTGCTCTTTAATTTTCTCAGTTATTCTACAGTAAAAATACTCAAAACTGTGTATCAGCATAGTCAGAGACACCATGAACAGGAATCCACTCGATGTCACTTATAACCTCTCAAGGAATATTTTTAATCAGCATCCAAATATGGTTACATTATGTACACCTTTTTTTTTTTTTACAGACTTGCCCTTTAATTTGCACTAAAAATACATGATAATTGACATGAGCAGATACGCCATGAAGATTTTAAAAATAAAAAAATAAAAAATAAAGTTGTATTTGTAGTAATTTTAGGCCGTTTCAGCCAACCATGCTGTTTTACCGTATAGCCACAAGTAGACGTGCAAAAAAAAACGGTGGCGGCTGGCTTCCTAGATGACGGCTCGCTTTACTGCAGTGTTGCATCTGCTGGACCATTGACTGCTGCGCCACTGGAGGTGCTCATGCTGCGCTATTACACAACCAGGTTATATAACCTGGTTGAGAGGGAAGAGAGGGAGAGAGAGAGGGAGAGAGAGGGGGCAGACTGACAGATGCGGAAAAGTTGCCACTGGTGTATTATTACGATAATAATAAGAAAAAAGTATTGTTATTATAATAGATGGGGCAGTCGGGTAATGCACACATTTGTATCTTATTATCATTCTTTCTTTCCTTCTTTCTTTCTTTCATTTATTTGTGGGCTTGTGTGTGTTCATTATATGTTTTTGTTTGCGATGTAGGGCTGTAGAGGATCTTTAACTTAACCTTGGGTACTGATTGGAGAGAGAAGGGAGTATCTGTGTAACGAAAACAGGTCTGTAAGGGAAATGTAACATTTTGATCACAATATAATCATGTTCATTTCCTTGTGTACCATGCTCTGGGCATTAAAGTGTGGCAATACTGTAAGAGATTTGTGTCTCGTTCCCCGTTGTCAGAGTGGGATTGCAGAATTCCCACGACAGGCCCCATCCTCCTATAATTATCATTCTATTATTATTATTCTTTCTTTTTTTCTTTGTTTCTTGTTAGTTTTGTATGTGTTTGGTCATGTTTTCATTGACAGCCACAGTGGAGGAACGTGTCCCTCCCACAGGGCTGTAAACACTGGGGATGTCCACACCTAACTGCTCCTTGTCCCTCCATATGGCCTGGGTGTGTGTGTCCATCTTGACCGGCTGATCCTGATTAGCTTTGCTGGAGGATTAGAGCTATGTCCCACAGGAGGAGGAGGACGTCTCGTTCAGCCTCTGTTCCGAATGTAAAGCTCCAATAACCTGGAACCTTTCAGGTAATATTTGCCGTCTCCTCGCCGTTACAACATGTGGGATGAATATTACAGTAAATCAGTAGATTATGGTAAAGCTCCTCGTGTTAGGTGAACAGTAGCTCCACCTGTGACCTCAGCTGTAAGCTATAGGTGTAGCTACACAACATTTAGTCAAAGTGGTGAAGAAAAAGAGCAATAAAGCGCAACAGGCTGGTTTCACTGCAGGAGACTGACAGTTGATGGAGTTTCCTGATAGCCATGGCAACAGGTCCCTCTCTGATAAATGATTATAATGTTACACCAGCTTTTAAATGTGTTCACTGCTGTTATCGGTGGGAAGTAACAAAGTAAATTCAAGCAAGTACCTTATGGCTTAAATGTTCCTTGATATTATCTGTTAATGTCAGAAGTTTATTATAGACAAACATACTTTATACTTCACTACAAGAAGAGTAGGTTTAGTTTTCAATCTAGTTATTTTGTATTTGTATTTTTATAATTTTTGTATTTTATTTTTAATGTAGAATATATACAAATGTTGGCAATAGATATGTTAAAATGCACTTTTTATGGATAAAGATAAGACTTTATTGAAGCCCTGGTGAAATATAGACTTCCTGAAGTTATCTCCAATTTCTTTGAGTGCCTTGTTGTAAATGGTTGGGGATCCACAATAGCCCTGACAAAGGCATGTGAATGTATAACATTCCCTGTTAAACTTAAACCCCCCAAAAAAGATATTCGCTGTTTTTATCAATTTGAACGCTGAAAAATGAATTTGCCAAATCAACTACAGAGAACCATTTACTATCCGGCGGAACTTGCAAAAGGATTGTTCAAGGATTTGGAACAGACGGAGTGTGCACTAGTGAATCCTTGCAGGGAAAAATTACACCTGCCCTCGATAGAGAGTTGAAAACTGGTGTAAAACCATGGATGGCTGTCTGTTTCAATGGATATTGTCAGATTTAGTGTGATAACCACAGGTTCCATGAATTGAATTTAACCCTCATCATGATTGCCTTGAGTCCAAAGTGTGATGTAAATCAATGGATTTACAAATGGATTATACTGAAATACAGGATCTGATGTCTTTTCCCAATGTCAGCATTGACACAGTTTCTTATCCGCGGTCCCAATTCTTTCCATTTATAATTTCTGTGCTCTGACAGCAAGACATGCGAGTGTGAACCAGGAACGTCAAAAAAGGAAGCAGACATTTTTTGCCCGATGTCCCATCTCTCCCCAGTGGAAACACATGTCTGGATGAGCATTCCATCTGCGGTCTCCCATTTCTCCTCCACATTCTTATACTCACACTTATATCTTACTTAGTGTAGAGGGATATCACCAGATCCTCCGCATGCAGTTCATGTTAGGACGACTCAGATCCGTTCAATTATCCAAATCTTAACATTTTTCTTTACCATTATTTATTAGGGGAGAGCGGGGTAATGTGGGAAATTTTTTACATTTGCTCCCCTCTAGGTGAGCTAAAATGATATATCAGTAAAATATACACATTTCCCATTAATTCATGTTTTCTAGGAATTGAAATGATCAGAATGTCTTCAGGACAAAGGGCAGTGAAAATATGATTGTTTTAAAAAAAGTGGTCTTGTGTCCCACTTTACCCCGGCTACGGGGTAAAGTGGGACACATGCTTTTTCCACTTTAAAACTACCATAACAACACATGTTGTAATAGTTAAAATCCCGACAGCTAGATTGACAACCACTAATATCGGACTAGTAACAGAATCATGGGGATTGGTCAATTAAGCACATTTAGGATTATTATGATTCAGCTTACCGGCACATTGTTTCTCTGTCCAATTGGCAGGGACAGGGATATTGTTTTTCTCTGCATATTCAAATGCCAGTTCACGGCACTTAACTGGAGCAAGGCCATGGAACTGGTCAGCTAGTTGTTTCAAGTGTTTGGAAGCTCCTCCTCCATCTCATCTGTGAATATTCTCTTTACCTCAGCTACTCTCTTTGTTGGTGTTGGTGTTGTTGTTGTTGTTTTTGGAGTCTTGCGTCACACAATCCAAATATTACTGGGTTATATGTCATTCCATGGTTGTGGTCTTAGCAAACTCTTGGGTATCTCCTATTTTGTAACAATTCACTTTATTTAAAAAAGCTCTAAGGTAAAGATACATACGCTAAATTTGAAGGTGGGGGCAGATCTTACTCCTGTTGAGTCAATGACCGATATGTCCCGGAAAATCGCAATAGTTCCCCGGATTAACAGAAAGTACACGAAAAAGATTTATAATATTAACAAGGGAGTAACAATGGCAAGATGCATAGTGTGGAACGAAGCGCCCCACTCTCCCAATGGTGTACAGATATAATGTATAATGTACATTATATACATTATAGATAGTGGTATGTACAGTAATGTGTGAGGATTGTCAAACATTCCTCAACAGATCAGTCTCAATGTTTAAGTGTTGTAGTTAGTGTTCACATTGGTAATATACTAAAAGTCATACACGATATTAAAACATTAAAACGCGCAAAGTAACTAATTCCCAGAGTTGCCACCAAATGTTGCAACTGGCCTTATCAAGTATTAAGTGTTTATAAAACAAATAAATCCAATAATCAAAAGCACGACTTCTTCATTCTCATTATGTGACAGTACATTTCCTTTTTTAAACAGGACACACTTCTGCTGACTGTGATGCCTTCCTCCAAGAGCTCCGATCACTGGACTTTATCAGAGTTACTCGGGCAGAGGAGGCTGTTAGGCCTCGGAGCTCTCCTGGCATGGCTCGTCCTCTTCCACCTCCTCGTCAACGTTTGGCTGCTCTGCATCTTCACCAGTCTCTTAGTGGTTCTCGGGGGTTGGCTCGGGTCTCGCGCTGTGCTGGATGCAAACAGCCTCCTCCACCTGGAGCATTTCTTGCCTCTTGGCGCCCTAAACCCACCGCTGTGTTCACCCGAGCACGAGTGGAGGTTGAACCACGAGATCGACAGTGCCGTCCACAAAGCGGTGCGTGACTTTGTGTCCTCGTGGTATCGTACTCTGCTGCCAGAGGTGGAGGGGGAGTTTGAGCGTGCTGTGCGTAATTCAATGTTGGAGTCAGTGATGGAGCTGAAAGAGCGTGCAAGGCGATTGGACAGGAAGGCGCTGGTCCAACGGCTGCTGGAGCTGTACGGCTGTCACCTGCAGAGCTACATGACGGCACGGCAGATACAGTCAACGCACAGGGAGGTGTTCAGCCTGTGGCAGCTTTACAGTGAAGTAGATGCTCCTCACCCAGCTGTGAGCAGTGAAGCCGTTGAGCTCAGGTACTCCAGAGCTCTGGTTAACCTCGTCTTACATGTTCTTGTTCCGTACCCTCAGATGGAGACCAGGACCGGAGGTTACATGGTTACAGAACTCATCACCTACAATGTTCTGTTGCCGCTCATTAACAGAGTGTCGGATCCTGACTGGCTGAATCAAACCATTGTAGATATAATCACCAGGTCAAGAGAACCACACGATGACCTCCCGACAGCTGCACTGTACAAATGTCTAATCCAGCAGGACTCCTGGACCACCTGCAGGTCACTGTCTTCTTCTGAACAAGCAGGTCTCTCCAGCATAAGCTCGTCAGAGCTTGAAGATCAACAGAGCCTCAGTCTGATCAATGATCAGGACTCCTCACAGAGCAGCCTGGTCAGCCAGACATCTATGGACAAATTAGAAAGTTGTAACGCAGGTTTACTCACACCATGCAAAGTGAGCTGCTGTACTCTCCCCTCTGCTCATTACTCCCAGTCGTCCGAGTCCAAAATGATTTCACTGGAGTCTCTGATTCAGTCTGACTCAGGAGAGGACTTGACAGGAGGCTTTTTTGACTGTGGTCCTCCAACAAACTTCTGCAGCTTGAGCCCCTTGAGGGACGACGAGGCCTTTGGCTGCTTTGGACATCTGAAAAATCTTGGGCCGAAGGTGGTTGTGCCTGAGGACTCCCAGTGGCCGGCGGGTATAGCCCAAGAGAAATCCCCGTCTTGTTCTCCGAAAAGACTTAACTCCTTTAACTTTGATTCGCCTAACAACCAAGCTGCACCTGTACAGGTCCAGAATGTACATATTTCTGGTACAGTCGCAGCAAAGGAGCTGCGTGGCACAAGCGCACATCCCTATACTCTCTACACTGTGAAGGTAACAACACCTCCTGCTGCCTTTAAAGCAACACTACTCAACCTTTTCCCCTTAAAATATTATCCTCATAATCAGTTTGATGCTTCACTGACATGGATGAGGAGATTGGTCCCACTCCCATTCCCACTTTACAATGCCTGTTCTGGCTCTATGTAACTTTAGTATGTGGGTTTGATCTCCTTTTGGAAGTGTGCAACTGCCGGAAAATCACAACTTAAATCATCACAATATAGTCCAGCAAGTTCCACAGTAAAGCTGACTGTATGTTATAAGTTAAACACATAAATAAGACATTCAAATCCGGCATTTATCTCTGATGTTCAGCGAAAAAGAAACCTTTAAAATAAGAAGAAATCTAAGTTTGGTTTATTTGTCACAGCGCCAGTTCTGCTGGTTCAGGAAGCTGGAGATCATGTCAGTTCTGTTTCAGTTCAGTGAGTGGAAAGACACAGTCAACAGATTAATAGTCTTTGTTCTGGCTGCAGAGGGCGCTGGCGCTTACTAAACGTGTTGCTTTAATGTTTGACTGAATGTGTCTTATCATTACCACAGTTTGCCCTCCACTTCCTGTTTTACAGTTTGAGACATTGGCTGAAGCAGAATGCGGTGCGTCTCTGCAGTCTGCGGCCTCTCACACTGTCAACCGCAGATACAGCGAGTTCCTCAACTTGCAGACACGTTTGGAGGAGAAGCCTGAAGTCAAGAAATTAATCAAGAGTAAGAAGTTATCCTTGGCTTTTTAATTGCCCATTGAACTGTGTCAAGACAGATACACTTTTTTATTCACTATTTTGCATTTCAGATGTCAAAGGCCCAAAGAAAATGTTCCCTGACCTTTCGTTTGGAAATGCAGACAGCGAGAGGGTCGAGGCCCGTAAAAGCCAACTGGATACGTTCCTCAGGGTAGGTACTAGGATCTTCACTCTGCAGTGTCAGTGAAGATTTGTGTGGGTCCTGTAAACTGTTTAAACTTCCAGCAACTGAACAACATTCCTGAGACAGCCAACAGTGAGGACATGCAGGAGTTCCTGGCTGTCAACACAGATGTTTGCACATATTTTGGGAGGAAACCTTTTGCCAAGTCCAGAATTGACAAGGTGAGTTAACATCAAGATCCTCATCATGCAGTATGATCAAGAGAAAGTTGAATTAATTCATATTTATTTAATTAATTTAATAGAAAAAGAACCCTATAAAAAAATCTGATCTAAAAATCATCTTCCAACATATACTCAAATACAAAAATTGACAACAGGCTCTCGGACAAAATCTAAACACAAATTGAACGTAAACTTGAATAAAACTCAAAGCACGAATTAAAAAACACATTAATTGTAGGGCTTTTAAATTGGACTGCATAAAATTGTTTAGCTGTTTATGACATTGTGTTTATCAGGTGTATTATTAAAGATTACCTTTTCAAACATCACTTGGCCATATACTGAAACACATACACAGTAAAGTCTAGTGTTGACTGTGTCCTAGGCCTTGCTGCAACAAATGATGAACGGCATTCTCAGATTTTCTTTGGATGCTTTTACACCTTGTGGATGACTCTGATTTATAGATATTTCATAAATACAATCAAATGCAAATTAATGGTCCCTGAAATTCACAATTTTAAAACATAAAACACATAATCTCTCCTATATCTTGAATAGTTTTCTCTTCTGTATATTATCTAATATCTGATAACAAAGACGCACCATAGATGACTTTGAATATAATTTTCTCATGTCAATTTCAATTGAAGATGATGGAAAATGCTCTAGACACGTTGAAGACAGCGTTTCCTTATCCTGAGTCCCTCAGTCCAACAGAGGAGTTTGAGGGAGACTCTGATGTAAGAACACTGGACAACAGAAAGTCCAGGTGAGAGCTCAGTGATGGCCCAACGAAAATGTCATCCCTCTTACCCCTTTGTAACAAAGCATTGTGCCTGTGTGACCCCTCATCCCAGTTTACACTTGACATTAAGATTCTTAGATTCGAGACAAATTTGGCTGAAATAAATCTAATTTTGTGCAGCATGTTTATAAGATCACTTATAGTTTCTCAACGTATTGATCAATGATCACGTTTCTCCTTCATAACAGATCAAACAATTAGTTCAGTACAAGATAAATCAGTGCTGGTTGTTCTGGTACACTGTGTTTTGTTCTATTAATGTAATTGGGGAACTTCTGGTTTTGTGTTTCAAGTTGCAGGAGATCTATGTTCCAGAGCAAAATTTCCCCATCGCTCAACATCCCTGACCTACACCCGAAAGTGACATACTGCTTTAGTGAAGGCAGCCCTGTAAGTTACCATTCTATATTTATTATCCCTGAATAATAAACCTGTTTTTGAAATTGATACGGCTGACATGGTTGCATCGCTTCAGGTCCTGAATGGTATGACGCTGTCGGGTCTGGAGAACTTTGTCACAGAGCAGGAAAGACTGTTATGTGGGCAGCATGAGAAAGAGGCAGCCAGACAGAGCAGTGGGCAGCCTGACAAAGACAGGAGGACTTCAGGGAAAAGTCACGGGACAGGTTCATATTTACACAGCATTGCATTCCTTGTAGCTCCAGAGAAGCAACATACACTAACGTAGTGTCACCACTTGGGCGCAGCAACACTCCACAAGCAGAGAAGTCCCTTCAGTCACCCCCCCCCCCCCCCCCCCCACCACTGATGTGATTTGCTTGTAGTTCACATTTAAGGTGTCCCTCTGTTCCTTTTGTTGTGTTTCATGTGCAGACACAGCTGTCGCAGATGTTGTTTTGAACATCCTGTGTCTGCTGATGAAGGACCAGTGGAGTTGGCTGTGCACTGAGAACATTCAGAAGACCATCAGACTGCTCTTTGGCACCTTCATTGAGAGGTAGCTCCTTCTTTCAATGTCTGTGCACTGATTAATGATTAAGAATAAATCTCTATAACAAGTTCAAAGAGCCTAATAATATGAATGGAATAGATAGACATCTTTAAAAAGTAAAACAAAATAAAATACAATTATGTATGACCTCAAAGTTTCTAAAATGGCTGTAAAAAAAACTAAAGAAGATCAACACATCCTACTTCCAAATGGAAATGTATGACTGCAGATTTGTTTTGCTACATTGCGGTCACATTGTGGGACTCAGTCATTTTTCCGTCCTGCAGCTGAGCATCACGACACCGGCTCCTTTTGTAGAACAAGTGACGGCTTTACAAGGTACTAAGTGGTTTGCGGTGCATGGAGGCCTCGTGAGAATCTCTCAGATTGACTTTCAAAATATTATTTTTTCTCGTTAAATGAAATGTTTATGTCTTTGCTGGGTTTTCAGCGTAAGACAAAGACTACTCTAGAATTACCACTGGGATTTCTTTCTATGGGAACTCAGCTCGTCTAATCTCTGGTGATCTGCTGTCTCTAACTGATTATTCTGGCCTCCAATTCTTTGACTTGACACATGCCCCTGGGAGTGATCAGGTTCACTGAGAATGTCAGTAAATACTCTTCATGCCCCGGCAATTTTTTATAGACATTTAAAACTGCTTGTTTGTGTTTCTTCCCCTTGTGTGCAAGCACAATCAGCCTGCATGGTTGTGCATTTTAATTTGTTTCCTCCCTGCAGTCACTGATATGTGGTAGAGAAACCAAACAATGTTTGCACTAAACCACTGACTTTTGTCTTAGATGGTTGGATGTAGGAGTTGCCCACCTTACCAGCGCCCCCTGCTGGGTGATTTACCTGCAAGTGTTGCAGGAAGCTGTGTGGCCAGGGGGCACATTACCTGCTCAACCCCGGCCTGAGCGCAGCGCTGCAGAAAGAGAAGAGACTAAGGAGCAATGTCTGGCCTGTCTCGTGCAGCTGATCCCAGGTCTGCAGCTGATGTTAGGTTCAGATTGTAGAGGTTAAATATCGTCCTGATTTGCAAGGCTCCTAAAACTATATTGTTGTACTTGAACAGAGCTCATCACTGACATGCTGGGCAATGAGAAGTTCACACTGAGCCTGGAGACCATGCTGGAATCTTTACAGGACCATCAGATAAACAAGTGAGTCAGCAGACAAACTGTTGAGTAAATACTCGTCTGACTCTGTGAGCTGAACATGGCCACATCACATAATTAAACCAAGAGAGAAGAAGACTTTACCACTTTGTGGTTTTCATACAGGGCATTTAAATCTTTGATTTCCAAGACTGAAATCTGGTGTATTTACAGTCGATGTGAGTCTGTATTTGAGTGTGTTTGTGTGATTCTGTGCAGGCATCTGATCTACTGCGTCTGTGACCTTCTGCTGGAGTTCCTGGTCCCTGAGTCGTGTGACGAGGCCTTCCAGAGGTCTCTGCTGCAGAGCTTGACCAAAGACACGGAGAGGGACAGTCCTCACTGATGGCCACGATAACACCCTGATGCTTCACAGGTGGAGATGGCGGATGGAAGACGTATTTATGTGTGCTGGAGTTGTGATAAAGGGACGAATCAGGAGGAAAACAACCACTATGATACCAGCATCTGCACTTTACTATTGCAAATATACTTGTTTTCTTTATGTGCTCTGTTCAACGCAACATTTGTGTGGCTATTAACACACAATAGTTCATCTCTGACTTTTAAAGCTCCAAAGATAAATTATTGGATGTTATTGGATGTATTTTATCTACATTTTCATCAGATTTTGATTATTAACAATATCTGGATTCTGAATAGACACAGAATAAGATCATCAGTAAACTTTACAATTAAAATAGTCTGATTCAAATTACAAATCGTTGCTGCTAGGGCAACATTTTATTCTAATTGTGTGCGAACATTACTTTTTACGGTAAAACTGTACATATTAGCTATAAAGCGGCTCTGGATAATCTCCTCTGGTCTGGTTTTACCTGATTTTCTGTGGGAAACATCCTTAGATGAATCAATCACAGAGGTCGGACCATGAAGAGCACTGTTCCATGTGTGAGAGGAGTTTAGGATTTGGCACATGTACTATCAATAATTCATCCAAGAGCCCAGACATATATATTTCACTGATAAAAGTGGTTTAACAAGAGTTAGTGTTCAGTCTCCCTGTGAACCACTTTTCATCCTGACCAGGCTTTAAAAAGTACTCACTGCTTCAGACAGGATTTCTTTGATGAGGCTGTGAAAGATTATCGCCTTACTGCATAACCACAGTGAAAAATATTCCTTTTATAACCCCCCCCCCCCCCACACACACACACACACACACACTAACACACAAATTACTTATATTTTTTTTGTCTATTTCAGGCCTCTGTGATTTAAAGGCAACGTCGGAACTTCAAGTGGCATTAGTAGAAACTTAGTAGCAGTAGAGTGCAAACCTCTGCCCAGGCCCATCAGCCCCCCTATGAAACCACAAATTCACAAGATCCACATCAGTCCCTGAAACAGGCCTGATTCTTTTCATCTAAATCTTTTTTTTCAAATTGAATAAGTTCTTTCCTGAACCTTTAAAATTGTTTGTGAACTTGAAACATATCTCAGAGTCAAGTAGACGTAAGCTTCGCAAGACCCAAATCCCTCCAGATTGAGCTCAGCACACAGTGTCCTGTGCAGGCATGTGACGATGTGCCAGCTGTCATAGTAATGAAATCATTCATCTTTTTAGTGTAAAAGTTTGGGATTGATTAAGACAAAGTCTGCTAATATTTCCTGTCTGCTCTGTATTCTCCCCGTGAGCTGGAGTTACGGATATTTAACTTTGATGAAGTTATCATGTTTGTGTGTTCCTACTGGCCCCACCATGTACTGAGGTGCTGAACCACCACATGTGTTGACCACCTCTTAAACGGATGATTTGATCCATTCAGTGCTCCCTAAGGACACAGACGGAAAACCAATGTTTCTGCCACAATGAGCTCACCGCTTCAACACAAAACGAGTTCAAAACGATCCACAATAATTAAAAAATACGTGCATTTTAGGAAGTAACAGAAATAACAAGCTAAGCTTCAGAACAGAAAGTCCATCCACCTAAAGTTGATCTATTCTGTTAATCTTCTGAGGATCACAGAGGAGTTGGAGCCGATCAAGCCCTGGACAGGTCACAGGAACAAATAACCATTCATGCTCACAATCACACCTTTAGGCAAATGGGGTCTCCAAGTAAACCAAGCAGAATGTTGATGGACTGTGAGGAGTAAACCCATACAGACAGTGCTCACCACTGAACCACCATGCTGCTCATATCCAATAGTGTCATCTACTTATCAATTACCTCTACTTTACTAGTGTGTAAGATTTAGGTGAAAGGGATCTATTGGCAGAAATTTTATATAAAATTGTCCTAGTGTTTTTCTTTACTAGTGTGTTTCATATAAACTGTAAAAAATGTTGTTTTCTTTACCCTAGAATGGGTCCTTTATATTTAAATACTGTATTTTTACACCGGGAGTGGGTCCTCTCTATGGAGGCAGCCATGTTTTGTACAGTCGTCCAACTGGACAAACTAAACTGAAGGCTTCTTCCATGTTTGGAATGGGAGGGTGAGGTTAGGGGTATTCAGCTGCAACGTGCACCTTCACCACCAGATGTCACTAAATTCTACACATTGAACCTTTAAGAGACATTTTTAGATATCCACCTAATAAATCTCTGTCTGTCTATGGGTCACATTTTTTGAGAACCATGCATATGTGCTGTTAACGACAGAAAAGAGGACACAACATACGACTAGATGCAATTTGTGTATGTTTCAATGCAGTACTCCTGTAACTAATACAGTACCATCTCTATGAAGCTTTAAGATGGCTGTCTAAAAGTTGTCTTTTCAATGGGGGTGAACACAATAACAGGAAAACCTGAAAAAACAATACAATCCAAACAGCTCCTGACATCATCCTCTTCCCAATGCTGACGTTCACATGTTGAAACTTGGATCAGATGTCAGTATAAATATCCTCAGCCTTTGTTTCCACGTGTAGTTCAGATGGACAAATTCGATCTTTGGAACATGGAGCTCAGTTCGCTTACTTTCTCATGATATCATGGCTTATACTGGCAGGCTCCCACCTCCTGCCTCATGTGTTGGGACTTCAAGGGGACAAAAACTCTAAAGCTGCCATGATGGTGGCCCAGAACGTGTTTTCAGCAAATATCTCTCAATGGGGAAATTACATCTGTGAGATTTAATAACAAATAATCGATTTCTTGACTCATCTAAGCTGAGTTTAGAAATGAATTGCCCATAATTTTAAATATATAAAAATGTGCTGTATTTTATTAATCTTATAGAGCTATGAATCTCCTAAGTTTAGACTCGAACAAAACAAGATTTCTTTCTTTCTTCTTTCCTTTTCAGTATTTACAAAATTATTTATATCGTGCAATTAAACCACATGGGAGCAAGAGTTGATCCTAAGCTAGAGTTAATGTCAGAGTGTATATCACCTAAGAGCATGTTCAGTGCTAAATTACAATTAGCTGGAGACGATACTTCCCACATAAATTAGGATTTAGGTTTAGGCAACTGGACGTAGCTTTCTGATGTGCACTCAGCCTAAACACATGTTTCCAGTTTGACTGGATTAACCTTCAGGCCTTTTCTCCTATTTATCCAAAGCTCACGACATGTAACGTAAACTTCCAACTCAAACTGGTTCAAACCCCAGAGATAATTCTCAGAAACTCATAAGTGACTGGAATTACATTGTATTTAGTTCTTCTGGCACTGGTTAATACACTGATAAGTCTCCTCCAGCACCAGCATCAGGTTCACATTTGTGATTTGGACTTAAGATTGATATCGGATTAATACGTGTACACTTTTAGATCCTCCATTGGAGGGGATGAAGGAGAAGTTCTCAACTTTGTCTATCATTTGATAAAAATCTTTATTTCTTCAATACTCAGCTTTATGATTAAGATTAATGAGCTGTGCTTATTGGAAACCATAAACTGTTAGGATGCTAAAGTCATTGAAGGTCAAAGGTCAAGGTCACAGAGACCTTACAAAGGCCTTTTTTTCCCCTTGTGAACATGTTATCTCAAGAACGCTTCAAGATAATCATTTTAAATATAGCACAATTGTTCACCTACACTCAATGATGAACTGATTCGATTTAAGTGGCTTAAGGTCATGATCAGGATGGCCGCACAAAACATAATTTCTGCCTTTTGAACAAGATATCTTTGCATTAAGGGAATTTGTGTCGATTTTGAAACATTTTTGTTTTACTCAATGCTCATGCTTTTATCCTGGTGCAAAAAAAATTAATACATATAGACATAGTATTAACATGTTAAGATTTGTTTTTTAGAAGGAAAGTTCAAAAGTGTTTTTCAGATCCATCACGAGTCACTGGTCATACTGGGTGTGTATTCGACAGAAACAGATGTTAATGACTGTATCTTTTGTCTGTTTCTGGGGCACCGGGGATGTTGTTCCCTGCTACTGTTTTTATATATTTTTGCTGACTAATTAGCAAAAAGCTCTGGAGGAGACGTCCTCGTGGTGCCAAACAACACATGCAGTACAGTCTTTGGGGTGCCAGCCAGAGTTGACACTTTGCTCACTGGCTGCAGTGAGTCCCACGTTTAAACCACAGCGCTGATAAAGCAAACTGCATGACAAGAAGTGAATACGTTTTCAGGGGAAATTCCACCTTTTTTCAAAAATGAATGTACATTCTCATGCATATTTGTGCACACCCTCCCAGATGCAGAGATGACTCACAGCAGAGGAGAGCTGAGGTCGACAAGTGTGTCTGTACTCCATCTGAAATTCCAGGTAAATCTATACATGCACTTATTGCAGTTATTTCCACTAATTAAAAACAGGAATATACTTGAATCTTAGCAGGTCACAAGTGCTGTCATTTGACGTTCAACAACAATTTCAGAGACACATGCATCTCCTGGTTTGTGCGCTCCTTTACTGCTGCATCTAGCGTCCGACCTTAAGATGAGGCGAGTCTGGTTCCTGTTAGCGGTGTGTCCTCCGCTGCCCAGTGCACATGTGCCGTGAGGCCTTTAAGGAACTCCGTCTATCTGCCCTACTTCCATCTACTTAGACTGAGAGCAGCTCAGATGACCACATTTTCTGGACAACAGCAACATATTTTAATCAAAATATGACTTAATCCAATTCCAATGCAATCCTCTCGCCGTTTCTCCACCCGTGTCTCATTTTAGTTGACTGTGAAGGTCAAGTAGAAGAGCGTCATAGCAGGCGGAGTGGTAGAAAACTGTGTTATTATTCAAAAATGTACTTGTTATAAACAGAGGGAGGAGCATGATACCTCAGAACCGGGAAGAGTGAAAGGGGCTGATGGAAACAGTAAATCGCTGACCACCTCGTGACCCCACCTTGGGCCAATGTCTGAGTCCAACCATCAGTCACTCTCAGTTCTGGTAACTGTCTCCGTCTTATGACTCTTGACCTCTTTGGCAAGCTCCCTAAAGGTTCATTTGGAGTCTCTGCCAGGTCAACACAACAAGTTTGACAGCCTGGTTAAGAACACAGGTTTAGGTCAATACACGGAGCTCATGTCTTATGTTGCTGCTAAGTTTGAATGAACTGAATTGTTTGATACAGGAATAATTCAAGGACTCTAATAACCTTCCAATACAATAACTTCTCCCTAATTAATGGGTAAAAGATTAGCTTGCACTTTTCAGGCCTCAGAAAACAACTGTTGCTTTTTGCGTTATAAGATTGAAAAGCATGGTAAAGGAATCTGATGTTGTCAGTGAGCTCAAACTTTTGTTTACATTTTGGTTGTGCCATGTACAGTAGGTAATGTGCTTAGCATCTTCAAGTCCTGTACCCCTAAATCCACTTTTCAGGCGACCCCTCCTTATATATGTCATGCTTCTTCTCTCCCTTTAGTATTGTTGTAGGACTTGCTTTTAACTTGGTGTGTCAGAATACATGGCGATCACCTCCGAAGGGTTAGGGTTAGGGTTAGGGTCCGGCCTTTCCGTCATATAAACCACAACACAGACATCGCTGATCTCCACCGGCAACACTAACCCTGTTCCTTTTTCCATTTTTAGTCCGTATCGTTGATTTATTGCACAACACAGAAAAAGGGTTTGCATTCAAAACACAGTGTTCTCATAAAACTGGATGCACTGTTGAGTTGAAATCAGTAACACATGAAGATCAGAGACCAGCAGCGGCATTAACATACTACCCACAAGTGAATATTGTGCAGAGCAAATGTGTGATAACTGGTGCGAACAATTCATACACTTAGCGAAATGTGAAAAGGGAAATTTTTACGATGACTTTACTGCCCTTGTCTGTCATATGCATTCATTATATTAGACGTCATTCCCCCAGACATGTGTGAGTTGAGGCTGCAGTTTGGTCAGAGATGCTTTTGACTCCTTTGAAGCTTTTTCCAAGTCATGCTGCCACAAAACGTGCAAATGAAAACAGGCTAAAGACCTAATTGTCATGAGTAAAGATGACTCACCTTTCCAACTGTTTGTAATTTTCATGTATTGCAGTTAAACTTGTTCATTATCATCTGTTAGTTTTTTCGTAAACAAGTTAGTGGAAGGATGGAGTGGAGACAGAGAAGAACCCATTCAACTTTTTATTTATCTCTTTCTTTAACATTGCATTTTTTAAAAACATTTTGACATTTTCCCCATGGGATAACTAATGGGATTTGGTCAAATCCGAAAAAAAATCGGACATGTATAGCTGCTTTTCATCGAATTCAGGAGGAATCGCCAGACATTCTCTGGAGGGGCTGTCTGTGAGAGTCAGAGCCTTCAGAGTTTCTGTGGACTTTCCCTGCCAAGCTCCTTATAAAGTCCACAGAATGTCTGCAGGAGCCGATGTGAGAAGACAGCAGGAGATCCTCCGCAGGGGTTGATGACACTTAAGATGCAAAAAATGAAGATAACAAGAATAATACAAATCTCTCAGGATAAAAAAAGCAGTGCCATACCGAAGAAGACACTGAAGAAGATGTCAGGAGAGTTTTTGGTGATAAGAGCCAATGCTCGTGTTGATACGTTACTTCCTGCCTCTGCCTACTGCTCCACTCCTCACCTGAACACTGTAGAGATTTATGTGTTGTTGTTCATATGTGCAACGCTCATGTCTTACAAGAGTTTATGAGTGTGTGAAATTGGTTGCATCTTGATTGAGTGTAAGGGAACTGGCAGAGATATGTGCTCTACCGAGTGTCATTCTAGTTATTAACGTTGTTTATGTCGGTGTATCACTTATAGAGACCTGTGAGCTAAAGATTGACCAAAGAACAACCAAAAACAAACGTGTATGTGTGATTAGCATCCCCCTCAAGGCCTCAAGACCTCAGTATGCTTCTCCGAGTCCGTTGCGGACTGACGGACGGACGGATCGGACGGACCCTTTTTGATTTATAGTTCTACGAGCCTTTTTGTTGTGAAAACAATTCACCGCCAGAACAGTAGATGGCGCAACTGAAGTCAAGCATAGAGAAGCCTACCTCATGAGGTATATAGAAGAAGTCCACGCTGGTTTATTTACGTCCTCCCGGCTCCTCACACACAGTGAACGATGGCAACTAACAGAAAAAGGATGTTGATGACGCGACAGTTTTTGCTGAATAAAGTGACACCCAGTGGGTCATAATGCTTTTGTTATCGTGTCTTAGCGCAGCGGTTCCCCGGTCTTGTTTCCAAACTGCGTTGCTAATTCAACAGCTGCAACAGCTTGAAGCTACACGGAGGCAGCTAGCTTCCCCCCAGCTTCCACACACAGTCAGCACGGACACCCGATACTAACTACTACCAAGTGTTTGCTTCTAACCTGACGGTGTTTGAGAAACAGTGTCATGAGAGCCGTAGGATTAAAGTCAGCGGGTTTTTGCGCTGTTCCCACTGCAGTAAGCATGGTGGCTAGCCCGCTAGCCCCGTTATCAAAGTTCGTTATAACCGTATGTGACCGTACACACATGCTGTAAGTGCTCTAACCAGCCACCGTCAGCCGGACAACGCCGCTGGCTTAACACACTTGTCACATTAATCATAGAGTCGTAGTTGTGATTTTGGTTTATTGTGATGTAGGGAATGGAACAGGAAGTTTCCATTCCGAAATGCTGGCGTTAGCGGACCAATCACAGCCAAGTGCTATCTGTGGGCTGTCCGTCATTTCGACGTGTAGTTAGAAAAATGAGAGCTGCACGAAAAGCTCTCCGAGGAGCCTCGGAGAGGCACGGAGAGGGCGTTCCACGTTGGAGAGGGCGGTCCTATCTGTCCGTGTCCGTCAAAACGGAGAAGCATACATTGGCCTTGAAGGCCAGTCTTCAAGGCCAGGTCAGTCTTTCCTCTCTGCATGCCTCAGGTCAGCAAATGCAGAGCTGCCCTGTAGCGTCTTGCCCAGCGGCACTTCAGCAGGCCGAATGCTTGCGGCCATAAACTTCCTGCAGCTCCCTACTGTTACACCTCACATCAAAACAGCCCGGGACGTTTTACGGGCGCTCTGACTGAGGTCAAGGTGTTCTATGGGGTGTGTGTTTCAAGAGTGGAATGCATTTTGTCTCAACCCCAAATTACCATGTCAGAGATCTCAAAATAGAGCAAGTTAGAGCAAGTTTGGCACAAAAAAAAAAAAATGGTTCACGGAAATGGTTCATTACTATCTGTATATTTACAGCTTGGCCCATGCGTAATTAGTAGGTGTCATTGGGGAGGTTGGCACCAACATTGCACACTCCCACTATCCAGCTTGTACAACCACTTTTATCACAGGCTTGTTAAAGAGACGGACTTTGGGTGACTTAGTGGAAAAAAACATGCACACAACCTTTTCACCTTGTTACCATTTATAACCGATCAATACCGAACGAGGACCCCATCTACCAGCTTACACATAAGAAATGTTCTGTGAGCATTACAACATAAGTAATATTAGATCCTCAGATTGATAGATAATCATAAAGAAGATAATTTCCCAGTAAGAACAGGGAGACTTTTAATATGGCATCAAAAAGCTGTGGTGATAGAGGACGTGTATCAGTCTCTGTTTCATTGACTATCACTCATATCTTTGCTGTAACAGCCGGAAACACTTTACAAACATTGACTAATCAATTTGATTTGGTTTCTAAGAGGGGACTAGAATCAGAGGATTGTGCAGTTTGCACGTGCTGAGGACAGGTCCCTCTTCATGTTTTTAAATTTTGCTCAACAGCTTTATTGCTCATCTTGAGATAATTACTACTTACGACTTGTGAAGGAATGCCTTGTTGTTGTTTTTTTCTAGTTAAAAAAACTACAGATCTTAACTGTTACTGCGGTTCTTAGAATCGTAGTGGAAAAAATGTGTTGTTTTAGTTATCTCAATAACTCAGAGCAGAACTTCAATGAGCCATACAAGGTCAAATCTGCTCTCTTTGTGGTCTAGTACATTTGAACAGTGTGTTCATGCCACTCTTCTGTTGGTGTTTCTCATCTGCCAACACAGTATTATGCATTCTTTTAGAGCTTGGCAATACCACATCACAATCACAGAATATTTGGGCATGCAGAGGTTGCGCTGCAGCTCCTTGAAAGCTGCTGTCTCATGGAGATGAAGCAAAGCACGTCGGTGTGAATTCTCTGTTTCACCTGTGAACGGATGGTGAGGGAGAGGGGTGCCCCTTGAAGCTCACATTATGCAACACGCTTGTAAAAGTTCTTTCCTCCCCCTTGGTACACTTTCTTTACATGATAGTAGTTAGGGGCCTTACCTCAAAGGAAGTGTAAAAAGTGACACCACCTGTCATTTTAATAACCAGCCTTTGTAAGCTCCGGGCAAAGGTCAGGCTCACGCTCAGTCTTGACATTAACGCTGCCATGAGGCTGCTGGTTTGATTTCGGCTACACACTCCGTAGGGCTCACTGCGCCACCCACAGCATGAGACATAATCATTTTAAACAACTCCATGTAGCATCTGTTCAACTCTTACAAAACAACAAACCGACAGAATCGTGATTAGACAAGAGCAGATACCGTATCTTATTTCAGTAAGAGCAACATTACTCATCATTCTCAATAGGTGAATATTTTCAACTTTCTTAATAATTTATTGCATATACTCACATTGGCCACTATGGACAATATACTGTGTTTTATCATACTTGACATATAGTATTACACAGGGGAGAGGTTGTTTGAGGGCACATTGTGTCATTATTCCTGCAGTATATGAGGATGAGGTCAGTGCATTAGGAGCGCGGAGGCCGCAGATGCTGTATCAGACCCTGATAGAAGTATTTGATTTCCATCCAGGAATTAAACCAACCAGTCATCAGATATCTTGCCCTCCACACAAACAGAGAACGGACAGAGGAATGTGAACAGTGTTACTCTAGGTGCGATAAATCAGCTCTGTCATGGTAACATCATGGAACAATGCATTTCTACAGTTGAGAAAAAGTAATGAGTAAGTGCTTCACGGTGCTGGCAGAGGTTTGGAAATGTACAGTTTGGTTTGATGATGTAATACCATTGTGGTTTACAAAGTTTTAAAAGACCCTTGGGAAGCATTAAGCCTCCAGGATTTGTACATTTCTGCCCCAGAGGCACATTGAAAAGCATCTGGGCAAATCATGACTAATTCAACAGGGTTGTGATTCTGATTTATGGTCCTGATTCAGTTTTTAACAGTATAGTGACATAACACTGGACTTGCTGAGAAGAGATGATGGTAAAAAGCAAAACTTTCAACTTTACAGGTTTAATGTTGAAATAGAAAAGCAGCTTATTGAGGCAATAAAATTGTAGCCCCAGTGGCATCGCTAGGAATTACATGTAATGCCAACAGTCAGCGGCTGACACAAGTTCAATGCAGAAACACCCTGTGGGTATTCTCTAAGTCTGAATGAAACTGTTGTCTGAGAGACTATTTCTCCCGTGGCACGTCCTCAGGATTTCGTGCCTGATGAAGCCGAGGCCTAGAAGTTAGGATTCGCCTGATGGTGTTTCAAAACGGAAGGTCAGAGATGAGGTCATCATAACAAATAGGGACAAAGTAGGAACATAAATAGGAACATAAACCTCAATTTCATGTCACTCACTTATATCTGCTGATGAGTAAAAGGAAGCTATCAATATAGTAGTAATTCTGTCTGGAGCTTAATAGAAAGGGCACAATCAGGGCCTGGTGCCAGGAGGAGGCGACTGGGGGGCTGTTTAAAATTTGAAAGAATAAAGATTATTAAATTAACTGCCCTCGAAATAACATCAACACAAGGTTTCTTGTAAAATCTTTTTTTATTCATGTGTATATTTTGCATACTCTGTCATTTGAGTATTTATGTATTTTAATGAGGCAGATATGAAATTCGACATCATAAAGGGAACTTTAAGTGTGTGTTGATGTTAACCAGGTCTGATTGTGGAGTTAGAGACAAGCACAGTGGTCAGAACCAAAAAATCCTGAAGTGCACATGACCTGTTATAAACTGGATGACACACTGAGACTTTACATCTTCACCCTCTCACCTATCTGCAATATTTGCAAAAATGACTGAGCGATTTCTTATCAACCAGTGTGCAACTGCAGCAGTCAGCTCCTCACACCTCTGTGTGTGAAGTGACCTGGCGGAAATGAGGCCTGATGGCTTCACGGGAGAATTGGGACTTCTGGGAAATACATGTAAGTGGATTAAGACTGTTCTCCTGAGGAGTGGAGAAAAAAATTATTAAATACCTGGGACCAGCCTTGGATCATGCTGCGGCACCGGTAAACACAAGTCACATACAACAGTATTAAAACTCTTTCAATATTGAAGATGAATTCACACCAGGGTAAAGATGAGTTTTAGATTTGTTTTCTTCGGAAACTGTCTGTGTTGCTATAAAAAAAGTACTGTATGTGACATTTCATTATGACTATAAGTTTAGGATATCAGCCTTATTTATTTTCCCTTAAAATTGTCTTTTTTCTAATTAAACTACAACTTTATTCTTGTAATATTAGGATTTTTTCCCTCATTAAATTAAAGCATTACCCTGCATTACAATGACTATATTCTAATAATATTACTTTGTTCTCATTGAATTACAAATTTCATCTCGTTATTTTAGGATTCTTTATTATTCTTTCAACATAATGACACTATCCTCATTAAATTCCAACTTTATTCCAGTAAGGATTTGACTTTTTTTTCATAAGATTACAACTATATTCTCATAATATTATAACTTTATTAAATTACAACTCTCATATTGTAATTTTATGACAGATTTCTCATTAGATAAAGACTTTATTCTCATAAAATTTTTACTTTCATCTCATTCTCGTTAAATTACAACTTTATTCTTGTAAACGTTTGACTTTCTTTCTCGTTTATTTACAATTATATTCTCATAATATCATAAATTGTGAAATTACAACTTTCATCCGTCTCATGAGCGATTTTATTTCAACTTTCTCCTGGAAATCTCCCATTTTCTTTTCTTCAATAGAAAATGTACTAATAACATCTTGGAATTTCCTCTGGCAGTTAGTCCTGTGTAAACAGTACAACAGCCCCTAGTGGTGATGTGGGTGAACAACCAGGTGCACAACATCACCGGACCCACAGGCCACGTGTCAGCAGCCTAATTACAGCAGGTGTGCCGAATGGGGACCAGTGGAGGATGTTTTCACCTGCCGCCATTTTGGATTCTTTAGTTTGGGTTTTAATCTCAGTTTTGTTTAGTGAATTCTATTTTGAGATGGATTTAAAATGGCTCTTCATTTTGGAGCATAGTTTACTTCACCACAGTCGACTGTCAGCAGGCTGTAAAAGCCTGAGGTCCCTCTGAACCCCGCTGCTTCATCCAACTGTGAGTAACCAAACCAAACAAAATAAAACACAGGGTCTGTAATGTCATGGCGTATATTTTTTTTTAAACTTCATATCATGTGTAGAAACCATAATATTATCCACATTCATGGGCAGTAAATCCACACGTCACTTCCGCCCGAGTCCTCCTCCTGGCTGTGGACGTACAAAGAGGAGCTAACACGTGGCAGTGCGCTCAGTGAAGCTGCTGCTGACATTAGAATGCAGTCAGCTCATTGTCGGTCAGGGATTATTTCGGCCATCGTTCATCTGATCCAAACTGACAGGACACAAACTAGGAGAGCGGTGTGTCTGCCAGCTGCCAGAACATCAGGCTCAAATAGGGAACAGGAGAAACTGTCTCCTCCCAAATGCACTGAGGAAAAAAAGAAAATCCAGGTTTTATTTTACAATAGATCGCCTACACAGTATTTGAGCCTGTTGTACTGTGATGTGTAAATCCTGCCTTTGCTTTTCTGACATTCACATGTATCTGGTGCAGTGTTTGTATCTATTTATTTCTAGCCATCTTTCTATCTACTTATGGTCCAGGAAGTAAATAAGCATGGAATCAAATACTGAAAATAAAACCTTTGTTGATTATGGATTACTTGAGTGTGAAATACTTTTCTGAGCTTTGAGACTCTTCTATGTGTTGCAAATTAATTCAAATTAGAGTCCTGCACGGGTCCACTGTTGGAAGCCCGCACTGGCTCCGAACCATTAACAACAATTATTTCCAAATCAAATCAGAACCTGTTTATACATGTGCCACGATCCGTGCATGCTACATACTTCACTGGGCTGGGTTCTGGCCTCCCTGTCCTCCTGTTTTAGTGGCCAAGTTGTGTTCTTGGAAAAGTATCTGTCAATAGTTGCAGCACCTGTTCTTCTGCAGACATTCATGTGACTCCTCAGCGCCAATGTGCTTAGTTCGTAGCTATCAAAAGCTAAAACTTTTTAGTACTTTCTTCAAGCGGCGAATCCATTGAGGACTTTTTCACCACTGGCTTATTTTTGTCTTTATGTGATCGTTTTTTGGGGTTCTATCTAGCTCACTGTTGGTAGTGAGTTATTTGAGCAGTTGAGTTGTTTCATCGATTTCCACAATAAAACATTTCCTTGTGGCTGACTAGGTTTGATATGAGCGGATTCAGATGTTAAAAATACTGCACAGTCATTTTATTTCTAGCTGCTCCTGGGAAAAAGTACTTTTTGTACTGCTTGTGAATATGAATTTATATAAATCTTACTCATCACACAACTTTTTTCGGGTTATCCAGCAGCTACCCACAGGAACTGCTTATTAGTCATACCTGTTGCTATGGTTACGTCTGCCGTCCACACTATTTTTGAGTTTTCGAGCTAAAACTGAAAGAGAAGCTGCTGGCCCAGTTTTAGTTTGAAACGATGGCATTGCATTCTGGACGGGCCTAAAATGAAGACGTTAGGACACATTCAGGGGTGGACTGGGACAAAAATTCAGCCCTGGCATTGTCTGTCCAGACCAGCCCACTACATTATCAACGGACACCACATAGAAGTCCACAAATCTCGCGGCGTCTTCTCTCATGCATACTACTGTTACCACCTATCTCAAAGATGGCAACAAGAAGGGAGGCCACACACAAACCTCTCATGCCAAAAGTAAATTTATTTAACTCCAAATCAAGATAGCTCTAACTACGTAGTGGGATGTGTCAAATATGTTATGCGTCAGTGGTGTTAACAGTGTTTGGATGTGTGAAAATAAGGTGTGATGTATGTTGTAAGGTGCAGAAGCAAAGAAAACAAAGGCTGAGGGCCCCATGCCCCTGGAAGCAGCCTTTAGATCTGCAGCTGAAGCCCAGCCCAAAAGGGCAGGCCCAGGGTGCCAGCTCTACCTGTGTCTGGAAAACAACTCTTCAGACTCTCACATGTCAAGTGGTCAACCTGAGAAGGACATGGATACATTATAATGTCTCTAATCATCACAAATTAAGTATGATTTCATAAAACATAAAACATGATAAACTCACCAGACTAGAGGAGACTCAACAGACAAACTTTGGTACAGTGAAGGCAGAGAGTGGAGGCAGACAGAGAGCAAGTCCTCGAACATGGACAGAGGGGGAACAACTCCTCAGGCTCTCACATGTCAAGTGGTCAACCTGAGAAGGACATGGATACATTATAATGTCTGAAAAATAAAGAAAATGTTTTCCTCTGTCCTGAACCTAGAGTTGAGAACTTTTTGGATGTGTGTTTCTTTTAAAACCTTTTGAAAATTATTATAATTATGAAGTATGGATTTATACATGATAAACTTACCAAATTCTAACAGTGGTCCCAAATGTCCACATATAAAACAGAGGGAGAACGACTCCTCAAATATATCACAACAACCTGTAATAATTGATCATTTAGTGTACATGATCACACCATTAAGGATCAACACATAAGCACTCTCATCTCTATTTACAGCTCAGAAAGTTTACTGGTGCTATGGCAACAGTAAACGACGTTAGCAGCTCTTAGCTAGTTTAGCTAAATCATCTGAACAATAATAACCCATAATATCACAATTCGGCATATTAAAACAAAATCAAAAACGTTTTCTACATGTCTCAAAAATGTTACTTACCATGTGTGCCTCCACTCGCTCATCTTTGTCGAGTCCTCCTCGCTCGTCTCCCGGCGCACCTGCTGCTGCTGGGCTGGTGAACCGGCACCAAATAGGTCCGTCAGTTTGGCACATGTAGCAGCCTCCACCTCCAGAGACTTCAGCTTTTTTCTCCGTTGCTTCTCAGCGCCACCCGGGCGTTTTTAACTCTTATTATCCATTTTAAGTTTCTGTCTCAGCAGCAGCCCGTCCCGCGACTCCCCCCGCCAATGCCGTGAGGTCCCGCCCCACCCTGGTTTGTGTTGTGATTGACAGCACTGTCAGGGCTCTCTGATCCTGTCAGCCCATGATTGATTGACAATGACAAACAATAGACCAATAATATGTGTCGATGCTGGCAACACACTGCTAGCCCTCTGTAGCCAATTGGCCGGCCCAATTGGAGGGAATTTAGAGAGGAAGAAGAGAAAAAAAAACACACAAAAAAACATAGCGGACCAGACCGGCCCACATTGGGTCAACGGCCCACCGGGACGATGCCCGGTATGCCAGATGGCCAGTCCACCCCTGGACACATTGGATGATGAAGTCACCCGTTTTGGCATCCAGATTGGTTTTTACATCAGTAACAAAGCGACTACTTGTGGTGAATGAAAAATGTTGCAAACACTTTCTTTCAATACCAGTTCCACCTCGTTGTCGGTCCAAGAAATAAAATCCCTCGTCCCACTTTCACTGTTGCTGTTTCGGATTTGTAGTATTTTCTGTGTAAGTATCCTGCTGCAGAGTTGACGCAGTAGACATGAATGTGACATTGTCAGGTGTGTTGGTATGAATGGGGATTATTACTGATACAGAGATAAATGCTTCAGTCATCCAAAAGATATTTTTGGGTTTAAAAATGCCATTTAAAAATGAAATTATGAGTGTGGTTGTAGCCATAGCTTGGCCTCCAGAGAGAAGTTAATTCAATAATGTTCTTGATTTATGTTACCATCAGACATCTCCTGCAGGGACTATGATGAAGAGAGAAGTATCACCGTCTGTGCTGCTCTCGAGCGTGAGCTAGTTTCATCTCCTCCACTCTCCCGTCTGTAGAGTCAAAGGGTTTGCATTAACGCTTGGCTCTGGAGAGAGGGACTTTCAGAAACATTTTCTTGTTATTGGAAATCTACTCTCTGCCACAAGTCAGAGCGGTCTTCGCAGAGAGTGGGGGGTTCTGCGCAAACACGGCACTGACCGTCAGAGAAGACAAACTAAGTGTGGAGCAGTGTTGACACTTTGGCATCTTGCTGTGATTAGACTCTGATTACTGAGAATGGGTTTCATGAACTCATATCACCATTGAAAACCCCCATGTTTGCTCTGTTAAAGTTTGTGTTCTCATCACTTTTTCCCCTCTGCATGTCACATATTTATTTTGTTCATATGGAAACTGCCGCTGGTTCACATGCCAGGAGCTGTAGTCATGTTTTGAACCATACGATATTTAATACCTGTTCTTTAAAAATACAACCTATGAAGCGATCCAACTGCATAAAGAGTAATACGGTTTGGTTCAGATGCATGACTGCAACACTAGTGAATTTTATTGATAAAAAATGTAATTGAGTATTTGGAGCTGTGGCGGTTTGGCTGGTATTGTTTTCACCTTGTTGGACTGTGTGCGTCATTGAGGAAAAACTTGGTGCTGGAGACATCTACTGTAGCAGAAACTACCCTGGATGAGGTTTGGAGTGACATTGGCAGGTGTTTACATTCTGTGTACAGATTTTGTCACCGAGACAGGGTCACAACTGTGCGCGACACAGTCCAAAAACTTTTCAGCTGTGCAGCTGAGATCAAAATAAAGGCTGCAGACGGGTGTGGTCTGACCCATGAGTGCAGTGTACTCATCTAGTAATAAAGACCACTGAGTACTCATGGGTCAGAACTTGTTGACAGATGTGGTTGGTGGGATCCAATCTCAAGAATGTCTTTGTTTCAAAAGAAAGACTTTGTGGCTTGATTTATTTAGTAATCACTGTCCATCAAGCCGCCTTTGCTACTTCAGTCACAATTCACAGAATAACAATTGTTCTTGAAGTTTCTGTTATTGTGTTTTTTATTTGGGGTGTAACAATTTTGAAACCGAGACATAAACCACAACGCAAACATCCACAATTTCATATCACGGAAAAGGGCCTTTCTTTCCTGACTCACATCCTTCCACCAAGTTTCATGGAAATCTGCTCAGTGGTTTTTGTATAACCTCGCATACAAACAACAAACAAATGGACAAGGTTGAAAACATAACCTCATCGGTGGAAGTAAATATCACGTGTTACTCCTGTTTTCATTTCCGACAACATGTGATACCTGACAATTTTGTTCCGATCATCATCACGCTAGCGGCACTAATTTGGTTTGTGTAATTAGCTCAAGATGGATGATGATCCTGAGATCACCACAGGGACAGACTCTTAGTGGTAAGCGAACACTTTGGTTATCTCTCCCACAAAAACAAATAAACAAAAAATTCCTAAATGAATGGAACAGTCCATTTTGGAGATTTGCTACACTTTTGTTACCTTTTGAACAAGGGGATAGGAACTACAAGAGCTTTAATCTCCTCTTTTAGACAACCTTTATGGTCCCAAACAACATGTTTTACGGCAGTTTTCTTCTCTACCAAGCACCTGTAACACAAGGCCACCTGACCACTTCGAAGATGAGTCAACCTGTACCCCTTCCCGGGCCTCCACCGGAGGCGCTTTTGTGTTCAGTTTCAGTAAACCCAGGTTGGGTTATGCAACATCTCCAGGAGTCGGCTGATGATTTATTGTACAGGTGTTGGGAGGCTCGGAGCCGGTGGAGCTCCAGTCATAAAACAATGCTAGGGGCATGTTCACAGACGAGGAGGATCAGGACGCACATGTGGACAGGTGGAAACACACGTTTCAAACGTTGGAAGCTTTCACACTTAGACTTTCATTTACATTTATTTGATGATGACGGCGAGGACACGAGTCTCCCTGGTTTCCTTCTTGTACTCTTTGTTCTAGTGCCAGGTGTTTTGTTGTTCTGAAGTTGTGAGAGTAGGGAGGCCCGAGGCTTCACTACATTTGTAAAATCTCAGAAATCCTATATTCTCAGGAGCAGCGGTCTCAAGTAATTTTCTTTGTTTTTGTCTTTATGATCTACAGAGGACAGATGTCTGTGTGAGGCTTTCATGATGTCGTTCAAGACTTTTTTCATATTTTTGACTGATTATAGACATTTAGACCTGTTCAGATCTACAGAACGCACTTGTAGCACAGCAGTAACATACAAACTATCAGTGAAAGTTTTAGATGATTTGATGATGCTGTCTTATCGTATTTAAACAAAGGCAGAAAACACAATGTCATAAACATAGCTTATTTAACATAAATGCAACTGAAGACAACAAGAAAATAAATGCAACAGCCTTGTTGCTGTGCATCATTTCACATCTTTAGTTCAACACGTGTTCATGACCAGTTTTTTCTTGTACATTTGCCCATCATTTGAACAGCAGACTCCACATCTGTTAAATAAGGAGCAACTCGCTGTAAAAACAAATTCTTGTTGAGGTTTATTGCAGAATAAAAGCCGGTCATGAACAGTATTCAAAAATTGTGTTTGATTGGATGAAAATCTTCAGAAATGTAGAACCTCTTTAGTCTGGAGCTTTGAGGTCTGTGCATGTGCTCATTAATATCTTTAAAAATACTGAAATATTGTGATCATGAAGATGTATAATGTTTATCATTTTGTCACAAAGCCAGGACTTGGAGTCCAAAACCTGCAGATAAGGCACATGCAGGTCAGATAGTGGGAACTCTAAATCAGTTGGAGAAGGGATCTCTGGCATTTCTGAGCAGAGTCAAGTGTTTTCTAAGTTTTTGTAAAGGTGACGAAGCACCCTGACCTCTCGGGGGGGATATTAAAGGTTTTTATCAGTCTGGAGCAGACATATTGACGAGAGGAGGACCAGATCTTGGCATAAGTGAAGAAGTATCATCTTGAGCAGATGGGTCAGACCATCAACTACTGATATTTCTCTATATTGTTGTCGTTTTTTTATTTTTTTTAACAAACATGACAGGAGGTTTGGTCTTTGTTTTTATTCAGATAAGGATCATCTATCACTATAAGAAATATGAAAATATATGAAGAATACGCAGAAATGGAAGCTGAGTAAAGATTAGGGATGTTACTGGAATTTCTCAACCAGATGTATAAATCTTTCTTTAGGATTTATGGAACTATATCAGTGCACTCAATCTATTTTCACAGATGATGTACAGTTGCTATGACTGTAACATAAGTTCTCCTCAGTTTGCACATGGACACATGGTTCAAAATAATGTGCAATTCTACAAATATCTTGTACTTCTGTTTTTATTCTGTGATGCTAAATGAATAGATCAAGGGACGCGTCATGTTGCATTTTACTTTTGTGAGAAAACAATCGGTCTGAAATCTTACTAAACAAAACATCATGGATGCTGTTAACATTGAGGTGGTCATCAGCACACCTCGAACGGGACATTCAGGCGAGGTGAATCTGGGTGGACTTAACTAACAATTGCAGTAAGCAGTCACATGACGCTGCTTATCAACTCGGTAACCAAGGAAGTCGACCCAGGTTTCCCTCATCAATGGGGGCTGCTGAAAGTTGAAATCTTTGTTGTTTTTACTTTTTCAGTTTTGCGTCCATCCTGTGTTTGAAACGTCATCAACTCACCTACTTGCTTCCAGTGAATTTTCCTGCTTTATTCTTACACGCTCTCACTCAGGCATTTTGTGGATATTATACTATAAGGATGCCAGGAAAAGTTGCAGAAAATGTCCTGAGCAACTGACTCGAGCATTTGCTTTCTCACATTTAGTCCCTGTGGATAATCTCTGGAAATTTTTTTGGACATCAGTCCATGTCTGAAAGCAGCTTTAGTGTGTTGCCTGTGCTTCGTGCTTTATGTACAGACTCAACTTTTTAGTTTTTAGTTTATATATCTGTGGACTTCAGGGCATATTATAATTGAAACTCTGATTACTACTCTGAACGGGGCCAAGTAGAATATATGTCTGTACTTGGTGAAGGGCCTCAGGGAAACTGTCTGTTTTTGATTAGCGTGTAGAGGTTACAGAGATCATGTGAAACTTCAGACTCGTCCGAATAATGCTGATGAACATGCTTCTCCTCTGGGTGACTGAAAATTGGAGCTGGGACCAATAGATGGATCTTTGGTGCCTATTCATTTAAATTGAATGTGCTGTGTAATGGGGCTCACAGTTAAGTAACCATGAGGTGTTAGTCTTTTGCTTACCAGAAATCTGTTTGAAGTAAAGACATGCGGATAAATTCATTTTCTCTTCAGAGTGAGTGTTGAAATGAACAGTCACTGCACTTGAAAAACTTTTATGAGGAAAAACACTGATCTAAACCAGATCTGATTTAGTCACTTGCTCTATGTGTGCTCTGAGTTGTAACCACAAGTTAAAATATTCAATTACCAAAATGAGCCACGATGCTGGAATCACTTAATGCGAAACTTGATTTAAAACTGTATTTGTAATGATTAAGAAGAATTTGATTTACTGTGACACTACAAAAAGTGCTGACTGCTATCAAAAATATACCAACATGAAACGGTTCAGATGAGCAACACACCCTGCAGGCACGTTGCACACGTCACTGCAGTGTTTCCCATCGTTGCTTGATTGTGGAGCTGTGTGCAGCACTATTTACCCTTCTGTCTTACACAGCATGAATATGAATACTTCCTGAATCAATCTTCTCTGGTGGATGTGCTTATAATAATATAAAACTTTAACTTTCAGCTGTCATGTCCATATATAATAATGCAGTATTTATTATGATTCAGTTTTTTACTTAATAAGACTATGTGCAGTGCACACTTGAGGCCTACAAGAAGAGAGCGGATGTTGGTGTTAATCTTTTGTAGTACTAACATCTGGATTCAGACACTTAAACATCAACAGATTGTCAAACTGACGTGTTTCGTTCATTGCTGCTGTTATATAACTGAAACTAAAACTATTCACCGTCTTTATAGATTCAATTTCTCAGCAGGATGCTCACTCTTCTTCCTGTTTCATGGCAGGTGGCAAACAGCATTTAAGTGCTTCACCCACACCTACTGAGGTCACTCTCAACGCCTGCTGTGTTTTTAATAGTCTCCGATATTCAGACTTGCAGAGCTGAGGTCTGGCTACACACATTATCATTCTGCTCCAGGGGGAAAAAGCGGTCTGGCGTGTATTTCCTTGAAAGTAGTTTTCCTGCTTTTTATCCAGAGCCAAAGTTGGTGGGCAAATATGCAAGACCATCCCCGTTAGACAGCAACTGTTGTAAACATTCTTTGTAGATCTATACAACCATTTATGGAAAGAACAAGCAAGCCTGCTCTATTGAATAATCCAAGTCTTCGTAAAAGGCAAGTTGAGAGGTTATTGTTTCCATTAGTGAAGGGGATTTTGAAAACTGTAACATGCAGATAGAAGAAGGGAAGGACAATGCTTTGTGGAATACACTATAAATTTGAACATCATCCAGAGTTTTCACTAGAGGGCTCGTAGGAGATACGCTTGACAATTCCCAACTGACTCGAACACCTCTCACAGTCTTTCTTTTATTTTCAGGAGATTTTCCGGTGTTCAGTGCTTGTCTCAAAAGCAACTTATGTTAATTTGAATAGCCTTTTTTTAAATCATGGCAGTCTTACTCTACTTTCTTCTTTTTTCCATCAGACTCCCAGCAATACTGTAACCTACAACCCCTGCAATGTTAAAACACTTTAATTTAAAATTTATAGACTTAAAGAAACTTGTCTATCCCTGTAAACCCTTGTCTTGTTTTCTGAAATGGGCTTTCCCCTTGCTTTCCAAAGGTGGCGTTTGGAAGGGAACCTCCAGATGTGGTTTTTCAAAGATACTAGAAGAACTGAGAGCCAATGTGGTTTTCCTGCTTTGATGGCTGTTTTTCTGCCAAGCTGTGAAAATGTGCTGTAGTGGTAATGTGATGCTGACTCATGCTAACAACGTGGCTGTGAGTCAACCGCCAGGAACCCTGGGTTCGTCGCGCTGGGCCCCATCAGTCCGTAACAACAACAACGCGCTGATGTCTGAGAAGCACAGCATATGATTCAAGAGATTAGCTCCCCTCTAATGTTATCTTCCTCTGAGCGTTTGCAGTTGAAACGGTGAAGAGATCAAGGTCTATGGACAGTGGAACATGTGAACAGCATGTCGTCATCGGTTTTCTGTCTCTACACATCAGTATACATTTATTTTTTATTATTTTAACCAGTTGTGGTTAAATGTTCACATGGCCATGTCAAGATTTTTTTTTCTACTAATTATACGGCACCATGGAGATAATTACCAGTGCTCAATGGAAGTGAATCAGAAGAAATGCTACAGGTATTTATAGCCCAGCAGCATGTCATACAGCTGAAATGTACCATGAACATATAGGGGGTCTCTGTGCTGGATTTTATGTGCTCTAATGAGCAGCTGTCCTAGAAAGAGGTTGATAGTAATGAGATATCACAGTATGTTTTACCATATACATTCTGAGCAGATTACAATATATTACTTATTGGAACATTGACTGGTCCATGCCATAAACGTATCTTTGATTTGATCTGTGTGTGTTCACATCCTGCTGAATCATTCACGATAAACCACAAGGTGTCTTTATTTGTTTGCATGAAGGGTTACACTCACACGTAGACAATGGCTGTACATGAAAACATTTGAAACAGAGCTGACCTTATTATGACATGCTTGCAGAGTTGTTGGGGAGCAATAAATAAGTGCTGGTAGCCAGACAACGCTGCTTTATGAAGAGAACTAGCAGAGCAGTTTGAGTAACAGACTGCAGGGTGCTGCGGTTTTATTAGTCCTCCCCTCGTTCATAGACAAAACACTTAATCTTGAGACACCCGGTGCTTTGAACTGCGGGAAGGGATTCTGGTCATCCTGTCTGTGCCGTCTTCCAGGAATCTGCAGGTCACGTCTGTGTGTGAACACAAACACACACACACACACACACACACACACACACACACACAGGTAAATGCCCTGGCACAGAGTATGTCCTTAAAGAAAGACAAAGTCAGGAAAAATATCATTTTGAAAGCTACAGCTGCAGTTTTACAATATAGAGGTACACTATAGTATCAGATCAGTTTTTTGTCCTCACTTTAGCTCTGTGGCTGTATGACAATGTCAGCTAGTCCTCCCACTACTTTGATCATGACAACGCATTGTCATGATCTACAGAGGAATGATCCTACTAATGTCGGCTATACTCTTACTTTTTATCTAGTGCCACCAGAGGGTTGACATTTGTGGTGTATATGCAAGTCAAATCAGGGATTTGTCGTGACAGTTAGTAGATGGATTTGTGTGTTGTTTGGTTCAGTTGTTCCTCACAGGATGAATTGTAAAAACCTTTTGGTGATGCCCAGACATTCTCATCAGCCTCAGCTGTATTTTGTGTTAAGTGCTAATGACCAAATTTTCCCAATGGTTAACATCAGCATGTTAACATTTCCATAATGGACATGTTGGCATGACAGTATTTAGCTCAAGACACAGGCATGCCCGTCAGTATAGACCTACAGCCTATGGTACAGACCCACCTGGATGGCTGTTTACATATGGATTTAAAGCAGCACATTTCTGTTCTTTTTTCAGATTGGCCCATTACTGATGCTTGAAAAGGTTAGCAAAACAATGCAATCTCATATTCATAACGTTAATTACTAAAAATACAAAGAATTATCCCATTGTCGTTGTTGTGTCATGGACCGACTGCTACTCGTAATTCTTACATCCCCATATCTGTCTAAATGGTCAGCTCATGTCATATAATAACTAGTGCTCAGATAGTGCTCAGTTTATATTTATATTCAGCCAGGATCCCAGTAGTTTGAATCAACTCAATATCCTCCATGGACAAGGTCATTGTGCTCAGAAATTGCTACAATTTTACAAAACAGCTTAACAATTTCTGTTTCACGGCAAGCATCAAATATAATGCTCTGGCTCCAGCGGTGAACATGAACATGTGCTGTAGAACCCTACTGCAGCTTTAAAAGTTATGCTCAACCCAGTGGCTCTAAAGTGTTTCATTTTTTCTCTGTGTGTCTACTTACATTTTTGATTCATAGCACATATACATATGTATGTCATCTAAGAGCTACACAGGTGACTGTTGGGTTATTTCATTGGTAGGGACTATCTATTTGCATTCTTTTTCTCATTAGTTAGTTTTCTATGTTTAGCTGTAAAGCATTTGATTCTACCTCTGTATGAAATGTGCAATACAGATCGAAATGTATACAATTAATGATAACTTTATCACATATTATGACATCATCTTCTCAGAAAACTGATTAGTTATTAAGTTTAAGAGATTCAGAGATTTTATAGATGAGAAATGAGGAGTTTTTCTGTCCAATTCAAGTTGTCAATTGTAGCGTTTACAGCAGAATAAAACAAATCTTACAGTTTACGTTTATAGAGGCTGCTCCATCCCAGAATAGTCTGACAACCTGTCTGTCTCTCACACTGACGACCAGGTGCTTTCAATCAGTTTCCCTCACACTGAAATGTCCTTACATGGTGCTCTGCTCAGTCCAGAAATTTCTATTGTGCTATTGCTTTTCTTCCAGAGCAGTAAAATGTCTTCATTTCTTCACTAGTCTTCTGAATTTATGGGGAACTGGCTCATTTGTTTAATGGGCCGATCAGACCATAACATGTTAGACTACAGCATAATTCTCTCAAAGCCCCGCACTCCGAGCTGAAAGAGGGAAAAACAATGAAACTCTAAGCAAGTGGTAACTTTAAAAGGCTGGCATCAGGAGTGCGGTTTACCATTTCGCATAAACAAATGAAAACAAATCTCTCCTGAGACAAAAGCCCTACGTTTTAGATGATGAAGGTTGATCGGTTCCAGCTCCTTCAAGCACCCATCTGTCCAGCAGGTTTGTTAGTCGCATTGTAAACCACACGTAAACATAATCACCCAAGTAGGTATGGAAAAACATGAATTTGGGATTTAGCCAAAAGAGTCGAAACAATTAAATGCAAATGATAATTAAGCAAAAATGATCAGTTTAGATGGCTATACAATTTCACTGGCACTCTTTAACCTGCACAAATGTTAAACAGATTTTCTCATTTCAGTGCCTTATCCAGATAATGTAAAAAGTATATCACCTTAAAAAAAGAATTTAACAAAGTCATAAAAGGTAACAGAAGTGAATGTGGGTGACTGTCATCGTTTACAATAGACTTGAGTTTTCAAACTATAAGGGGCCAGCAGTCTTTGCATCATCCTCAGTAGTGTTCATGAATTTAGTTTTTACCCGAGATAAAGTCCCAAATAAGGAGAAATCATTAATGTTCTTCTATGGTTACAGTTGCATTGCAGAGCTCTTTTCCAACCCCTTCTGGCAGGGACAGCAATTAAACAAAAACTGTTGACCACTTTTTTAGGTCTGTAATGATAATATAATGACTATAATAATTCTTCTGGAATGTGAGTCTCCTTTTGATCTGGTGCATCAGAAACTTATCTTAGACACTTTTTTTGATTTGTCTGCTATAGCCTGGGCCATTTCCATAATTACTGTGGCCAAGTAATATAGCCATGCATTGCTGCCTTTGGGGCGATGCTGGTGTGTCACCACAGACACCCGATTTCAAACTCCAATATACAGTGAAATACAAAGTTATTTATGTAGAGTCTATTTTGGGGCTTCTGGCGTAAACAGCCAATATCAGAGCCAAGACTCTGTCTTCTGATCACTGTGCACTGTGTACAGAATCCAAACGAGTCACAAGTTTCTCCACACAAAACACAAACAGCTATATGCTTTAAAGGGGTTTATGTTCCAGACAACATTTTGGCTCTTCTTCATTAACAGTTATTCACATAAAAATGTAAATTAAAAAGCAGATAGCTGTTTCATTTTTTCATACATCAATGTATTCTACCTCTTTTACCCTCCACACTGACTGTTTACTGAAACCAAAGCCTGCTCAAACGTGATAGAGACAGAAACCAGAAGGCTGTGGCTCCAGAATCTGCTCTCATGCAGAATCTATTATGATGGACTTAATCAATAACAGGCATTCATTTATGTGTAAAGATCCAACAGTCCTACTTTAAGAATGAAAATGATCACACAAGTGGTTCTTCTTATATGCGTCATGCTTTTCAGCAGTGTTTAAAGCTTGTCTCGCTCTGACACTGATCTCATCTCTCCATCATATTGTACACCAGCAAAACAACTCACAGAAACGTCCCTGTCCCTGCAGCTGCACCACCACACTGATTTATTTAACTCATACTGTACACGACTACTATAGTAGAATCTGTGTGCTTGCCACTTTTCATTACACTTCTGTTTAACAGTTACCAGTTTTGTTTGTCAGAAAACATCTGACAGACACGTTTCTGGTCCCATTTTGATCCAAATGATGTAAGTCTTGGGTATTTTGTCCAACTCACCATAGTGAGTATTTCCTTTTATATCCAAGATTTGAAAACTTAGGCCAGACTAATTTGGAGTTCATTACATTTTTGTACATGGACTCCTACAGGTTTTACTTTACCGAAACATATGGTGGTTGTTTTGTGACCTTATTCTCTCTCCTATATCTTATTCTACCTCCTCTCAAATATCTTGCATCAAAGTTGGATCATGTGAGCGTTCTGTGAATGAGCTCCCACAGTGTATATACTTTCCGTTTCATGAGGTTTAAAGGTGGTAACTCGATGATGATGACATGGTTTTTTTTCTATCATGTAATCCCCACATAAAGCTATTTCAACACCAGTGAGAGCATTCACATCCCTACAGCTGAGTATATCTACTCTAAGGACATGCCGGAGGAAAAGGAAGTAGGTCAGGACACACCACTGCAGGCACGTGTGTTTTCCATTGCTTAGGTTATATGCCAGTGGATCAGCTGTGGCCAGACAGGCATGAAATTTATTAATTTACCGCACAATGGCTGTTAAAGGAATTTGAAATTGTGTCATGAACTGGCCTACATGTTTCTGCGGCGAAATGGAAGTGCAGGTTTCAACTTGTTGGCTTTCCCGTCTTCCTGGCTGTAAGTGATCAATTAGTGCCTGAGTGTGGCTACAGATTTAACACAAACGACTCTGTTACCAGGCAGGGTAATTCAGGAAACAACGTGCAGGGTGGTGGCTGTGTTTGGGATAGAAACTGGCATCCATGCTAGTCTGTTGGGTTTGAGCTCCTTCCTGCTGCTGCTGTGGTGATGTGTTATGCTGAATTTGAACGGACAGTTTTCTTTTGGATTACCTTTTGTCGTCTGATTCTACATATTTTATTCGTCCAGTTTCATTCAACCATGGGTTTTATTTTGTAGGTTTGGCTACCACTCCTCTTGTGATATCACACTTACTGGGGCTTTCAATTTTCACTATTGGTGACTGGCAGTGGAGGCACCAGGAACAACCAACTTCAACTGCAACTTTTTCTAACTGCTCAAGCCATAAAGTGCTCTTTATGGCAGCACACTGGAAAATATAAAGACTATGCTGGACTAAATTGAGTGCAGTATATTTTGTGGCAGAAGAAAACATTGTACTACCTGTGGGAAACTCCTTTAAAAATAAAAGGTGCCCCTGAGACACAACCAGGGTAGAGCTGTTCCTAAAAGACACACATTAAACTGACTCATGTGTAACTTTGTTATTCTCAAAAAATTGCATATTATACTGTTCAGTAGTACTTAAATAAAATAAAGCCAAAAACAACCACTTATAAACAGTTTGCATAGTTTGTGAAATGAAAATGTATGTAAAGTACTCTAATATTAATAGTGTTATCACAATTTTTTAGATGATTTGAATGAATTGGATATTTTAACAGTTTGGTGTTGAAATGTTGCAGTGCCTAATAAATCACCGAATGAGATATCAAATAATAGAAATTTGAATTAATTTAAATGATAGCCAAAAGTACAAACATGACAATACAATGGAATGATCCATCCAAACACACTCAAGCACACTTCTGCTTGAGATGCACATTTAAGATGCTGACTGATGATGACGGCGATAAAAATGTTCCAACACACATTTTATTTGTCTTCAACAAAATACCATCTCAGATTTTCTCTCTTACACGATAACAATGATTGAGATCGTTTCCAATTCATTCTGGGCACTTGCAAAGCTTGTCCATCACTGTCTGAAAAAAGTTTAACTTACCTCCTCATGAATTGAAGGATGCAGGATGAACAGTGTCAGTAGTCAGCAGCGAGTCAACACACATAAGTCATCAACACAGTCAAATTCCACTGGCTTCATCAGTTCACCTAGAGAGCATCACCTGAGGGGCTCCCTGTCATAAATAGTAAAACTGACTCGGACATGTGCAGGGTTGCCCTTTAAAGAGAAGGAAGCTGTGCAGGCCCAGAGTCATTTATCCAGATCATGTCCTGCAACACATGCTAGAGTGCAGACAGAGGGGAAATCCCTGCATTTATTATTGCAGAATTATTTGATCGAATTTGGCGATTGGTTATAGTTCGATTATTTAATGCGCTAAGGATGTTTACAGACCGAACAAAATGTGACGCTTGCAATGTCCTCTGAAATCTCTTGCAGGTTTAACAACAGATCCGGGATAAAACATTTGAAAGAAATATCAGGCTTTATCTGGGGTAGTGGGAGGAAAGCTACACACCACCTGTTTTCATCAGTGTTGAGACAAGCGTCTATACTTTTGTCAGAAACTGGTATAGTGAAGGCTATCTATTTAAAATTAAGTAACGCAATTATTGAATTTGTAATGGGTGTATTAGTTGTCTGTTAAGCTGCAGTGAAGTTTTTATCCAGCTTCAAGTACAAAAATATACTGATCATTTATTGACCATGTGCTGGTGTGAAGACTTTCTCTTTATCAAAGAACTGTCATTTTAAACTTCTAAAGCTCCCAAATGTCGGACAGGAACTTTAATTCACGCTACTTAATTATTTTGGAATGTCCTCTGCTGCTTCACCTCCTTCCCTTACCCGGCCTACTGCTTCCTGCAGCTCCAAGTGCACAATCAAGATAGGAAGCCTGCTCACCTGGCTCACTCGTTCAGAACAAAAAGACCTGCCTGGTGACATGGTCGACACTTCATCTTTTAAAGTTTGGACTGTGTACATCAAAATAATAATAACATTCTAAATGACTCACAATTAAAACTATACATCGCAGTCCATGTTTGTCTGTCCTGATTGACTCATTGCATTGAGTTGATTCTTCGGCCAGATTATCAGAACATTACTCATCCTGAAATATATTATTATTAATTATTATTATTATTTCGTCCTACACTGAGTCACAGGTTCAAACACAAAATAATACATGTTTGTGGGCTTTAATAACACAATTAAAGCAAGAAGTTTCTTTCCATAATAACGTATGTCACAGTTATATGACAATATCTGTTAAATTACCATTTATTTGAATCATGTCTCCATACAATTGATCTAGGTGCATTGATCTACTGTATCCATTATATCTGCCTTGTCTATTGAATCATCATCTCATCTATGGAAGTCTTTTTGCGAGCCAGATTTAGTCTTTTATTCATGCAACATGCCTGGAACAATGTTTCTCATTTTGCCCTGATTTTGCACATGAAACACAAATTGCAGCCTGTGCTGAGATCACAGGCGCCAAGCTTTGGCATAAGCTGAGCTTTATTGCACTGGCAGCGTTGGGACATCTTGGATGTGATTAAAGCCACTCTCTTTTTTATACACGACAGACACGGTGTTGATTAAATGTCAAAACCTCTTTGGATGTTGTAAATCATCACGACCTTTATATCTCTATATCTGTTAATGGAAGCTATATAGATGTAGTTAGCACAAATGGTTAAATTGGATTAAGCAATAGACACTAATATTTTTTTGGGGGTGTTCAGCAACATAAGAATGGATGTTGTCTCTTCAAACACAGATTAGATTATAAGTGAGTGTTGCCACGTCGTATCATTTGGTCTTATTCAACAGCCATATGGTGACCTGAGATGTTCGACTTCTGCTTGTGTAACACTTTCTCAATTTCTTCTTTTAACACATCCCTCATCCCTCATGTTTCAGTGTGACTGCCGCCTGTAAAATGCACGTTGTTTTATTTCCGAGCAAGTAACATCAGGTGTTTCTACTTAAACTGCGCAGTGTCGGTGGTCTCCAGCCCCACATCCACTCTCTGTTTGTGTTGAGGTGAACTTCACTGTCGGGGACACGCTGCCTCTTCTTTCTTTACATCCACACACAGTGTTGAAAGTAATAAGAATACTATTCATCTGTGTCATCGTGACTTTAATATGGCACGTTGTGTTTTATTATCCTTCTTCCACAATGTTATGAACTCACTTCTTGTTATCAGACCTTAGTTCTCAGAACTCGAAAAAGTACTCATGATAAAATCTAACAATAAGAAAACAAGATTCACGAGTCCTCTACATCTGGACAACAATCCACGAGGCAGGTTGCATAACACATTTTCATTTCAAAACAAATAAAGTAAGGTAGGATGAGGATAAAAACCTTTTTTGATGGAGCTCAAAATTTAATATACTGCCTATTTCAGACTATTATGATGCTTCTCCTTTTTTATATTAATGCTGAATGCGTCAAGAACAGTTCAAATGAAACATATTATCAAACAATTTCAATCGGGCCTCCCACCGTTCGGTGCTCGGGCCCAAGTAAGACCGCAAAAGCCTGAGTGTCACACAAACTAAAGTGTTAGCCCTTCCAAATAAGCATAATGTAGCCTTCTTCATATCTCTAATCCAACTCTTTTTCTTCGTCATTTATAATCCCCCCATGTCTTAGGTATGCAGAGGAGAGAGAAGATTCATGATCATCTCTGTGCTTCAGCTGCCAATTCTAATCCCCTTTAAATCTTGTGTATTATGCAATTCAATATAAAGGGCCAAAATAAAGAATATTGCCTTATGACGCTGACAATTATTTAAAGTCAGTGACCGTATCTCCATGTCTGAACAAAAAGCTAAGGATACAAACAACAGTTTGTCTTCAATTTGTCTATAAACTGAGACAACAAAATAAATCATCTATAATTGTCCAGCAGATTGCTAATTTTCACTGCTAAAGCTGAAGTTCTAATGAAAATATGCAAAAACAACAGAGTCAAATAAAATAAGACACAAATTAGTTTCTCGAAACTGACATAAAAATCCCCAGGAAGACTTGGCTGATACTCCCTCCATCATTTAATCTGACTTAACTCAACACTGATTTTGAAAAATAACCTGCAGTACTTCTGTATTTCGTGTCCAAGCACAGTTTTATTTCCAAAGCTTAAGGACACTTTATTGTTCCAGTGCTCAGGGGCAGCTTTAGTGCCTTCTGTTGGCTCAGATGTGTTTTCCATGATGTTAGTAGTATCCTTCATCCTCTCAGGCTCCTCCCTGATAGCTTTTATTGACGGGATTGGGACAGTCCGTCCTGTTTTCTCACCCTCCTTTGAAAGAGTTTACTCCGGATCTATTTTGAATAAACTAAAAACTTTTACTACATTGATTGCAGCTGCTCTTGTTCTGTAAGCTCGAGAAGTTGTTTGGACAGGCTATATATTATATATATATTTTCCATCTGCATGTAGAATTTAGTGGAAATGTGCCAAAATACCTAAAAAAAACTCATTGTTCACTGAGTTCAAGTCCTGAAGAGGTTGACACTATACTGCAGCTTTTCAGGGGCACCCCTGAAAAGCTGCACTGACTCCATGTTCACTTTCTGATGCTTATGTCTGTCAGTGTTGGTGACGGAACTCAGTTTTACTCATGTCCGTCACTTTTAACTTTGTTGACATGCTGTTCTAGCTTCCTGATTTGACTCATGAAGTCTGTGTCTTGACTAGTTTTGAATATTTACTCTAAACTCATTCTTCCTGACAAAGACCTCTGAGAACTTTAACTCCTTCCACTCCAGAAAACATACAGCGACCACATCTAGAGGGAAACATAATAATGACCATAAAGCCCTTTTATGTAATTGCAGATGGGAATTTCCACTAACAAAACCATGTCCAACAAAAAACAATGTTTTAGACACCAAGTAACACATTTTCATACAACCAAATTAAAGAGGGAGCTGTAATGACAGCTGTAATGACATTACATGAACTTATTTAAAAAAAAAAAAATTGTTTAGTATTTCTTTAAATTGATGTGGTATAGCTTGAAACATTAAAATGCCACAATATCCCCATTTGCACAGGCTTTATAAAGTCATTACCATTGATAGAAGAGACGAGTGAAAGTGATGGATACGTAGACATAAAGCATATTTTTAATTTAGAATTATTTGTAGGAGTTGCAATTACATTTGAGTCTATTTATTTGCTGCTTAAAAAAACAGCTTCACTTTGTGGAGTCATTACAAGATTCCCAGACAACCAGTAGAGACTGAAACAAATCGCAGAAATAGTTCAGTGCAATTTATCCGTAAAGCCTTAAATTGTTGTTTTTACTTTTTGGTTTAGTTCAGATTCAATGAGACAAAGTTTTGATTAATGAGCTTTATGGTTGCTGGTGTTTAAGTTATTGTTACCATTCAGACTGTCCAGTCGAACACAAGCCTATAGATCAGGGGTGTCCAAACTTTTTATCCCTAGGGCCACATACAGAAAAATATTTTAAGGTCTAGGCCACTAACGCCGCCACGCCCCCCTGCCCTGGAGCGGACTGTTGACAGTGCGCCTCATCGCGTCGCTAAGGGTGGGGGTGTGGCGGCGTTCTGAGGGACAGCTGACAGGTCAGGGGTGACCTGCCACCTAGTGTCTAAACTGAGAAGTACAATACAGTGGGCCATAGTCCATTACATTACAATTCATTTAGCTGACGCTTTATTCCAAAGCGATTTACAATCAGTGCATTCAAGGGTACCCGAGGGTACAAACCCAGAACAACAAGATTCAAGAAAGTACAATTTCTTCAAAAATAGAGCAAAACTACAAAGTGCTATAAGTAAGTTCCATTTAAGTGCTACTTAATTGTTAGTTTAAATCAAATTATTATTATTATTTATTTTTTTAATTTTAATTTTTTGGTGGCAGGCTAATTAAAAATGGCCGCGGATGGCCCGCGGGCCGTAGTTTGGACACCCCTGCTATAGATTGTTTTTGCAGGAAGCTTATTGCAACTCAAGGTTAGATTTTGCTACTGGTTTTATTTACTAATTAGATTCTATCAAATTGGGGTAAAACATCAAGATTGACAGCTGAGACTGACCTGTGATTGGTCGAGCCTCTGTATCGATGGGACCCTGCTACCGCGTCTTGATCCCCCAATTGCTACTGCACAGAGTCTGTCTCCAAAGGAAATCATCGGCAGAATATGTCAACGTGATATCTGGGATATTTTGGCTTCATTTCTGGATTATGTGAGGAAAGGGAGATAGACGTGGCCCTTCTTCGATTGCCAATGTTTCTTGTTTTACCTTGATGGTTGAAGGTGGTTGTCTATTACCACAACCACTTGTTCATTATTGTAACAATGATGATAAAGGTTGTCCAACCTTAAGTAAGCACGTAGTTTAACCCAATCCGCAATTCTTCCTACACATAACCAAGAACTTATTGTTCCTAAAATCCAACCATACCACAACTGTTATACAACCTCAACCACAGTGTTACACATCCCTGATCTTAAAATCAAAAGAAATAGTTACGTGTCATTTAATGTGATAATTATTGGTATCGACTGAAGTGAAAATATTTATCTTAACTGAACAACAGGTACAGTGTTTTCAAATTACTCTGATTGGTTACGATTCGATGACCTCATGGGATATCGTATATATTTTCCCTCCTCCTCTTCCTCAGCGTGCCTGGCAGCTGTCCTTTATGCTGTTAAACCAGATCTCTGGTTTAATCATCACTCTGGGATACATCAAAGCTGAAATTCTTGGATGGGTTCCACATCCAGCATTTTCTGCTTGCTCAGTCGATTGAACTGTTTGCAAGGACTGTAACACTTTGTTATGACCTGTTAAACCAAAGAATTACAGTGGTCAGATCAGAAGATTTTCAGCTGCAGTGTGTAAGCCATCACAGCAGAATGTTTATCAATTTGGGATACAATGCATGACTTTAAAAACTGATATTGCATATTAGCAAGCATTAAGGATAAGATAATAAATCCTCTCTGTGGGATTCCGTTAATCCTTAAAATTTCCTCACCATAGAGGCTGTTAATGTTCTTACTCTTACGTTTCCAAACTTTTTTTTTAGTTTAGGCCGAACCACCTCAATGAAGAATATCTCTGCTGACAGTATCGTATTGTCTTGAAGGCTCACAGACGTATAGTTCCACACTCTTATTTAGATTTTCATGGGGAAGCAGGAAGCAGTTAGCCAGCAACCAGATCTTAGTGATTGCTGGTGATGGTGATGATTTAAGGCCTCCTTTGCATCTGACATGACCATGTTTCTCATATCCATATCGTCGGTAGATGTGGTTTAACTTCAGAGGAAGAATCCCTTTCTGAGAGCGAACCCCTCTCTACACAGCTGTTCTCATTACAGCTGTGGTCGGTGTCCCCACCATCCGGAGACGTATTCAGATGTGGGAGTGGAGATTAATGGGAAAGAGTTTTGTTCAGTTACCATCGGCGCTCCGCTCACTATGAGACCACAGAGTGCGTATGTGTTTGGAAAACTAAGAAGCACGACGATGTCTCATTAAGGGATAAAGAACAACATCTGTCTTACTTTCAGCTCCATCGCTTGAAGAAGTTATATCTACTGATAAATGGAAATGTGGTTGAATGCAGTTCATTACTATTCGAGGGGATAGTGATTTTTATCATTCTTCAGTGCATTATGTGAGCATTTGCATATTTTTACACTGTTAATATTTGGTGCTGGCAGAAAAAGCATCACATTATGGGATAAGTGCACAGGCACACATATTCAAATTCAGGCAAATGTTAAAATTCCCTAAAGTTGAAGCAAACGGGAGACAAAGGTTTGCCATTGCTACATGTGTGTATGTTTGACCTTGCCATTGGGCCTGAACTAAACTTATAAGCTTTCTGTTAATGATTTGCAGGCAGGAGCTCAAGCTTGGGTTTGTAGATCTTTACGTAAAAAAATGATAGACAAAACAACACAACAACCTGCAACATTTATGGATTCCCAGTCAAATAAACTCATTGTAATTTCACATTGAGCAAAACCCCTTCTGCTGTTACAGTTGTTTCCATATGCGCTCACACTAGTTACTTTAATAATTCAGCAGATATATAGATAGTCCCTAAAGACATGAAAACATTCGCCTCACAAAATGGTTTGAACCTGTTTTGAACTCAGTCTGCTGGGATTGTCTGTCAATGGCGGCAGAGTTCACAGATATGTTTAATGATGAGAGAATTTGCATTGCAGCACCATGATATTGCATCAGCTTTCCAGAAAACCTTAAATAAAACAAATCTCTAAATCTCTAAATTCTATAGACAAATAAGCGTGAACAAAACCTGAAATAAAATAAAGTCCATTTAGATATGACCGGATTTTTTCTTTTATCCTTAAATGTATAAAATGCCTCTTCAGACCATTGAACTGTCAGACTTCTTGCTTGTGTAAAAGACAGAATCTGCTCCAGCTGCTGGAAAATAATTTTCCTTCCAGATGCAAGGTCTTCATTATTTATCCGTGCTGATGCGTCACATCCTGACTAAGACCAGTTACTGTAGACGTTGTCAATCATAGAAACATCATCTGTGGAGGGGCTTTTCTGCCAGAGCGTCATTAGTCAGAAAGTAAATATCGTCAGTACTGTCTGTGGGCTGTATGAGTGTTAGATGGAAAATGATACTATGGCAGAACAGAGATCAGGAGGAGGAGGTAAATGACTCAGTCCTCCTACTGAGGATGAAAATGCAGATTTGGTCATTTCAAGGGGAACTCTGATTTTACACATCAAACTCCTCTAGGTGTACATGTGAAATGAATAGGCTCCTGAGGGAATTGAGGGACGTCTGATAAATTGCTAGTGATGGTAACATTGGAAGCATCGTGAGTAGGGACAGCAAAGTTAAAAATGAAAAATATCTTGAGTTTGGATCTAGAAAGTGATCCGATTGCCAGACCAATGTAGCCGGTTCGTCATGTCTGCTTAGGGTAAGCACCGTTTGATCAACTTTACCTTTTCCGCTGTGTTTCCTAGAGTGTCACGTGTGTCCTTGGTGTGACTATCCCTGTGTTTGAGCTATGGCTCCCACTGAGTGGCAGGGCTTCACCATGTCAACGAAATGGTATGCTAAAGACCCCAATATGATTAAGTGCACAGATAATAGTTACGTTATTTAGATTTGGATCGTTGTTCCACAGTCGTCTCTGCCTTGCCTCAGCCTCCCGCTGTGCTCCAATCCTTCACCCTGTTCTGCTGCCTGCTTCACTAAAGCCTTCCAGTACCTCTGCCAATTCCAGCTCCAAGATCTCCCCAGCTAAGCCATCGGATCCATCTACAATTCTTTCATAATAAATTACCCTTAAAACCATTCCTCAACTTCTGGCTTGTATTTGCTGTCTGAGTCCTGAAAGAGAACTGTTGCAAGTGGCTGGAGGCTACATTAGCTTCTAGTAGCACAACATATCTCCAACCTCATTTTTGGTGACACAGTTGTGTTGTATTTGATATATACATGTGCCGGGTTTTGACAAGAAAGAAGATACTTTGATCCTTTTGTTATTTAACGCTGTCGCCCTAAACCCCACCAACACCCTCTCCGAAAAAATTACATTCGCATAAATTATAATAGTTTTCCCAATTACACTGCGGTGTCAAACGTAAGCGCTGGCTGGATCGAGGTCAGAGGCAAATGTTTTTAATGACTGAAGCATTGCATTTATTAGCGGCAGTGGATTTCCCACAGAGGTGGTCAGGGTGGATGGTGCCTGGGTGGGCAATCAAACATGCGAGCACACATTCCTGGCATTTAACTTAGTGTGTGAAACTTCTGCTGCTTACCTTGCAAAGCCACCACGATTACTTTGTTGTAAAGTTGTTGTAAAACCCTGTCTCTTGTGGAGACAGGATCTGGACCCTATTTCATGTCTCAATGTTACCTGAAGCAACATGCCCCCACTCCTTGTATCGTTTTGATGCTGGACTGTTCGGTCTGAAAAGTCGCTAACTGCGACTTGTAGGACCTGACGACTGATTCACACCTGCAGATAAATAGATGGTTGAAGGCAAAACTATCCCCAGCCCTGAAAAAACCCAGCTACTTGAAAGTCTGTTAGTCTAAGTGAGCCTGTCTTGTTGAATAGAGTAAACCTCCCACGTTGGGAAAGATGAAAGGTTTAAGAAAGGTCTATAGAATATCTTTATTGAGGTAATTGAAGGTTTCTGTTATGGACAAATTACAGGACAACTGGTACAACTAGCTACTGCACCTGTATTGTACTATAAATGCAGATAAGTAAAAACTTCACACACTATTTGTCAAACGGCTGAAGGCTGGAGGTCCTGTTTTCAGGAAGTCTCCGTAAAGGAGGGACAAAACTCAAAGTAGCTCCTTTCAGCGAGCTGCTGTCCAACAATGTTTCTCACAGTGTTACCCCATTTTTACACAATTTCATGCCAGGATTTCCATTTTATGTGTCACACCGTTTGCGGGAGCGGAGCATCTCGACATGTGGAACCAATTTGCCACGAACTAATGAGTTTCACAGGTGGTTGGAGTCATTGCGTGCTACAGTGTGGACGGGAACAGAGAGCAGATACTGCAGTTTGGCAGAGGTAACTCTTGCCTCAAATGTAAGTGAGGGCACACACGTATAAGGCTCCATTTTTACCTCCGATATTGTTTATGATCAGACGTTTGTACTGCAGATTTCAGAATGTTATGTAAACATCACATGTGTAATATTTTATCTGAATCAAAGTGTAATTTACCTTTAATCGTTTGAACATGAACAATGTATCTGTAACTAGCTGCTGAGAACAGTAGAATTTGCAGTGTGATACACGTGTACATAAATTGTACAGGCAAGATAATGCTGGTGATGTGTGACTTTTCTGCTCAGGAAATTTGTGTAACACCACAGCTGTTTCAAGGCCATTGCAAACTATAACGGATAGCTTTAGCCTTGGGAAAGAGAAAGAAATGAGAAGGGGGAAAATAGAATATTCTGTGAATGACTCACAGTGTGTGAAGGGCGGAGTGATGTCAGCCCAGTCTTCACAGCTGAGTGTGTGTGTGTTTGTTGGGGGTGGAGAGGGGGGCACCATGAGTATCACTGGGGCCTTCTGGACCCAAGCTGTTGTTCTGAGCGCAGATTGATACAGTTACAACCACGCGTGCATTCACACAAAGAATACAATGTAATCCACACACACTTCGAACTTCTCTTCACTTGTTTGTCGTCGCTGGAGTGGACAGTGTGCAGCAGAACGTCAGCTGTCCTCAGACAGGGGTCACTCACTGACACAGACACTCACTTTAATCTCAGATTGTAGGCAGTGAGCAGATAAACATTTTCATGATTTTTGAGCTTTTCTTGGAGAAATTGATTAAAATGAGCTCCCTGCTCAAGACTGAGCTTTCCAGTAACTGTATTTAAAATGTATTTTAAGTGTTGGCCTAGACAGTTCTGTGGGTCTGAAACTGTTATGTCACTCCAGTAATCCTTGTTTTAATATAATGTCATTAAACTTGATATGCAGAGATGTAATACACTGCAATCAGCACTGTATTGAAATACCAAAGGAAAACTATGCTAAAGTTTTGATTAAAAAAAAAAAAAATCATTTCCAGTTGTGGCTCAGAGTACTGGTCGGCCCAGATGTTTCAGGTATTTTCACTGTTCAGGAAGTTGGAGAATGCCTTATATTTATATATATTGTGTGGTATAAAGTGTGAGTGTGTGCATTTGTGTGTATGTGTGTGCAATATTTTAACACATCAACCATTTCCCCTCAATGTTCGTTTCATCTGATATGTCTGTTTATATAAAAGGGAAATGTCTTTTAACCAAAAAAAGAACATAATGGAGCATGATGAAACATTTATGGACATGCAGAAAGCAAAATGGATGCTTCTGATTCAAAATTCATTACTTGATGTAAATTTAAGTCAATCTTATTCATAATAAGTAAAAATGAAGAAAAAAAACCACATACAAAATCACAAGCTTTTACCTCTTGTATCAAGGGGTTCACAGCAGTAGAACACTGGTGTAGTTCACTGGTAACATTTTCTTTGGAATGAATGTCAAAGTCATTTGCTCCAGATAATCCAGATAATACAGCGGGAGACTATCCGGAGAATTCACCACGGGCGATTGGGTGAGTTAATTTCTCGGTAGAAAAAGAGGATGTCAAAGATGATGTCAAATAAGACATCAACTTGGAAAGACAACGAGATATGAGAGTTTTTGGCGATGAGGGCCAATGCCAGTGTTGATGTGCTGGAAATAAAAACGCCTTATTTCCACAGAAGAACTTATACGTCATGTCCTGCCTCCTTTTTGCTCTACCCTGATGCCACCGCTGGCCTGAATGCTCTGGAGATTTCCCCATTGTTGTGAACAATCTCCTGCTCTGTTCTGAAAGGCAAAGTAAAGTCCAGGCCAAGTTGTGCAGATATAAGCTCATGTCTGTTGCATTATATTGACAGGAGACATTAAACAACATTAATTATTATGAGTTATAATTAAATTATAGATGACAAGTATAAGTCTAACTTTCTCTAGTTAAATCTTGACCAAGTGGCTACGGCTAAAGCGCATTGCAAGGTGGCACATCCTCTACGGTAGTTTGACTAGTTTGACAGTTTCAAGGTGGCTATACACTGTCATCTTACATTAATAATTAAATCTCAATGGGCAGCTGTTCTAGTGCTAGTGCCCTGAGAAAGAAAAAAACTCAGCTTTTATAAATCCGCTCTGTGAAAACAGGACAATTCAACAGCTGCACTTCATAAACGTTGTTGCGAGGCAGTGTGGTGACTTGGCTCTTATTTTGAATAACATGCTTTGCGTAGAAAAAATCCGTTCAGCTAATAATCAAAAAAGACAGCTCACCACTGAACAAATTCAAACACATTCCTGCATCACATTCTGCTGGTTGCACATGAGCTTTTCAGCGGGTGAAAGGAAGACGGTGGAGGCAGGATTTCCTCCAGGATGATCATTAGGTGCTATATGCATAGGAACAACCGTCCAAACTAAATACGTTGAACAATGTCCAATTGTTGTGCTATTGGTTTTTAATGGATAATTCATTTGGAGGTCCCACTGAAACTGCTGTGAATGAGTCACTTCTTCACTGACCCAGTTATTTTTCGAGAGTGGTGAAAATAACCAGGTTCCGTTTGTTTCTCACCATGACAAATTCTTTTTTATCTTCACTGCTCCCTTTAATTACTTCGCTATGCTCTCTTTCTTCCTTAATCCTCTTGTCATCTTTGAGAGGCAGCATGATGACATCATAATCTCCGTCTCGACGCTGCCTTTATATTCCACTGCTCTAATCCTGCTAATTGCTGTACCTTCAGTTGTCCCCATTGACCTCTCTCTTCTGAAACTGGGTGTGTAAACTGGCAGCTTCTTTTTCGGCTCAGCAGTGACGCTGCTTTGATGACATATCGTCACAACCTTAAACTGAATATTTACTAAACAGAGGAATCTCCTTCCTGAAACATATTGTTCAATCTCACCCCGTCTTTTGTCTTAACTTTATCCCATTGGTAATCTGCGAGTTGACACAAATGCATTGACTTTATCTCCTGTCCAAAGCTAGTGTATTTACACAACCTTTCATTATACCTTAGAATTCAGTAAATTAGTATGATCAAACATTTTTTTAAAGTGTCAAAATTATTAGACACAGAAAATAATCCAAAAATCAAGTATTTTTTTCAGTGAGCCTTAACTCTTCACAGTTGATGACCGTGGACACATTTCAAAGAAGTGTAACCCATCTCTGCTAATTTACAAACCTTGTGTTTGTAGTTAGTTATTAACCAGGAGGTTGTTTATATAAATTTCCTTCAATTAACCTTTAACTAATGGGATGGTTAGACACAGTCCATTCAGCACCACTTATTTCAATGATGCACGAAGGAAATTTTGCTTCTATTTAGTTCTTTAATCTTTTAACATCCAAGGAGGTTGTTTTCATCAGCATTTATTTGGTATTTAGCAGGATTATGCAGAAACTACAGGACAGGTTTCCATTAAACTTAGTGGAAGGATGTGGTATGGGTGAGGAAATAGATTGTTAAATTTGAGTTTGCATCTGGATCGGGGGTTGATAATTGTTTTACACTTTCTTCAGCATTGTGAGATAGGGCAGTTGTCAACATTTTCCTTGACTTCTCAGAGAGTAATTAAGGGATACTGATGACATTTTTTATTTATGAGTAAGTGCAATTTGGTGCAGATCGAAATAAATCTGGATCTTGTGAATTTAAATGTGGCTTAATAAGAGGACAGACTTACACAAAAATGCTACACAAGCTGTTGCTCTTCATTCTAGTCATGTTGTGTGTAATGATAGTATAAAGATATAAAGTAAATAAATCGATTATTAATTGTGTGTTAAATTCATTCTAAGCTCTAAGTTAAATGTTGCTCGATGTTTTCCCGCAATATAAATGTCTATTTAAATGTTAGTTTAGATTTGTTGACCATATTCCATTTTACCTCTTTAACTCTTCAACTAAATGGGTCATATGCTGATGTTAGTTTTGTTAGTGTTTAGCTCCATAGCACATGACCAACTAGTCATTGGATACAAATGTTCAAAAGAAGTCCAATGTTAGAACTAGTTAATGTGGGGGAACCAGACACATTTTTAAATCCATGATTAATGCAGAACTATGCAGAGATGAAGATAAAATATTTCAGATATCAATGCTGTCATTTGAAGCCAGAGTCTGCACTGTAGTAATCGGTGGATGTCGCCACTAGCAAGGTCCTCCGTGCATTCCCAATCGTGAGTCAGTCAAACGTTTATATAACTTCAGATAACTAAATAAAAACAATCTTACTGGAAAATGTAACACTTCAGTGTGATTAGAAATACATTGCATGATAAAAAAAAAAATTTGAGAGCCTGCATATCGTCCACCTTTCTATACAGTCTGTCTGGGAAAAAATACACATCACTTCCTCTGCTGCTACTAAAACTGCCTCCTGTACCACCTCAACCATGTTGATATATATATTGTACAGTGAAACAAAAGAAGGCAAAAGGTGAGGTCAAAAAATGTTAAAGTGCTCAGAGAAATCCCATGAGATTGACCTCAGGATGTCAGCTGCAGGTCTAAGGTATGCAGGACGTCCCCAAAGACACAGATTTACTACTCTATCCTGTGTTGACATACATTCATGCCCTGATGTCATCCCCTTATCTGGAACACAGGCCCAGAACCAAAACCACACCTGCATTAAGGGAAGCCAGAGATGTGTGTGTGCTGAAAGCACCCTGAGCTGCTGTGACAGCCATAATCAAGACATCCACATCTGCTCTGGATGAACATGAGTCTTTGGCTGTCAGCCAGATAGTGCCTGTGGGTCAGGGCACTGCAGGGGTATTGAGTGAAGGACACAAAAGAGATGAATATCCTGCTTCACATGTGTGCACTTGATAAGCTGTTTGATCTGGCCTTCTCTGTAAAATACACCTCTGAAGAACACAGTGTGAGGCTCTTCATCTGCCTTGCTCTGAGATTTTTAACGGTGGATTATGAAAATTAGAGGATCTGCAAAAGAACATATTAAGAAAGCAAATATTAAACGAGTAATACCAAAGTCATTGTAGGATATTTAAGCTAATGAATGTCTTCAGTTTTTCTTATACTTGTCACCAGATATGGTTGATTGTGGATCATTAACTCCGCCAAGGAGGTCATGTTTTTACCCCTGTCTGTTTATTTGTCGGTTCATTGGTTTGTTTATAAGCAAGATTGTGCAAAAAATACTGGACGGATCAGGACAGAACCCATTAGATGTTGGTGCAGATCCAGGAATTAATTTGTCACTTCCTTTAACATTGCGAGATGAGGTGATTTTTGACATTCTCACTGATTTCTGCGAGAAATTGTCCTGGATCTGGGCTTTGGCAGAGGAATTCGCTCTACTGAGTGCCACTCTTGTTATATTTCTGCATTGGTGAACAAGACTGATAGAAATGAAGTTAAACGTGTTTTTAAACATAGCTATTTTTGCAACCAAAAAGAATGATATGGACAAAAGGTAACCCTGCATATACCAAGCGTAATCTGTCGGAATTGATGTAATGGAGCATTGATGCACCATGTGTCTGGCTATCAGCTGACTCATTCTTATGTATATATAACCTGCCACTTCTTATTACTCTGAAGATTACACATCTGGTTTATTATCTTCCCTCAGATCTGTGGCTGCCCTCCCATCTTAAAATGCTATGACTTTGAGTGTGTTTACTTTCACTCAGCAAGACCCAAAAAAGTGACACTGGCAACTGAACAATAGCCTTAAATACATCTTTCCAAAACATCCTCATTTGGCTTTGATCAGTGTTGTAAAATCAGTGCTGTATATTAAAATGACTCTACTATGGTTTCTGACCTTTTAAGATGAGCCCTGCTTTTTTTTAATAGCAGATATTTTTCCTGTGTTTAAACCCAATTTAAGATTGTCATTATTACGCTTGTGACTATGTGTTGTAATATGCCAAATGTAATACAAAACATTGCCCTACATGCAACGTGATTAATCATCACCACTTCCAGAGGTCTAAGGAATAGTGCTTGAATACAGGCTAGGCTTGTATCATACGGAAACCTTTATGTGTCAAACAAACATGAAGCTGCTATAAACGTCCCAGACAACCCAGTAATTAACTTGTTCTTCACTACATCCTTTTGCTTCTCTAATGGAACATAACAGTTGATGTTCCAAATGACTAATACTCTATTTAAGTTAACGCCAGAGTCTTGTTTTTTTTCCAAAAGATCCTTCTTCTTGTATTAATGGGAGGAAAGTGTCATTCCAGTTTTGTATATTCTACCTTCAGAAGGCATACAGTTTATTGTATGTTTATTCTGACATTTATGCTCAATTGAACAATAATTTGTAGTGAGGCTATATTCCTGCGTGATTCATGAGGAGGAAGACATTTGTCACAGAGTTAATATCTCAACGTTTCTCTCTTTGACTTTGATGAGCCACAAAACCTCACCACAGTCAGTCCTATCTATGTCACTAACTAACCACTTCCCATGTTTGTCTTTCTGTTTCGGCACACAATTAAGCTCCATATGGGAGAAATTGTATCAGTGGTATGTTGTGCTGGTCAGCACTGACGCCTCACAGCAAAAAGCTTCCAGGTTCGAATCCCAGTTTGGTCGGAGTCTGTCTGTCTGTGTGGGGTTTGCATGTTGTCCGCTCTTGCACAAGTTCTCTCCGGGTACTCCGGCTTCCTCCCGCAATCCCAAGACATGCAGGTCAGCGTCAGATTCATTGGAGAATCTAAATTGGCTCTGTATGTTGGCCCAGTGATACGCTGGCTACCTGTCCAGGGTGTACACCTCCTCTCGCCCAATGTCAGCTGGGATTGGCTACGGTGCTTAACAATAATGTTTATTTGACACAAAGAGACACATAAGTTGGCTTCTTTCCAAGAAAAGTTTATATTGCAACTTTTATATCCCAAGAAAGAATTATTTATTAACTCAAAAAATATTGTATGTGTTAAAAATGGTTGGTGTTGCATATCGCCAGTAAAACATAACGTCAAAATATAGTTAAAGCATTATTTGAATTTTACAATGTTAACAAAAGACAACCAATATAATTTATCACATTATTTCCATGGCTCAGCAAGACTACAGACCAGTCTGCTTTGTATCTCGCATTGTAAAGCTGAATAATGAGGGGAAAATCTTGTAATAGTTCCACATTTATTAGACCACATGTGCTTTAAAAAAACAAACACAACGCATGCTGTATGAAGCAATTAAATGAGAAGCATGCCCTGACATAACAAAATAAATAAACAATAATATTGATCCTGTGAACTGATACTTTTAGGTTTCGGTCCCACTGATGGTATCAGGCTGGAATGTGAACTCTTCACCCAGCGCTATACATTTTGAGGACCTTTCAAAACACTATATATACAGCAGACTCCCATACTGAGAAGGTTGACTTGTTTTCAGAGGAAACAAAACAGATTGTTATTGTTGGAAATAAATCATATCCGTTATGAATAAATGGAAAACAGAAATCTTGCCGGCTGGATGATTTCTTCAGACAGGCTGTTGGCTATTAAATCATGAGCCATCGCAAATAAAAGAATATCTAAGGGAGCTACATGTCTGTTTAAAAGGCCATGAATCTGATTTTATAAAACTTTTAATAAAAACTTAAAACTGGTGTTGAATTGTAGTCAAGCCTTTGGATGCAGTAGCATTGATTTACCATTAAAAGCTGAAAAAAATGTTAAAACGAGCAAAGAAAATATACATACTATATATATACTATATACCTTTAAATTTTTCTCAAATTTAAAGTCTCAAATGAAATTAAATCAATGCAACATTCGAATTAAGCAACCCGTAACACACTTGAGTCTACACTGGTGCTTGTGGCGAGCCAGACCACGCAGCCGGAGTGTTTGTCTTCTTCGTCTTTAAGCAATTTCACTCCCAGCCCACTGTGTCACGACCTTGACTCCAGGGACAACTCCCAAGTTCTCAGCTAAACCAGAAACATCAATCTGACTTAAAACTTTGAAAGAAAGAGTCACGGTTTGAAAGAACTCTGGCTCTACTTTTTTGGTTTTCTGACCACCAGGCCTACCTTGTGTGTGTGACATTTATCAACCCGAAACTCAGTAAAAGCACCCAGGGAGACTCGCCAGCCGAGGCAAAGCTCCAAACCATAAACTGGCCAAAGTCATCTTTAAATGTGGCTGGGAACCTCCCATGAACACTCACACAAGAAATTGTGATAATAACAAATATCACTTTACAACTCATATTTTAGGATTGAAATCTGCAGTTGGCTTCAGATCTTATTCCCTGTGGATGATGGATTTTTTACTGCTGACAACTCAGATAATGTAATGAGAACGAGATGAGTATCTCTATAATCCTTTTATTATAAGCCATCCTGGAGTAATGCAGGGTAATAAACAGATATCGTCCGCTTATGTAGACAAAAGCAGCCAATTTTGGACCATGTTGCTGTCGGGAGAGACAGGGTCTGGAGATTTCTTGAGGTAAAGCATAACGTGGCATTTGTGTCCAATAGCAGTTCACATTGAACATCTGCACAGACAGTGTTCCACCATTTCAAATTTGAGCTGACTTAAGGATAGATTGATAAAAGGTCTGTCCATGCAAAGTCTGCGCATGTTCTCATGGAGCTTTATCTCCATTTTATCCACTCAAAACAAAGAGACACAAAACAGCTCAGTTCTGCTTTGTGTCATCTGTGTGTAGAGAAATGCCGTTTGGTTGAGCTGAGCCTTAATGTTTTTTCTTGGTTGTAATACAAGTGTGTGTTCTGCACAGCTAGAGTAACCATTAATGTAGGTGTGAAGTGAGCGTGAACAAATTAGAAGAATTACAAACATTTTCTTCGGGCGTTGCTGCAGTGTCGCCTTACAGTAAGAAGCCTGTAGGTTCGAACCTGACAGCTGACCGGGGCTTCTCTGTAAGATGTTTGCATGTTATTCCTACGTCTGTGTTTTCTTTGAGTACTTTGGCATCGTCTTTCTGACACCTCAAAAACTTGCAGGTAAGGTTAATTGAAGACTCTAAATTGCCCCTGGATGTAAATTTGGGAGTGAATGGTTATTTGTTCCTTTAGGCAAATGGCTGATTTTAGAAGTTTGAATCCGAAGTTCGCCTTTCAAGAACGAAGCAGGAGATTGTCAGGATCAGCTGCGTTCCAACAACAGGACAATGTGTGGAACATTCAGGCGAGGGGTGTCTTCTGGGGCGGGACATTACGTATAAATGTCACTGTTGAAGGCAGTGTTTGTGTTTATAGGGCACATCAACACAGCATTGCTGCTATCGCTGTTAAAACCAAAAGCTTCTGAACACACATCTTTCAAAGTGGAGATCTTTGTTGGAGTTTTCTACATGTACAGCACCTCTTCTTCATTCTGACATATTTCTGAATTTAAAGTTTGGTTTTCGTCCCATGTTAAAAACATCGTCAATACGCCCACTTGCTAGCTGTGACAACTTTCCTGCTGGGTTATCACATGAACTCATATTAGGGGGTTGGCAGGAAAGGTGTTCTAGCTAACTCTTGAGTTCTGCGTTGTCACACAGATCCCATCCGGAAAATTTCCTAACATTTTTGGGATTTACACAGCTTTTTTTTTTAATTACCTAAAACAAGATAATATCATTTTAAACAAAGCTCTCAAAGTGACCACAAAAACTCTGTATGCTAAAGGAGGTTCAAGAACTTTTAGTAAATCAATCTTACACAATGTTTTTCCCATCCAAGGTCACAGCAAAAGTGTACACCATATATAGTAATTCTGATTTCTACATGTCACCCAGTTCAACTTTTTTCCACTGATGTCCTCTTGTGTGCATGGATCTGAGCACTTTCTCAAATGGGTCACCAGAGGCGTTTTGGGGGAATATACAACCAGGGGGATTTTTTCCAGTGTGTTCTCTGAGGAAAAAAACAAGAAGCAGTTATTCGTCCATAAACATTGGATGATGCCCCAGGGCAATAGCAAACGCTGGCCACACAATAACTGATTTGAAAGATCTTTTTTTACCTCCAATGAAAATAAAACATTTGTTTGAGTGGTGAAGTCGCGGTTTTGTGTTCTATTCAATTTGAGTTTCCATAAACTGCTAATAATATCTCTAACTAACTAAAACTGTGTCATGCATTTGCATCTTATAATTATACCACAGGGTTAAGGCATATTTTTGGGTGGTAATGACTCTTGCCTCAGCAATGTCTTTCTTTCTATCTGTTCATCCCATTCTTGCGGGAGGAATTTAACAACAGGGCGGTAATTCTAGTTTTAATAGTTTATTGTTTTTGTGTCTCCTTTGTTCTTTGAATCAATGTAACAGAACAGCATGTCTCTCATAGTCACTTCACAGGTAATTTGTTTCAGGCAGCAGCTTTCAAAACACGTCTGACTCCCACGGTGGCTTCATTCGAAGCAGAGATATCAATACTCAAATATGCATTATAGTGACATTTTTGTAAAATTAATTAGAGAGAATGTTTAAGTTGTCATTGACAGGCCAAATGAAGCATAAGGAACAAGCATCAAACAATGTCGCAAATTAGCCAGGATCACTCACATGAGAAGTAGTACATACTGCACTAAGTGCTTTTAACATAATGATGAAAATGAATATAAGAAAGTGACTCTTTACCTCTGTAAAAACATCACTAACTGTAAAATACATAAATCTATGTTTGCCTTCAAAATCCACAACGTCTCCATAGTTGGCAGTAACTCTACAATTCATTACATTAGTGGTGCAGTGAGGGAAATAAAAGGGGTATCATTAACGTATGTTTTACTCTATTTTGTTCAATTAATCAGAAAAGTAAAGATGCCTTTGAGGAGTAAGTCAATGTGATTTTAAGTGCTTTGCCTGGACCCAGAGACACTTTATCTATATAAAGATGGAAGACGTGACAGCTCAGCAAACTTGAAGCCAAAGTGTCAAAATCATCATCTTGCAGTGTAGTTCATACACCCCCCCCCTCAGCAAAAGTAAGCCAAAGTCTCTCAATCGTCATCTTGCTGTAAAATCTTCATCCATATTAGGGACTTGGACATGGGCCAATTTTTCCTGTCATTTTTTAACAGCTGAGACTGGCTCCTGATTGGTCGAGCATGTGCATTGCCGGGACTTTGCTACCGCGGCTTGATCCCCAAATTGTTACTGCCCAGACTCTGGCTCCAAATGTGCTAAATGGCAGTGTTTGTATATCCAAGCACATTTTGGAAGTGGCAATGTGTCGTCCATCTTTTTACAGTCTATGCCTGGAATGGTTCAATTATACAGCACCAACTATTAAAATATAATGTTTTAGGAGTTTTGACGTAATTATCACTGTGTCTCCGTTGGCTTCCCGTTAAGTTCTGATAATTCTTAATTACTCTCAGATAAAAGTTTATCACTAGGAACCTGGGTGGGATTTTCCTCCTTTTGTGGACTTTTTAGTCATTCTAGCTCTCCGTTAGTCAGTTCGCTCCAACACTTGGGTCCAGAGTGATCCTTACTGTTTGATGGTTTGCTATAAAGCTTGCTCACATCCTGAAGACATTAATGACCATGTGACCATGAGGTTCACATTTGTGGTTTTGAAATATGAAATATACCAGCAAATCTTGCACAGATACTCGTGTTCCCCTCAGGATTGACCATGACAATGGCGATCCCTTGATTAGTCAGCCCTTGCCATCATCTTGTGAATATTTTAATGTGTCAAAACTCCAGTGCATTAATGACCAGCATCTTCAGCTTATCAAATATTAGAATGGTAGCATGCGTAATTAAGACACTGAACACAGTAAACATTAAACTTCATACATTAGCTCCTGGCATTGTCGCTATGAGCATTTTGTAATGCTGACATTGGCATTTAGGCCAAACTATTGCAGTGCCAGCTTCAAAGAGCTGCCAGCATTGCTGTAGACTTTTGCTCATAAAAATGATCCTTCGAAGGTTTTCAGTTTCAGGAAGAAAGCCTCTCATTTTATCACTCGATTTCAGGCTCCCAAGGTTTCCCAGTATTTAAAGCTGTATCACCACCACACTGTGTTTCCAGGGAAGACTTTAAGAGTAGTTCTATTTAAACTCTTCATGCAAAGGTTTTTGGTTGAAGTGATCAACTTCCTCAAGAGTCTAGATCTTCTGTATCTAGAAAACAAAATGCCTTTATGTGCCACACAGGTATTCAATGCTTGAAATACTGCATCTGCTTGTAAAACCTGTTCACACCTTTCTATCTGTCCCACTGGAAATTAACTTTTAAAGGTTGTTTTGAATCTGCCCCTGAGCCCTCCGACACTCGGCCTCCGCACAGTTGTTGGTCCCCTTCAGTTCAAAAGGAACCTGAGAGAAGAAAACAGCCACTATTCATCATGAGCTCAATCATTACTCATGTTGATCTTTGACTTTCAGTGCTAGAGAATAATATTCTGAAGCAGGTCTGATAAAGACGTCTCGCAAGAGGAAATACTTGCAGAGACTGAAGCACCCCCCCCCCCCCCTCCAAAAGAATAGCTCAAAGTGCACCTGAAAATAATTTATCATGTCTTGTTTCCACTCCTTTAGAAACCATATTGCATGTGCAACAAGAAAAACCATTCAACTGTTATTGAATATATCTTAATACTTTTGGCAGTACTTGATGTGGTCTACATAGAAAGAGAAAGAGTTTGTGATTTACTATATCATTTTTGTTTGAATATTAAAATGGTGGATTGATCAAAAGAAGAACTAAATGAGATTGGAAACATGATGATACTTCCCATAGGCTTTGGCTTAACATGAGAGAGACCTGCAGGGACATTCGCTCTATATCCCTTCCATGATTAATGAGTTGCACTTGCACTGGTTTTCTGATAAGAATTCCAGCTCACCCCATGCTGACATTTAGAAGCCAAGAGGAAGCATACGTTCTTGCTGCTCTTTCAAATTGTTCTGCTGGAAAAATATGTCCACTTTCTCTCTCTCGCTGCTTATTTGTTTTCTTTTCCTTCTTCTGTTTTCACTGGGTAAACTTCCACATCTGCATGTCATCTTGATCTGAACATCCTGACTTGAACTTGATTGTTAGCTCAATCCAAAGAGGAAAAAAAAAACAATCAATTTAAAATAAGTGAAGTGCAAAAAAAAACAGTGCCTCTTTGAGGATGTATTAATCTAAAACAAACGTGCTGTCGTTTTTGCATATCTCAAGAAAGAGAACATGATTTTACGTCTGTAGCCACTTACATGAGAATTATCCACTCTGCAGCATATGTCCTCGCTGTGTGTCTTTAAAACAGATCTGATGTATTTTCCAGATATTTTAGGGTGTTTTGCTCACAGCAGGTTTGGATTAGTGGGATCCTGGCCTTGATTGCTCATGTTCATAAATCATAACTTTTAATGAGAGCTCTCGAATTCTTATTTAGGATTATAGACTTTAGGTAAGTAACTTTTTGATAATGCTACGTTGTCTGCAGCACATTGTAGTCTACATTTATATCCAGATAGAGAATCAAATGCCCTTACTCCTTTTAAACACCAAGTTGTATAGGTTTATAGCATTACCATATGACTTCATCCTCTTGTTTCTCCCTTCAGGATGCTTAGCCAGTGAAAAATGAATTCAATCTTGGTGATGGGCAGGGCAAGACCGATGTCGCCAAAATCGAAACACATACTAACCACAGGCAACAGGGCTTTACTTCTTTTCTGAGCCAAGGTTAACGGCACAATTTGACCTTTTGAAATTCAGCAGATCATCTGTCTCTGCCAGCAGCTTGTCACATTTTGGGAAAAAAACTTGCCATTTTGTTTCCCTTAACTGACCCGGGAGCATCATTAGGACTCCCTGTTGAAACCAGGAGGCACAGCCAGCCAGAAACTCTGAGGGAGTCAGACATTTTGCAACAAATGACACGTTAATGCATTATATTATATGCAATACTTTTTCTTCATAGATGTACTTCAGTAAACCCGAGAAAATTAATTACAGGTTTATTCATTAATTTGCAAAAACTGAAATTATTCTGGCCTTGTTAGTGGCAGATCAAACTTGTGATAAGTTCAGGTCAAACAAAGGATCCAAATCAGCCAGACCACCCAAAATATTCACAAGTAAATTCATGAGCAGCCAAGCAGCCAGCTCTAACTTTCCCTTTCAGTGTGCTGTATACTATGTGACTGTCATCACAGCTCCGTGATTGGTGCCATATTTGTATTTGCCTTGGTTTGTCTTTGTGATCAAAATTACAGTGTGAAGAATAAATGTCAGACCGCTTAAAGAAGCCCTCCCCCCACCCTTTTTTGGGACTTACCATATCCCCTCTCAAAGCTAAACACATGGTTCTATTTAATCTCCGTCCTCATTCTGGGACCTTAAAAACTTCTTGATTGGAGTAAATGGAATATGAAACCTCAGATTTAGGGGTGATGGTGTGCCTTTGGATAACAAACTCAAATGAAACATTCAATTATTTCTCATACAACTGCACTGGAGCAATGTTCATATGGCTGCACTACAGGCCTTTGATGCTGTGTTTGAACACAGAAATATTCTCTGTTGCAAACGGACTTCTCCAGATTTTGCTCATGAATATCAAAAAATGTACATATATATTTATATATAAAATGTGTTCTACCAATAGTTACACTGCATTACAAGTAAATACACAAACACAGAGCATGGAGCAAATATGACATCAGAAGTGTTTCCAGAGGAGACAAACAGAAAGATGAACCTGGTCACAGTTGTTATTCAGTTCTTTTAAACTTTGGAGGTTGCTGAAGTTAGCTACTCGCCAAAAGTAGTAGTATATTCATATTATGATTGCATGATTCAAATATTATTGCAGATATCACCAGTGAAGCCTTAAATCTAACTTCAAATTCCCTGCTTATCAGAAGACTATAATCATATATTACCTACTAATTATTTAAGGGCAAAGGGATCTGTGTCATTTTTTTGCATTTGAACATTTTTCTAATAACACGTTGCTATCTAATACCTATGGCAGAGTTCGAATTACAGGTGTAGACCACCATGTGGCTTTAGATGCAGATGATGTGCCACTTTTCTGACTTATCAGAATCAGTTCATCTCTACTCTGATTTGTGTACAGTGCAGCTTTGGGACCCTTGAGAACTGTTCAGGTTATATAGCCATCAAATCCTGGTAAATTATTTAATTATGAAATAAAGTTACATTAAAGTAAGTGAAAATCAGACATGTTCAGGGCACTGATATGTATGGGTGTTTGCAATTTGGTGTAAATCCAAATAAAGATCCAGATTAAGTGAATTTCAATGTGGATTCAGAAGGGGACTATTGGGCCTTGGTTGAGATATGCACTCTCCTGAGTGTCATTCTAGTTTCAATCTATCCCACTTGCACCCCCTCCAAGCTTTCCTCAAACTCGAAGAAACGTTTTGCCAATTTTAATTGGAATAATAAACATCCAAGACTTCCCCCAACTTAATATAACTCCCATGTGACGGAGGGGACATAATGTGCTGAACCTTATTTGGTACTATTTGTCAGCCCAATTAAGAGCTTCCCCACTGTGGTTTTCTCCGCAACCATAATTGCCCTGGGTGAAAACGGAGCCATTGCCCACAAATGGACTTGATTTAAATGTGTAGATGTTTCTGATCCGTGTACGAACTTAAAAAGGACTCTCAGCCTATTTGTTCGAAATACTCTGTTGATATGGCACGAGGCGCAGAATGCTTTAGGCGAAATTCCCTCTACATCCCGATTTCCCCCTATTTGGGTTAATACAGACCTCAGACCTGGAAATAATTACTTAGGATTTAAGCAATGGTCACCAAAAGCATTAGTAGGATAATGGATCTTTATTATGAGGATAATTAGTAGTAAACATATTATACCACTGTTCCATTTCTTTAAATATTTACATTTGGGGAACATTATAAGCTAAAAGCAAGACAGTTCATTAAACTGTCCCTGCACAATAGCACTTGAACAATTGGGAACTAAGCACCACCATATTAAATGTGAGATCTCTCTTCTCTACATTTTCATCTCACTCTATTATGTCTACAATCAAACTCAAACAGTGATATAGAGTACCGTTTTTATATTTGCATGGCATAGGCATATGCATTGGCGATTTAATTATAAGTAATATAATTATTGTCCAGGTTGATGCTGAGATGACGTGGCAAGCTAAAGTCTGGGTTGAGACGTATAAACTAGAGCTTTGTGCCATTGTTGTACTTATACTGCTAGACTATGTAAAATCCCATGTTAACAGCTCTTTCTTTGTCTGACAAATGTCAGATTTAACATGAAGGGGAACAAGTCCTTTCAATCCCATTGCAGACAGGTTTTAGGCGATTGTATTCTGTGTCTGGTGTGTCTACTTACTTTGGCCTAATCTCATGAGCATCATGGATGAAGTCTAAAATGTCTGCATTGTATAACCTGCTATCAATGCTTTGTATTCAGAGTCCTGACACTAAATGCTGGGGTTCAGAAAGTGGTCATTGCTCCTCTAAAATGCTCTGAGATTTAGTAAATAATAAGCTCTGGCCAGAGGAATGTCCTCAGTGACCCTGTTGCACACAGACATGCCACAAAAGCACACTCATACTGAAGTCAAGGGTTTATCTCTTCAGAGCTACAAAATACTCCCTGAAGTCGACTGCCTTCTGTCCTCATCACTTTTCACTTGGAGTGTTTTCCATCAAAAAGCTAAATCATATATACACTGTCTATATTCATATAAAAACACCTTTAAACATAATTTTGTTTAAATAAACAATGAAAACAGCATAGAAAAGAGGAGCAGATTTTGTTTCATGTAATGGAAATGTACTTAATAACTTCTTAGTTTATGTTTACAGCAGACATTTCAATCTAGGGTACAGCTCAACATAAACTTTATGGCGCACCCACTTTCTAGCATGTGATCCCATTGTCTATTCATGTCGTGCAGAAGTTGATCCTGAGATCACCTGAATTCTATAGTGACCTTTTGCTCTACTCTGGTTTAACTGTTTGTCCTTTGTTTGAAGAACTCAGCTGACTGACACAACACCCTCACTATAAAAATTTCCTCTCAAACACATTTAGGATACAGCCTATAACTCACACCTTTACAGACGATAGGTTCCAGACAAAGTACAATACATTCACACACCCCCCTCTGCATGTTTCGGGGTCAGGAGGTAGCCAAGACAGAGATACTTAAATATGACTATTTCTTGGTTGGGAGCATAGAGTTAAGAATCAATGACATGATGGCTCCTCAAAAGTGACGCCAAATCATGTTGATTGCCCCTCTGTGGCTTGCTACAGTATAGCAGATCTGACATGGGCGATGACTACTAAACTTACTCTGGCTCCAAACAATTTCAAAAGGATACTGGCACCTGAATCCTAGTATTTTAGCTTCAATTTTTTGAGCAACGGTAAGATGCAGAGACGTGTCATCAATTTTTATTTACAGTCAGTCTATAGTTGGGACCAGTTGCTAAGGGATCAGCAGAGACTCCGAACAGCAACCAGTAACACAAACAGGTTTTGCCATGTTTGGACAAAGCCATAGGACACCTTCCTGTTTGTGCTGGCTCAGTTGGCTTTCAGAAGCAATATAACCATACAATTATTGTTAGTGATCAAACTTCTCCTTTTAAATAAATAAGAGTATCTCCCAAAAATTCTTGAGCTTTCCTTTAAGTTGCTGTTTTTGGTAGATGTACCTTTTAGCTTTACTGTTCAACAATGGAAATGTTAAATACTGTTGTGTTGAGAATTGTTTTTTCGACTTGTTGATAATGTTAATATAGATTACAAAAGCTACAAGGCTACAACCCCAAAACGAAACTGAATCTGTCAAAAATACAAAAAAAGGCAGGCAGTTTATTTCAGCCACATTAAGCCGAATCATTAGGTTTTGAATGAACAAAGGTCAGCTGTGGATCTGTCATCACTATTGTTTGCAGACTGATCCAGTTTCTGCTGCAGTCAGCAGACCTCCTCACAGATGCGCATTATTGAGGGTGCATTCAAAATTACATTGACTCTGCACAAAGAACGTCTTTGAGAGGGGATATCTTTAAAATGCCCTGTGGTGTGCAGTACCTCTGACTCAGCAAAATCACAGCTGCAAAATCAACAATCTGCTGCTGATCAGACAGAAGACGCCACATCAAAAAAAATTCACCAGGCTCTTCACTCTAATTACCTCCAGAAACTCTTACCCGGCTCATAATGGCTTTACTAATTAGGGTGAAGGCTTTCCTTGGTAGGGGAACTATATTAAGGGAGCAAAGGAATTTCTGTTATTTCTTTTAATTGCGTGTTGCACTGGTGGCTGAGTGAAGCTAGTGGAGCTTGTGGTTCAATATCAAGTCTTCACAGCAGTGGTGAGTGAAACAGAACTTAACTGTTTGCAGATTTAAACTAAAAGGAAGCAAAGACTTACAAACAGTAGGGGCAGTTAGTGGTTTTGTGTTTTGCTCCAGGATAAAAGGTCATTCTGATTTGTAGTAGTATTTTTCTGGTTATAATGTACTCGCCAAAGTACGATCTTGGAAAACTGCTGCATATCTGCAATAAAATTTGATTGGGCCAAACAAATTAATAATCAGTATGATTATAAAGTAGCATCCAATTTAGACAGATTATCTCAACCACTTTGGAGGCAACACTCAAATGTCTGTGGAAAAATCCTTCACTACACTATTACATTGTCCACATATAATTACAGTAAGTATGGAAATGTTGTCCAGGAAGTTGATGTGTAGATGAAGATAGATTCTTACAATGGCCAGTTTGGTCAGAAAGTTCTCTATGAAATATTTTTTTTTAATTTATTTAGTGATGTGATCTTGTTCCTAAATTTCTAAATAGAGTACAGTGCTATTGTTTCTGATATACACATATATCATGTTGATTGTTAACAGTTATCTTTCAAAGGACCAGTGGTGACAATCCAACCTTGGATTTGCAGTCATGGGACAGTCTGCAAAATTATAGAACAACACATAAAACACTTAGCATCACTCTTATGGAAAAGTGTTTATATAGACTGCACTACTTTAAAGACCAAATTGTGTAGGTCAATAACTCTAACAGTAATTAGTTCAAATAGAACATGGGCCTCCTTGTGAATTAGATACATTTTCCGAATCCAAAAATTCACTTGAGAGAAGCTGTTAGGACCAAAAAATCTTGTAGATAAGGAGTCTGGACCAATTAAAACCATGTAACCTGCAACTAGATATGACTGAAATCCCAAGCAAGAGGCAACGAGGGGAACAAATAAGTATTTCCATTGGCTCACCTCCATCTTTTCCTCTATCTGCTCTAATGTAGGTCAGACCATTCTGCCGTTTTTAACATAAAATGTCTGAGACAAGACCTCCCATGCTAGACTCTGACCCTTTTCTCAAAGTCCTTAGACATGCATAACTCATCGTGTCAAAGTTACACAATTCAGATTTTCCACCTTCTCACACACAGCTGCATTCTTGGACTGGTCACAGATCCAGACAAGGAAAAAGAGTGCACATCACCCAGTGGAAAATATCTGTAGTTGCATGTCTGAAATGTTAACCATGATACAATTGCATGGCAGGGTTTCGAGGCTACAGTGAAATGCTACAGGGCGTGCTGGCCACCAATCTCTCCTACAGTATGCACTTGTGCCCACATATGTTTTATAGTCCACCCTTCATCTGCTTCCTGTCTCTCTTCTGTTACATTTTTTCCCGACCCTCACTGCTGACATTTACATTTTGGGGGAAATATGCATTACTTTAAACTGACGACAGGATTTTTAGTCTATACAAATTAATTAATTGTATAAAGAAAACCATGACACATGGTCAACATATCTAGAGTGCCTTACTTATAATGAGAAGTTAGATTTTTCAGCTGTTAAATGCAACATTTTAAACCTCTTCAGTACTATGAACTATACATATTTACTTCTTGTCAGCATCAGATGAAGACTAATATTATCTGGTGGACCTGGGACAATGCCAGCTTGACTTACTGTAGTTCCTTGAAGACGTTTCACCTTTCACCAGAATGCGTCTTCAGTTCTTAATGGTCAAGAGGCCATGACCTCCACAGGATAATTTTGCTAAGACTTGAATAGTTGGTCCATTAGGCTGTGGTAGCTGTCAAACAGTTATAAAAGTATTTCATGCTAGAAACTGTCACCGCAAATTTCATCTTTGAGAAAAATTTGACTCTGGAAGCATGGTGAGGTAAAGTGACCACTGTCTTTGCTTGTTGGTGAACAGCTGTAGCTGCATAGCTAACCACTAATACACTCACACTGTCCTAAGCCATTCAATCCAATATATAGTTATTGAAGACGAAAAATAAGTTTTTCCGCGATTACAAGATTGCCAAGGTTTATTTTTGCAAGCTTGTTAATTCATTAGTTTAGTGTGGTTGCCCATAGGACAGTTGATACACCTGATTTAATAATTATATTTACCACCGCAAAAGAGGTTGTGTTCATCTACATTTGTTAGTTTAACTGTTAGTTAGCGAGATTGCACAACAACTACTCTTATCGATATCCATGGAACTGGTGGAATGATGTGGTATGGGTCACGAAACTACCTATTATAGTTTAGTGCAGATGCAGAGGGGCTGATCCAGATTATTGTTTTACTGTATTTACCATTGGGAGATTTCAATTTTTTGTATATTGAGTAGGCGAAGTGATTGAGTCCACTAAACACTTGAAAAGTCTCAGGGGTAAACAGCGTTGCAGCCGCATCCAATAGAATTGAAGTCAATTGAGATCGCTTCTTCAAACGTGTAAAACAACATAAACAACACAACATGCCTCTGTACTGCTCGTGTGGGGTCAAGTGTCCGCAAGCCCCGGCATTCATATTCGACTCGAAACAGCATCATTTACACCATGTTTTTGGTGCAGATCCAAATAATCCAGATCAAGTGACGGAGGTTTGTGCTCTCTGAGTGCCCTTCTAGTTGTACCATGGAATTCTGCGGAAGAGGTTTAATAAAAGTGAACAGTGCAAACACAGCTATAAGCTACGTACAGTGACCTCTCCACTTCTTGGCTCTCTGAGTCTCTGTTCCCTCAGAGGTCCGGTCTTTGTATAAAGATCTTTGTGGAGATATATATCCTGTCTATGGTCAGAATGGCTTGCTTGAATCTGCATTGCATTGTTCAAAAATGAGCAGGATTTTACCTTGACCTTGTACTGATCATAGCAACTTCATTGGAATTAATTGAATTTGGCTTGAGGCGCCAGGCCTGGAAACTGACCTTAAATCACAGAACTGAAAAAACACAGTATGAGTTATAACTTTTCATTAATGGCTTTATTTTTGGAATAAATATTCTGAAGTCAAAGACAATTACAAATACCTGCGTAAAAAAGGATTTAAAAAGTATTTACATTATTTTTTGCACAGAGCTGAATAAATGTATACATAGTATACAGTACAGCCTCTATAGGTCATTGGTTCTTTTGCTGTACAAAGTGCAAAAGCAGATAAAAAAAAAAAAAGTAATCCAGCTAACACAGGATCTGTCCTGCAGCTGGACATTGGAGTGGACAATGTGACCCTTTAAGAAACAAAACAAGAATATAATAGGTTACAGGATTTCATCAAGTGTGCAGAGAGAACATCTTGGCTCAGACTGTGGGGCCATGAACAAGGAGATCCACTGAAACACATTCTGCAAAGTATCACAGAGGGCTTGCCAGTTTTTTTCCCCTCTTCATCGTTTCACTGATAATAAATTATCTGTGGTAACTGTGCCAGACAGGCATGACTTAACAGGCTTCACAACTGGCTGAACACTATGACCTGGAGATAATTGTTGTGGTCTGATGAAGGAAGCAATCAACATTATGAACACAGAGGGCGGGAATTGAACACAATACATGTGGGTATGTGCATGCACATGAGTGTGCTAACGTGTGAGACATCAGGATAAGCCCATATCTGAAATGAGCTGTGCAAGTTTGGGTGTAGCCCGATGAAATCACTGAGCTAGCAGTCACACCAGCTGACAGGGAGCAAACCATCGGTTATTGTTGCCTGCCTTGTTTAGTTTTATCTGTCACTAGAGTGACCTCCAATTCTAGTTAAACTGTTTCCATGACTGTGCCGAGTGAGGTCTGCAGAAAAATCTGTCTACAAGGCTGGAGATTCCTTCCTGCTTTTGTGATGATGATGATAATAATAATGCTGGCTCCATTGTTAGCTATTTGTTGCTGTGAAAACTGTTGGAGTAAAGCATGTGTAAAAATCACACAATGGTTTTTACTTGACAATATATATCATTTTTTCCCTGTATAAATGATGCAGCAACACATGTAACTAGCATCAACTGTAAAGCACAAAATGTCCTTCTCTGTAAAAGTGTTTTGCAGCGAACAGAAATGACATTTTATTCTGTACTTGGTTACGAAGCTTTGTCAAACATATGTTTTCTTTTTGAAAAATTAATAGAGTAATGTTTCTGGCCAACCAGCAGGCCGAACTGATCTATTTTTGACTATCCAACTAAAATTTTGAAACCTGCACAGTTACAATATTATATATAATTCGTCGTGACACATTAGGTAAACTAAATTGATTATTTGCACATGGGCATTCTGCATAGACTGTACAAGGGATTCAATTAAATATTATTTGACCTTGTATTATGTTATTTTGCCATCAGATTTAGACATGGCTAATGTCTTTTTGAAGTCAGACCAATGACAGGGAAAAATATCTTCCGGCATTCATCCTGCGAATTTCACTCTCCTTCCAATATTCTAATTTTCCTTCCAAGTTTCCATCATCCCTTAACAGTCCCATGATGCAGGTGGAAAAAACCTGAAAACCATGGTGTGTATAATACTTGGATGCGGATTCATTTTCATACATTTTATTTTTAATGGTTTAAGTCACTAGCAAGGCCTTAGATTACAGAAGTCCAGCTCCTGTGGTTTGCGTAAGCCAGAGCAGTGGTTCCTTGGGAGCAGATGCCCAGGTTGAGTTTTGCATTGCAATGATCGTCTCTTGAAGCCCTTCCCACAGGTTCTGGAACAAGGTGACCACTGCCCAATATGCCACTCAGGACACGGGTCTCCACAAACCCTGGTGGCTGCTGGTCTTTGTGAAGAATCACAATCCCATCCCGGCTTCCCATCTGGTTTCAGACACTGCACCATCCTCCTCTGGATACCACTACCGCAGGTCACTGAGCACTCATCCCATCCTGTCGATATCCATTTCCCAAGAATAGGATCTTCCTTTCTGTAAACCTCCTTCAGAGTGTCTCCTCCCTTCTCATTGACACTATCCTCCGCCAGGACACTGTTATGGGAGTTAATACGCCCCTCTTTCTTCTGAGTCTTGTCCTCCTTGGTCTGACGTGCGAGGTAGAAGGAGTAACGGATTCGAGGAGGTGTCATCTGGCCTGCACACAGCACCTCCACAGTCAGGGCTTCTCCCAAGGGCTTCACAGCCTGCAGGGTCTCGGAGAGGCCAGCTGTGCCACTGTAGCGCAGCAGGCTGCTCCTGACCATGATGTCCCTCTCCCCGGCAGATACAACGTAATTCCCATTAAGAAGGTAATGGCCCGCGCTGTTCTTCACTGCTAAGTAGTTGTCATCACTCATGATTCCCTTGTAGCCTCGCTGACGGATGTCTATGTTTGCCGCACCCACTGGCAACATTACGACAAAGTTGTAACCGTGCCTGCATGCCAAAACACATTACAGTCAATAAGAGCTTATAATAGAAGGCTGAAGCTGATAATGCTATCATATTGATGTAGGAATGACATAAACAGTATTCTCTAAAGGCTCTCCCATGACGTTATGGGTTTTACTCACGCAGGCTTTGTGAAGAGTCCAGACACCTTCTTGCATCCCTTGTTATCACCTCCACAGATTCCACACTTATCAAACTTCTTGTTGGAGCCAATTTTCACGTCACAGCCAGCCTTGATGCACTTTCCTTGGACACACACCCCTGTGGAGTCTGGGGAGCATGGAGTCCCATCAACAACCTGGACACACAAGGTTAACTTTTCATATACACTTAAAAGAACACACAGTAAAAAGTCAAAGGAAACACGATAGATGGCGGTAGACAATATAGTCCACATTCTTTTATAAAACTAGAATCACCACACTGCGGTTGTATGCCTCTGCCAACCAGTGCAGTTTCCATGCAAATGTTCAGACATATACTTTATTTTCCAGATTCAGATAAGGTCACTTTGACCTTTGACCCCTTAAACAGAATAACTTTATCTTTTAGTCCGAGTGACAACTGATGAAAAGTTGAAGATATTCCTTCAAGCAGTCTTGAGATATCAAATTCAAGAGGTAAAAAATGTAATCAGTTAATCAGTGAGTCCAAGTGAATTGTATCAGCTGTAATGAAATTCCCTTTGGTCAGTCCTGATTCTTCACATTCACGGCGACGTGAGGTCACTGTGACCTTGTCCTTTGTACTCCAGGCACCAAAATGTATTCAGTTCATCTTTGAGTCCAAGTGAAGACATTTGACTACTAAAGTGTTTTATTCTTTGAGAACAAGTGAATATTTGTGCCAAATTGGATTTGGGAGGTCACAGTGACCTAAGCCTTTTACCACCAAAATCTTATCAGTACATCCTTGAGTCCAAGTAAGTATTTTAACTAAAGTTGAATAGATCCCTTAAGGCATTTTTGAGGTAATGTGTGCACGGGAATGGGACGGATGGAAGGACAACCCGAAAACAAAATGCCTCAAGCCATTGGCCCTCGCCTGCGCGGAGGCATAAAAACACAAAACTCTTGTCTCAAAGACCTTGTGAACTACATACACTTTGGTCTACATCTTTGTCCCAGGTTATTGAAGGTGCTAGATCGTTTCTTATTCTATAGCTGTTCTTATTTTATAATCATCTTTAACCGTTTTTTACCCGTTATTATTTCAATGCAGTCAGCTGGTAACATTTATCCTGATGTATACCGTCTTGTTTTCTGAAGAAATAGGGAAGCACACTGAGTAAACTTGACATTATCCCCTATAGACTATTTAGAGTCAATACACAGATACCAGAAATGTGATATACCATACTGTATATATGTGACATGAGGCTGTCAACCAGAGCAGCTTCACAGAACTGTAAACTCAGTTTTGGTTTAAAGCAATGACTCTGTAGTTAAAACATCCAGCTGCTCCGTGATTCAGAGCTACGTGTCCCCTGAGTGCTCTAATCTACTCCTCCTCTGCCGCTATGATGGAGTGAAGTGTGAACTCTGCCTCACTGCTGCTAAAGCTCACTCCACACCCTACTATCTGAAAGAGATAAACTGTCCTCCACCTCTCCCTCATTCCTTCCTTCACTCTTAGACCAGAGGCAGCTGGCCTACTAACGTTAATATTCTCCAACATGGACTCATATCTCAAGATCTCACCTTATTTTAGTCCCCAAAAAAGTTCTAACCACCAATCAAATTACCTTTGGTGCCAGAACGTAGAAGTAACCGGTGCCATTAGCCCTGCAGATGAGTTTGCACCGGTCATCGGTGGCTACTCCTGAGTACTTTGGTACCCACACCACAGAGGAAGCCACACGGTTGTTGTTGAAATTCCGGCCACTGTTCTCGCACTGCTCTTCACGATAAGTCTTACCTGCAAAGAGGGGAGGGAGGGAAGGTACAGAAGGTGAGAGGTGGGAATGCCCCAGGGGAAAATTTGTCATTGGACTAACTTGTCTGTTTTGAGAGACTTGTACCTATGTCAGGGCAGTGGTTCAGGTTGCAGGAGCGGTATTTGACCCGAACCCCTTGGCAGTATTTACCCCCATTTGAAGGAACTGGGTTGTTACACTCCCTTTTAGACAGTTGGACGCCGCCTCCACATGTGCGCGAGCAGGAACCAAATGTGCCCCACTTACCCCAGCGGCCATCCACCTGGGAAAACACAAATACATGGTATAATCAAACCTTTCCTATCAAAACCCAGTCTAGGTATATGTTATCAAAACCCAGTCTAGGTATATGTTATCAAGAACTGAGTCCATTTGTGAGTCTTACCTTCACAGTTTGGATCCTTTTGTCAGAGCAGACACCTTGGTCGCACACTAGTCCATCCCCACATTGGGTGCCATCTGCCCAGGGGAAGTGCCGAGTCATGCAAACCAATTGACCATTAGACTTTCCAGTGCACCACAGACGACCGCACGGCGGTTGCATGAAGGGACAGGGCTTGGAGCCTTCTCCGAATGCAAGCTCACACTGACGGTCCAGGACGTAGGATAGTCCAGGCAGCAAGTCAGGGAGGGCCAGCGGTTTCTGAGGCTGGTCAAGCAAACATTCCCCTAGAAGAGGCAGATTCAGAATAAGCAACACACTGAAACTATATCAGCTGTCATCTCTGTTTTCTCTTTACCAGCTGCAAACACTTTTATTAAAGTATTAAGTTCCAATGTTTTACCAAAACATGATCACAAAATCATGAAAAACAATGCATTCTATAATTATGCGTCAGCCTTTCCATAATCCTTTTCATGAAATGCGTATGTGTATGGGTGGGATTGTTGGTTAGGGGCAGTAAGCAGCTATTGCCTTTGTGATCTGGGCTCTTTGAACTGAAATTGCAGCTTGATGCTGTGCATGCAGTCAATACCACATACCACACACAGATACATACACACGGAACACGCATAGTTTTCCCCACATACATCCTTTAACTATTCCCAAAAAAAAACAAGCTCCAGCTCTCATGTTTCATCTCACCCTTGTTGCAGGACTTGTACTTGGACAAAGTTATGTTTGAAAGTTCAGCTTTTATGATGATCAAGATTGCAGGTGGAAACACATTCGTCATGTTCACTGGAGAAAAACTGCTGCCTTCTTTCAATTTGCATCCTTCCAAACTCTTCCATACACTTGCTATTTTAGTGCATATGTACATTCACTTTGCCAAGAATGACAACATACAATGTACTAAAAATACCCAGATGGTGCACTCAAAATTGACAAAAGGTTGCATTGGAAATGCTGCAAACTTCTCTCCTTCAACATTCACCTTTCTACCTAAGTAACGAAAGGGAAAGACCACCAACTTATTTTCAAACTTTCTGAAAATGGTGGCAGAGGAAGGAGGATTGATTTTTTTTTTTTAGGGGCACAAATGGGGTTAAAGTTTTTTTTATTAATTGAGCAAAGCAGTCACTAGATACTTTGGCAACAAGGCTGGTTTAATGTTGAGATTATCAATTACTCAACAGCCATGTTTGATTTGAGACAACACTGGCACTGACACTGTTGAAATTAACCAGTGAACTGTATATATGATGTACTACATGAAAGTTTAATTTAAGTAAATATCTGATTCGAGATGCAGCATGGGCCCACCTTCTTTGAGCTGTTTTAATGCCATGTCATGTTGAGGTGAATTAGCTCTAAGTGGTTGCAAATTACTTTTTCCCGCATTGCATCACAAAATTTGCAGAAAAAGCACATTGATTACCTGATTGCACACGCTGAATAAACTGAGCCTGTCCTCTTCCTTCATAATATCTCTCTCTAAAGAGCAATAATGGAAAACAATAGCTTGTAATCTGTGTGTTAGTGTGAGGATGAATAAACAGGTTCCGAATAATTCTGGGCGCAGCACTGCATGAAAACTGCCTCAAACATGTGGCAACATGCTTTTTTCTCTCCCCGCAGCTTTTTGAAGTCTAGATATATGACAGACGGCCAGGACTAACAATCCACAACACAGTCAGATAGAAATCACTCCCTGTCAAGTGAAAAATGTTCCTCTGCGTCTTGCTCTGGACTAGTTAGCGTTCTTTTGTTCTCAGGCCATCTCTAAAATCGACACAGAGAGGAGCAGAGGAGTTTGTCTATTTGGAGTAAACCTGCATGGGAAACACTGGGCACATATACCTCGCTATCCAAACCACTGCGGTGACTCTCCCCAGAACAAGCCCTCTAATTTGGGACAGATGTGGGAGCATTTTTTAAATAAAATTCTAGCATTACTTCGAGGCCAAGTCCTGTGGTCGGACCCGCTTGGCAAACAGTCTGCATCCAAATGAATTTCTTTTTGGCTTCTGCGAGTCATTCCTATCAGCATGGCACTATTGGTGAGGCAGATGTCACATTTGAAGCGCAGATGGATGCTGAAACTCAATCACGCTCTCACTTTTACCTGAGAAGATTCTAGCTGAAAAGCACCTTGTTACAAACAAAACCATTCATAGCACTCAGTAGAGCACAAACCTCCGCCAAAGCCCAACCAAATGTCACACGTCAGTATCAGTTCCCTAAATATATAATTTTTTTGCATCAAGATCAATGAATTATTTCTTTGGAAAACTGCAAAAATGTAAAAACGTGTAATCTCAAAAATTTTAATTAAGTGAAATACATTTTTTGGAGCTGCCTCCTGATCCAGATCAGCACCAAATTCTTCCCTGACCCATACCAAATTCTTCCACCAATTTTTTTGGTAACTGAACCCATTGGTAAAACATAAGCTCCTTGGCGGAGGTAATCGTAATAATTTTACAATCACAATGTATTTTCTTTCTATGTGATCAGTGCCCATAGCTGCATGTTTGTTAACCATTAAGGCCTGAAGATCTTTAACTAAATGTCTGTGTTTAAGTGTTTTGGCTTCCCGCCTCTTTAAACTCACTGTGGGGCTGTTAGCGCACACGGGTGGTGGAAACTCACCGTGCCCACTGTCCAGAAATTCAGTGATGATGGCAGCACTGCAGTGGGACCAGGGGCTGGTGCGGTTGATCTGAATAAGTGTGGGCGACATCATGTGGTTGTCCTGCAGTTTGCCAAACACGTCCTCGCAGGCCTTCGTGTTGTCGTGTGGCATGTTGAAAACGTGTCCTGGAGACGGGGAACAAGATGTCAGAACACACCGATGCTTTTATCTGCATTCAGATTATAGGAAAGGCTGCAGTGCTGATGCGTATTTAAGAATGAATTGTGTTTGCAGAGCTCACCAAGCTCATGGGCAGTGGTGAAGGCAGAAGGCAGGCCGTCCTCTTCGATCACAGAGCAGCTCTTCTTGGGGTCGCACATGGTGCCAACATCCGCCATGCCGAGAGTATCACAGGTGGAAGCTCCACACAGGTCCTGGAGGAAAAACAGAATTTGCATTAGTTCGTCTGAGCTGATCAGGGCAACAGAACATGACACTTTCTTAAAATCCCGAATTTTACTATATTACTCTCATGCTTTGTAGCTTTGGCCTTCACCAACTGTTATGGTAACACTGTACTCTGGTTGTAACAAACATCTGGGACACATCTTTAGTGATATAACCTGGGGTCAATGGGTGTTTTGGATCTTTCAACATCAAACACCCCCACCCAGGCAATCCCACTAGATGAATGGGCTTCTCCAATTCTCTGGTCATTGGTTCTGATCTAGAAATATGGTGACATAAATCAAAGTGCAGTGGGGCAGGTAACTTGGTCTTTCAGGTGATCAGACAACAGGTTTGCAGGATTATTTAAACCAATTGATTTGGTGTTTTAAAAAGCTTTTCAATTAAGCTCCAGAAAAGTCCATAATACTTCCTCGCTGCACAAGCAAACTGCAGACAACTACAGCAGGTACAATGGTCAGTTTGGGTACAAATTTCACGGTTTGGTCTTTGTGTTCCTTCCCTTACACATCTGGTTAATGTGGGAGTTCAAAGGTGTCTGATGGTGAGAGTCTTTAACTTGTGTGACTTATTTTTAGTTTTTGTCCCCTGACCTCAGCAATTAACTTGGTGAGGAAACCTTTAAAAATAATAATAATAAATTACAACCAAGTTGCAATAAACTATACTAATGATCTCCTGCCTCATCAGAACTGTGAAGATGTGGTTTGACCATTAGCTAAAAACCCAACAACTCTCTCTTTATTATATTTCTAATGCATCTCATGTGTGCTTATCTGACTTGTGACATATATGGAGGCTCCAGTCCTAATGCAGCCGCCGCAGGTTTGTTCCGGCTCTCTCTCTTTCCATTTCACACATAACCTGTCCTATGACTTTAGGTAGAATGCTCAAAAGATATCTTTAAAAGAAAGACTAATGTGACATTACCTTTTTTCCAAACAAGACAAGGCCACTTTCAACAAACAACTTGCAGGAACACATCCTTCATAACAGCTGACTGATAAAATAGGTTTTCGGGACCTTTAAGTTCTTCTGATGACATGACCTGAATATTTGTTTTCTTGAGACTAAGGTAAAAGATTTGATAGTGTTAAGCAAAGCTTCTTACAACCCAGTCTTTAAATGTTGTTTGTGGACAACAGTGTTTAAAGTGCACCTTCTCCCATGAGGTAATGTAGCTGTCCCCAATCATAACATTTCCATGTTGGAGCAGAGTTTCCACATGACCTATTTCCCCACCACAGAGGTTTTTTAAACCTAATCTTAGTGAGTATCCATTTGGAGCTGAACCTCCTAATCACAGGACAACTTTGGCACTAACCGCCACAGAGAACCGCCCATCTGCCTGCTCCCTAAACAGCACTGTCTCTCCATGCCCCAAAACACAGGAAAACTAGCGGTGGTCAGCTATTACAGATAAAGCACAGCCCTGGTGTAGTGTCGCCCAGTCGTTACAATGCTCTGCTGCACTGAACCTACACACGACACGCACAGATCCAAGAGACGACCTTGAGTGCTGTGACAAATCATTCCTAGAATAAACCACAAAAACCACAATTGTTGGTCGTTGCAAATCTAATCCAGATGTGCTTGTGTGCAGGGTTCATCTGTACGTTTGGGCCATTTATGAGAAAAGAATTATATAAAACAACCCTGCAGGACAAATGTTGGAGAAGAAACAGCTATGTCAATGAGTTTGTTCTTTGTTTGGACGTATTTCCCACATCTGTAATGTATCTTTGTGTTTCTGCAATTTAAAATCAGTACGTTATCTCAGCAAAGAAATATGTGCATTTTATTTTGTGTACACATTTACAAGCTTTTAACTACTCTCCAGGCTGTTAAAGTTTGTGTTTTAGATGCATCTTAAAACGTATCGTAGCCTCTTCAAGCACTTTCTAAACTAAATGACTGAGGAGTGGAAGAATAGGTCTGACTCAGCAGCTTCGCTGACAGGGTTTATGACATGCAGACATGTTATTTGGGTGTATATATTCTTTCTCAACTCATCTATTATGAAAGCAAAAAGAAACTATGCTATGAGTTAAAGAGGTACCACCCCTTCTTTCAAGGGATACATCAGTCAGATTTACAGTTGGATTTAATCTTTTGGAGGATGGCTCTTGTACGTACAATGAACTTTTTGAAACAAGTTCACTTGCAACATTCTTAACACAACAGTCACGCCAGCTGCAGAATTTAAAGACAACCGCAATTGCCTCTGGACAACTCTGAGTGGGTCTTCATAAAACCCTACAAATTAGACTTTGGGCTAGTAAACAACATATACTGGACGTGCTTTAAATACTTATTGAAAACTATTGTAAACCAAAACAATACCACGGACTGAACTGACCAAAGTCCAAGTCATCAAGTCGAGAATCAACAGATTTGACTGTTTTGACCTCAGCTGATTCTTTCGATGGACATGTGTGCAGAAAGATATCCTATAAGCACCTTCTATGTAAGGTTAAATTGAAATATCACTTCTATGATCTATTTACACGTTTACTTGAGTTGTAACTTAAAAGCAACTAGGTTTTTTGGATGATGATGAGGGAGATGTTGAAGCATGACAAAACACTACGTAAATATTTATGTTTCCTGTTAGTTGTACATTCTTGAATGCTGCTCTTTGCACCTACACAGTCACAATATTTACCCAACTATGGCTATTCTGTTTTTCTTGCACTATTAATGCAAGAAGGTCCATCAGAAGAAATGTGTCTTTTTACACTACAGGTTTATGGCCAATCCAAGTGAATGCAAGGTCTCCTAAATTGACTACAGATCGAAGCCACACTGGTCAAAAAACCCACTGACACCCACTAACATCTGGCTTTTGTCTGCAGTGGGAACAGATACAATCAGCATTTACTCCCAGGTCAAATTACTCTCAGGTTATCAGCTCCAGCTCCTCTCGCCAATTTCTTCTTCTTTATTTTGGCAGTCTCTGAACGTTTGTGTACTCATTGTTTTTTGCATCAGCAACAGGGTTTTGTTTTTTTCTTCGTATCATGCAAGATGGAACCCTGACGGCAAGTTGGAGAGATTCTCAGTTTCCAGTGCATTTGTGACGTTAAGCGTGAGTCACCAAGGGAAAAAACAGAAAGGAAAACTCCGACTGGCAAAGAGAATGGAGTGCTTTGCGTTTTTGTTTAGCCATGTTTTAAAACCTGTGTATACCTGCTTATGTTGGTGTCAAATAGGCATAACCTCAATTCTGCTAGTGAAGTGAATGATCCCACAACCTGGCAACACCCTATATGTCTGCTTTCTGAATGTGCAAAAGGAGCCTTGCAGCAGAAAAAATGAATGAGAGAGAGGAAGTGCATGACAGAATGAAAAATGTGCTGTAAAAGATGCATCTGTGCAGGCTGACTGCAGCTGTGCAGAGCCGCCCCTCTGGAGCAGCTTGTTTCAGAGGTGGGGCGAGCAGGTGGGGGCATTAAACACAGAGGGATGTGACATCGCTGACATCAACATAGGAAACCCCCCAATCCCCCTTCTCCCTCCATCTCCCTCCCTCTCTCTTCAGGGGCCTGTTTAATGAGGAGCAGGCAATGTGGTGGGAAGGACTGGAAAACCCACAGCTGGAGGAAGACTGAGAGAAACAAGACACTTCCTACCAGTGGATCTTAGAAGAAACTGAAAGACATTATATTTGGTAGTTACAGGTCTAACTAGTGCCTAATTGAGGTTTTATATGATTATGTGTCATATTTTGGTAGTGACACTAGCCAAAGCTCATTCAACGCCTTTCATTCTAGGGGCTTGGATAGCATCTGCAGTTGAGCCTTTGGCTGCAGAGTGAGCATAATATTCAGTTTCTCAGTGATTGAATCTGCATCTGTCGTGTTGATCTGTCCGCTAAATTCCAATCTTTAATACCCCAGTTAGATCAAACTGGCCCACGTCCATCAGGCAGACGTTTCATCACAGTTCCGTGGGTTACACACTGACCAACGCATGTGAGCAATTTCTTCATCTCTGACCCTGTGGCCTCTGCCAGATATTTGGGAGTGTAGGGAGACTCTCCACTGCAAGGAGGGTTCCAAGTCTACACCCCCCTCCCCACCCCACCCCCTCTCTATCTCTCTCTTTGCATGCATGGCGTCCACAAAGAGCAATCAAGATTGTTGCTGTTTTCAGCTCAAGTAACTTCCTCTGGGACTCAGCTATTCACTGTGAGGTTGCTCCCTGATCTCCCCGAGGTGCAGAACATGTTTTGAGCGCAAACCAATTCACTGACCCAGCAGGAGTGATGGAGGGGAAGGGTGACATGTCAAGTCTTCAGCATTAACCAGTTCCCTCTGTTATCAAATCTAAACATACACGAGGAATGTTCGATCATCATCATAATCCCATTTCATTCGAGATGCATTTCTGTGCGTAATCGAACTTGATAGAAATGCGTTTTTGCTGCTCTGTTGTTACGTCACACTCTGCAATTTGAGTTGAAATAAATCATTGTTACCTGTCTGGTGAATAGTATTGCCGTGTCCCAGTAGTCTGGATGCTTGTCAACGTTTTTGTTCAGCTTTTTTTGCCAAGTGCAAAAGTTACGCAGCGTCATGGCTGCGTTCCCGGACACCTTGGGTCCTTTGTCCTCCTCGGTTATAACCACGATCTTCACAACTGTGATGCTGATGGAGTTGAGGATACTGGGGTGCTTGTAGAGCCTCGCTGCCACTGACATTAGTGTCAGGAGGTAGTGTTTGAGGTCATCTCCGTGGAATTGCGCCATGGACTCGTCCGCCACTACGAGCGTCTCCACGTATCGGGGGACGGAGGCGAATCGTTTGGCTCTCCCCATCCTCCTCAGCATCGTTTCGGTCACATTTCTGTGATCTGACAGTCGCTTGTATTTCTCCAGCGATTGCGCATCCTGGACACTTATGTCGCTATCCACTGCGCACCTCGAGGTCGAATTGAGCTTCAGGTTGTGGCTGGCCCTGCGCCGGATGATGTGAGCGCCTTCTATGCTCCTGCTTTCGTTTTGCACCGGGCTGATGAAATATTCCCATCCCTGGAAGCCAAATGCACCGTGTAAACCCTGACAGAGGCTCAGAGCAGCGTACGAGTACCGATCATCGTTCACATACCCGGAGTAGAAACACCGGCTCAGGTCAGTTGTCACATCGGAGCTGGAAAGCCAGACTGCGTCTTGGTTAGAAATGGAAGGCGCAATGAAATCAGAGTCCTGATGCAAATCGATCACTAACTCCTGCTGGAAAGCTCGTATCTTTAGGAGACATTTTCCACTGGGCACATGCACGTCGTTGTCAAAATCCCTCCTGTCATGGTTTTCCAATCTAACTGGGAAGCAGAGTTCACTTTCCAAGCAGCGCACAAGTTTTGGGAGTGAGACCACGAAGAAGAGCAGAAACGTTGCTCTGATAAACATGACGATGCCTACATTCAGGGAAGAATGCAATGAATGACGAGCGGTGGAAACAAAGGTGATGGTGAAGCTGCGGAACTCAGTGGAAGCGGTGACAGAAGAGCATGCAGAGCATAGTCCAGCGCGCAGGGACTCTACAGCAGTGCAGGTCGTACAAGTCCACTCAGAGCAAACTCCTCCTGGTCATGACCCAATCCCATCCTCCACCTGTGTGTGAGTGCTGAGTCGACCGCTGCCTTCTGAGGACTTAATGCATTTTCGTCATGTGTAAAAATATGGAAACTCAAGCTCTTTTTTTTTTTCTGGAAGGAGGAAGGGGGCCAGGCTTTAGACTCGTTCATTGGATGCATGCAGGCTTCTTCTGCGGCCACTATCACCATGTCCAAAGTTAACGCACTGTGGTGGTTGAGTTCATCTCACACTTCCAGAGAGAGCTTTAGACTTCATGCTGCCTGACTCCACGTAATCTGCATAAACCCGTCCAGGCAATCGCTAGGTCTTCTGTCCCCAATTTTAATGTACAACCAACAAGGATGCTATTATAACTTCCACATGTTAAACATCATAGAGCTGCAGAAAAAGCAAAGGACTATGCACTTCATCACATTCATATCTGACATCTAGTTACTAATTACGGAGCAGATAAAGATTGAAAAAATCGAATATGTTATGGTCTAAACCACCCATCAGTACATAGTTAAATTAGCTGTACTTGATAAACAAGAGTAAAATCACTTTAATATTCATCTATAATATAGACCAAAAGAAAATATACTTTACTATTATTAAGCACTCCGGATGGGGGCATTCTGCACAATGAGAACGTTGTTAATATGAAGTTCCTCCTCAGTTCAAAACTGTGTTTTAGTCTTTGTTACTTTGATTCTTCTGCCACCCCTTGGTATGAGGGAGTATCACAGCTTCTGAAAAGTCCTGCCCACGGATGGCTGCAGGGATTTACTCTAATGAACTGATGGAGAAACTGTTCATACAGTAGAGATAAACTGTGGACAACAGCTACTGTAACACATATTTCCTTTTTTTGATAAATACACCTTGAAACTGATGTTCTTGCTTTAAACACAAACTTTTTAATACAGACTAATGGGCCTCTTACTGTAGATAGATTAGTTAAAATATTAACATTTCAATTTCTATTCCATTATTTTAGTATTTATTTAGTCAGTTCTTTTCCATAAAATAACGAGAGTCGCATTTGATTTTGGAAAGATTCGTCAATCAAAAGTGCAAAATAATTATCTATCGCTCACAAAATGCTCCAGTGATGCATTTGGCTGAGGTAGGAAAACAAATGTAAGCCCCAACCATTAATATATCCCTAATGGTTTTTATCACACAACAAATATGTGAACAGAGCTACACTGATTTTGCTCATAGTGCAGTTGAACTTAAAGTTTGGCCATTTGGTGGCACTAGAGTAGAGCTCATGTTGAGTCCAGAGAGGAATTGGTTGAATCTGACAGCAGACACAGTTAATTTGATGCCATGTTTGGCTACAAAAAAACAAAATATATAAGCAGAGTTCAAGTTAGATTAACATTAATCTTAATTCTATAGTGTCCATGCATATAAATTTGAGTTTTAAAGTGTACTTCAGATGTCTCAAGAGGGTGTTTTGACCTTTATTTCAATCAATGGAGAAATATTCTTGGACAACTGGTCGAACCTTTTACTCCTCCTCTTGAATAATTTGATTATTTGCTGTGTAATTTTGATTTATGTGATTATAAATGAATAAACATTCAATACTTGTTACGTCCGCACAGATGTCTTTCAACATTTGCACCGATTTCTAAAAGGACAATTCATGGATCTTGATGGGCAAAAAGCAGGCATGTTTTAAGGGGACTGATGTTTACGAGTGTGTGTGACATTTGGAGCAGATCCCAATAAAAATGTGCAACTATTGAGTTTAGATGTGGTTTCATCAGGAGCCTGGGAGGTATTTGCTCTACTGAGAGACAATCTAGTTTGGGCCTACATCTGTCCCTACATGCTTACAAGATGTGTAAATGTACCTGATTCAAAACAATAGTTTTATTGTCTGCTCAACATTGATGTATAGTGATTGTTTTGTGAGTAGATGTCAGTGCATTGGAGCTGGAGACTCAAATAGGATGACAGCAGAAAGTTAGACAATTATGTTAATTATTATATTAATAAATGTTTCATCTAGTTTGAAGTTTTTATTTGCTTGCTTTGTTTTCAGTTGGCAGGGAAGCAACAACGGTTGCTAGGGCTAGGGACAGTTGCTTTGCCAGCTGACACTCGCGTCTCTGTGGTCAAATCAGCCGCCACAGAAATTCTACGGCGCGCATATACTGACATTTATGGTAAACGCATCCAAAGCGTTTTTTTCAAAATAAACTGTTGACACGGAGCATATACAAATTGCATAACATAATATCACTTGTCATTTTTATAAATAACATTTTGACGATCAATGTAGAGATTTTACAAAATAAAAGTCACATTTTAAGCTTCAAGTAGCTAATCTCTGGATATTTCAGAGTACTGTAAAAACACTTTGCTCAATAATTCCAGAGAGAGACTGATATGCCTGTGTTCAGGACCTCTCTGACTACCTACATACTGAATATTAAACATTTTGACTTCATAGATTAAGAGATTAAATTCTATAGAGTCTATACAATAAAAAAAAATATATATCCAGATGTATGAATTAGATATGTTTCATATTCAGTATGTAGGTAGTCAGATAGGTCCCGAACACAGGAATATCAGTCTCTTTCTGAACTTATTGAGCAAAGTGTATTTATAGTACTTTGAAATATCAAGAAATGAACTGATTTGATTGTACACATGTTGGACTTTACTTACTCTTAATCTATACAGTGAATATGTTTGATCTTTAGTATGTAGATAGTTAGAGACGTCCTGAACACGGGCATACCAGTCTCTCTCTGAATTTATTGAGAAAAGTGTTCATATAGTACTTTGAAGTATCCAGAAATTAGCTACTTGAAGCTAATAATATGTGACTTATTTAGTAAAATCTCATAATTGATACTGTCAAAATGCTATTAATAAGAATGACACAGGAAAGACGATATATACTTCTTGTGGATTTAATCCAAGAAATTATTTTTTAAGTATGGATTTTGTACAGGCTCCATGTCAACAGTTTATTTTGAAAACCGGACGTATGCCCACATGTGTTCTTCCTCTAACTTCGAGTACTCAGTTGCCGTCCCCTTTCTGGGCGGTTTGGATGCGTTTACCATAAGTGTCAGTGTATGAGTGCAGTAGAATCTCTGTGTCGGCTGGCTTGACCGCAGTCTGTCAGTTGCCACAGCAGATCCCGTCCTGAGAGAAACAGTTAGGCCTGAGTCAACTGAATAAACCACAAACAGCTTCAGTTGCTCTGAGACAGTGTAGCGGCAGTGACAAACACAACAGTCGCAGCTGCCTCCATCAGTGTGGCAACCGTGGCAGATGCCAAACAGTGGAGCGACAACGGCCGCTTCCTTCCAACAGCGTGGCACCTACCAGAGGCGGCTGACTTTACATATCAGTGTCAGTTTGTGTTGACACAGGAAGCGTCTCTACGGGTTACCGTGGCCATCATTTGAGTTTGCCCTAACTGACAATTCGTCGACATGAACTCGTACCGCGTCCAGGAGCTGGTGGGTGAAGGCTCGTTTGGTCGAGTTTACAAAGGGAGGAATACATGCACGGGTCAGGTGAGTGCAGCTGTTTGGATTCAAGTTTGACCGCTGCTTGTCTGTCTGGCCACTTGGTTTGAACCGTGCGTTTCCTCAAGGTGGTGGCCCTGAAGTTCATCCCGAAGGTGGGTCGATCCGAGAAGGAGCTGCGGAGCCTGAGGAGAGAGATCGAGATCATGGCAGATCTTCAGCACCCACACATCGTCCAGTTCTTCGACAGCTTCGACACGGAAACTGACGTGCGTGAACTGTCGTGTTTTAAAAACGCACTCAGATTAATATTGTCTCACAATCTTTACAATCCGGTGACTGAAACCCTTTGCAACAGGTTGTGGTTGTGACTGAGTATGCAGAGGGGCAGTTGTTCCAGATTCTTCAGGATGAGCGGAACTTCCCGGAGAGCCAGGTAGTCACTGTCACTGAACCGCTAGACTCCAAAACAAGCACGAGCAGGTTTATATGAAGATGAAAGATCCTTAATATATTGAGCAGTCAGACAAATAAGTGCCCTATAAGTCATTAAAAGACACTTAAAATCTAATTCTAAAACGTGATGGAAGCCAGCGTAAAGAAGCTTCAACTTTTCTTTTTAAATTTTATGTAAAGTGTCTGAGCATTGTTAAAAGCGCTGTACAAATATAATTAGTATTAGCATTGTTATTTTTTGTTAACATTATTATTATTACTAGACTAAACGTACTGTAGTTTTCACCTTAACCTTTTGCTCCCCTTTCCTTCCTTCTCAGGTGCGTGAGATCGCCTGCCAGCTGGTCTCAGCCCTGTATTATTTACACTCCCATCGCATTCTTCACCGTGACATGAAACCACAAAACATACTCTTGGGGAGAGGTGGGGTGGTGAAACTCTGTGACTTTGGGTAGGCACAGTATATAAAAAAAAAATTTGAAGCAAAAGCTATCTGTATTAACTCTTTCCACACAGGATAACAATACGTGTTGCAATCTTCCGGTAGGTTTGCCAGGTCGATGAGCACCTCCACCTTGGTGCTAACTTCTATCAAGGGAACCCCACTGTACATGTCTCCTGAGCTGGTGGATGAGAAGCCATATGACCACACGTCTGACCTCTGGTCTTTGGGCTGCATTCTCTACGAGCTCCACACAGGCACACCACCGTTCTACAGCAATTCCCTCTTCCACCTGGTGCAGCTTATCGTGAGAGAGCAAGTCAAATGGCCAGACACGATGAGCGGGCCCTGCACGGTAGGGTAACGCTACATTTTAACAATGTTGTGTCATGTCTGGATCAAATCCAACAGCTTCACTGTATGAAAATCTGATTTCCAAAAGAGCTGATATAACAACGTAAATAGAAAGTCTTATCAGTCCTCTTTACAGTGAGGTTACTCAGACAGGTTCTCGAAGACAGGATGTCCCCATAGTAGTCAGATATAAGCTGTTTTTAGACATAAACTCTGGAGAACGTCAGCACAACAGGGTCGAGACTTCGACGTGTATTGCAACAATTCCATTTCATATTTGCATTCATCATCTGTTAAACCGGTCCACTCTCTTGCTGTGATCCTCCTGCTGTGTCCTGCTGTATTCTAGCATGGGTCAATTCAGACCTTATTCAGAGTTTTTACAAGTGGGCGCACAAGAGAAACGCTGGAGAAGGTCTTGAGCACTGAACTGGGACATTTGTCTTCTCACAGATAATTTGAAATTCAGAGCACGTCTGAAAGTGACTATACTAAGAACATAGCCCCAGTATCTTCGGTTGTAGACCTGCTGAAGGGGGACAGAATACATTGACTTATCTAATATTTTCCCTGCAGAGTTTTCTGAAAGGTTTGTTGACCAAAGACCCTGAGAAGCGGTTGTCATGGCCAGATCTCCTGCACCATCCCTTTGTTGCTGACTGTGTTCTAGGTGAGGCTTTAAACTTTAAAGAAATTGTGAAATAAAAAAATAAAATCAAATGCATTGTATTAATCTACCTTTCTCAAATAATTCTGATATTTTTTATCCCCATTTTGATGTGTTGGTAAAGTGTTGGCAGAAACAAACGTTATCAGCCCTCTGACCATCCCACCCAGCCCTGACATGATGGCACTTAAACTTCAGCAAGTGGCAGCGAAGACTGTACGGACCCCTGGACGTAGTAGATTACTGCGAAATGACTCGGAGCAGAGGGACAACAGTGGCCGAGAGAAACCAGTAGATTGTGGTAAAGCTAAAGTGAGAAGCCAGTTCATTTTCCTTCATTGAATTAGTCCCATTGAAATCCATGGGGGAGCTTTAAACGGTTTTGTTTACATTACTAGGTTACAAAGCATGGAGTGGGAAATATAAGGGTCGACCCGGCAAAAGCGACAAAGCTCCGCAGAGCCACGCCCCTCCCCAGTGATGGTTCTGTAACCTCAGGTGATTCTGTCAGAGCTAAATCCGGAGCTGCCAATCAAGTCCTCAACCCAAAGACTCATGCCTGTGTGAGATCAAAACCCAGGTATTTATGGAAGTTTGGAATAGAGATACAATATATAACCAGTGCAGTCTTAAGTGTGTGATCATGGTTATGGGTTTTTCATCTGCAGGGGTCAGATCAGCATAGACTACGAAAAGGAATTTCTGTCTGTGAAGGTCGGCCCACAACTGCTGAGTAGACGCAATGTCAACAAACAGACCAGTCATAACCAGCAGGTCAGTGCTTTTTGTTTTCTGGTGATATAAAAACATTTCGTATTTAGTGTCTTGTTCCATTATATATGTATACATTCTCTTGCACTGGCAAATGTGCCCTTGTTATAAATGTAGTGTTTGCTGTCTTGTCTCGCCCTTCCAGAATGCGGACAGTGTGGAGTACTGGGAAAAACTGGCCCAAGAATCTGAGCAGAGCAAGCAGCAGAGAGAGCAGTTTAACTACAAACCCATTATACCTCAACTTAGAGCCAAGATTCTGTTTTTTAAAATTCAGGTAATTAGGTAACATTTTCAACTGTGCATAAATCAACACTTCCTCAGGGAGAATTTTTAAATTAATCTCTTCTTTATTGTTGTTTGGTTAGTTAACAGGTGGCGCTGTTGAAGACGCATGGCAGATTCACCATCCGCTGAAGGTCTTGCGCAACCTGCTACAGACCCCTGACCTTAAGGAGTCCAACTACATTGGCCAGGAACTGGGACTACCCCATGTCCTCTTGGACGTTGTCCACGTTACTGTAGAAAACCCCGACTACATCCCGGTTAGATACATATCACTTAATCATGAATGCATTGTCAAGCATCAGTTCACAATATTCCTGAACTTTCTGGTATCTGTCTTTTCTCCTCAGCGACCGTGGAGTGTGTCAGCACTTGGAGAAATGATTGCAGTCATCATGATCTACTGGGATAAACACCCCGACTCGATAGAAGAAGATCACAGGTGAGTTGTGGTCTTAACTGAAGCTGATTCTGTTCATGTGTTGAATACTGTGTGTCTCATACAGCACAGTCCTTCATCTAATGCAGCTCATCAACTGTTCTCTTACTCTAGACTGGAAGAGTTCACCAAGCCCTTTCTCGCAATTCTTAGTCAACCACACTTCTTCCCTTTGTCAGTAAGTACCCACTCAAGTTAATCCAAAGGAGCTCTGAACCATGTTCACATATCATTGACTAAGACTCTTGCCAGTTGTCTGATATATTGTAACTGTGTCTACTTTTGTTTTTTAGCCTTTGGCTGCGTCTGTTTTGTGTCTGTTTACACAACATAACGTCGATGTCAAAGCTGATGTGAACAGTCTAACCTCCCTGCTACAAAACCTGCTTTCGGACTCATATGAGGTCAGTGTTGGGATGTAGCAAAGTATTTTTACATTTACAATACTTCAGTAACTTTTTAAATGTGTCTGTACCTGGGTAGATTTGATTTCAGGGACTGTTTTAATCCACCACATATATCAGCAAACATCTGTACCCATCTGCATTTTCACAATATGATGTGTTACATGTTCTTATTGCTTTATATACTTTTAAGAGTAACAAATAGCAAGAGGGGATTTGTTGCACTGATCCAGTCAGATCAGACAATTAGACCCCGCCTCCAGCAACAGCATCACTGGTGAAGAAGAAACCCCTGAAATGGATGTAGAAGAGACCAGTGGCTGCTTAGATTCTGCCATCAATTAATACGAGTGTTTTCAGCAGTATCAGCAGCAACATTCTCTATTATTGTTTTATGAAACAAAATATAGAGTTAATGATGTAGTAGACTGTTGCATTAGCGAATATAACACACTAGGGAAGTACTTTTAATACCTTAAGTGTATTTAAAAGCAAGTATTAGAAGAACTTTTACTCAAGTAAAAAAGTAACATGGCATTGCTACTTTTACTTGAGTCCATATTGGTTTAACTTGTAAAATGTTTGACTACTTCCTCCAACACTGTATGAGGTACAGAATCAGTGATGAGTGATTCATTTACTCTTCAGTATACTTTTATAAGTTTTTGATGCAAAGTTTAAAGTGATCCTCCTCTGTTTGAAGTGCTTCCCTCTCCTCGTGTCTCGTCAGCCGCTGCTTCCTCTTCCCTCTGGCTGGGGCCTTTGTGATGGTCTGCTGTCTCTACTCCTACACACACTCTCTGAGGTCAGACAATACCTGTGATGTAATTTAAAAAAAATTATGCGATGAATCCCAAAAGAAGACCTTTAATATTTTCCTGTGTTTTCCTTTTGATGTTTCTGTTTTTTGTAACAGCATGAAAATGGCTCTGGATCTTCAAGTTTAGATCCAGTTGTGTTTCTGGATTTGTGGAAAAAAATTGGAACTTCACTAGCACAGACAACAGCAGTCACAGACTTCTGTTCGGCAAATGGTAAATATATTCATCACATGAGGTCCAACCAATTAGAACCACAGACTGTACATTAAGATGGCTACATACATAATACATTTCTGTTGTTTTCTCTTTGCATCAGGGCTGTTTTCCTTTCTGTCTACTGCTTTCTTCCTCTTCACCGGGGATCCACACTCGTGCATCCCTCTGTTTTCTGAGAGGGGATCGAGATGCGTATACACTCTAGGTCGGATGCTGGGCACTGACTGGTAAATGACTTTATCTACTGTTTCATGTAAATGTTCGAGTTGCACAGCCACTCCACTCAGAGCTAACGATAACCCTTTTATACCCTATAGTCTTCATTTGTTTGCTGAAGATTGCAGTCCCAGGAGATTGGATCTGAGTCGCCACAGCATGACCACATTGAGCTGCCACTTGCTGTGTTTTCCATTTGCCCTGGACCTGCCTTCACACACTATGTCCAACATACTCCAGCTGTATGACAGTTGTGGTATTGTCGAAAGCCTGACGCAGGTTCGAGCCTTCCCATTCCTCTAATAAAGACCTGGCTGACAAACTCATTCTCTGATGCAACACAGCACAACTCTTGCTCACATCAGACACACACTACTGTACATCTAAATGCCTCTGTACTTTTGTGAGAGGATTGTCTTGTTTGTTGTTGGCTGTTTGATGTGACAACTTGTCAGGATGTTTATTTTTTTTTCTTGCTTTGGCAGGTTATTCAAACTCTTCCTCCTCTGCTGTTGGAGCTGCCTCTCTCCCTGCTGAGCCGTTTGCTCCTGTGTGACCCAGAGCGCTCTGTCCCCCGCCTCAGTAAAGCCGCCTGTGGTCTGTTCTCACCACCCAGGGACCGACAGCTCACTGCCTCCAAACACCAGACTCTGTTAACCCGAACTGCCAGTTCTCTGCTCTTTGACTTGCTGCAGCAGGATGAGCTGTGGGACTCTGCAGTGGAGCTCTTAACTCTTCTGTCCCAAGTAGCCCGTTGTTCGGCTCGGCCTGCCAGCCTTCAGCTTCACCTGGACGCCTCGGTGCTGCACCAGGCGCTGGCTCACCCTCATGATGGCGTCAGGGCCACCACGTGCATACTCTTGGGCAATCTGGATCCGTTCAGGCCTAATACCCTGCCGCCTGACATTTTCCAAAGCATGATTGGCTGTCTTGATGATTCCTGCTTGTCTGTGCAGCGAACAGCTTGTAGGACAGTGGGCAACTGGATGGGATGTATTGCAGCAAGGCCAGGGTTTAAAATGGACATGGACAACAAGGTGGGGCGACGAGAAGAAACAAAGCAGAAACAAATATTCAGACAGTGAGCCAGCAGGAGATCTGGAAACGGACGATAAGGAGGGGGGAGGTCGGGCGTCAGTGTATCATCACTGACACTGATTCCCTCACACGGCTCCACTGTTGCGTGGCCCTGGGAAACCTGCTAAATGTTGACGGCGCTGTGTCCTTGTTAAAGAAAGACGTGTCCAGTTTACATCTGAGAGCTTCATGCACGGATTCCCATAATGCAGTGACATGAGCTGCCATAGCAACCCTGTGCCTTTACAGCGAGCAGAACACAATCCGTCAGGTAATGAAAGGGACAGGGGACAGTATAGACAGTAACGTTGAGTCGGTTTCTGGTTTGAAAATTTTTCCATGTCATTTTCATGTTTTATTACAGAAAGTACACACACATGAGCTTTTAGAGTATATTTTTCTTTTTTACATAAGAAATTTCACACTGAGATATTTCTTTATTAGCAAAATGTCAATACGTCGTTGCATCTTCTTCCTCGAGTTATTGAAATATCTGTTTTCAATCTCTCACACTTTTGTGAACGTGTGTGAGCACTTTAATTTCAAAAGTGACTTTTCTCTTGTGTTTGTTTGAAGGTCCTGCTGTCCCTCGATGCCGGTGAGAAACACCTATCAGCAGTTCATTGGACAGCTGTGATTCAATCCGCTTCATGAATGATGGCAGGGTGGTAAAAAAACACCCTCACTTCTTACTTTACAGCAGCCCGTGACTTCCTCCTGTCTCAGAATGATGTGGATGAGGATAACAGACAAAAATTTGTTATGTTTTGTCATTTTTCTTTAGTGTCTTATTTTATTTAAAAAATATATATAGTTTCGAGTTTAAATGATGCGAATAAAAACTAAACTTGTGTGCTTTGTTAACTGAAGTAAATTTTCACGACAATAGTGGGTCCAATTCAATAAATGGAAGTGTTGCACAGAAATGATGGTAGAATTTCTGTTTAATTAGAGAGGACTATTTAAGAATTTCACAGTAACATAAAACATTCAAGGTGCCAAGATGACTGACAGATTTAAAGGTCTATACTCTTTATTTGTTTTTCCTAGCCAAAAACAGGTTTCAAGATTGAAATGACCTGATTTTAACTGTCATAGAAACTGCGCTTAAAACACCACTATTCATTTTCGGGAGGTCGGATGTTAAATAAGTGAAGTCCATCTGAAGTTCTCATTTTGCAGCATGGGCTAAAAAAAAATTGTTTTAGTGAAGATGGATAAATGTGTTGGTTCCTCTCAGTGAGTGTGTGGGATTTGTCCGCGACCAGGCCTGCGAGCTCAGGTCAGACAGGAGAGGGAGTCCGTCGGGCTCCGGAGGTCTGAACTTTAACCAGAGGAAAAATTGATTTAAAAATCTTTAAAAATAAAACTTCAAATTCTCATTGTGGTGGCACCTCATTATTTTGTAACTGAGTGTTATCAGTGGCAATAATCTTTTTTTATTTTGCTCTGAGAGAAAAAACGCAGAATAAAACACAAGGCACTGAGTTTGACATTTTATTTTGAAATGGAGAAAAGTTGACGACACACAAATTAATATGGATAAATAATTAAATTAAATAAGATTACAAACCCCTATAATGTGCTTTTAGATTTGCTGTCATCAGGCTACACGTGTATTTGGTTTTCACATTCACAGTTGATAGTACACCGCAGGGCGGGGAGGAGGAACAACAGTGTGACACCAGTTTTTGTCAAAAACTAAACAAACAATACAAAACAAATGTCTTCAATACATTTGGAAAATAAAATATTTTTTTTAGAATTAAGCGAGAAAAGAGCTGGGAAAATAATTTAGATAGAATCCTTTCACACCAAAGCCAACACTGCAAAAGCTTTGACAAACACTCTAATGAGATTTTTCTTTAGGTTTCTACAAAGAAAAGGCTGAAACACTCCACTCCCTGATACAAAAGTCATTACAAATTAGTGCAGATCAGCCAGAGGCCTAGAAAACGTATTGCCTTAACAAGCAGTTTAGAGAAACTCATTTCTGAAATCCTACATTTTCTATTCCAGAGCGAAAAACATGCAGAATGAGATTGTTAACTACTACCACTACTTACAATATTTGTACATGTGGAAAACCCTTTCTTTCCACTGGGAAAACCTTTAAACCTGTCAAATCTTTCCCACGTTAAATGAAGAACAGAGGAGCTATTTTACAAGTCTGTAATCTCCAAATGTCTACTGCTATTTGTAAGGATGTAGGATAAGATGCTGCATATCCTGAGTGGCAAGAAAGATTGTAGACATTTTTATGTGCCAGAGAAAAATATCACAAATTACCACAAAACGATAAGATATCAGTTTCCACCTTTGAGACAGGAAAATATTAAAATAGTTCTCATTTGGTGACCGAATTTATATTTTTGGAAAACATTTTCAAGCTTTTTTTCAAAAAAGGTTATTATGTCCCATGTAATGCAAACATCAAAAAAATCAAATGGATGTAATGTTAACATAGCAAAGTAACATTTCCACCAAATCTAGATGCTTGACCTTCACTGGATAAAAAATGACAAGCTTGAAACATACAAATCCCATCGAGGAAATAAAAGTTAGGGCTGCATTGGATCTTAAGTAAATAAAATTGTGCACAAAAGAGTAACAATAATAAAATACATTTTTGACAAGTTATTTTCATCATCTGTATGTCACCGGATCCTTCAGTAAATACATTTATAATTTCAAAACTATCACATTTGAAATATCGTCCTCTGTTCAAAGGTGGATTTGAAATTACTCTATAAAAATATTTGGTCTGAAAGATGTCTTTAATAAAACGATGCAGTTGACACAACATATTCGACTACTTCTACTACTGAAAAGGGCGACACAGTCAATGCAATTAAAAGATTAAAGTAGGAAAAAATATAAAAATTAAACGCTATTGCTGACATCAATTCCAATTCAAGGCTATCAAAAATATTAAACCTGCATAATAAATTACAGTAATTATTCAGAAATAATTTGTAGATTCATTCGGTGTGAGACCTATTCAAAATGATTGTCGTTTTTAAGCATTGCAATGCCACAGTGCAGGCTCAATTGATTGGAGTGCGAAAGCAGTGGACGCATTGGACAGTGTTAATTTAAGATGAAAAATGAAAATCACATTAGCGAAGCATGCAGTTACCCCTCTCAACGTGGAAAAACAACGTTAGAAACATTCAAATAAGCTCCACATTTTCCCTGTTATTCCCTTTTTAGACGGACTTGCTCGAGCTCGGTGTTACGCTGTTGTGTCCTGCTTCAACCTCTGGCTACGGGCTTTGTAAACTTCGATCAGCAGATCTTTAACGTACTGGATTTCACGTTCTACGGACTCTGCCTTGTCCCGGAGCTCCCGGTTCCTCCCTTCGAGGCCGTGCAGCTGTTCCTCCAAAATATCGAGCTCCGCCCTCTTTCGCTGGCGATACCTGCGTTCAGGAGAAGAAAGATTAAATGGAGATTTTTTTATGCTTATGTCCTTTTTATGTTTGAAATTCAAATTGAAACTATAACTCACCTGTGAGCGGCAGTTTTGTTCTGATCTCTCTTCTTCTGTTTGCGTTCCCCGCCTTCACCCGGGGTGATGTCCAGGTCGAACTCTGCGTCACAGTGGTCTTCCTTTAGCCTACATGCTTGTCTGTGCCCTGACGACTCCAAGTCCAGACTCTCCCTGGCCATTAAAAGACACTCTGGGGCCTGATCCTCGAGGAAATTACAGTGTAGATCATGTTGCCTTAACTGCAGACTCTCTGATTTAAGCTGTTCGTTGACACTGCCTAAGAAGCTAGGATAGGCCTCGGGCTGCGGTGGTGGAAGATAACAGCCCTCGTTGCTCTCGGTTTTCCAACAGACAGAAGCTTTTGTCACCTCTACGCTGCTCTTGATACTGTTCAGCATGTCGTTGCAACCAGCCATTCCACTGACCTCCCTCATGCTATACATCAACAAATCCTCTCTCTTGTGATGGACATCCAGGGATCCACCAAAGCCAAAACCTCCACCAACAACTTTCCCCCCGCCGATAACATCTTGACTGAAACAGCAGTTTTTGTCCTCTTTGGCTAGAGCAGCACATCGTCTGACTTCAACTGCACTACCCAGGCAATAGTTCTTTTCTACCAGCTGCTCGTCTTCTCCACAGCAGTAATTACCTGACAGGTTCACCGCTGAGTTACCTGAGTTGCTTGCTTTGGAACTGTTATCATAACCTTCACTGAACCTCACACCATCAGGGACTCTTTTCCTACTACACCCACTGGGGCGACTGCAGCTGTACGGGGCGTGTCTTGGAATTTTGGATCGCCCAATGGGCCCGCCACAGATACTCAGCAGGTCCAGTTCTCCTGTTGCCAGGGTGACAAGAAGTGGGCTGGTGTCCGATTGGTTGGGTGTCGAGTATGATGCGTATGGCAGCTGACCGTACGGCTGAGGACCCGCCGGCAGACTACCCCCGTCGCATTTCCCTAGCCTCTGCCCCTTTTCGGGCACTGGCTCGGACAGGAAGTAGTCCTCTAGTTGGGCGAGTTCCTCCTGCAGCAGAGAGGTCATGACCTCCAAGTCAGAGGGCACCTGGATATCATTCTGAAGGGGTGAGGGGGGAAGGGAGGCATTGGTGGAGGAGGGAGGGGAAGGGGGGTTTGGGAGGTATGAGGAGAAATCCACTTCTTCCGTCATCCAGTCAGTGAGACCATCACCTATTGAAGAGGGTAAAATATTGTAGTCGTTACTAGCTGTCGGGTGAAGAAAAATGTTACAGCAAAAAAAGTGTTCGTAAAAAATATAAAATAAACATCAGTCATCCAACAGCGCACGTCGCAGTTTCCTAATCCCTAATCGAGTAATAGTTCTGCAAAGAAGATATATTTATGAATAAAGTTAGAAACTATCGGTCGCGTATATTAGACAAAGCTAGTTTTTACCTACTGTTCGAGAAGGACGTATGTGCTGCAGTGCCGAGCCCACCTGAAATGAGAAAAATATAAAAAACGTACTCACTGCAACTCACCAATTAAGTGCTGACTCTCCTCTGACACCTCCCCCCTGCACCCCTGTGATTGGCTGTGGTTAGCCTGTGGGTGAGAGAGAGCGAGGGGGTCTGCCGGGCAGACACGAAAAGCCTTCCAAACAGGAGCTGATGTTGCCATCATTCTGTCTGCTGGTGCCGCGATTCAGGCCAAGTCCAAGTCCAAGCATGTGCTGAGAGCAAGCGGGGTCTGACAGATGGGCTTCAGAGAGCAGGGCTGGGTGAGCATAATGAAACCTAGAGGACAAACGGAGAAGGCGTTCAGAGACAAAGAACAGATCCAACTTGTTCAGTCGACGTGATGGAACCAGGAAAATCACTCCTGACGTTTTCGGTGACTTTTTTCCGCATGGTTCAGCCTGTTGTGATGAAAAATGAAGATGTCATGTAGTAGGATGATGGTCTAGTGAGCAATCCTAAATATACACATTTATAGATGGAACCAATGATTTCAAATAAAATTTAAATAAAGAAGATTAAAAAAAGATAAAATAAAAATGGTCAGAAATAGCAGTGAGTGATGCGGAGGTGAGAGCTGTGACCTGTGGGACTTTGAACATCCCCAAAGGAAAATGCACTCAAAGCACGTGGGACCTAGTGACGCTGTCAGGGGCCCAACTGTTGATGAGGCTCCAGACTCACAGCAGATATACAGCATATCCCTCTAAGTGAGACACACCCTGATCCTTAAAATCGGATCAATGCAGATCAGCCGCTCCCAATTACATGTTCCTTTTTAATCAATTACACCGGTTTGATCACTTAAGCTCTTTAAAAAGGTCAATAAAGTGGTTTCTATGAGAGGGGACAGAAAACTGAGAGTGACAGAAACGTGACGCCGTCATCCTCCATCGTGACATCACTTCTAACACAACACTCTGACAAGAAGACGCAAGAAGAGACTTTGACCCTAAAACCAAGTAAACAACACTGGAAGGAACCACAACAAATAACAAGAAACTATTCAGACAAATTCAATGACTTGAAACAGAAGTTACTGTAGAGAAACCAGCCAAATAACAAACTCCTCCACACACACACAAACACAGACACACGCACACACACACTGACACAACAAACTACATCCACGACTTACTCCATTCTTGCAGGAAAAGGTGGAGAGCACTTGGGGGTGCGTTGCTGGAGCAAAGCACGTTTTCTTCTCGGGTCCTAAAGCTTCACGAATTCAAAAAGCCATTGCCGTCGCTGTTGCCGTTGTTGTGTGTTTTTCAGCTCGGGGGAAAGATCCGGGAAACGGCGAGTTGTTGCTTTGTTGTGTTCGAGCAGTAACCTGAGGAGCAGCTTCATCGTGGGGAAGCATCACTTCACTCACACCTAGCAACCGACTGCGTCACGGGGACAACACCAGATCGCTCCGCCCACTCCCGCTGAAGGACGTCCCACCACCTGCTCGCTCGCTCCCTGCTGCTCCGCCACAGAAGTTAGAGAGCTGCCTCCTCCCGTTAGTTTCTAAAGTAAACCCGTCACTTTAATGACCCGTCTTACAGCGAGTGGCCATTGATTCAATCACTGTGCTAATGTTGACACAACATGGCGATTTCTGTCCACTCAGCTCCTGCTAGATAACAGGAAACACCAGAGGCATTTTGTAAGCACATGTGACATGAGTTACAAAATTATGCTATAGCGGAAGTAGATTATTGCCTAGAGTGTATAGATGGTGAAATATTATGAATTTAATTATATCTTCTGATATCAATTAATCAATTTAATAGTTCGATTTCAAAGAGGAAAGTGTAAACAAGACCCGTTGCGAGTTTATAAATAGAAGTGTATCCGTGGTAATCTGGCATGTAATCAGATTACTGTAACGTTTCAGTTTGTAATCTTTTTTCTCTTGTGGTCCTTTGTTGCCAAGGGAGACGGCATGGAGGGCAGATGCTTGTCACAGAGCAGACTCACACCCTGAAAGTGACGTCACAACCTGGTTTTGGTTTACGTGCAAACGACCCTCCAGCACAAACCAGTAGAATTCAGATGCTTTATAATAAGGAGGCATGGTGTTGTTTTGGAAGGGGACTATTTGATTCACAGCACTTTGTTGTTCAGGTCTGTTGCATCTCCGTTGCATCAGTGGTCCACGCTCAGAGCCGATTGGCTGCGCGTGCTGAGGCTTCCTGGCTGCCATTGGATGGATTCTGGTAGATGTGAATTGTGATTGGCCGATGCTCGGCAAGGCAGCCAGAGCATCACTGTGTTTTTTTTTCCTCCTGCAGTGCAGAGTGTGCACATGTTTGAGGTAAACAAACCGGGCGTGGAGCTCAGTGCTGCGGCTATGTAGAATACAACAGAGCTTGTTTCTTTTCTTTTGACGTAACAACATGTGGTCAATAAGTATTTTAAAATAAAAGTCTCTGATTATACAGTAGAGCAGGTAAATAGGTGTAAATGAAATGAATTATGATCTCACTTTTGATTTGCATTTGTGTGTTGATTGAAAATATGTTGTCGTCATTGAAATATAGTCCAGTCTGGCAATAACTTTATTAGGCTTTAATTATGTCTAAATTGTATTTAATACATCTTTTTGCCACATTCACTCAGTAGTCGTCAGCTCGTAACTTCACTGAGACTTTGTTTGATAAAATGACTGAGTCTATGTACAATTGAAGTTAAATCATCGCTCCATGTTGTCGACTCTTTTTTTTCCATTGCTAAGTTAGTGAGACCCATTCATTTATTGGTAAAGACTGTCAATAACAATTATGTGATGAATAAAGCTTTGTTTTTCTCCTTCAGCTGGGTGAGTGTGCTGCTCTCCTGTTGCTATAGTAATAGCGGACACTGCCCCCTATTTTAGACTTGTTTTCTGGTAGCTGTTGCCATGGGATTTGCATCTCTCTCTCTCTCTCTCTCTCTCTCTCTCCCCCCCCTCCCTCCTCTCTCTCTCTCTCTACCCCTCTCTCTATCCCTGCCGCCTATTTTCCGTACCCCTCCCGGTCCAACCATTCCACCGACTCATTTGCTGAGTTGCACGTCTGTGACATGATAATTTGGCCCCAACTAATGGCCTTATTTCCAGTTCTGCTGAATTTGCATGTTGATGGGACACTGTAGCGTCTAATGGACTTGTTCGCTGAGCGATGAGTTTGTGTATCAAGTGAAAGTCGGGACTCTTTTAACTTGAATTGATTGCACATAAAGACATTATCCAGAATGACTGCAGAGGAGTTTTTTCCACTCAAGTGAAACACGTCCACTAAATAATCTACAGAACCTCAGTATTTGTAGATTAGACTGAATCAGAGTGAAATGTTCTGTTGTTTGTGTTAATCCGAGTCATTTAAAGAGACGGCTCTGTTACAGGGGAGCTGCTCAGCAAATCGCCCACCGTGTGATCGCTGAGTTTGGAGCGATTTGTAGAAAGGCAACCTGATGCAATCTGGATAAATGTGGTCGTAATGGAGACCAGATTGAAACAGCAGTAGTTGGTGAAGTTGAAGGGTCTCCCAGGAAATCGCTGACGGCTCTCTCCGCCTGTGTTAATTGGTCCACAGAGGGCTTCCTGTTTGTGCATCATAAGAATAAGTCCAAGGTGCTGCAGCGTTTCCCTGTTGTCTCCACGATCAGGTTCAATTTCCCTTTTCATCATTCAGGAAAAAGTTGTGAAATAAGTCAAAAAACCTTTGTTTCTCTCTTTTAATTCTCGTCAAACAAATCATCCAAACTTATTTGCCGCTGAACGAAATGAAGGATGTCAAATTTGGATCAAACTGAACATCAAATTATATTTGAGGTGTTTGTTATCACGTTTCTTCAGCAGCACAAGGGTTGCCCATCAAAATTATAACCAAAATTTATTGTCTGAATATTGTGTGTGAGCCCAGAAGTCAGAAAAGTCAATGCTGCATGCCAAGCGCACGTATGGCGCGTTAGTGAGGGTTACACCATCATTTCATCACCATCTCCCTCCGAATTTATTGTCCTCAACTTTTGCCCCTCTTTGAACATATGAGGAAAACACGGAATTCACTTACAACTTGTGAATGGGAGCCGCTCGGAGGGGATCATCTGTGGCGGTTTTCATGTTTGTGTGTTCAGGCTACAGCTCATTCTCATTTGTTTCTGGTACGAAAAGTGATAATCAAGCCTCTATAAAGTGACAAGCATAAGATACGTCTTTTATTCATGAATGTTTATACAAGGGTAAAGTGATTTGCACAAAGCCATGACGGATCTGAATCAGTCAGTCACATAGTTGTGTTGATTTTACCGTTCCTCAAGGACTTCATGGTGAAACAGACGTGTGTACTATGAAGGACGACAGCCTCTGTTGTGTCTTTGTTCTGGGATGTCAGTTTCTAGACCATCACTCTGAACTCGCTCCAACTCCTGCAGACATTTTCATAAAGGTGTTCAGGACACATGAATCATAGACTGATGGACACTGTAGTTAAACAATTGAGTGTTATACAAAAAATAAGGTTGGAAAAAACATAGAATTTAAATAAATGACAAATGAAGCATAGAAAAACAGAACATCCTTTACAACAGAGTAATCAGAGTTTGAGGTACATTTACTGATCGTGTCTCACTTGTGCCTCTCATGTTGTTTTTAGCGAACACGTCTCAAACATGGCGAACAGGTCCCGGGGGGGTTCCTCTGTGTCATTCGCAGCACTCAGGCTGTGTCCCGCCGCTCTGCAGAGTCGTTTAAACCCCAGAGGTTGGACGTCTGTCACCTTTCAACTTTTACACATCTTCATTCACGCAAGGCGCTCCTCCACAGTTTATACAGGGGTGCGATGTCACAAAGTACATTTACTTTATTACTGTACTTGCATACATTTTTTATGTTTCTGTACTTTAGGTAACATCACGCTGATTGAGTCCGGACTGGCTATACACTGATACAGCTCTAAATCTAATTCCTACTTTACTTAGCTCACAAGAAAACAACATGTCTGAGGGCAAAGGTCAAACCCATAAAAGTGACCGAGTGGCAGACAAGAAATTCTGAAAAACCGAGCTGGTGTAATCGATCATTGTCTGATTTATTGGCATTTAAATTTAGAGTGTGAAAAATATGTTGTGGTCTAAAAACTGGACGTTATAAAGACTGAACTCACACAGTGTGATAGTTCCAATTTTCTATCTGCAGTGAAATTTGGGAGCACTTCCCTTTCATTGCTTTTAGTCAATGAAATAAAAAGTAGTTGGCTGCAGCTGTGGTTTTACAATTTTTATTTTTGTTGGCTTCATTAGGTCAGTGCTGGCGCTTCTCTCCTCCGGATATTTTTCACATATCATTGTTGTTCTTGCCACGAAACTCTCCCCTCCCCAAAAAAACATGTTTCTTCTATTACAATTTAATGATCTGTATGCCACGTACCCAATTCTGAATTAATGACTGTCATTTTACATTCTCCTTCAAAGAGAGCGGAGAAGGTTTGTTCAAAGCGGTGCACATTAGGAGCGGAACTTTCTCCGCCGCTTCAGATGCATTTAGATTTATTTGGAGGCTTTCATCTGCCGTGCGTGCGTGCATGTGGACATGTTTAGGGCTGGGCAGGAGATTTTTTTTTTCCCCTTTAATCTCCTAAATTACTCTGAACGCACATGTGGATATGAAAACGTAGAAATTACAAACGTCTGTGGTGAAATGTTGTGACGGGTGAGGGAGCGCGAGGATTTGACAGGTGATTTAACTATGAACTTGCCCTCCGAGCCGAGAGACATCTCCATTTCATCAGAGCGCTTGAGCTTGTCTTCAGACGAGGTTAATATCCCCCCCCCCCCCCCCCCCCCCTTTAATACTGACAACACCATGAGAGACCTTCACTAATTCAGCACCTGCACCATCGTGCTCAAGCTCCGGAGGCCTCAGGGAGAGGCCGGTCTGCATCTTTAACCGTGATCACCCTTGGCTCATTAATATTTCACCAACAATAAGGCTGGGTGTCACACATGCTCATCACCACGGTTATGAGCTCACGTTGATCTGTTTATAATTCAGACAGGCGCACCGGCGACTCAAAGACACTGATGATAGCAGCGTGTGTGAACGTCTCTCCCAAGGTCAGAGGGACGCGGATGTTTGGAGCGATGTCAATGAAGCTGCAGACACTTCTGATTTTTTAAACACCTGAATTGGATGCTCATTTGAATCACTAAAACACTTACACTATGGAACCAGGGATTTTTATATTTCCAGTGCTGAGTCTAATCGGCACCTGTCAGGAGCCAAGGTGTGTTTCAGTGATAACATCTGTTAAATATTTCAACAATCACCGCTATAAAATAATTTAACGGCCCCGCTCACATATTATCATCCGTCTGCACCTGCACATCTCTATCATAGTTTTGAACCGAGGGGGTGAGAAGATAAATAAAACGTGAATATATTTTTAGCAAGCAATTAATATTTAAAAAAAACTTGTTTATTGAGAATTTGTGTAAGACGTCTTCTCCGTGACGTGTTTTTCCCCCCCCCCTCACGTGAAATTTCTCGATGTTGAATCATACATGTTAAGTTGCATGTAATTTCACTACATGTTTATTTTTCCTTCTCGTTTTTTAAATAGACTATAGTTCAGGGCAAGACATCAAATGAATTACACTGAGCCAGAAACACATGACTTCAGTTCTCTAACAACAACTACTACAGTTAACGAGTTAATGAGATCATTAACTAATTCCACTACCTGACTGTGGGTGTGTAAATAGAGGCGTTGTATTGTCTTGAAGCGAACACCTTTTGTGTGCTCTCCATTTAACATGAAACGTGTGGAGCGTTTAAAGGCTTATGAGGTTATGTAAAGAAAGATGGAAAAAATGAATGACTTAATTGTGAGAAACACTAATTAAGGAAGGAGCTGGTTTGTAAGTGCACGTGTTCAGTTTAGCCGATTTGTCTGGAACAAATTAGTTTGTCAGATAAACAAAGCATCAGATGCATCACATACTTTTATTCATTAGATATACACGGTAGTTTTACAATATCATTACAGGACTATAATATATGATTTCTGTTAAAATGCAAATATGTTTTTTTATAATACACATGAATGCTATTATTTATCTGAATGAAAAGCCCTTATAATATTGCACTGTATATTGAGTGATATTAAAATTTGTATTGTAAAAATCAGATAAAAACATTTCATAAAGTATTTGGCACCAAGGCTGCATAATATATGACTCTTTAAAAATATTTTAAGATACTTGCTACAAAACTCTGTTTTCCTTTTAGTGTTTTGGACATATTAAAAGATACTTTTTTAATCAGAAGGTTAACAAACTGCAGGGAAAGTACAAATGTATCAAAAAGAGAGAAAAGTAAGATTAATACTGCACATGCACAGATCGGCTTCCGAGATGTAAAGAGTTTGAGCTTATGTGAAGTAAGAAATATTCCAAGTGTTCCTCCAGAAACCTCCCGAAATCATATTGTAAGTATTGAAAATACATTTTGGTAATAAAACGAGTTTAATACGGTTTTGTTTCTAGAAAGCTTCCCTTCATAGATCCAAAGGCAGGTTGCTCAGTCTCAGTCCAACTTGGGAATTCTTAAAAAAAAAAAAAAGCACCTATGTCAAGACTCAGCCTTCATTTGCACCAAGGCATCAGGCTTCTTTTATATGAGCACCAGATCAAGTGTCTCCTCAGACGTCCATCCGGGACACATCTGCCGCGTGTCCTCTACTCCAGCCCCAGCAAGGGAGCAGCTCAGGTTGCCTCGCAGGTGTCTCAGTGCTCGCTCAGTCCCCATCATCCTCCCAACCTGTCACCCGACACATGGTCCCTCAGCTCATGAACTGCGTGTAGCCTTCAGCGCCCGTTACTATGACATCCATCCAGATCCTCATGGCCTCCGGGGACGGGGCCACCATGTAGTAGAGCCGGTCGTGGGTTTTCACGCAGAAGGTTAAAGAGGGATTGGGGCTCTGGAGGATCACAGGGGGACAGAGAGGGAGACGTTATAGACCAGAGTCTGCAGCTGCACCTGTTGCACCTTTTTCCTCCAAGACGTTTATCAGAAAAAACTACATTAAAATACTAGCTGACACATAATTGTCTGTTTCAAAATAATGTTTGTAAATAGTCTATACACTTTGGGATAATAAGATAATAAGATTAATTTATTGAGGTTAAAAATTGCAAATCCATCCAAATCAATTCAGAACCTGCCAATTTGTATGTCCCACAGACATTCTTTATTCTGTAATTATCATATCTTCTATTTAAAAAAAAAAGAAGCTAAATTATATTGTTCAAATAAGCTTTAACATTAGTAATTTTAAAAAGTTAGAGCTGTTTCAAAACCTTAATTTATAAATGATGGTTTCTAAAACAGAACATCTGTGATTTAAAAATTACTCTATATTTCCCCCCCTAATTTGATTAAAAAACATTGTGAATCTAAAGCCCTCAGATTTGATTCCATTCAATCTATGATCTATTAGTACCCTATTCTAAAATAGAATAGAGAGTGTTTACCTTGGTGGCACTGCGTAGGTGATCATAATAAACCTCTTCAATCGCCTGAAAGTAAATGAGTCCTTTCAGCTTGGTCTCATGCTTGTCTGAGAGGAGAAAAAGAAAAAAAATATATTAAGAAACATTATATTACGTCTTGTACTGATGCAAGACCTCTGCCAGTCTGAGCTCCAGACAGAACAACCAGCCGCAACTGTGGGAATACAGTTCATGTTTGTTTTTGGACAGATTGTCAAAGCCTGAATTCCTTTTAAAGCAAATATTTATCATTTCATAATTAGGGCCGTGGATCCCAAAAAACGTGTTTAAAATTTCTACGTTAATTTTAGCCGTTTTATAATGAAATAAAGGCAACTGTAGAATAATCTCACACTAGTAACAGCTGACTGTGATCCAATGGTGGACAGTTTAAATTAAAACCAGAATCTGAATACGTAAGAAAAGCACAAGGCGAGAAAAATATATTTAGTTTCTTACTGGAACAACTGCTCAGGTCAAACTGCATGTGAGACGAGGCCTAATAGATAAATTGCTATGTAATGTCTAACACAGTTTCCAACAATTTACAACGAGTCTCTGCAGAAATAAAAGTTGTATGATCTGCTCATTTATTCAAGATAAGATTGTTATTTACCTAAAATGTGACTTTAGGAAGGATTCTGGGTAAAATCCAGGACACTTATCTTCTTGCAGATGTCTTATTCCCCATCAGTCTTTAAATTTATGATTAAGCAAAACTTTTATTAATTTAATCATTAACAGTGATTTCATTTCAATAAGCTGAATATTGCCCTCAGGAGTGAGCAGTTCAACAGTGAATAGCATATTTACTTGAATGGATGAGTATTGTTTGTTTCTGCCTTAATTGGTTTACTTTTCAAAGTAATATTGTGTCTTTTTAAGTTATTTTTTCTCTCCGTCTATTCTACCAGATGTAAAATTTATATTATTTGAAAAATGGTGGCAGTCTGAGTATAACAGAAGAAGAACAAGTGAAATGTGGATGGGGAAACCAGATATGAAAAAAGGAGAAAGGTGTTTAACCCCCACTTTTCCCAGCAACACACATACCCCATGAATAGGTATGAGCAGCAGTGGATCAGAGTAAAAGTTAATTAAAAGTGCAGGTCTATTTCAAGCTATGCCTCAAGTCTTTGCCATCCTATTAATTTGACTTGTTTTCTTCAGTCGTACCCTTTTTTATTTTTGTCCCCGCTGGCGAGGTTGAGATCTTTTGTAAATCTTAAAAGGAAAAGCCTCTTTTGGATTTGATCTTCAACATTTTCCCTTAAAGCAGGTCAGAGCTCGTGTCCAGTACACAGGGGTTTGGTTCTCTGTTCACGGCATGTACCTATAAGCAGTTTTAGGTCACTCCAACACTGAGGAGCTTCATGTTTCCGTAAATTTGGTGGATGGATCTCAGCGGATGCAATCGCAGGATTGATGTTTTTTTTTTCTAGTTTGAGGCTAAACTAAAGGCGTTTGAGTGTGAAGGAGACTCTTTTCGTCTCATCTCAGATCAATTTCTTCAAATTACCTCAGTTTAAAGAGTTTCTGTCTGATTCGGGTCTTATTCAAACAAACAGTGGCCCTTTTCTTTCTGTCTCCTCCAGTGCGCGCTGCGGTGCCCGGCTCAGAAACAAACACCCAGCGACAATTAAAAGGCAATCTTTTGAAATACGTTCAACACTTTCTCTCGTTCTCCCTCTTCCATAAGTCAAATCTGCTTAGTAATGAGATAAATGTTTTTGAAATGTGAGTTTCGTTTTATTAGTCACGAACAAGCCAGGAGCTAGCCTCCTCCCCAAGAAAAACACATCCAGAGAAAGTATTGCATCTTATTTCATCACCATCATCACCACCATCATCTTCGTCAGGAGTGAGGGGGTGAAAAGGCTAGGCAAGAGAGGAGAGAGAGGGAAAGAGAGGGGAGCGAAGAGACGAGGGGCGTCAGTAATGAAAATATCCTCGGATTGTGTTTCGAACTTTGTGTCTCAAAATGTGACGGTCAATTATTCAAACTAAATGTTCTCATTTCAAACGTCGGGGACAGTTTAGATGTGAGTTGCCAACTAATTTACAACAGCGAGGGCGGAATATTCCACTTTGTGCAGCATTATTCACTGTTTGGCTCCTGATGAATAAAGAGAAGCGAGGACAGCCACTACTTAGACAGTGAAAACAAGAAGTCAGGACTCAGCCTCGGGAACAGAAGGAAAGTTTTCAACAAAAAGTTTACGCATTGGCGGATTTAGAAATATTCGAAGTCAGGGGCCACAATTTACATTTAAGTAATTTCTTGTTTACTGTGAACTTTGAGCAAAACCACACATCATTAAAAACTTAATAGAACTTGAACATTTCTTTACGGTGAGTTTAAAGAGTTCATTTCAGTAATGAAGTTTAGTGGAAGCTCCGTCAGGGACACTGTCTTCTTGTCTCCTGAATCACATGCACAGTGCTCACTGTCTCTACGCTCCCATCAGCTCATTCTCTCTCTTCGTCCAATCACAACCTGACTCCCTCGCCTTGAGCAAATCTCATGTGAGCTGTCAAACTTTTCAAATGTTCTGTCTCCCTCCCGTCATTCAGCTGTCAATTATTCCAGGTGCCACCTCCACCCCAAACCGTCCAATCAGAAGCCTGCATGAGCCGTCCCAACTTCTTGCTCCTTCCTCATCACCACCACCACCAAGTGTGGAGGCTCTTTCACATCTGAAGCATCTAATTCAGAGGACTGGTTCCATAGTGGTCTACTCTATAGGCTCCATAGTCTATTCCTCCGGTTCTCAATACATTTAATTTGATTCTGATTAACGCATTCACACTGGTTTGTCTCCTTCATCCTGTTCAGTCCTGGTGGTGCAGAGAGAAGTTTCTAACACGAGGAGAAACTGGAGGCCTCAGGGCCATGACAGAGGAAGGAGGGGGGGATGTTTTTACTCGAGCTGTTCTGCAAACGTGCAGATTTTGAAATGCACTTTGATGTCACATGTCACATGTTGACAATACAACTTTTCTCAACTGATTTTAAAAGCACAAGTTCTGGTTTGTGGGGTTGGGTCATCATTATGAGAGCTCAACATATATTATAAACATAATTTCTTATAGAGGAGTTCCAGCTATCAGGAAGAAATATGGACATTTCATTTTCACATGAGGTGAATTGACCCACTTTTCCAAAGCACTTGAGACTCCTGACAGAAAGAGTGAGTTCACACAATCAGGCAACCAGAACGAAAAATACATTTCATTCTATGGAAAGACACATATCTGAACATCAAGCGTGTTTAGTGTTTAAAGGGCACAAGAAAGAATGTGTCAGAGACTGAAAAAAACATCATCATATAGAAAGATTTTGACAAAAACGTGATGCCTTTATTATATTCAGGTTTGTTTGAGGATGTAAACAACATTCTGAATCGTACCTATTAATGGGACTGCATTGTGCTGTGGGATATGATTTGTTCGGTCACTTTTTCCAGTAAGGACTTTTGTTTTCACCCGTCCATTTTACCGGATTGATTTCCACAAAAACTTAGTGAACTGATGTAGTGTGTGTTTTTTATCTATTTAGACAAGCTTAAATTTAGCCACATTTCGGAAATAGAATGTATCCTCACCCGCGTAATAACAGAAGTTCCTCTTGAGACGGTCAAAAACGAACCAGCGTTTCTTCCAGGATTTGATTTTGCCGCCCATCTTCACCAGGTGGCCCTTACACATCTTCTCGGTGAGGTTGACGAAGGGGCAGGTGTCGATGCTGTGGCCGGACGACTCCACGTGGGCTCGCAGGTCAAACTCCTCCTTACGGTTGGGCAGGTAGCGCGTCATTGGACGAGCCTGTGAAGAAAATGTTTCATGTTGATCGAGCACATGTTGGTTGAGCACATGTCAGGGCCCAATATGTTGCAGCCCAATTTTAAGTAAAGAAGGTGTTTAGGTAAATGAATCAGGGAAGAACACATCAAATTTCGGATTCATGGATCTACCTGAAAAAAATGTGATATTGATATTTATGAGTGTGTGAAATTTTGCGCAGCTATAGATTTGGAATTTAAGGGAACTATTGGATCTTACTGAGTGACATTTTAGTTGTAGTTATTAACACGAGTAAAGATTTGAGAACACTTTCAAGTTTCAAGTCAAAACAAGTCTTGGAGCAAGTAAGGTGTGATGTTTCTCTTTCTGTGACCTAAACCAGTGCTGGCCACTTGGTATAATACTGATATACTGTCATATACTGCTTTCATTTGGATTTGAAGGATAGTAAATCTAATTTCTTTGTGTTCATCATCTCCTAAGGGAGTTACCTTTGTGCGCTATAGCCTCTGATTCTGCTGTATAGTGTTAAGTGCTGCTGTATAGGGGGTTCTCCAGAGTAAAAGGAAATGTGCAGTGTCTGATCATTTCACTGATGGAAGTGGTAAGAATGCACAAACACAGTGAGGGCAGACAAGGAGCTGAAAGACATTAAATAGCGGCGGGAGATGTTCTGGGTTCAGTTTGAGCAACAACTTTCACATTAGATCAGTTCATCACCTGTTTTATTCCACTTTCTTTCACCTTGAGAGCATCTTTCATTATTTTCATTGATTTCTCAGAAAATAATAATAATGGAGGAAAGCAAATTAGGCACTTTTAAGGGTATGATATTTATGGGTGTTTGCAATTTCATGCAGATTCGAATAAAGACCTGGAACTTGTGAATTTAAATGTGGTTTCCTAAAGGACTGTTGGGCCTTGGCACAGTCTAAGTGCTTTTTTAGTTTGATTTGTTATTGATAGTAAAAGTGTTTTCTAGAACTAATAATACATTGAGCTATAGGTGTGTTGATATTTGATCATATTTGTTTACTACTCAAAGAGAGAAGCTGGTAATTAAACACAATTAGATTAAAATGTGATGTATATCATACATGTTTTTTACTCCTCTCAGCCCCATCCATTTCTCACTGCTCTTTCTCTCACCCTCTCCTCCCTTCCCTCCCTTCTCTCCCCCTTTGTCTCCCTTCCCTGACAGTCTTTGATCTTCTCATCCACTCAGCCTCTCTTTAGTGCCTCGCCTATCATCCTTTCCCCAAAGTCTCCCTCCCTTCCTCCCTCCACTTCTCGCCGCCGTCATCTCCTCCCGCTGCTCCACTGACCTGGGAGAAGTGTTTCTCTCTCATCTTCACCTCCTCCTCCACCAGCCTCTGCCTGTGGGCCGTCTCGTCCAGAAGCCTTCTCTCGGCCTCCTCTCGCCTCCTCCGCTCCTCCTCCAACATCTGCCGCCGAGCCTGCACCTCCCTCTCCTGGGAGCGTTCGGAGAGGAGAGAGGGAGGAACAGATGGGGGAGAAGGGAAGAAAAATAACAGAGAGACAGGGAGAATATGTTAATGGTAGGCAAATATTGCGATACAAAGTGGATGACTGTCAGAGGAGGAACATGAGAATTCAAGTCCCAATCCAGGGTTTTGTAAAATATATCCCTCAAGTTTGTGTATATAGAAGCTTTGCTGATGTAAAATGATCCTTTGCTGTTTTCAGACACTTTCAACAAGATTGTTCAAACACCGCTCACAACTTCACTTTGCCTGATGATCACTGATCACCCTCAGACTGTTTTTAAGACACACAAAACTTTTACCGAATTCCACCTTAAGTAGACTTGGTAGGTTTTGTGATTGGATGATCATATAACATCTTTTATAGAAATCTGTCTTTTAAAAAAATTATTTCAAACAAACTAAAAACTCACTGTGTTGTTAAATTATCATTTAGATTTTTTTTAACCAGTGAAAGATTGTTGTAGTTTTTAGAGGGAACATCAATTTTGATGAGTTAAATATATTTTTGGCATTTATTTGTCGATTAACAAAAATAGTAATAAAAGTAAACCTTGTATAGCAGATTTTAAGACACAGTTACATAATGGAAAATTGAATCGGTTGAATAATATATATCCTGTTGGTATACACTAACGTCTTACAAATAATATTCTGATAGACTTTTGATAATCCATATCAGGATATCATCATAACCATAAAAATACGAATACGATAAGTCATCCTATAGAGAAAATATATTTGTATACACGCGTGTAGTGTAAAACTGTGTAAATGTTTTCCACTAGCACAGCTTTTGTTATATTACTTATTACCTTATATCCCCTATCAATTAATTTATCAATCTCATTAATCCATCTTCAAATAATCAATTTAATAATTTAGTTTGAAAATGTTGGTTAGAAACTATTGAAAAAATGCCTGCTCTAATTTGAAGGAGATTTTTTTTCATAATCCTTGCTAAGATAGCTTGTAAGTTTTTTTGATGTTTTATTTTGAAATGATTCAAACTATCAATCATCCAAGCAGTTGCCAAATAATTCTATGTCCATCGACATATTGATTAATCCACTAATTTAAATGATCATGGAGATGATGTTTTGGACGCGTATATTTAATAACTGACGTTCAGTTGTGTTCAGGTCCAAACTCTGCAGCACCAAAGCCGGTCACTCACTCTGTTCTCCACCAGTCGGGCTTTCTCCTGCTGCGCCTCCTTCAACATCTTCTCCATCTCCTCTATCCTCTGGGTCTCTAACCCGCAGGCACTGCAACACACAGAGGGGAGCAGCCTCTGATGACACAGCTACATGACACAAGGCCTTGGATGAAAAAAGTACACAGACATGCCCGGAGACCAAACACAGGAGACAAAGGTTTTTCTTCATGAAAAAAAACACTTTCTTTGAGTCTTTGAACTTCACAAAAAAACTTGAAGAGGTTGGCATGGCAACAGACAGTGTACTTGTAGTCACGGGAGCAGACGTGTAACGGAAACATGATGTCACTGGGAAAAACAGTGACCCTTCTCCTGGAAGACAGGGCAGACTGGAGTGTTCCCATGGTAACAGGGCCAGCCTCTGATTTCCCAGTCTCTCACCTTTCCGGGGTGCAGGCGGAGTTGCCGGTGGAGACGCTGGTCTCCATGCTGTCGGAGCTCTCCAGACTCAGGGTGTCGTACGCCTGGTTTCCGCTCGGTGGCGACTGGTGATGCAGGATGGAGTGATGGACAGTGGGAGACACGTCTGTGCGGGCAGAGAGGCAGAGGCAGCCGTCACAGACTTGCAGTGCCCTCTACTGATGGTGCCATGTCACTGCTACCAGTTGGTTAAAATCATATAATCAGACACAGATCATGTCAAACTAAGTGGAACTACTACATGTTCCTGAAAAAAGGACCACAGCTTTCCTCTGGTTAAAGTCACATGATCACACCCAGTGAAAGTCTCCACTCTACTAAATGAATCAGATGAAGACTGAAGGAGTCGAGTACCTTTGCTCTGTACAACCATCTGCCTCCTGGACTCCGTGTCCAACATCTCTCCCAGAGCTAACTGTAACCCCTGAGAAACACACGTGGAGGGCATCACACTGTGAACTACCTTTAAAGCATTCATTTAGAGATTACCTTTAAAGTCAACAGACAGACTCACCTTGGTGGATGCATTTCTCTCATGAGCGCTGGAGTGTGGCAGGGCTGGGGCCCATGACGCCGCCAGGCCAACCTCGCCATCTGATTTGGACTTCAACAGCTGAGGGGAGAAAGACAATTCAGTTTTTTTTATTAAAAAATGTTTTAATTTGAGATTTGAGACCAAAGACAAAGAATTTTATATTTGACTTTTTGGGTGACTGGAAAATCTGAACTTAGTAAATGTATAAAATCCTGCAAGTAAATGAACGGGGTGGTCTTGATAGTTGAGTTCAGCACCAATCTGACCTTTGACCTCACTCTTTCCGGTTCTCAGCTGATCAGTTAGTGACTTGGGTCTGTCCTCCCAGTTGCACCTCTTCAGCCGAGTGCAACATTGACAGACTGTCGTGATGTCAGTCATGTGAGCTGAAAGACTTCCTTATCCTGCTCACTGTATTTCTAACAGGGCCTTTCATGTGCTTCACTTTGTGGCTTCGTAATCTAGTACCAGATTGAACATTAAACTTATATCAATGTCTCTCCTTGACATTTCCTTTTCAAACCATATCTGTCTTTGTAACAGGAAATACATGAACTGTCTACTAGAGGGCCGCCTAGTTTCAGGAGCAGGGATGCATTTGGCCTCTCACTAGCAGTATTTAGCAAGACACTGAATTACAAGATTGAAAAGAAGCTACATTAAAACATACATGTTGCAGTTGTGTACATTCCAAGCTGCAGGAGGATCTGAGAGCAGATGGACGTGTTTTAGCCTGGTTTTGGATTAAGTATAGTATTAAGATATTATTTTATTTCCTCTATGCAAATCAGTTTATTCCACGTTGTTTGTCTGAATTTTTGTTTGATTTATTTCTTCTATATAATGTACTTGTTATAGTTTTTTATAACTTTTAAAATCTATTATATGGAATTTCTTTGTGAGCATTTTTATTGGTCTTGTCCTTTCTTGGCTTATCAGTCAATAGCTGAACCGCACTAATCTGAATGAACGTTGCTCCTCAAATAGAATTTGTTTTTTGACAGAGACAGACATAAAGAGGCGAGCAAGAGAGTGACAGTGGAGATTTTACCTGCCCGTGTCTGCGTGCGGAAAAAGACTTGGCAGGCAGCGGTGGAGGACACGACTGAGCCTCTCCAGCCGCCATGATGTCCTGGTACCAGCGCTCGAGATTAATAGGAGGCATTGCATTCCTGCTCAGCTCAGGCTGACTCTGAGGTGATGAGAGGCAACCAGCCAAAGAGAAAAAAGAGGAAGCGGGTAAGCAAGAGCATCAGTAAGAGAAGCATCAGGCGGGGAGGAACGATCGTTGTGGATCAGCTCGGATGGCATTCTCAGATCAGAAATATAGAAACTCATTAAGCATCATGAACTGGGAGAAAAACAAACCTGTGCAGAGAGAAAGGAGGAAGGGCCACATGCAGCTGAGTGGCACGAGAAGACAGATTCAGAAGAGGCAATGTGGAATGATGGAATAGAGGCAGAGGAGGAGGGATTCAGTCTCTGCATCCCAAAGATCTGACTTAATTGACTGACTGTGATGTACTCCTTCACACAGACAACATACACACACGTGAGGGAGAAGAAAGTGGAAAAGAAAGTTAAGAGGTTGGGACATATTTCGAGATGATATTGATTTGCTTCTGTGGTTTCAGTATTTAGCACTTAGATCAGTCAGAGGAGGATGTGGACAGTGTGGCAGGAAGCAGGCGGAGTGTCTACCTCGCATGGCAGAGCTGGAGATACAGAGAGGGAGAGGCAGTGGAGAGCAGCAGGGGAGGAAGAGTGAGGCTGCACAGAAGCATTCCCATACATCTTATAGACATCAGACAGCCTGAGGTACTCCTGCATCAACGGCCAAAAGAGACATGGGATGAGAGGGCAGGAGACAACAAACTGTCATCGCCTAGAAAAGTCATGCAAAGACTCACAAAGCAAACGGGAAAACATCGGAACTTATTCAGCCTTGAAAAAAGTTACATTTAGAACGAGATGAATATATAGCAGCTGCTTCAAAGTCTATTACCTCTGCCAAGGAGGGTATTTCACCCATCTTTTGTTCTGTTTGTTTGTGAGCAAGATTACACAAAAAACAACTAGGCGGATTACCATGAAACTTGGAAGGATTTGGTATGTGTCAGGGAAGAACCCAATTAACTTTGGGGGGGACAGATCCAGGGTTCTTTTGTCAAAATTTTCTTTGATCACTCAAAGAATAATTCATAAATTCTGATGGATTAAATCATAGGATTTTTAACAGACTAATATTTATGATTGTGTGTAAATTATTGCACGTTCATTCACACAAAAACTCAGATCTAGTAAATTTAAATGTGGTTTCACATTGCGACAGTTGTGCCTTGGCGGAGGTATGCAATTTTCTTTTCTTTTCTTTTTTTCATCTACCCCTATGATGTTAGTTTATGTCAAAGAAAACAATTCTTCGATCTCCATTCAATTTAGATGGAATAACCACTAATTTGAAGAATGTATAATCCTTTAAAGTTTAAACAAACGTAATATACAGAGAATATTCACACTACAAGCTCGCTAATGTTTGTCAGTATCTGCTTTGACACCATCATGCCTATTTGTATTGCAACAGCACAGGCACGTTTAGGATTTGTTAGTTTTTGTTGGGATTTACCTCTTGTAGTCTAACAGGGTAGAGTTCAGGGGAGGGGAGGTGAGAGGAGGAGGAGGAGAAGGAGGCAGAGGAGGGACAGGGGCTATCAGGAGGACCGTCCACATAAACAAGGTCAGGTTCGCTGATGTGAAGCAAATCCTGTTTAGAAAGTTCATCTAAGTTTGTGTTTTCCTTCCTTAATCCACTTTTTCAGTAATTACTCTGCAGCTTAGAGATCACACGTGTTCACACCCACCTCCTTCATGTTGCTGCTGGGCTTCAGGTAACTTCTCTCTCCGCCCAATGTGTGGTGCCTCTTCTCCAGAGCACACAACCTGTCTTGTTCCTGGGAGGCAGAAGGAACATGAATAGATGGATGCATTCACCGTTTTGTTATGGCTACCAGCATGCCTTGCAGCCCTATAATGTGTTAAATACAATGAAGTTGTCACAAGGCTCATTATGAGCAGCTGACCTTGTGTAACAGCTGCAGAGCCACCGCCCTGTCTCTAACCATCCTCTCACAGTCCTGCGCGGCCTGTAGCCCCAGCTGCTTCACCTGAGCCTCCATTGTGGCCATCTTCTCCTGTGAATCCACGTATGTCAAACTGTCGGGTCACACTCACATAGGATTTAATGATGGTATTCTATATGTGTGTGTGTTCCCACCTTCCTCCGGGCCACGCTGCAGTGGTACTCTGCCCTGTCTTGGAGGAGCTGCGAGCTCTGCGTGTCCTTCTTCTCCTCCAAACTGCTCTCCTCCTCCAGCTGGCAGAACTCCAGCTCCTCAAACTGCTTGGTCCCACACTCCACAGCTTCAGCTTTCTGTCCGCAAATACACACACACTGCATGAAACCACTGACATCACTGAGTCATTAAAGGATGATTGATGACAATAGTAGTACTAATGAAAGGTTCTGGCTAACTGCTGCTGTCTGTGTTTGCAAAAATGACAGTTATCCACTATTAACTGTAAACCATTAAAACAATATCACCAAGTGTTGCAAGTGATGGTCCCAACTGAAATGCTGGAGAGAAAGTATTGAGAGAAGGACTCAAACACGAATTGGTGTTAATGCACAAGAATAAAAACATAGGAAACAACAGCCTCAGCCTTTAAAGGAGACATATTAAGCTCATACTCAAGCTTTTCGGGTTCAGAAAAGGCACCACTTTGCCCAGCACATCTCTTCAGCCTCTGTCTGAAATGCTTGGTTTTAGCTCTTGTCTCTCTGGTTTTAGTCCCCTCCCAGTACAGCCCAGTCTGCTCTTATTGGTCAACTGGTTCACTCTGTTGTGATAAGCGAATGTAGGAAATGTTTGTCCTTGCTCTCAGTTTACCTGGCTTTGCTTTGTTGTCAGATTGGTCATTGCTCAGGCCAACTGTGTCATCAACACAAGATTTTGTTCTCTTGCTTAAGGCGCTGTGACTTGGTGTCGTGTTCTCCTTAGCGATAGGTGTCACAGTTGAGAAAAATACAATCAGACACCTGGAAGTATGCAAAGAAGTGGAAGAGGACACACAAACAGACTGGTGGTGGCACCGGCCTATTTCCTTTAATAGGCCGCACAAGACAAATCAAATAAGTTAGGAGATGTGCTACCAACCAAAACTTTGATATGCGTCAGTGGTGGTGAAGTTGTTTCTGATGCCCGCTGCTTCACGCAAGGACAGACACAACGAGCCAAAACATATTTTTAGGGGGTGTCTCCGACTAGCTGCTTGGCATGCACTATGCAAAAATCGGGCATTGTGCTGTCATGGATTTCCCTTTACTGCAGACTCTGGGCTTTTTAACTTTGCAGAGCTTTTACAAACACAAGCACCTTAACAACACACTAGAGGAGAGAAACACTGAAAACGCATCATATGTCTCCTTTAAAGTTCACGAGGGAATAGCAACTATTTCATTCCATCAGTTTTGAAAATGTTCTGCTTAAAAGCAAGAAGCGGCTGCAGGTGACATGAATAATAATCAGTTTTCAAAAGCAGGAGGCATGCAGACCTTTAGAGCAGAGCTGTTAACGTTATTAATTATGATAATTAATACTTATTGCAACTGGCAGAGTCAAGCATCGAGAATGAGGGAACAGCAGCAATCAAGCAGGACTCTAAAGCTGCTGCTGGAGGAGCAAAAGCGTCAAGCTTATAAATGGCTCTGACATAATGAACCTTAACAAGTTCAAGGGCCACAGCAGAAAAAGAGGAAATGCCGCCTGCAGGTTTATGAGTAGCTCTGAGTGCTTCACAACCAAGTCAGTGTTATGTCCGTGGCTGTTTCTGTGCAGGCAATACAGTACTGTGGTATTTGGTACATTATAACTCACTGTTGCCAGCCAGTGGGCTGCGTGAGAACACTGACCCTGCTGAGCTGCTCCTGTAACTGTTCCCTTAGAGACAAGGGGCACTTATCAAACTGCCTCTTCAGCTCATTGTACTCATTCCTCTGCTTTTCCAGGGCCTTCCGCTGAGCCGACACATTAGCCCTGCCCTAAAAACACATGGAAACACACACACACACACACACATGTACACACACACAAATTGGGTCCGCATCCAGACACACACCACCCAGGGGAGAAACAAAACAAAAATCACAGACATCTTCAGTCCATGCAGCCAAGCTTTAACCCTAACAAGCCAAGGCAGTTAAAGTATTAGTTGTAGCAGAGGTTAGGTTTGCAGGAGTGTTAAGGATTTATTTTTACAAAAATATATATGTCTGAATCAACATTTTAGTACGACACACATCCAGCTAAAAAGATTCACACTGTTTTTGTCTTTTCAAACACAGGAACTGCCGGACACCCCGCAGAGAGAAGACAGCGCTTTGTGTTTCAGGACAGACATGTACTGAATGAGCGGTGCAAGTCAATGGCAATATCGAGACTGTTTGCACATTCGTGAAGAGGTGAGTTTTTAAATTCACACACAGAGACTGAAGGACACGTCCAACATTCACGTGCAGGCACCAGTGAGTGATCCCACTGTGGTTGACAGTATCACATTCCTCTGTGCTGGGGACACCTACCTCGTCCTTCTCTCTCTGGACGGCCTTGTCCAGCTGGCTGAGTTTGAGCTGCAGCTGAGAGATGATGTCACTCTCAGCGTCCACCTGCTCCTGCTCTGCCTGCCTCTCGGCCTGCAGCAGAGCCTGCTCCATCTCCGCCTACAGACGAATACGCTGAGTAAATGCTCGGTGAAGGTAAAACATCCTCCTGTCCTCTCACTGTGAGGGTCAGTGGATCCAATCAGATACAAAGTTTTTATGTGTGTGTTTGTGTGGAACCTATCTTAGTTTTTGACCAAAGACCTTACGTTTTTGAAATTTTGGCCAGTCTTTACTTTTTCAAAGGGCTATTTGAGGGTTAAGACTTGCTAGGTTTAGTTTAGGGTTGGGGTTAGGTATTTAGTTCTGATAGCTAAGGTTAGGGGTTAAATGTGAGCTGTGAGTAAATTAGGGTTGAGCATGAATTGGCCGTTGTTAAGGTGAGGGATAAGGATTTGTTTAGGCTGTCCACAATGAATGAAAGTCAATGCAAAGTTTAATTTTAGGTTTGGGTTAGGGTTAACTGAATAGTAACTATAGTTAGGGACGTTAATTAGTCACGTTCATCAATCGGATGTCCTCTGAAGTCATTGAGACATAATTGTGTGTGTGTGTGGGGGGGGGGGGGGGGGGGGGGGGGGGGGTGTGGGTGTGGGTGGGTGGGTGGGTGTGGGTGTGTGTGGGTGGGTGGGTCCTGACCTCCTGTTTGGTCTCTTGTAGCTGCTGCTCCAGTTCACTGACTCTGTGTTTCAAGTCATCAACTCTGAACAAGATCCTGCTCCTCTCCTCCTCCACGTACACGGGCTCCTGAGCAGCCATCAGCTCATCACACTGACACCAGATTCATGAAAAGAGATTTGTCAGAGAAATACCCAAAACATTGATATTCTCTCCCTCCATGTGTATGAGTGTGTTTCTTACCTCTTGGTGTGTGCTCTCTGTGCTGCTGGACTCCTCTCTCTGGGTGTCCTCATCATTCGGCCTCGCCCTGTGAGGCCCGTCTCCACCCTGGAGGTTCAGCCCGTCTCCTGTGCCTGGGCCGACTCCCACAGCGCCCCCCAGCAGCCCACTCCTCACCATCTCGGCCAACTCCACGGCACTGCCCTCCTGATTATACTCTGCACACAGATTGAGGATGGTCTCCAGCCTCTGTCGCTCCTGAGAAAGACATGTGAGACGTAAGCGTGCCGTCCTACGTCATAAAGCTCATGTTGCAGAGCTTTGAATGTCCTTGTGTGACTTTGGCCCATTTCAGCAGCTGTCCCTCCGCCACTGGCACCGGACCACTGTAACCTGACCGTAGGAGGGGGGCCGAGGTTTGTCTCAGGAGGGGGTTCATAGTAAAAAACCGCGAGAGTGTGAGTTGTTTATGAACACAGAATCTGACAGACTGTGATAACTGTCAGAGAGACATTGCTGAATAACAGTATCTCAGATTACACTGTACACCAGTTGTTATTCTGATCAGAGACACTCCGAATGTCTCACACACTCTTGTTTGCTGTGTCTCCACAGCCTGTCGTCTCTCCTCACTCTAAACAATGGGATGCTCGCTGAAGTCTGACAATAATTAGGAGTCTGGCACGACGAGGGGCCTCATGTTGTTTCAACAACCACCAGCATCTGTTTGTCTGGTATTTAAATTACTCTGTAATTTACTTTAACTGCAGGATTCACACCTTAGACTGTTGTTTATGCTGTTGTTAATGTCCAAGTCATTCCTTGATGAAAAGCAGCAGTTATTCATCTGAAATGCAGGTTCATTAAAACCTTGACATAAATATATTTATATTATAAGTTATAGAGATGCTGTAAGAGTGATTAACCCTCTTTAGCCTCTTCTCGTTGGAACTGATGCTAAAATGTACTTTTCTATTACCTCTCCTCTGCTTTAGCCATGATGTCCTTTACTTATACTGAGAGATGAAGATGCTGACCAGATTTTTAAAAGTCTAGCAATATCAGTGTGTGTAGGTTAGATTCAATAAAGTGAGAATAAAAATAAAATCCTGCATATCTGTGCCAAGTGTGCCAAGAGAGCAGTGTCCCACATATAGAGCACTGGTTTCACTGACAGGAAATCCTTTCTTTGTCCCTCTCATCTAAAGGTCTACACTTCATCATCTATCATTTTTCTGCTGTAACCAACAAATCCAGAACCTAATCCCAGACCCAAATATGGTTCCTCGTGAACCAGCTTTTTTTTTTAATCATTTAATGTATTATATGAGTGGTTATACACTATTTATATATAAATGTGACAGGAATAACAGGGAAGCTAGAGCTGCCCTGCTAAAAATGAGCCTCAGAAGAGCAGAAGCAACCGCCAAGGCCCAACAGTCCTTTAAATTAAATCAAGCTGCCCCAAATATATCTCATAGATGTCAGTTCCCTAAATAGGAAGACAAATTGAAATGTCACCGAAACAAAACCCAAATGTAAAGGAACCTCATAAAGAAATATACTGGATCCACCCCTGATCCGGATCTACAGCAAAATGTGATTTCTTCTCTGATCCATATCATATATGTCCGGTAGTTTTTGTGTAGTCTTGCATACAAAGTGAACCTCATGTGTGACTTTCAGCCCGGAAAAAAACAACAGGGGTGAAAACATAACCCTTATTATGATTCCATTAACTAGCAACGTAGCACAACAAACACTGAAAAGCCTGGAAACCTCTGATACATTGATTTGATTAGTCCATTTGTCATGTGTGGATACTTTTCCATACCAGCACAAAAAAGTAACATAATATGGCTACCCCAAATTGTTATCATGCAGAAAAGTGAATTTGTGAGATTACACCTTAAATCGAATCAACAAATCAACAGGGGAAGAAATATTTGTAATTTTTTGGAATTTGCAGAAGTGATGTTGTACTGTACATCGTGTGCACATGGATGACTCAGCAGGGCAGATTAGAGACACAAACATCCACAACAGTGCACCACGTTGTCAGTAACTCTCTTACCAGAAACCCTTTGGTTCCTGAAATAGTCCTTTGACACGGAGAATGTCCGGGAATGACCCCCCCCCCCCCCCAACCCCACCCTTTCTGTTGTCCCTTCAGCTGTCAGTATAGAAGCAGGCCGGGGTAGGGGGGTACAGAGAATGGCGGGTGGCCTGCTGGGTGTGGATTGAGGATGGATAACGTGTGCAGTAGGAATATAAAAGAGCCTTCAGCCGGGCAGTGGCAAACTTTGAAAGTAAATGCCATTCGTCGTTTTGGTAAATATAGTGCTGAGCAATAAGCAGCCACGCCCGCCGCCCTGGACCTTAAGGCTGGTGGAAGAATGTTCACCCCGTGTCTCTCGGACCAAATGTGCTGACGGTAACGCTGCGGGGAGACGAGCCAGTGGACTTGTGCCAGGAGATTTGAACAAGATATCTGAATGCCGACATGGTGTCTGTGTACGCCATCAGTCTCAGCGTCTCCTCCACTCGCCTTTATTTAAATGTTCTTTAAAACCCACGTGGTTGTCAGGCCTCATCAATATACCTGCTGTGTTTTGTTCAAATTGTGACAATAAGGTTCCTGACAAAAACGTAAACAATAATTATCTAGATACATTATTATTTACTTTAGCAAACAGAAAGTGAAGTCTACAGCCAGGTACTGTTTAAGGAACTTCAGGGGCCAAAGACAAAGGGACCTGTAGAGCCCAAACCTTACATCGAACCAACTTAAACTGGTGACTGATTTAGTTCCAAAGTGGCTGATGAACATATTTCAGCAGATATCAGGATGAAGTCTAAGATATTTATTTTCTCAGAAGTGCACAGAGCTAAAAGCTTTGCTGATGTTCGATAAAATGTTTAAAAACGTGGTTTTGGCGAACTGTTCATATGCTCGGACAGCTGTGGCTCCGCACCTTTCACCTTGTTGTAATGTTTTCCTCCTAATGGGCCAAAAGTAAATTTGGGGGGGATTTAATGCTCTGTATACAAATTCTGTCCATACACAGGATAAAGTAAACATGAAGTCATAGAGCCCATACCAGACCAGCAAATATTTTCTTTACGACTTCCGAAGCAAAATTCACATCAGCATCCAGATGTGGCCTGGAACTACTCCCTGAAGTTATTCTCGAGTCTACTTTGAAGTCATATTTAAAAGGCCAATCACTCACCAGTTTCTCCATTTCCTGCTCACGCAGCCTCTCCTCTCTCTGCCAGCGGTGGTATTCCAGCAACTCGTCCTCATTGTCGCTGATCTCGGAGATGCTGTTCTTTCGCTCCCGTGCATATGGCTTCATTAGGTTGTGTTCCTTGGTGGAGGATCCAGTCACGTTCGAGCAGGAGGTTTTCCTTTGGCTATGAGGGCTCGCCAGAGGAGACGTCCCCAGACCTGATACCATGGCACCTCCTGGCACAGGCCTTAATCTCCTGCCTTCAGGTTCCTTCTCCAACCCAGAGAGAGGTGATGGACTCTGGGAGTACAGCGCCCTCATGGCCTCTGCTTTTGTTGTGAGTTTGCTGGGGCCCTGGGGGCTCTCGGGGTGAGGCTTAGCAGCGAGGCCTTGTGTGGCGAGGAGGGAAGCTGAGCCCTGCGATCCTGGAGTCCCCTTGCCAGACGTGTAAGGGCTGACAGGAGGAAGTTCTCTCAGGCCGCTGGGCACAAGCAGCTCTGGAGTCCTGAGCCTTTGAGGGACTTCTACACTGGTGACAAACTGACCCTGCTCTCGCATGGGGCTGGGGGATCTGTGTTGTAGAGAGGAACCTTTTACTCGAGGGCTGGGGGGAGCCGCTGGGGAACATTTAGCAGATGATGATTTGGGAGTTGGCTTAGAGCTGTCTGTGCCCTGTCCTGACCCTGAGTTCGGTGGTGTGGGGGTGGATCTTACATTCCTGAGAAGCTTTGGGCTCTCCTGGACTCTGTGACCACCGCCAGCACTGCTTGAGGCGACAGACAGCGAGCTCCGCGGATTGGGGACAGGAGTGTGGTTGGTGTGAGCGGACCGGGCAGGTACCGGAGGGGCTATGTCCCCAAGGTTCTGGATTCCCAAGGTTCTGATGTTTTCATAAATGCAGTCCTCTGTTGTGGAGCTGTTTCTTCCATTGAGCATGTTTGGAGCAGACGGCTGAGGAAGCGGCTGTTTCCCAGGTCCTGATGACGAGGATGATGTGTTGACCATCAAGGAGCACTGGAGGGTCTTGGCAATGTTGTTGATATTAGAGCTGCCGTTGCTTGAAAAGGACTGATGGCTGCCGTTAAACACACTGTGTGAGTCTGCAGAAGGGAGACAGAAACACTTGTGCATGAGCATTCCGGTTGAATAAATAAGGAGGTCACACACAGTTAAGGAGACAGTTGTAAAAACACACACCAACAAACATTTGACATCCGCCACTCCTCAGGTCAGTATTGCAGGACGAAGGAGGGTCGCTCATAAAAGGAAAAACACACATGCCTGGATACGTTGTTGCACACTCCCACAGTGTCCCGATGGCCCACTTTAAATAGTGATGAATGTCTTGGAGACAACGCCGCCCTGTATATGAACCAAACCCAGTGATCGGGATGATGTGCTCCTCACTTGTGTTGTAATCCTACAGGGATCTGGAGCTGCTAAATATAAAAGCTGCAGCCGTGTAGCTCATTCAGAGCAGATGAAATCAGGGCCTGGTCAGGAAAGAGTGGGCCATGCATGCACACTGGGCAGGGCGTGGTGGCTCCCACTGCACTGTTCCGGCTCTGACGGCCAAACCAGTAAGGTCAGGGGAGAATGGCTTCTAAATATCATCCACAGCAAAAGGAAGCAGTTGCCACAATTATATAACATCATGTAAAAAAGAAAGAAATTATCCAAAAGCTGGTGGCAAAGATTATAACATTCCTCAGTCACAATAGGGTCACACACTGAGCCCAAACTGCAGATTTAAATGAACTAGATCACAATAATGTAGGCCACAGATAATTAGTTTAGAGCAAGGATAATAATATACGCTATCACAAACCTCCAGACCGACTTGGCTTGAGACATGGGAAACAAGAGCTGGTAAAGTTTGAGTCAGATTGGAGACGTCAGATTATCTCACCATTCAAGTGTTTAGTCATCTTTCATCAGGGCGCTTGGTTACTGAACCGTTTTAATATTTGTGAGGATGTCATCCTTTAAATGTATATTTTAGACATAGAGTCGGGTTTCAAAATTGGTATCCTATATATCCAGAGAACAATGCCCAACAATTCTCTGCACCTGAACTACATGAGACAATCCCTGATAAGAACTAGAATGGTACTCAGCAGAGCACATACCTCAGTCCCGTTTGGTTAAGCTGCTCCAAATTTCACACACATAGATGATCCCTGGTTTTTGGATAATCTTCCTTAAAATCAATCACCATCCAAAAGGCAGGGGTATAAACATAACATTCTTGTTGGAGGTAATAAAGGAAGCTAATGCAACTAGTTTTTACAGAAATGTGAAAGGAAGGACAACATGATTCTACCAGTTCATGTGACAGCCTAAAGCATTCACTCTGCCCAGAATAGCTGCTGAAGAGGAAAGTGTGCAACCTTCATACACACAGTTGTCCCTGAGCAACTTATTTCTGGAACACAGGAACTGTTCAGTCTGGAGTTAAGATAAAAGTACATTATAAATATCTTTACCGGCAGGAAGAGTTTTTGTGGTGCTGAGTTCCCTGCCTCCTCCTCCCCCCCCGGGCAGCATGCTCTTCATCCTCACGGCCTCCTCTGGATGGTTGAAGCGGAAAAAGACAGACTGACCAAAACACAGCATGCAGCCTGGCAGGAGAGAAGAGTGAGTGTATAGGACGCTGTTAGGGGTGGTTACAAGTGTCAGAGAGGAAAGTTTTTACACATCACCATAAATATTCTACTAAAAAAAAACTGTTGATGCAGTTAAGTGTAAACACAAGCTCTAACTCAGACTATACCCAATTACAATTTGACACAAATTCCCACTTACACTGATCTGCAGTCAGATTTTATTGTAAGTTCTGTTAGTATGCAAACAAATTGTGATAGTTACTGCATCCAACAGTCAGTACACTCTATTAATAATAATAACACTCGCAATGATAAAAACCATTAAAAAAATAAAAACACTTGTAGGTTAAAATAAGAGAAGAGCAATAAAAGTAGATAACTGTACAAATCATGAATCCATAGATGGGTTGATGGACATAGAGTAGTCCAGATCTTGTATCAAATTAATTAACCATTTGTTGACATTTTACATTTCAGCTTTACATGAAGCAAAATTGCTTTTGATTTAAGACTGAACATTAGTATCATAATTTCCAACTCTGACATGTGGTTATTGTTCGTTTGGTAAACTGGAGACCTTGCAATTTACAACAAGTGGTTTGGTTATTTGTGAGATAAATGTATTCGGGCTCCTGAACACTCAGTTTAACTCACGTGTGCAAAACCAGTAAGTCAAATCAACTCTTTCTTCTCTCTTGCATTTCCGGTGGCTTTAACGAATGCCTGAAAATATTTCCTGCGACTCTCACGCTTCAGTCTCTTAATCCAAGTTATAGATCCTCCACAGGGACTCCAGTGTTAACTCCTTCCCTCAAAGTGAAGTCAACATTGTTCCTGGTGGTATAAGTGAAGCTGTTTCCTCCGCTCCTGATTTGTTTTGCTCAGTGTTTCGTGATTGTCCTGTGAATGGAGCAAAGCCTGAGGTATTCTGGTTGAGCAGCTGCTGCCTCCTCACACGCCGGCTGATCGCCCCGGCTTCAAATGACATTATGGTGTGGCTGCTGGCTCAGATCCCATGGAGAGGGGACCGAGGGGGTTGGGACTGTTGTGCTTCTTTTTTTTTTACAGTATAAGTAAGCACATTACTAGAAGGACATGGGACTGTTTTGCTATTGTGAAGCCGGACAGTGTTTTTATCCACTTCCCCTTCAATTTAGACGCTCAGCAAAACCAAGTTGTGTAGTTTTGTTTAGTTTTTTATTTGTTATTTGTTATTTATCAAAATTATCATAATGTTATTGATATAAGATTAAATATCAACTAGAATGGCACTCATTGGAGCACATGTCTCCACCAAGGCAGGTTGGTGGAGACATGTGCTCCAATGAGTGGAGCTTGTTGAAACAGTTCCCTCAGGAAATCACATTTAAATTCACTAGATTTGGATTTTTGTTTGGATCTGCACCAAGTTTCAAACACTCATAAATAGCATTCCTCTAAACGTGCCTGATTCATGAATTATTCTCTGAGAAATCAATGGGAATGTTGTTAAATGCCGGCGCTCACAATGTGAAAGAAACTGAAAGGGATATCCTGAATATGCTCTCTGATCCGAATCAGCTCCAAAAATGTAACGGATTCCTTCTTGGGTCATGGTCCACCCCATTATACAATTTCATGGAAATCAGTTCAGTAGTTTTTTTGCATAGTCCTGCTAACTAACAGAAATTTTGCAGATGAACCATAACCATGTTCTTGGCGAAGGTAATAAGCTGCAACGGTAACAATCATATTTCTAAGTCTGTCACTGTGGTACCTTGTGTTAGGCGATAAGGTCTGGTGATGGGGAGGCCATCCACAGCGCACTGGTTCCCACATGGGTACAAAATGATGACGCCCGCCTCATTTTCAATGTAGCAGTGCTGCTCTGCGATGCCGTGGCCCTGCAGGGGGATATCTGTGCCCCCACTGCCCAGTGTGGTTCTTCCTGCAACAAGAGAAACATTTTCTCAGTATCAGTTACCGGACGTCCAGATGAACATGTTAAATAGTTCAGTGAAGTATTCTTAGGTTGAAGCCAGAGACGTCGGGTGCTCAGAGGTCAGAGCCTCAGGGGCAGGGGAGACGTCTCTAACCTGGCAGATGATTAGCATCTCATCGGTGAGAATTAATACTAAGTGGTTGCTTTTTTGATGTATAGTAATTTCCTCAGTTCTAACCCTACAGTGTCTGAGTACAAGAGATGTAATGCATCACAAACAGTATTTATATATATTTGAAAGCACAGATGATACAGCACACAAAAAAACTCCTAGAGGGCTTTTTTCTTTGGAGCTACAGTCACGCCCTCTCCATTCTTTCCCTATGTGGTGCATAAACCAGTGAGACAAAAGGTAGATCAAATACTGTGGCACAATATGAGCAACAATAAGAGGGTTAGACTGCAATGTGTCATCGCTTTTTATCAATTCATCACTCGTGACTAGTTGTGCTGCTTACATATTAAATAACCACTGACTTGTTTTAAATATTGCGTATAGCTCACTTCCTTTGTTGCCTCCAATAACAAAAGTTACAGATCCTACATAGTCAGTACAGACGTGTCTGACAAACAATAGTGAAGCCTCGACTTTGCTGATCTTGCAGCTCCTCTTACAGTTATCTTTAAGAAGTAATTATGCAATGACAAGACAAGCACATTTAACAAGTTGTTTGTGAGGATTCAGACCAACACAATAAGACAACTGTAAAATGAGGGGCACATTATGTTTAGTGAGTATCAGTTTCAATTAGTATTGCAAAATGTATTTTACCATTTCGACGAAGCCAACACTGTTAAGTACCCACTTATCCACCCAACCCACAATAGACACTACACTAGAAGTCATTCACCTTCCTGCAGTGGAAGCAAAGTGATGGCCGTGCTCAGTCGTCCACTTCCCAGACTAACCAGGTGGGGGCGTTCTGCTTGGACTCTCAGGGACTTGCCAGTCTCGATCAGGTCTAACGGAGTGCCCTGTCAAAACAAAGAGAGTCTCAACACTCTGGAAGAGGACATATACATTCTTATTATGTCTTGAACAGAATCTAATGAAAATTAGACATATAATAAGATCTAAATATTTAAATGTTTAAATAAGTTAAGTAGTGTATGTACTTGACTCAAAATTGTACACTTGAATATTGTATTGTAAATGTTAACCTAAAACACTGTGAAGGAGACATTAGTTTTGAGACCATCGACAGAACATTTCAGCACAGAGGTTATATGAGGTGCCTGCATTGATACTGTGGCTGTCACATGATCATTAATATCCACCAGCTACATCTAATGATCCGAGGAAATCAGGCTCATGAACAAGCAGCCCAGATGGCTGGAGCTGGAGGAACAAACATGGTATGGTTTTAATGAACAGTTGTTTCATGCTAAGTCAGAAACACGTGGTACAGAGGAACAAAGCATGGAAATAACTGGAGATTATCAAGCAGCATTTGGTACTTAAAAAAAAAATGCAGAGGTAACTCATACCAGAGTACACAGAAGACTTTCATTCTTTTCAGCATGAAAATAACAAGCTGCTTCACCCGAGATGCTACAATAGAAACAGTCGCAGCGGATTTGCCCCGGCTCACCTGTAGGACCTGGTGCGTCTGTCCCCCCTGCTCCACTTTATTCCTCCTCATGCGCTCCATGTCTGCCGGACTGTCAGAACTATCTGACACGTGAAGATCCTGCAGCACACACACAGAATGAGAGATGGGATAGAGAGAGGAGCTTGGGATGAATGGGAGCTCTGGGAATACTGCTACTACAGTTGTACTACAATGGGAACAGTGCTTTCCTTAGAAACCCTCCTGCCCCAGTTATAAGCCCATGTGACCAAACCATTATACTGGGTAATTGTTTCTCCAGAACAGGCCGAACATAGTGATCCGTCAAGAAAGCTGGCAGTGGTTAATGCCTCAATCTAAAAGACATTACTGTCATATATGTTACAGAATGCACACAAGCAGGTATTTGACAAAAGAGCCTGATATTATGTGTGTATCCTCACAGCAGCAGGAGGTGTGAGTGAGCTCTGCAGGTGCCTGACACACCAGGGGCTAGATCACCACTTCCTCTGAACCTGATGAGTCACCCTGACTCACTCGCAGATCTTATAGTCTATACAAACACAAACACACAAACACACAAACAGTTCACAGACAGATTGGATCCAGCTGTCTGCTCATCGCGCTCACATCAAACGAAAAGGGAAACAACAGACCAGCAAAGGAACCAGACGTGTCTGGAACAATCACAGACACATAAGCAGTCCAGATGACTGGCCTTATTTTCCTTCTAAAAGACGGTATCCACGTCTTTCACTATCTCCCTCATGGGTGGGTTGCTTGTCCTGGCATCAACTAAGAGCAGCTGAGCATTCCAGGCAAAACTGAAATCACCTACTATCCAGTGACTGTTTTGTCTACTTTTAGCCAGTCGGAACAATGAATTTTGTCAAGACCTGACGTGTCATTTTCACAGATTCCCTCACTTTAATGTGTGCGGTGGCTGTTGTTAACCTGTTTTTTTTTTGAATGGCCAGTTCTCTTGTCCTGTTTTAATGTTCCTGAGCCATTTCAGAATAATTTCTTGTCCTTTGTCCTCCTCAAACAATTCTGCAATATTCTGTCACTTCTGTGTGCTGGACGTTGTGGTTAGAGCTTTTTATAAATAGTCTATGGTGCAGAGTGAAATTAGAAAACTTTGTGTTCTTTCATAAAATGAAACTAAATTAGCTTTCTTACTGTTTACCTGTGTAGCTTCTATATAAGTTGAATGATTTACTTAACTGGTGTTATTTTTTCATGTTGCTTATGATAGAGGTCTGTTATGCAATCGACACAATCTTCAGACCCTTGTTGTGGAATGAGTAGGTAGATATCCTAAATACAGTGGCACTGCAAGGTGTTGAGTTAGCTTTAGCACAGAGCCTCTACGATGCGACTGAATGGATGAACATGATTCTTTTTTTGAAGTTTTTCACTTATTTGGTGTTTTGTTTGTTATCCGATATCACAGCGGGCTTTGATTTTACACCAGTCAGTCTGTTCCAAAATTACCACTATGAACTTGAGCTTATACTGTTTGAGTTATCCTGACATCATCTCTGATAAGAAAAAATTCTGGAAAATAAGATAACCCCCTAAAAAAAAACATCCTCAGCCGTCATGCTCCAAGTTTAGCCCCGTCTCTCTGAGACAACGGGGCGTTCAAGCTGTGTCTGATGTCACGCCAGAGAGGGCTGCCGGGTAGAAACTATACATACATCTGACAATCACGTCCAGTGTGTGTGTGTGTGTGTGTGTCTGTGTGCGTGTGTGTGTGTGTGCGTGTGCCTGAGTGTGTGCGAGTACCCAGTGACATGGAGAACAGACCATCCCTCTGTTCAACGCTGCCGCTGGACCCCTCATGCCTCTGCTGTCAGCCCACTGTCTGTCAACACTAGCCCTCTTTCAGCCACGCACTCAGACACAGGGCCGGAGAGTGGGCAGGGTAATGTGCCTCTGTCTGACTGACTCACACACACACACACACAAACACACACACATGCTCCTGCTCCCACAAGCCTCAGGGATTGAACGTACACACCCAGGCTGGAGAATAGTTTTAATGCTCACAAACGCAGGCCTTTCCACAGCAACCTGTCATTACAGGGGCAGTTATGCCCTTCGGAGTTGCCATGAGCTTCTGAAAATAGACACCGCCAGCCACACAGTCTGGGCTGCTACTTTTAAAGAGAAAGGACTTCTGCTGAGAAAGCAGTCAAATCACAGGAAGTCACTAGAAAATGCACCTTTAAAACGATTAATAAAATAGAAGAGAGCGCTGTTTGATCACGGACAACACAACAGTAGAGAAAAAAACACACAAACTGCTGCAAATCACCACCCGGCTCTTTCACTACTTCCCTGACAGACATGCAGCTCTTACCATTTCTCTGCTCTTACAGAATCCAGACAGCAGCTAAAAATCCATGAGTTTATCTGGTTCGATTATTCATCCACTGAGCGGCGTCCACATTATTGTTTATGTCATGCTCCCAGCTTGTTTCATTCACCCACTGAGTTCCCGTGCTATTTCCCTCCTCCCAACCCCTTCTCCTCCCCATCCCGGTGCAAAGTTACATCCCCAACAAAACCCGGCATTGGCACTGCCCTCCAGAACAAGTTCTTACCTCTGACTCCTTCTTTTTTTTACACTTCTTCCTCTCATTGAGGCAAATAAACCCACAAGTATATCTGTTTACTCTAACAATGAACTTTAAACCTTAAAAAGAGACGTTGGGTCAGAGTTCAAATCACTCCCTCAAGGTTCCCACTGATTGAAAGATCAGATGGACCACACCAGAGTATCGCAGGAGGCTGGAGGCCGAGCCCTGCCCTGCTGTGACTCTCCTCAGTGTTGGCTATTGGTAAAGCAGGTGTTAACAGTCGGATCCAGAGAGGAAATAACATGTGGTGTAGGAGTCAGAGATGGAAAAGACCTTGTGTCTTCTGACTTTCGTCTCCAATCTCTCTCCCACTTATGCAACAAAATCTGGAAAGAGGGGATTTCCACTCTGGAAAACTGTTGAATTACAATTTGTGACAGTGTGACGAAGCACGGTGACTTACGAAATGTCTTCACTGATGATGGGATAGAGACAACAATGTTCCAGAGGAAGTGAGTGAAAACGTGAACTGTCTTTTTCAGACTTCCCATAGGACTTCAAGACAAGCCGAGAGAGGGAGAGAGTGGGAGAGAGAGTCCACTATTGATCTCTCGAGTCTTTTCCCATGGTCGGGGGCCAGAGAGGAACGATGGAGGAAATGAAGCAGATGATGAGTCACTGAGGAAAATAAAAACAAACAGAGGCAGCTAAGTAACCAGATGGGCTTCAAGTAAAGTCTGTATCGAAGTTTGAATTCCTGAGTCATTCGGCCTTAGTTGCAGAGAGGACGAAAAAATAGCTGAATGTCTAAATGGGGATTTTGAATGTAGATTGGTCATTCTAGCAAATGTCAGCATCCACTGACTTTGGAATCATAGGTCTTTATAATCTATTTGACAAGCAGACATCTGTGATGTGCTGTTTTGTCTCATCTTGTATTGTCTTGTTTCTTCTTGTATAATTTGTTGTTGGTCCTTTGCTCTTGGACTACAGATGCAAATTAGCTTGAACATATAATCTGGTATGATGCATCATATGGGGACATGTCACTTTTAAATCATTCAATAAAATAAAAATAAATGAGCAATGAGACCTTATAAGTTACAGAAACATACGATTTTATGTAATATCAGCAAAAAATCATCCAGGCTATAAAAAGAAAGTTCTTATTGTGGGTTTTCTGCTGTTAAAACATATATCTTCAGATAATTTTTAATGACATCTTAGTTATGTAAACTGATTATTGTTTAAAATAAATGTATCTTTGCCGATTGCTCTTCAGTATTATGACGTTATGTAACCTGTTCCTGGCTGTAAGTGTTGCCTGCACAGTGGGATGATGGGAAAGGTTCACGTCTGCTGGAAGATTTGCCAGATGCAGCGTCAGTGTTTGTATTTGTCGATCCCACCGGTGTGAGCATTTCTCACAGCTGTTGAAGAATGTGTCTGGTGAGAGGATGAGATTTCTCAGCTTGTGTCGACCCTGCAGCTACACTCTGATATGAACTGTCTAAAGTGCTTTGTGAAGCAGATGTTTGCAGTTTCTGCAGCACATCTGGACATGACATGACAGAGAGGCAGTTGAAAGAATGCAAGATAGTAAGAACAAGTGGTGTCTCACTCAAAATATGTACAATTTGCATTAAAGCCCTTTAAGCTGCTCACTTTTTATGTTTTTTATTACGTTTTGATGTAACATGTTTGTGTCTGTTGTTGTTTTGAAGAGTGACCTGCACCCATGTCTGTGGGGAACCACATTTCACTCCCCTGTGTGATGTTAAGTGTAATATAGAAGTGATAAATTAAGCTGCATCTGAATCTTTTTAGTCGCCTTTCTCCTCTTATGAATCCACGTGGACTTTCTCGCCCTGATCGCATCCTCTCAAGCAGAACTTCCTCTCAGGCCGGCCACAAATCCTGCCTCTTCCGCTGACACTGACAGACCAAAATATCACTTTTGCCCTGAACTTGACCTCAACTCAAACTTAGCCATCCAAGTGGTGGTGGCGCTTGTTGGTGGAGCTTGTTGACAAGCTGGGAGGAATGCTGCATGGGAGACTCAACCAAGGACAAGACATACCCTCATCCTGAAGGAGGAGTGATAAGAGATAGATTCACAGATGTGTTCCATCGACAACATGTGCAGCACAGACCAGATGGTTGCAAAGCACTGGGGTACAATATGTTTTTCAATCTTGAAAACAGAAAAGTGTTTTTAAACAGTAACAAATGAACTGTTCCTGCACATAAATAGTCAGATCAATCATCTGATTTACTCTGCTTCGTGTAACACCCACATTCTTACATGTGGCAAAAGTTAAAATACAATGAAAGAAGAATATAAAAATAAGATTGGTCCTCAGATGAATCATAAATAATGAAAACCAACAACAGGAAGCTGCAGATATTCCCAAAACACTTTTCTTTGAGTGTCACACCAAACAGTTATCACTTAATTTCTTACATCTGTCCTCTCTAAGTTTATATGATCAAGAAAACACATTAGAAGAATAAAAACACATCAAATGAATGGACGGTTGTTATAATCTATTTAAAATATACTCACTCAGGCTCATGTGCACCTCAAACTCTTGTCAGGGGAAATACTTCATCAACCTGTAATTCCACCAAAGTGCATTATTAGACGCATGAGCCCCTGAGGCAGCCTGATCTCATACACACATGAAAGAGTCCATTCACACAGCCTTAATCTCTCTCTCTCTCTCTCTCTCTCTCTCTCTCTCTCTCTCTCTCTCTCTCTCTCTATCTGAAACCAGAGGTCGAACACCTGCAGCTCCCACTGCTCTTTAATAAAGTTATGACTGGAAGACGTTGATAAAGGATCAAAAACAATCAAAAAGAATGTAAACTCTCTCACACACTGTCCATAGTGAGGGAGAGGTAACTGGGTCATAATGGGCTGCAACCACCATCCTAACCTGCCACAATAACCCCCATTATCTCCTCCTCTCTCTCTCTCTCTCTCTCTCTCTCTCTCTCCCTGAAACGCACTCTCAGACCACGAAGCAAATATTTTAGTTTCTAATTACCCAGGCTGGCTCGGCACATCAGAGATGAGGTGTCATTATGGGAAAAGTCTCCCAGTCCTCTCCACAAGGATGGAAATATACTGTAGTTTCTTCACTGCTCGATGTTCTCTTGAGTTCTTTTCAAAGTCAAACCATCCAGAGGATCTACACACATCTTTCTAACGGGTCCACCCCTCTTTCCGGCCCTCTCTCTCTCTCTCTCTCTCTCTCTCTCCACTTATAATTCCTTCTTTTTTCTTCCCCTTCATTTGAATCTACCCACGCTGTGTCCCTGCATCGCTCTGTGAGAAAAGACAAAACGTGGAGAAAAGTGTCACCAGGATGAGACTCATTTAGAATTAGAGAAAGTGCAAACATGATTTTGCATTTTGAGGTATGCACAGAGACTTCTAAAAACCATCAAGTCAACACTTGTACCCCTCTGTCTCTGTTTCCTGCACCGAATTGCACAAACACACACAAAATGTCCATAATCTGATCAAAACTGCACATCTTTTACTTGACTAGGCCACAAACAGAGTGAGAAGAGCGAGTGGTGAATTTAGAGCCTTTGACAGGGTGCCAGTCAGGAAATTATAGTGATCACAGCCAATGGACACTCCGGTTTTTCCTCTCAGGCTGGAGTTTTTAGCCTGGCTGTTGGTGTTGGACACGTTGTCAAGGCCCGAGTAATTGGTTCAGCCTGTCCTGGGTTCAGTTCAGACCCAGTGCTTCACGCTGCTTTTCCCACTAATAAAACAGTCAAGAGCAAACAGAAATATATGCGTGCTCTCCTCCTGTGGAAAGGTTATGGGCGAGTTTGGCTGCACATGTCTGGGACGTGATGAGGAAAAAAAGGGCATCTGCACCACAGCTGACTTAAACAAATATGTCATCTTGTATAAATCCCACAAAGAGTTGTTAAGTAGGACTGTTGGGAGGAGTGGTGTCTGCTCGAGATTCCATTTAAAAATTAAAAGATGTTTTACTGCTTGTCATGACACTAAAGGAAACACACACACCACATGAACACGGCATGGACATCCTGCAGTTTTAGATATGAAACAGCTGACACCTGGTGGCAAAATCAGTGAAGTGCACCTCCGACATCATGATTGCATCATTGGCCCTGCAACTCATTGAGTGTGTAGTCTGATTAAAGTACTGCAGAGTTGTGTGGTAACCTGGGGAGCAGCGCTGACATGTGGTTTGTGTGGCCCACAGATGGGTTTTTTTTCAGCAGAGGTATAATTTGGTCAGAGGAGGTTTTGTGGTTTGTCCTGACCTTGTATATTTTTATTGACTGCCTTATTTCTGGCCCATTTGGATGATGGGATTTGTGATTTAAAGAGATTATTGAGGCTCAGCTAAATTATGCTCCTTGACAATGTGATGGATTTTGTTCTATTGAGTTGTGTATTTGATCAGATATCACTGTGCTCGCTCTGCTAAATTGGCTGCAGGTGTTTATAAGAGAAGGATCTCAGTCATGGTATTTACATGTGCACATAGGAAACTGGACTTGCTTGTGTTTTGTTCTTCCGAGTTTGGATTTCAGTGACCGGATCTCAAGATGCTAACAGGACACTTTCAGACCTGTACTTAGTGCTGTCCCCTTGTGATCAGATAACTAAGGGCAGATGTTGTGAATGAGGCCTTGAAGATGTTTTACATCTCATCCAAGAGCCGTATTCAGGTCTAACTGGGGAAAAGACCCTTTGACCCACGGAACCTCAACGAGCTGCATGTTTAACAGAACGACCCTCAACATGGGTAGCAATCAACTGAAGTTTGATACCGGAAGCCCCCCAACTAGTCAGTGAGAACAGATGTGCATTTGTAAAACTCTTGAAGGATGCAAATGTTTGTGTTGACATGTAACAAGGAAACACCTGGAGCCCCAAGCGTCAGGAGCCGTTAAAGTCTTTAACCACAGAGATGCACAAACAGGCCGAGAAAGAAAACCCCTGAGATGCTGCGTCTCTCTTGCTGTGACTAAATCCTTTCAGACTTTGTAGATGCATAATTAGGGAAAACATCAATTCATCATAATGGTAATTTCTGAAGCATGTGGAATGTGGTGCTTTTATTTTGTTCACTGGTGAAAACGGATGAGACAAATATTTACACAGCAAAGCCTCAAAATGACTACACTTCAGGTTGAATTTTTCTTTACCAGGTTAATCTTATAAACAAGGAAATGAGTTTGAATAAAGATTATAGACTACGCACTAAATTGAAGCCCTAACGCTTATGCCACTAGCTGGGCAGAATGTGAATTAGTTAGTTTGCAATGTCATGTAGGATTTGTTTGCCTCATTTATAAAATAAGACTTGAGGGATTTATAACCAACTTGCACCAAAAAGCAGTCGTGCAGGAAGCACGTGAACGACAGTTTGCTGGCTCAGTTGCAGATTCAGGCCCATGGAGCACATGCCTGCTGGTAAGTAAATCTTCACTGGACACGAGATGCCTGCTGAGAAGCGTTGGTGCATGTGGCAGGAAGCAGATCCTTACTTTTAGTACAGCCTAACATATATTTAGAAATCATAAAGTTGTGGTTTATATGTATATCAGCAAAACACCCACCGGCTAGACTGTAACCACACCTCCCCCCTTTACTTGCAAGAGGTCTACCATCACAACGAGGGTAACAAGCACTTGTATAAAAAACGTTTATTAAATTAAAAAGTCATGCTCAAGAGGAACACAAGGACAGACTGCTCTTTAACGGAGGACTGGGTGGCCCTTAAAAGGGCCTTTGGGCTGAGAGTTATTAGCCGGCCAGCTAATACTCCTGGGACTGAGAGGAGGCCTTCTTTCCCGCCTTGCCGGAGCTGGGTGCGGACTGTCCGGTCTTCTTGGGCAGCAGGACGGCCTGGATGTTGGGCAGGACGCCGCCCTGGGCGATGGTGACGCCGCCGAGCAGCTTGTTGAGCTCCTCGTCGTTGCGGACCGCCAGCTGCAGGTGACGGGGGATGATGCGGGACTTCTTGTTGTCTCTGGCGGCGTTTCCAGCCAGCTCCAGGATCTCGGCGGTGAGGTACTCCAGCACGGCGGCCAGATACACGGGAGCCCCGGCGCCCACTCGCTCGGCGTAGTTGCCCTTGCGGAGGAGACGATGGACACGGCCGACGGGGAACTGCAGACCGGCTCGGGAGCTGCGGGTCTTGGCCTTAGCGCGGACCTTGGCTCCGGTTTTTCCTCTTCCAGACATATTGGTTAGTTCGCTTCTTTTTTCTCTCGGTAAAAAATACTGCAACACACCAGTGTTCAACCAGGATATAAACCCTTCTGTTTGTCCCGCCCTACAACGCGATAGGTACTGAGGATGGAATTAGCTGTGTGTGATTGGCTGTCAAAGGTCAAATGGAACAGGAAGTGGGTGAGTATTGGCTCGACTGTTCTTACGTGAAGCCAATCATGGTGGGTTTTACAAAAGAAAGGCGGTCGTTTTTCTTCCTGCGTTTTGTGATAGGGTCATGAAACAGCGGCTGAGACGGAAGACCAATCCAACGTCTTCCCTCCAGCTTCAAAGTTTTAGGCGCGTTTAACTTGAGTGTTGAAAGTATAAAATAATATCTAAAAGTGGTGTGTCTGTATATGAGATTAACAAATGTTGAAAATGTACATTCCAATGAAGCTGAAAATCCATAACTCCAAAAATAAAAAAGAGTCACAAGTCAACGCAGGTTCACATATCGATTGAGCTTCAAAAATAATTTATTTGCAATAAATTAAACATTTCAAATATTACAACAGAAAATAAAAACATTTTAAAATGTCCAGCAACTTCCTGTTCACATTCCAGCCACATATCATGTAGTGTGCCTTGAGTCAACGAAGTGGCTTTGTTCGTTTATTCAGCATTTTGAATTGGTTTTATTTTTGTGAAGCACATGGTATATGATCAGTAGAATCCCTTTGACAGCGTTTGGCTCCACGTTTTCTCGATCCCTTTTAGCAGCTATTCTTTTATTGATACAAATAAACATGAAAATTTAATTATTTAATTTGATCGCTGAATTGATGCAGATGATTGAAGTATTTCTCTTTTTTTCTGACTAATCACAAATGTCCAAAAATGTATTTTTAATTTCTGTTTGCCTCATGAGGATGCAGTATATTTCATTATATCTCTTGTTGTTATAGCAATGTATTTCTCGCCCTGAGTGGTCCAATATACCCGTTACCTTGTCATTAACTCTGACAATCTTGTTTCTTGCGATGCAAAATGTCTCAAAGTACTTCCCTGCGGTCGCTCATGTGAGATTCAAATCTGTTTAAAAAGAAACACAATATGATAACAATCCTAAATCTTACAGACACGATAAGTTTTGTAAGGTTTAGATTATAATTAGGAGCCGATCACAGGTGCAAATGTCACATAATATACCGTATTCAAACTTGTTCCACTGTAATGATAGTTATTGCAGAAGTAAAAGGTCAACATGGAGCATCAAGTTTACAATGCGCTTAACTGCACATTTCACTTGTGAGAGTCAACACTAGATACAAAGTGAGCAGGACTTGATCCTGTTTTTCTTCCTGACAGAATACTGTCTTGTGGAGAGAGTAGTGGAGAGAAGTTTCCAAAGCAAACTAAAATGCATTTCTGAGCTTCACTTCAAATGAAATTCCACAGAAAGTACCTTTTTATAAAATATAAAGCACAATAAATATAAGATCTTTTCTGCTTCTTATGTAAGATACAACATTTAACCACATCCTAAAACCAATTTATAAACAATCATGAATGGACATTACAGCTAATTTAAGACACATTCTTGTTAACTCACTTAAAACTAGGTGATAAAATTACATGTGCATGGAAAAACACGGCAACGTCTCTAATTTACAGGATAATTCATATATGATGAGTCATTTTCTTGGAGAATGGAATGAATAGCACTTGTTTGATGCGGACCACATAATAAATAAATGACATTTTATACAACCCAGGAACGAGTGCAACCACTAATGTTATACTGGCCTTTTAGTTTAAAAGCTTGGTCACAATCAAACACTCTGGGCACACAGCATTTCATTGTAGTTATTTTGCTCACTTCACTCAGCAGCGGATTTCTCCTTTAAATAAATAAATAATCACATTTAAACCTCAGCGATGTGATTAAACAGGACTTCTGTTCTGAAGGTGCGATAGGTTGACTACAGAGGAAGGCCCTCCCAGAGGAATCCTCCTTTCAACATTTACAGGTGATAACCCTCCGGGGGCTTTCAACCTGACATAGTCTGGACTCGAGGTTTAGTTCTGACAGATCCGACAGAGGCTTTAAAACAATCCTGTTGAGTTAGGATGAGGCCATTGATGATCAGTTATCCAGCGGGCTCGCTCCTCCGTTGGTGGCAGAGCCTTTGTCTTTTGATTTGCCTGATGAGCGGAAAGAGAAGCGCTTGATGATACGCCGAGAGAAACTTCCGGACTTTTTACGGGAGAGGGTTGCGTCAGCAGCAAAGTTATTGCCAATGTTTGAGATGTCTTCATGGGATTGGCTGAGGCAGGATTCCTTCTGTCGATGTCTCCTGCGGAACAACATCTTTGTCCCGCTCTGCAGAAAGCCCACTGCAGGAAGCAGACAGACAGAAGGGACACTGTGACCTTGATGAACAGCAACAGCCAATGAGGAACCAGTAACTACAAATTGAATTAATCACTTAGCCATTCAACACCACTCTTGTTTGTTTTGGAGTATGTATCAACATGGCCTCTAGAGGGCGGCAGTGTAACTTTAGAGTCAGATGTTCCCTTTTTAAACAGCCTGTTCAAATTTGGGATGTTGCATAATGGGGGCAATGTTCTTCAGCCTTTATGTGGCAGCAGAGGAATTCACAGAGCCAGATTTATGCTTGTGAAAAGGAAGGGACGTGCATGATGGGACAGGGCGATACACTGATAACAAGCAGACATGCTAAAGTCCCATCCTGGAGCAGCATGATGCAGACTTGTTCGATTCAGTGAAAACAAGCAAAAGGGGCAAAATGTGGGGTTCTCCTTAAATACAAGAGATCTGTATAAAAGTGGCTAATGATGCTCAATTGAAGTTCTGAATGTAAATCTGATGCATTTGAAATATATTGACCTGTTTAATAAAATAACAGTTTTAGTATGTTTTACAATAACCAGAGAAGGGGCAATATGCTAAAATTCTGCAAATATAACTGAAAGTTTACCATTATTGTAAGGCATTGCTTATCAGCTTCAGTAGAAATAAAATCACAACCTCAGATGATTTTATTCCACAGACAAAACTGCAAGTCTTACCTTTGTGGTCTCTGAGGCTGCGGGTTTCCATGGCACCAGCGGAACCAGTATCTGATTCCACATCGTCCACAGACGGACGCTCCGACACGTCGGAGGGTGTAGTTTCACCTGGGTCCTGGTGATGCCCCGCCCCGAAGTGGTTCCCATGCATGGCGGCATCCATGGCTGCAGCGTAGCCACTTGATAATGCACAGTCGTCCTCTGAGAGTGGAACCTGACGGGTGTTAGATACTGAATCAATTTACATCCTTTCAAAAATCTTATCTCAGAAGATGAAGGGGTTAGACAGGACAGAGGAGAGGAATAAGTTAAGTTTGTAATTTCTTATTAGACACTTAACCTAAAAATGCTGCTCAAAACACTTTATCTGATTACCCTTGTTTTAAAAATACACACTTGATCACCAACATTTGTACACCTTGAACATCTCGACACCTGCAAATGTCAGGTTTCAAGTGTAGCCTCTTACACGTGATATACTACTGCAGGATTTCAGGGAAATAATGAGGTCAGAGGCCTGATGCTCCTCTAATGTGGTCCTACAGGGGGCTGCGACTGTGGACTAAATTTAGATCAAACTCAATTTGTCTGGTTCCATGTCTCTGTATTTTAGAATCCTCATAATTATGTTATGTTGGTGAATGATTCCTGTACTACAAGTGAAGTTTGGTTAAAACAAAACCAAGTCGAAATATTATTCTAATTAAGAAATGTAGCTTTGCAGGTAACTTGCATCCTACTGATAAGTGAAAAAATACAGAAAATTACATTTTCACATCAAAATACATTTTCCCTTCAAAATAATTGCACTAAAATAAACACACATTTGTTTTACCACTGGCAAGATAAATTCCACAAGCCACTGCCTTTTACACAGTTTCCATTCTCTGACCTTTGACACGCCCGAGATGATCAGCGTGCTCCTTTTTGTCGGGGTCTTCCGATCTAGTTTGGAGGCAGACTCCGTCAGCTGGCGAATGGCCGTCTCTGCCACAGGATCCAGGCCATTTGAGAGCCGATTGCTTTCTACGCAACAAAAAAGGTAAATATGTAAATCAGCACTATACCAGAAAACTGCAATTTGCTGTTTTAAAAAATGCACCTTCGCATTAATACTTTTTTTGCAGCGTGATTTGAAAATGTATGGTTTGTTAGAAATACATACAAAAAGAGATGTATTAAACTAAAACATTAGTATTTTGGTGTCTAAGAGATCATGTAAATAAAATTTGTCTAGACTTTTTGTGCTTTGTGATGTAAAAGCATGTATTTTCCCTGTGTAATCCTAATGTTAGAGTTGAAGGTTTTTGAACTGGAGAACCTGCATAGTTCATGATGCATACTGAAAAGTGCCATTCTCTCGTCTCATGTTACACTGCAGCTTCTTGCTTATCCTACTTTGCATCTGTTATGTCAAACCATGTCTGGCCTTTCGGTCCGACTCACTGCTCTGGTTGGGGGTGGTGCCGCCATCAGACAGGATGGTGGGTTTCTTCTCAGTCACCTCCACTTTGGAAGGGGATCGCAGAGGGGATTCACCTGAGAGGCGTATACATTTTTTTTCATCGATAATGTGATCCCAATATTTGATCCCTTATCATGCATCTACCCTGAATTATTACTTCTCTCAGTAAACCAACCTGGACTGCGTTCCACTTTTAGTCGAGACTGAACGGTCGTGACCGTGGTGATGATGGTTCCATCTGGCATGATGGTTCGGTCCACGTCAACTTTCTTGGTCGGGGTGAGCGAGGAACGAAGTGGCAAAGCATTGTGGGTGCTGCGCGGCTCCTCTGTTTCCACATACAGCAGCTGGTGGAGTTGAGAAACAGTTCGATTCTACAACATTTCATGGGGCTTTCACATATTTCATTTCACCAATAAAATGTGGAGAGTGGGTGGGCAGTTCATCAAACAAGAGGGGACTGTATTTACGAGGTAGGTGCATTATTTAAACTGACATTTGGATCTGCAGGGACAGTATTGGATGACCTATGAGTGGGTACAACAGGTTGCTAGAGGAGATGTTATCTTGTCTCCTGTAGGTTATTTTTCCCTCTTTGGTTAGAGAACTACAGGTATTTTACAGTCATTGAAACAAAAGCAACTCTCCGCAAGACGGAAGGAAGGCATCAAACTGGCTGGGAAAAGGCCAGAAGAGATCTTGACACCTATTTCAGGCATGACAGTTGACAGTTTCAGGGCTGCCTCTCCTTCTGTCTCGTTCAAGGTTGGTTGATGTTCGATTACAAACTGAGATGTAGCTGTACACTTTAAAACCTTGCACTTATATATTGCACTTGTAGCTAATTATATGGTTCTTGCTATTCTAGGTTTGTACCCTCATGGTGGAATGCCCCTATTGTAAGTCGCTTTGGATAAAAGCGTCAGCTAAATGATATGGAATGGAGTGTAAATGTCTTTGAAGCAGTTTTCTATCATTTTCTTGAGATCTTTTATATCTTGCCACTCACTTCTGCGGTGATAGTAGTGTGTGGTGCCAAGCCGAAGCCGGGGCTTATTGACAGCGTGTGTTGTCCACTGAGAACTTTGCAGCGGAGATCCAAGGCGATGGAGGCGTGACCCGGCAGGAATTCTACCCAACAAAAATACATATTTGTAGAAACAGCATGAAAGCCTTTGAAATAAACTGGAGCTCTCGAGTCGGCACAGGAGAATCTCCTGAAATTGTATACATCCTAAAACGCTGACAAAGAACATTACCATAAGCCTGCAAGCAGAGCATTTTAAGCGAATAGTGATTTTTTGCTTAGCCAATCTAAACGTTCCTGCTGATCAGGTTTCTGACCAGCCAATAGAGAATTGATGTTGAGTAATGCCTTACGTTCCCTCTTGCCATTCCGCTCCAGAAGTCTGACTCTCAGCTCTTTGGTGTCTGGCCTGAGCTCCCTTTAACACACAGAAACCAGCTGTGTTAGATTTAAACTTAAACTTCACAAGACAAAAATAAACAACTGCTTCATTTTGGCATGACTGTACACAATGAAACATTAACAGCATTTTGACGTCACAAATGCCTTCGTACAGAGTCATTTCTTCACTCCAATCCAGTGGAGTGTTGGGGTCGCCGGGCACAGGCAGGAAGCAGGTCGCCCTCTCTGTGGAAGGTGGATCCAAACTCAGGACACAGCATAGCTCCTCTGATGTTGACCACTGACCTGCAGACACACAGCAACACAGTGTGTCGTCTTTGAAAATCAGCGTGACGCCGGACGGAATGATCTGACTGCAATGGAAAATATCTGACCTTTGCTTAAGGTCGCTCGGAGCTGCCGGAGCTGCAGTCGCCGCACCAAGACACTCTGGGAGTTCAAGCCCACTGATAGGAGGTCCATGGTGGCCTGGGGGCGTTCAGAAAATGTGTGCAAATCTTAATAAGTTTAAATATAGGATTTGTGGTACAGCATCCAATTGTCAGAAAACAATTCGTTTTTCTCACCGAAGGACTGGAAGCACAGGTCTTGAGGTTGAGGACCATGGCTGGCTGAGTGCTGAACAGAGTGTCCTCTATCAGTCCCTTAATCATGCTAAGGTCCACGCCACCCTCTGTCCCCTGAGAAGAAAAAAGTAGTGACTGATCACTCTTTTTTATCTCTGATGTCACTTTAACTTGTAATAATATCCATGAGGGACAAATCAAATGTTGCTGCTGCTGCTTTCATCTAAAGAGTTAGTTTTTCAAAAAGCCTTGCGCCCTTGGGCCAATCACAGCAATTCCCAATAATTCCTCTTGGGAACAATTTACAGATCTGTCTTCAGTAATGAAACCTAGTGCAGTTTTTTCTTTATTTACTCTGTTGCCATCTCAAGCAAAAAGACAATGGCATGAACATTTATGTAACAGCATTAAGGAACGGCATTTCCTTCATGACTCATGATGAGTTTAACAGGGGAGTAAGTGACTCATAAGCAAAAAATTACATGATGACTGAGATTTATGAATAGACTTTGACTGAAAGCGTTAGCACGGCCTCACAAAGCTTTGCATAATGTGTATTTCCTTATTATTGGACATATGGAACCTTCCAATATGTAAAGAGGGTAGTGGTTCTAATAGCACATGTTCTCACTTGTCTCTGCAGCTTGCGCGGGGACACGCTCAGAGAAAATGACGGCTGCTTGTTGAGAGTCCAGGATATCAGCAGACCCTCATCCTCCACCTCCTCCAGACACACCACCACCTGTTGGAGACAGACGGGGGGAGCGAGGTTGGAAAACATATTAAACTCTACAATAACTACAATATTTCAGTTTGGGCACATTAAGCAGAAAAACAGTAGATGATACATAACATTTAGTGGATGCTTTATCAGAATCAGAAATACTTTATTGATCCCTGAAGGGATATTGGGTAAATTGGTTTATTTTCTGACAGTGCTGTATGATAAAGGGAGTGAAATGCACATGGAAAATCTTTTCTAAAATGATCACTTCTTTAGTGACATAAGAGAGAAAATCAAACCTCACCAAGACTGGAAGCAACCTGATTTATGGGAAACAGGTTCTTAGCTCTGTTGAATACTGTTGCAGCCACACAATAACTAGAGTAACACAAAGCTTATTCAAGTTCTGTCGTTAAACAACAATGACTGTGATGGCACGAAAGGATTTAATGTGATATGTGTAAATTTTCACATTTGAATAACGATGCAAATGTTGCTCTGACTTTTTTAGTGGTGTCAGAGGCCTGCCCTCAAACGTGCAAAGGTCACGAAGAATTCCAGTGGGTGTGTTTTTGTACCTTTGTCATCATAGGTGCAATGGTGATCTGATAGGTGTCCATGGAAACGGCAGCAGGTGACTGCTGGGTGACAGTCACGGGAAATGTCACACTGTCCACCCAACAGTTACAGTGTAAAACCTGTGAAACAAAGCACGCTACTGAAATGGGGTAGGGTTGTTATTAACAGTGCTGCATCATAACGTCTCTAAGATTAAAATGTATCCGGGTTCACCTTAATCTCGCACAATTTGGTCACCGATTTTTTTTTTACTCGTCCATTGCTCCAATTAAAATTCACTGGGTGACTGACTAAAGATGTTAATCCCTGGGTTTATTGAAAATGCATGAACTCACCATTCTGTCTGTAGACTGGTCTGTGCAGGTCACGCTATCTATTGTAGAGGCAGCCGTTAGCTGTGGACTGCTGTCAAACGTGATCTGGATGGAACTCTGGGAGAAACAGAGGAAGAGAACAAATGTCCTGAATATTACATAATGGATGGAGCAGAGGAACTTGGGGACATGACATGAAAGAGTTTTTCTGCAGTGATGAAGCCACTAATGATGCTGATTAGCAGTTAGTCATGGTCCTTGTAGATCTTATTCAATTAGTAAATGAAACAGCTGCTGTAAAATGTATATTCAAATGCAAATTAACTGAGGATTTCATGAATTTTAATTAGGTTTGGCATCAACCGTCAAAGAAAAAGTAATTGGTTATCACTTGCATTAAAAACTTATTGTATATTCACAATCACATACCATGAATCCTTATATAGCCTCATTTTTGGGTGCCATAATCATTGTTGAGCTCACAATGCATGGCTCACATTACAACATATGTTTTGCCCAAGGGTTGTCACAAGCAAGTTAATCTGAGTTTTTGTGATAATCCAGAAATTGTAATTCACCTTTCATCAAACTGCAGCCTGCTCGGACTTGCGTTAGTCAATGCTTAAGTCACATTACAGGACCCCTAGCAAGACAGCAGAACTGTGGAAACACTGTGTTTGTGCGTGTTTGTGCGTGTGTGTGCGTGTGTGTGCGTGTGCGTGTGTGTGTGTGCGTGCGTGCGTGCGTGCGTGTGAGTCCACGCCTACTGAGGGGGCATTTTGGGAAAGTGGGGACCACTCTTTGGTGGACTGTTTGGGGGTGAAGACTTCGTTTTAGGGTTATTTTTAGAATCAGGTTTAGGTTAGGGTTAGGGTAAAGGGCTACGGAATGCATAATGCCAATGAGTGTCCTCACTAAGATAGCTGTACAACCGTGCGTGTGGGTGTGTGTGTGCCAGAGTGCCAGAGGATCCGTTACACTGGATGGCTTTAACTGACTCAGGAGATACAAGTGAGAGAAAACAAATCCCCTATTGTCAGGGCATATGTTTCAGTAGGTCCAAGTCCAAGCTCTATCAAACACAACGGAAAAGGCAAGGCAGAGGTGAGAGGATGATGTAACAAAGTTTATGGTGTGTGTCCATGTTTGTGTGTGTGTGTGTCTGTCAGTGTTCCAGCCAAAAGGGCAGGAAGCTGAGCCAACTGCGATGCCGCAAGCTTGCGTAGATTCCCTGGACCAACACTTCAGTCACATGACTACACCATACAACCGGCTGTGTTTTCGCTCTTGTTGGCTGGAGCCTCCAAACCTACTCAGTCACCCAACCATTCATTACACCCACTGTAGTGCCAAACAAATATGCTGTGATGTATTTCCTATTGCAAGGCTTTAGAATAACACATTAACCACAGGGTTGTCATCACTTGCAGTTAAACACAACTGCCGCATTTGTAAATAGGCATTAATAGAGTAAAAACAACATTTGTTTTTATGTCCATTCATTCAGCAACAAATCTGTGTGATGAGAAGAAAATTGTTTTGAATTTTTCTAGATGATTATTTTTGGTGTTTTACGCTCATGAGACAGGTTGGAGTTTCGATACATGAAAATATGAGCAGACAGAGTGGAGCTGGGCATGCATTTATGGGCCCTGGTCCCAGAATCAAACTGAGGACTTAGATTATAGAGTGTTAGATTATGACCTCCAACCCAAGGAGATTATGTTTTCAACCCTGTATGTTGGTTTATTTGTTTTGGTTGTGTGTTTTTTGTTAGCAGGATTACACAAAAACTACAGAACAAATGTCCATCAAATTTGGTAGAAGGATAAGACAAGAGAGCAGCCATTAGATTTTGGCATGGATCAGGGCGGATCCAGGATTGATTTGTTTTCACTTTGGGCCTTGCTTGGCAATGCACTATACTAAGTAAATTTCTAGTATGGTAGTTCTTAACTTCTAGACCATCATAGGTAGTAAAAATTGCTCGATTCAAAAACAAGTTATAGTTTTTGTATCAAAAAAGCTAATCAATGAAAAAAGAAGCGGACAACTTAGGGATATGCAGCAGCACATACTTGCCAAGATATGTCGGTCAAAGTCTAGCATGCCTGAGAGGGTTGTCATATTCTCAGTATTCTGTTGTTTCCGCTATTGGGGTGCTGATATTTTGGGGGTTTAGGTGAAGTGTGGCCTGAAAAGAATGTCCAATAATATTTTGGGTAAAGCAATATCCAAAAAGTCAAAATTTGATTGTTTTTCTATTAGTGCAAAAGGAGTTGTACATCATTGGCTTCACAGGTAGCCATCTGGTGCACTGTGGTGCTGTTTATCCTACTGGTAATGGCTCCAAGCTGGTTTTGTCATGGAGAGGCAGATTTGTCCTTGTGAACAATCGCTGTTTTAACTGAGTGTGTATGTGCAGGGTATTTGTGGAAAGAGACCGTTCCTGAGGACATCCATGTTGTCACTTCAGGTTTGTCAGCGTCGCCGCCTTGGGGTCTGACTGGCTGATCGCCTCTGAAAGCATGTGGGTCAACCAGAAATACACTCCCACCCCCTGTGGCTGTAGTTGACCCTCAGCTTCCTCTCCTGTGTGTATCTGAGGTTCAGATGACGGCAGTGTTTACATTTTGTGGTAGATAATAATTAATAAGAAGAATACACATGGTTGTTATTACTTGTTGTCAGAATATTAGCAGTGCCATTGTGACTATATTAGTATGCTGTCAGCATTAACACCATAAACATAGTTATCATTACATGCTATACATCAGAATATTAGCAGTGCCATTTTGAAAATTTTAGCATGCTGCTGTTGGTAGAATTAGCCTCACACTAGCTAGCATAATTTGAAACCGATAAACCCGTGCACACAGACTTTGAAGTCCGTGTGAATGTCAGTTTATTTGATAGCACAGTATCCTGTACTACTCTTCATGAGCTATAGCCAATACCTGGAACTGCTAAATGTGAATCTATCAAATGCAGTTCATCATAATAAGTTGGTACAAAACTGCAGAGTCACCCATTGTAAGCCCTTATCATCTACCTTTACTTCACACTGTATTTAAGGTAGTGTGTATCCATGTAGTGCATTATGTATGTGTAAATCATAAGTGCTGAGTAAAAGGAGGAGCCTTGAAGATTTAATAATGCAGTAAATTTGTTCTGCTGCCGTTTAAAAGCTTGGCAATGTGAAAGCAGCGACTGGGCGATAAAAAGACGAGTTTCCTGTGCTATCATAGCAAATGAGTGCTGGGTGCTGAAAATCCCCGGCCTTTCGGAAGGAATCTACTTGAGCATAATGACGGAGCATTAATCATCTACCAGCAGCCGCTCGCAGTCAGTCAGAGAGGGAAGACATGATGTGTGGCCTCATGCTAATCACCAGGTTCTTTATAAATGCAGTTCTTGAATGGACAGGGAACTTCCTTCCTTGCAGGCGCTCTCATATTCTCTATTACGCCTCCTTCTCCCGCTCACTGAGCCCAGTGACGGTGGCTCGACATCATGTGTCAGCTGCAGATGCACACACAGTCTGATGATGCTCTTATGATCCGAAGGTATGGGCAAGGTCAACAAGTCCGGGGCCTTCAAGCCTTCACTTGAATCCAGCCAGAGGCATCCGAATAGCTCCATATCAAGTTCAGTCTGCCAAGGCACGATTATTGTGAGAGGCTCCTGCAGTGATACTTTAGCAGACAGACATTTTCTCGACATAAACAACTGAGTCATGGAACAAGCTGCATCATGGGATACTGTCCAGAGGTGCAGTGGGAGTCCACGAAATCAGATGTGCTGTTGTGCTGCTGCACAGATTAACTCTGTACATCTATTCATATTCATACAGCTAAGATCTTATCACACATGTACACTCACATTTGTAATATTAATTTAAGTGTTTGAGGGCACACTTGTAAATCTAGTGAGAATGCTATCTCCGAGGAAATCAATGTTTATTCTAGCATGCCACTTGTCAGACATGAGCATATTTGTGTTTATGCATCGTGAGTAGGTTATAAAAGGCACTTGAACCCATCTGGGCGCCTGTGGGAGTGTTGGTCTTAACATCAGGTGTCGTCAGATGCATTGTTAGCACATTACTGAGGCAGCGGAGAGCAATTGGAAGTGTCACCAAGAAAAACCTGCTCTGGATTATTTCACTGTTATTTTAAGGGCAGATTGTTAAATCAGTAAAATGCGCTGGTGACAGAGACACAATTACATTTGTTGTTCACGAGGAAAATCCAGGTCATGAAAGTGATATCTGATCTTATGAGCAACAAAGAACTAAAGACCATCATGTGATAGGGCAGACTACCAGTTTACACCTTAGCTCCTTTCCATCACCATATGTGATAGAAGAGAAAATAATCCGTGTAATATGTCACAGCAAACTCCTGAATTTAGAAGACTTTTGCCCGTATTTATATATTTGTATTCGTAATATAATCTTATTTAGTTTATTATTTACTCTTTTATATTGTTTATTAGTTATAGCCTTTTGTGATGCATTTTGCAACATTATTATTAAGGTGCTGCACAAATAAAGCTCATTATTTTCATTATTATTATTAGGTATACAATCAGATCTTCAACAAATATTTTCAAATCTTCACGAATAATCAATCTTTCCTTATTTAACTAGGAATTGGAGTCAAGCTGCACCAGATATCATTGATATCAGTTTCTTAAATGTGTCTTATTTGTTGTCATTACCATCCAGGAGTTATTCTCTGAGAAAACAGTGAAAATGTTTGAAAATGCAATGTCGCACGATGTTAAGATGAGTGGAATAGAAATCCTACATCCGTCCTCTAATCCGCACCAAAATTTAATGGGTTCTTTCCTGACCCATACCACATCCTTCCACAGAAATTCACGGTAATCCGTTCAGCTGTTTTTGTGTAATCGTGCTTAAAATACAAACATACCAACCAACCAACAACTAGACAGGGATGAAAACAAAACCTTCTTGTCATCCGTTGTTTTGTCATTAAAATGTGTGAAAATAAAACAGCTGGAAACAACCACTATCATTTCTAAATTACTTGTTTGGTCCAGAGAACAGTTCAGAACTTGAGAAGATATTTAGTTTGTCACTATTATTCAAAATAAAGAAAGACAGCATAAAGATTTGAGAAGTTGGAATGAAGCCGGTTTAGCCATTTTTGCCGGGAAATCATTCTAAATACCAACTGATGATGAAATAGTTTCCAATTAACTTTATTTTGACTGACCAATCAAGTTAATGAAGGATAGAAATTAATATTTGCAGTTTTTGCACAGAATTTGGGATCTGATTTCCTGTTACACTGCCAGGTTTAATAGTTGTCTTTATCATGATGGGTTTCATAGTGTTTCTCTGTTGCCTGTGCAAAAACAATGGAGCCTGCCGGGCAAAGGGTTTGCTGAACCCCGTTTGATGCCCATGCAGGCTCATTCAACTTGCCTTTCCTTTGGTTAAATTCCCAACATAATTATTTAAAGACCTCTGTCAGCATCTCTCTTAAATGCCGGAAAAGTACTTAGGTTAATGCTATAAAGGATTTGCGGGCTAATCCCCACATGATGACACCGAAGCCGTATCTTCATCGCGGCGCGCTCCTCCAGGGAAGCTCATGTTTTGTCCGATGTAGAAACATAATCATGAAATGCAACTTAGAGGCGAGTGTGAGCATAGTCTGGGCAATCGCTCTAGTCGTGTCTGTTTTCCAAGTGGCCACAGCAACATGCCTGGCGGGTGGCAGTTGCTTCGTAAGCAGCAAAGTATGCAAAGTGACTCGCTTGCGGGCATTTTCTTTTTTTGCCATATCTCGACAAAGCAGCAGGTATTTCCAGTCATGTTTGGAGGGAGCAAGTGAAAAACCAGAATAGAAAGTGAACAACAACTTACTGGGCCAACAATTACTTTCACATTGAATGCATGTGATGTTGAAAGGACCAAGCATGTGACCTTCAAGGGCAATGCCATCATTCACTAGGCCTTGCTAGTGCCTAGATTAAGTTCTTTATAGGTATATCTATTCAAGACATGCAAGACAAGAGTGTGATGTGAAAAGTTTCATTAACAAGCACATTAGTGATTTGCATGCACCCCAGACACATTTAGAAAAACAGATTGCTGCGCACACAGACGATGACAAGCAGATATTTCTTTGTGATGAGTGAGCTCGGGAAGCTTTGGCTCACATTCACAAACTTAACACTCAGACAGACCAACATGGACAGCTATGCTATAAAAGACTGTTTTCTACAGCATTAAAACTACCTTTATGTTATTCTCCTGGGCTTTTTAAAGCACTTCACAAGACAAGGTCATACTGTCATATAAGCCCAGAGACTAAACCTTCAGAGAATGATGTTGGGAAACACACAACCCTGTCTAATTTCTCTCTATGAAGGTTAACTCCAATGATGTGCAGTTTTTGTTTTGATAGCTGAGAACCACAATGGTCCCAATAGATCAACTAATTAGGCCCCTAGACTGTATACAGAGATGGATGACGTGTCTTCACCTCCTCCCACTTTCTAGAAATGAAGCCAAAATATCCCGGGTGTGATTGCTGCCATCATGTGCCGATTTGGAACCGGAGTCTGCGAAATAGTAATTGAAAGATGGAGCCGTGGAAGCTGCTCAGCTTTCAATTGTGATGCCTCAGCTTGCTCCTTGTATGATGTTGGAGAACAAACAGCAGACCTTTGTGTGTCCTCATAGACACCACTGTCCTCTTCATATTCAGTTAAGCCCCCAAGAGCTACACAAAGCTTAAGTCGATTGATAAGTACTACTGATTGATTGAGTGAACTGGGATCATAAATTGGTGAGCAAGTTACACATCTATCAACTAATTCCAGAAATCTCTGTCTGTCTGTGCGTCTTATATCTCTTATATCATGTGTGTTGTTAAGGGCCCAACGAAGTGCAGTGCGCGATTTCGTGCACGTGATACATTCAATATTAATACAATTTGAACAAACAGGCAACCCGGCACTGTGTGAGTCGCTGCTGGGACTCAACGTCAACTTAGGTGATGTTGCTGATCACAACAACAGCGTGTGCACAACAATGGCTGCGTTTACGACAACGGCAACTACAACGGATTCTCCAGCTCAGGGTTCTCTAAGCTTCACCAAACTTTGAACGCAGGTTAATTTGACAGTTTAAGATTAAAAACTGTAAGCAGCATCACCGCAGGCCAAACAAACCGGCAGGTCTAGAACGGGCACTACCCTGGTCTTTCTAATTTGTCTTTCAGTGTTTCTCTGGTTATGTACTCATTTTGTCATTTGTCTGACTTTTAGCAGGATACGCACAAACTACTCAACAGATCTTATTGAAACTTGGTGGTAGGGCGGGGTGTGGGCCAAATAAGAACCCATTAACTGACTGATATCTATGATTGTTTGCATTGAATATCCCTTGCATGTTTGACGGTCTTTCGCACTAGTTAAGTTGCCAACCATCATGTTAGCATATCTTCAGTTGTGTACCATGGCGTCAACAGGTTTTTAGAAATCTTCTAAATCACAAGACACCTTCTGCTAAGGCAGGCCTAGGTGTATGTCCCTAACAGCACGGGGCCAAAGTGTTAACTTGAACATTTGAGGGGACGCTTTCAATCTGCCAAGGCGAGCTGACCCCTAGAAATCAGAAACGACTGATGTGGATTGATGCCTTTAAACTCCCGGCCAGCTCATGTCTAACTCAGCATCAGCCCACACACACACAGACCGTTTTCACATGTGGGGGCCGAGGATCCATCTCCTCTGCAGTGCTCATTTAAACCTCTGGCTGGGTGGCAGACAATGATTCAAACACATCACAGTGACAATTTTAAAAAGGAGAAAGAACTTTAAAATATATGCTAAGTCTTTAAGACGTGTCTGACACTGACCACACTGGATCGGTGTTGTAGCATTGCTTTAACACTACCGGTGAAGGTTAAGAGCTGTGACAAAGGTGAGTCAACTATTCTTTTGTCACCTCTTCCCACTGTGATCAAACGCAGCCATGGGTATCAGACTATTTTTAGGAGGTGTGGGTGTTCATACCGTAGCTACGCTCACTGGTCCTGCCTCTCCGCTCTTATCTGCATTGATTCAGAGCTGTTACGCAAGTCTCTGGCCCCCATCCTCTTAGACACTCACGCTCTCACACCTCCACCTCCCTGCCTACACACACTTCCACACATGGGCTCACCAACTGCCTTTGCTTTAACTATTTATGCTCCTGCTTAGTGGTAGTAACCCAAGGCATTCTCTTCCACACACTGCCACCAGCAGCTCCCCACTCCTCCTGTTCACCACTACAAGATCGTAACTGGTCCAACTCACCCCATGCCTGCAGGCCTGCTCATTCAGAGCTTTGACCCAGGTCCTCTGCCAGTGCTCCCTGAAGGACTTGAAGGAGAACAGGGAGGTCAACAATCCTTTGACACCGGCCTCAGCTGCGGCTCCTCCATCCCGGCCCGGGCGGAGCTTCCTTAGGAAGCCCCACACACCCCCGCCCAGGCTGTGGTGGGGCAGCGTGAAGCAGAGATGCTGCCGGGCCGGTGCTCCCCTGTCCGACCCAGGGGTCTTCCTCGCTCTCCAGAGCCGCAGTGCGCTCTGCAAGTACTGGATCAGCCATGTCAGCACGATGAGCAAGGAGGCCAGAAAGAGAGCCACCACACACAGCCAGGCCAACTCCTGCAGCTCCATCACTGCCTCCCTCTCATGTCAGCAGGTCCGGGTGGAAATATCAGGAGGTGTCAGTCAGAGCAGCTCAGCTCCCTTCAGCCTGTGAGAGGCAGTAAACACACACTCAGCCCTCCTCATCCGAACGGCATAGACATGTTATAACTGAGGAATAACACTGAACACACATGGATGATGCACGTCAGCTGCTTGACTTTCATTTGTTTCTTATGGGTCACGGTAAACACGGATAATGCGCGTGTGAAGCAGAAACCCACGCACTGAAAGATGCGTAAACGTTACACACACATCTCGGATATTTTGAACCATGCGTTAGTAGAGCGGACGATGCGCAGCCGGTTAATGGATGAAACTCAGATGATGAAGCAGGAAACCTACCGTGTCACTTACACGCTCCGGGCTGCGGGCTGCTGGGGATCGAACGCACGGCATCGTCAACGTGAAACTGGATTCCTTGCGATGTGCAGCGGTGCCAAGAACAAACACACGCGTCCCATCATCACTGTTCTCAGCGATGTTTGTACTGATGTTACTCCGGCGTCCCCTTTCGATATTGAAACGACCCCTTTGCTCTCTGAGGCTACAGAGGCTCCACTATGTCCGCTGTTCGAGCCCTCCTGCCCGCTGTTCCGTCTGCACAGCTACCATCTGACAGCTAACAGGCGCGGCCTAAAGGGGGCGCTGCAGCTGACAAAGCGCTAGAGCAACAAGGAAGTTAAAAACTCCACCTTCAAACTAAAAGCACACCACCAAAGATGTCTAAAAACATCTAAACAATCATAAGTTTGACATTTAAGTCTGATAGGTCCTTTTTGCATAGGGCAATCAGAAACCTGATATGATATTGCTTAAAAATCATAAATGTTTTGATTATCCCTGCCATATTATGTCACATAGCATAATATATATTAATTTAATTCTGTTTTCATATATAAGTTAGAGAGAAAATGACCAAATAATGTCACAACTACAAGACCAGAAATATAGTAAATATATTTGAAACCGGTAAGTTGTATTTCTTATAAATTTACTAAATTAGAAAGTAGTGAAAATTAAATTTTTCATTTATTTTGTGTTATTTATTTATTTTGTTACTTATAAAAAAGGATTCACTTTATTTCATTTTAATTTATTTAATTTATTTTTTCAATTTAATTTAATTTAATTAATTTTTTCTTATTTATGTATTTTTTAAATTTACATAATTTAAGATATTTTGCAATGAATAGGTGGTTGAAGTTCTTCCAAATGTAGGGGTTCCATATCTTGCCAAGGACACTACGACATATAGATGTGGAAGGGTGGTGATCAAATGACCACTCTACATCCCAGGCCACACCGCCCTGGTATTAATATTAGGGATTGGATTACACGCTCATTCCCATGAGAAACTAAGCACAGGAAGAAGAGGGACACATTATTTTGTGTGTCTGTGTCATTCTATGCTTTTTTTTTATTCACATTTCAGAGAAATCCATTGAATTTTCTACTTTACTACATAAATTGGACAGCCTTTCTTAAAAGTTATTTTTGGATTTTTGGATTTTAGATACTGGGTGATTTAACATGCTTTATTTCATATATTTCTTATGTTTTTGTCAATTTGTTTCAGAATTTTTGCTCCAGCACAAAATCAACTGGATCCATTAAACCCAGTTCCAAAAACCTTGATACGTTTGTTGATGTTTTACTAATATAATGCATGATATTAAGTCAATTTGTGTTAATCAAATGTTGACACACAAATCTAATATTGGTATATTATTTTTGTTTTGTTTTGTTCAACTTGTTTTGTACTAATTGTTATTTTTGTAATAAAAAAAGAAAGAGTGTTTTGATTTATCTTAAAAAAAAATGTTCTGACAGTTCACTTCCGTGTCAACACAGGCTCGACACTGACCGGAAGTAAAAAAGTAAATGATAATTTACGTGTGAGTTAAACGAGGGCAAGAGTTTTTGTACGGCAGCAATTCCCTTGTTATGTATAAAAAAACAACAGAACTGTATTAATTAACCACCATCAACGATTTATCCTAAACACAACACTTGTATACATCCAACCAGAACCATGAAACTCTGCCGAAGTTTTGTTTTGAAGAGCTGAACAGGAAGTGTCGTCACAGGGGAGAGCTTAACAGAGACGTGGAGTTCAGTCACTTGGAGGCGTGTGGACACAAACCACCATGAACAGCCTGTAATGAAACTTGCTATGGATCTCTACTGGGACCTGTGGACTAATCTTCCCCTGACAGAGGTGTGTTTTGCTCTGAACATGGCGCAGTGACATGTTGTAGCTCCGTGAAGACTCCAGCCGAAGCTCGTGCATCGATCGTCTGAAGGTGGGGGGGAAACGTCAGATTTAGCTGGAAACATAAACTTGATCTGTCGGACGCTGACTCGCCAATATGCCGGGAAACACGGCACCGGTCCCGGTCGTGCCGCTGGTCATCAACTGCATCATGTCCTTCATCGGCTGTTTGGCCACATTGGTACTCATCCCTGCTTTTAAAGACCACTTCATCAAAGCCAGGTTGTTCGGAGTAGACCTGAACAAAACATCAAAAAAGGAAGTGTGAGTCATTTGACCGTCCGTCCTCTGATGGGTTTTTCGTTCACTCTGGGCTCTATATCAGCTTTGGCAGTCATTGTGCTCTTTTCCAGCAATAAGTCTCGCTATTGTTTCTCTTCCTGGTCACGTGTGTTTGCAGCCCAGAGTCGCAAGGAGTCATCAGTGGGACGGTCTTCCTCATCATCCTCTTCTGCTTCATCCCAGTGCCTTTCCTCAGCTGCTTTGTGGGAGACCAGTGCATGGGCTTCCCTCACGATGAGGTGGGTCGGCCGATGTGGTGTTTTTCCCCCATGTTGAACGTGGTGGCCCCTGCAGCTCTGACCTCTGGTGTTGTGTGTTGGGTCAGTTTGTGCAGCTGATTGGTGCCCTGCTGGCCATCTGCTGCATGATCTTCCTGGGCTTTGCCGACGACGTGCTCAACCTGCGCTGGAGACACAAGCTCCTGCTGCCCACCATTGCCTCGCTGCCGCTGCTCATGGTCTATTTCACCAACTTTGGCAACACGGTCATCGTGGTGCCCAAGCCCTTCAGATCCCTGCTCGGCCTGAACTTGGATCTGGGTGAGTTGTGCGGTTGTTTGCAGAACTGTTCTTGTAACCAAGGTCCGTTTACCCTATGATCAAATTGTCCAACTCCCCCTGAAGGATCTGAAGATGCTCCCAGTGGATTCTGACTGATTTATCAGTTTGCTGATATTATATGTACCTTTCACAGACATACCAGTATCAGCATTAATGCACCGATGTTGCCATAATGCATAAACATAAATATAAATAACAATATGATAACGGCATCTCAGGAATCATTGCCAACTCATAGGCATATATATATGTATCAGAATCAGAAATGTTTTACCCCCTAACATTGGTATCAGCCCTCAAATATCTTCATCTTCAGGCTTTAGTTCCCAGGCCAGATGCCGAATCTATTATTCCTCCTGCATTTTCTCTGTCTGGCATCTCTTTTAAAATGAATCACATGAATCTTGAAAGAAAAGAAACCTGCTTTTCACTGTCTTTGGTTTTCTACATAGAAACATCAGCTTCACTCTGCATTACGCTGATTAACACACACATTTTGAGGAAACGCATTATACCTGTTATCTAAACAAACAATGTGAATTCTGATCCCTGCAGGTATTCTCTACTACGTCTACATGGGGATGCTCGCAGTATTCTGCACGAATGCCATCAACATCCTGGCCGGCATCAACGGCATCGAATCAGGTCAAGCCCTGTTCATCTCCGGCTCCATCATCGTTTTCAACCTGCTGGAGCTCAATGGTGTGTGTGGCTGCTTAGTCCCTCCTCCTCCTCATTACAGATCTCACTCTCCTATCACATCGGATACAGAGTTTATCACCTATTTAAGAATGAATAGGATAATTTATGTTTTGAAAATGTGGATGTTTTGGCTCCGTAGCTCACCTGATGCACAGATATTCATTGTAACATACTAAGTTACTAACACTTGGTCTGGGTTCTGGTTTTGTCATTTTTCAGGAGATTACCGCGATGACCACGTTTTCTCCCTCTACTTCATGATACCATTCTTCTTCACCACACTTGCACTTTTTTACCACAACTGGTAAGTTAAGCCCCCCCCCCCTCTTCATCTGGTACTGTAGGTATCTGCTCTATATTTAAAAGTGCAGTGGGATACATAGGTGTTCTTGAATGTAAAAAAAATGTCTAACTTGCAACCTACTTTGCCACAGGTACCCCTCATCTGTCTTTGTGGGAGACACTTTCTGCTACTTTGCCGGAATGACTTTTGCTGTAGTTGGCATATTGGGACACTTCAGCAAAACAATGCTGCTGTTCTTCATTCCTCAAGTGTTAAACTTTGTCTACTCCTTGCCTCAGCTTTTCCACATCATCCCCTGTCCCAGACACCGGCTCCCCAGGTAACACACTGCCTGAGGTGTTTTTCTCATTAATTTATTCTGATTATATTCTCCAATTGTTTTAATTTGTACCCTTTTTTGTCTTTCTCCCAATGTTCCTGCAAATAATAGACTGAATCGAGACACAGGCAAGCTGGGCATGAGTTACTCTAAATTCAAAAGAAAGGATCTTTCTAGTTTAGGTCTACTCATATTAAAGGTAAAGCTCTCGTTTTTGTGTAATCTTATATACTTTTTCTTGTTTGTTCTGATAATAGGTAAACCCTGTTTTATTGAGCTGAAACATTTCCCTGCAGGTCTGTAAAAGTGGAAAATCCTCATTGTGGAGGAGTTGGTACAATCAGATGATTGACATTTTTTCTAATAATTTACATAAATGATTCTTCAATTGTCAAGACTGTTGTTGATCCTTTTTTTTTTCAGTAAAGACTTGTGAATATTGCAAAAGTGAGACTATACCTTCAATACCTGAAAATAAAATGCAGTAAAACCAAAAACAATATTGCTGGTTGACTAATTAGTCTCACAGACCAGTCTCTGATTAAATGTGAATACCCTTAACAATTAACCTGATAGTTAGACAGCAAATACATTTAGTTTCACTAAATAATTTTTACAATTTATTCACTAAAATGCGAATGAGAGCTCTGACACCAGGTTAACTATTAACAAAGTGCATGTAGTGATGAGTGGTGTAGGTGGGTAAACATGTGTGTGATGCAGATCAGTGTCAGGCTTCCAACTCGCTTTATTGGGTAATAACAGAAATATGTTTGATCCTCAACAGGTGGCCGAGTTATTGAAACTGCTCGAGGTGCAGAGAGCTGAGGAGGGAGATGATGACTTTATTGAGTGCAACAACATGACTTTAATAAATCTGGTTCTGAAATTGCTCGGCCCCATCCATGAGAGAAATCTCACGGTCATCATGCTCACGATCCAGGTATACCAGAGCCGCTGTGTCCAAATACACTGGACGTACATGAATGCTTCCCTAGGTGCTCATCTCTATCTCGTTTCTCCTTCAGGTGATAGGCAGCGCAGCGGCTTTTGGGATCCGTTATCATCTGGTGCGTCTCTTCTATGACGTCTAGACCGCTCTGCTGGAAACATGAGCGAAATCTGTCTGAGAAAGTTGTTTTGGAACTATTTAAGAGGCATCTGCCTTTTTAATAGGTTCCATTGTACCTCGCTTTTACTCTGCCTCAGACCGGACCTGCAGGAGGGACTCAAGGTGCAAGGATCAGTGCTGTGTTTCCCTTTGCCAGAACATTTTCACATAAAAGCATAAACGGCATCAACCAACAGCTCTACTGTTTATCATCCTCGTCTGAGTTTCACTGATTACAAGCATGAACATATGTCTAGAATTGTCTTCAATGTCCTCCCTGAAAGCACATTTTGTGTACTGGGTTTTTTAGAGGACAGAAGGAACCTGTGAGGAAGAGTCTTGGTCTTCAGGACAGACTCCTGAAATTTGATGACTGAAAAAAAAACTAGACGTTTATGGAGCTATAATTGCTCTGAGAAGATTTTAATTTATATTAAACATAGTAGTTCATTGCTTGAAGGTGCTGTTGAAGAAAAATGGCATCGGGAAAATGTACCCATTCGCGCTTCGTTTTGCTTGACTATCAACTCATGCAGCAAAGGCAGTGCAGTGGGAAAGTTGGACGTCTTTTTGATTGTTGGGTTTTTACCTCCGAACAAACGCACACAGAATGGTGAATGTGAAGAAAAGATAAGACTGTCGGAGTCTGATGACTGTTGCATGGAATTAGGTGGAGGCAGGTAAACAAAGTGGAACAATAGAAAGGATAAATGAGATTATTATCGCTGGTTTGTAAATTACTAACTATATGAAAGGTGAAGGATGTACTTACTTCAATATTTAGAATTTATTGATTTCTACCTTTTTTTTGTTTTATTTGGTACATAACTGTATTTTTTATGACTGATATGCATATACCCCCCCAGAAAAAAAGGTTCAGCATCACCAATGTGAAGTCAATTGGCACTGGACTATTTTGTTTAGGAATGTAACTTCCTGTGAGAATCGGTTTACTGTCGGGATGGAAGGCTCAACTTCAGAAATAAAAACTGAAAAAAGTAATCTGCCATCGTGTTTGGATTTAGTGTTCATGTAACTTGTAATTTCTGTAAATTTCTATACATAATGACTCAGTAAATATAAAATAAAGACTTAGAATCTCAAAATAATTACTTACTATCTCATAATTTTGACTTTTAAATCTCATAAATGTGACTCTTGATCTCTTAAAGATTCCATGTGTAAGATTTAGGTGAAAGGGATCTATTGGAATTGAATATAAAATAATCTTGGTGATGTTTTCACTAGTGTGTCTCATCTTTTATATTTAAATACTTAATTTTTTCATCAGAAGCAGGTTCTCTTTACCTACTGAGGCCGCCATGTTTAGTTCCATAGTTGAGTCAAAGTATACAGTAACTTATGACTTAAATTAAAAAGTATATAAGTATATTACAACAGACGAAATGAAGTACTATTCTGTGCAAATTGTTCCATTGTAATGAAATGATTATGGAAAAATCTAAAGGGGATTTTGAGGCAGAACCATAGAACGAAACATAAGCGCACCGGGAACTATTAAACACTTGAGCGTTGTTTCGGGAGGACTTTTATCTGCACTGCACACAGCCCGCGTAGTAAAAACAAACAGTTGTTTACATCATGTCAATGCTTTTAGAAGGTTATTGTGTTGAGGCTGATATCCAAGGTAGAATTTGACTTCCTGTGTGACTTCATTTGTCGCAGAGCTCCAGGATAGAGCCTGTTAGCTTGTGTTAGCTTGTGTCACAGCTGCTCGGTGTTTTTAAACCTGCTGTTAGCGAAAAACCGCCAGGGCTCAGCAGGTGATGCTCACACCTCGGAAACAGCGTCTGTAGCTTCGGCCTGACTCATCAGAGAGATGCCTCCCAACACACGGATCCAGAAGAAAGCCCTGAAATTTGAGTGTGAGTGGGGCCCGTGTCAGGAGTCCTTCAGTCGGATGGAAAACTTCTGCAAACATGCGGAGGGTCACCTTAGTGCTGGGAACATGGCGGAGGAGGACGAGGAAGAAGCAGAAGGTGAGGAGACAAATGTTGCCATTTAAATGTAAAAGGGACATTTAATTGAGGAGGGTAGTCAGGAGGTAGTGGGGCACTGACATGGCTCTGCAACAGATTGAAATGACTGAAGTTCTAGTGTCATTGTGTCAAGTATCTTATTGAATAGCTGAAGACTTCACTTGAGGCAGAAAGACCAACAAAACAAGTCTTTGCTGGTGTTAATCAAGCATTCCCATGTCCCAAGTCTGGTGCTGTCAGAGGTTTCTCACTGTTAAAAGGGATTCCCCCCCCCCCCCCCCCCCCCCCTCCCCGCACACACACACACACAGTTGCCAAATTGTTGATGATTGTGGTAACTGTTGTGTTTCTCAATAATACTGTGAGCTCACGACCCGACTACCTGCCTTGTATGTTGTTATTTGGGGCTATAAAAATAAAATGTAATGTCCTTCCAGTGCACGCTCTGCGCTGTTCAATGATGCCCCAGGAGAGGTGATTACTATTCCTTATGCATGGTCTCTGCTTTTTGTGCCAAGGGGAAAAAAACTGTCTTTGGAGAGACTGCGGTTTCTGCTCACTGGAGGGTCCTGAGGAGTTACGGCGGCATCTCTTCTTTCACTGTTACCACACCAAGCTGAAGCAGTTGGGTCAGCAGGTGCTCAATGCTCAGCCAGAACTCGGCAGCTGCTCCATCGGCTTCCACAACCGCAACATCATCCCTGAAATCCCAGACAATTTCGTCTGTCTCTGGGAGGAGTGCGAGGTACAATTGACCACCGTCTACATGTGTGAATCTTTTACATTTTTTACATCTGTTAAGATAATGTTAGTGGAAAGTAATTTCTATTTGATGTAATTAGGATCCAGTGACATGAGATGAATCGAAGGATTTCTTCCGTTTCAAAAGCTGTGAAGTAGATTTTAAACTTGAATGTCTCTCTGCCTATGCATTGATTAATATTTTTTTCCATATCTATCCAAGCAACCACCATATGAAAACCCTGAGTGGTTCTACCGCCATGTGGAGATGCATAGCCTGTGCATAGATATACCAACAGGAGACTGTGAATTCCTAATACGCTGTGGATGGAAAGGTACATGGTTCATCCTAAGATTTTATTTTAGACATGTTGATGAATCTGTAAATCCTATATAGTAAATTGATTGTGTAAAAGGTTTAAAGGGATAAGTGACTATTCTATCTAATACTAAGCATATGAGATTGTTTAGTACAAGTTCTGCACTTGTCTCTCCTCAGACTGCGAAGCCACTGCGAAGGGTCGTCCTAAGATGCGGGAGCATCTGCGCAGCCACACCCAGGAGAAGGTAGTGGCATGTCCAGGCTGTGGGGGGATGTACGCCAACAACACCAAGTTGTTTGACCACATCATACGACAGAGCGCCATGGAAGGTAAAAAGAAATGTCAATCATGACAGGATAACGGATAACATTTTTAGCAACATATTTAGTTTTATAATTTAACATTCTTGCTTTTTGGGTTGTAGGTCAGAGGTTCCAGTGTTCTCATTGTTCCAAACGTTTTGCAACAGAAAGGCTGCTGAGAGACCACATGAGGACCCATGGTCAGTCATTGTCACAGTACATTTTTCTCATCTCACTCCAGGAATGAAAAGTATTTCCAAAAATATTTTGCTTTGAGTGAGGATGTTCTCAAATAGTATTAACAAATAATATTTTAGTATTAAGTAGTAGTTTACTTGATTCAAAGCATGAGATGAGCAGCACTAAATCAGTATGGAGGTGGACTGACTTCAAAACTTGTGGAAAGGAAGTCACACCCTTAAACACCAGACTGCAATTTTTACAACCTTTAGCTAAATATTCTCAAAAGCGTGCTCAGTTTATTATATTAATCATTTTCCAAACCGTGTCGTGCATTTTTATATTGATCTCCACCTTTAAGTAAACCCCCCCCCCCCACTGATGATCACAACAAATCTCAACTCGCATTTGTCTTTTTCATTGTCTGTACAGTGAGCCACTACAAATGCCCGCTCTGTGACATGACTTGTCCATCACCCTCCTCACTACGCAGCCATATCAAGTTCCGCCACAGTAACGAGAAGCCATACAGCTGTGAATACTGCGAATACAGGTTTCACATCCATTGAAACAGCAGCCGTTTTTATTGACGTTAGCTTGTGGACACACACTTGCATTGAAGTTTTCTTCTTTTTTGATTTTTAGCTGTAAGAATCTGATCGATTTGCGTAAACACCTGGATAGCCACAGCAGCGAGCCGGCATTTCGCTGCGATGATCCCGCCTGTGGTTTCACTTGTCGTACCTCCACCACCATGAAGATTCATCACAAAAAAGAGCACGAGGTGAAAGGGGGAATATACATTTTTGAATTGCACTCTTTCCTTTGTGGAATTTTTATTTAATAGATTTTTCTGTGATGTTTCTCCTCCATAATCAGGGCAATTTTATACCTCGCTACAAGTGCCATGTGTGTGGTCAGTGCTTCACCAGGGGCAACAACCTCACAGTCCATCTGCACAAAAAGCACCAATTCAAATGGCCCTCTGGACACCCCAGGTTCAGGTATGTCTTGCAATGATCCGTCTAGTAGCACTGACTTTGAGACGTGTGGAGTATTGAACCACTGAAAACCTGGTTTTCTCTCAGGTACAAGGAGCACGAAGACGGCTTCATGCGGCTGCAGTTGATTCGCTACGAGAGCGTCGAACTCACCGAGCAGTTAATGAGGGAGAGACAAACCAGGCAAGGGGAGGAGGATGAGGATGGTGGACACAGTGAAGGGCAGGGGCTGGAGGAAGAATCTGCAGGTGCAGCTCCTGCAGAGTTGCAGGTGGAACTGAGGGGGGTGTTGCTGGAGGAGCAGAGGACTGAGCCGACCGATGGCGCTGAGGAGAGCAGCCAGGAAGAGAGCGTGTTGTACGTTCTCACTGGAGCTTTGTCACAAGAAGAGGAAGACTCGGCCATGGTGACTCTCTAGGATTCTGCTCCGAGCAAAGAATGCAGAGGTTTTGACCACCACAGTCCTGAATGCAGGACATTCTGTCATCAGCTCTGCTGTTTCATGGATGGTGTATGTATGAAACATCTTGTGGACTCCCTGACCCTTTAATGAGGGCTGGTGCAGAGATGTAGCTATGACCAATTAAAATGTGTTAATGAAGGGAAACATCCTCCAGGGTCCTGACCATAAGCCTATATTAGGTAATAACCCTTTTTATCTCTTTTTGTTTGATAATATTGAACCTGGCTCTATTTGCTTTTCAAATTAAATCATTGTTCTGCAACATGTTCAGATGGTTGAATACTAATGCTAACAGATCTAGTGGATGATCAGTCTCCTGTAGATGGGAAGGCTGTCCAGATTTTCAGAAATGCATCCACCCCACATTAATATTAACCATAATGTGTGGATCCAGCAAAGAAGACCAACCTCATGATCTTGGAAAGTGTATTTTCAAAATTGCTTTATAACTTAAATAAACTTGTTTCACAAAGAGTTTTTAAAAAATCACTTTTTTGTATTAGCAATTAAGTGTTTTTAATATGTTACACAATATTTCTCTGACTTCTATCAAGTCGTCTTGAGGAATATGCAGTGCCACTGCTTTAGTTGCATTACGGTGCCCTCTGCTGATACAATTGCTCAACTTCAGCTAAAAAATGTTTTGCATAAATTAACTGTTCTAGAATGGAGATGTTATCAACCAATGATGTACAAACTGCGCTCACAGTATGTAAAAAGATATTAGTTGAGTCAAAGTCAAGGTGTGGACTTTCTAGTATTGTCTAATTTTTCTAGATTTATTTTTCATTCATGTGATTTGAAAAAGAAAAGTAAATCTGGATAGACAGTAAAAAGGATCAATTGTGTTCTAGCTAATCTACTTAATGTGTTTTTTTAAATCCATATATATTTATATTTTTGTTCTTTCCACTAAGGTCATGTTATAATTACTTGGATTTATTGGCAAATATTTTAAACAGCTCGGCTGATTAGGTGATTTTGAATCATAACAAATCTTTGCCAAAGCTGTGTGTGTCCAGTCACAGCATGATTTAGAGGACATGGTGGCAGATTAGTGTAGTGAAGAAGATTAGGCAGCGCATACAGCTTAGTTCAAGTGTTAGTTACTGCTCTCTGCTCCCTCATTCTGCAGCTTGGATACTCACTTCCACTAACTCCATGTCTGTTGACCTCGCAAAGCTGATGATGTACAGTGTTAAGGTTCATGACAGGTCTCGGATCCCTCTGCAGATTTATCACAGGAATTGAGTCCATCAGTCATGGGCGCCGTGAGGTTTCACCCTCTGCTGCTGTTTTCCCTATTTGGATTCTTCCAGGGAGGAATTTCCCAGCTGCCTGAATGGACTGAGGAGGTGGAAGGTAGTGGTAAGACCTGGTAGTATAATGTTCACCGTACAGCTTAATGGATCCCTATATAACAACAATCACATTAATAACAAAAGTAAAACCTCAGGAACCAAAACTGTCAATGTTGTCCCATTCTAATGTTTGAGGAGGTTGATTCAAAAGTTGTTTTTTTTACTGCAGGAGAGACAGAATGGATTCCCCAGCCAGACTTCATAGATGACATATACTGGTCAGGGTCAGCGCCCCTTTGTTTAGGAGGCTGTAAGGCGCTGCACCAGGAGCTGAGGAGGGACCGCTGTGGAGACTCGAGCTGCTGCTGGCTCGGCTACAAGTCCCTGTGCAAAGGTAAAAACTTAGACCACCACACTGTTTGAAATGTGAGTCACTGTCTGGTCTTGTCAACCTTGTTTTGCTAACTTGCTCATCTTTCCTGTTTGCGGGCAGTGAACTGCGGGAAGCCAGCCGTGGATTATAACGGTGCGGTGTACGGTAACGACTGGTGGGTGGGCTCTGCGGTGAGGTACACCTGTCGCTATGGCTTCATGCTGGTGGGAAACCCTACCAGAATTTGCCAGCCTAATGGTCTGTGGACGCCGAAACCTTCGTGCCTTCGTGAGTAAACACCGGCATGAAGGTCGTGTGACCCCTTTCAGCTCGGCATGGGATTCACTCTGACTGTCTTGTAGGAATGTGTCAGCGAGGCAGCGTTGAAATAAGTGAGAGGGAACTGAATGGGACCTGCAACTCCACCTGCGCCTATAAGAGCTACTTCGGCCATCCCAAACAAGGCTGCAGCCGCATAGACAACTGCAAGAAGAAGGAGAGCGGCTGGAAGCGTTTCTTTGCACAGTGCGTCCCCTGCATTTGTGACTGTGCCCTATCATGTGGTGAGTAGTTTCCTCGCTATACCCATAAACATACCGACTTATTGACCTCGAGATATGTGAACATGTTGCAATGTTACCTCGGTGTAAAAACACTTGAATGTGGTTTAATTATTGAACTGCAAGCATTAATTTGGTGTCTGTCATTGAGGAATGTCATGCAAACTACGCCTGTCTCTCTCTTTATTTCAGCATCTGCAGGCTAGGGTATGGAGAAAGCCCAGGGTTGACTGTACGGTGAGACCTCAGACGAAGAAGAAATCCACACACACACTATGATTCTCCATCTTTAATCTCTCTGGCACACCCAATTTCTACTTGAGAGTTTACAATATGACAAGAAGATGGCAGTCAGTCATTAGGTGGTGAATTCTGAGCAAATCAGAGCTGCTGATCTTATCTGTGGGATGGTAGGGTGGCGAGACAAGAAAAGTGAGGGGAATTAATGTTCAAACTTTGAACAGTCGTGTCAAACTTGGGTCAAACAATTATTTGATATTGTTAAAAAAATTTTTTTATAATTACCTTAAGTGCCAGGTTGTGAGGTCTGTTATCATATTAATGTCATTTCGGGAGGGCAAATTATCAGGATTTGGGGGTTTAGACAGCACTCATAAGGAATTATCATTTTATATTTAATCTTTAATGTCACAAATTTAACCTCTCGATTGTATTGAATATACTTTATTTAATGTGTGTCTGTAAACATGCTTGGAAGGTAGAACTAAAGGAGAGAGGGGAGTGAAATCACAGAGATTAGTGTCTCATCTACCTCCTCTCAGTCCATCTGTCCTGGAGGGAGCTGAAACCTTAATCTTGTTACAAAGGGAGGAGCTGTGGTCAGAGATAACACAAGTGCTGTAGAACTCATAAGCTATGTGCTAACTATTTCTGCTGACAGGAAGAATGCTATATGTTTTGATATTCAAATTATTTTTAAGTGGATAAATGGCACACAAAACTTTGTTGTAAAGACAAATTGTTATTTTTATATAGATTGATGGTGTATATGTGAAATGATGTCTGGTGAATTTTAAAGGAATAAAATGAACTAAAACTAGCACAAGACTATTTGAACTCAATGACAAATTTTATATGAAGTTTTAAATGCATCCACACACTTCACAACCACTTCATTTGATTTTCATGCTCAGAAACTTTTGTTAGTTCTTATTTCCTTTTAAATCCAGCTTTTCCATTGACTTGTGCTTACATTGCTGATAATATGCTGCTTATAATGGTTAGTATAGCAATAACATAATACCTCTCACCTCCCAGTGTTATTTATTCCTTTTTTCGGAAACAATTATAGTGGAGCGTGCAGTTTCTGGCCTGTTGTATTTCTTAATATTTATATCCAAATATATGATTATTGTATAGTTTTATATAAGGCTTTCTTTGGCTACTTCTTTCTACTGGAAGTTGCACTGGCAACTTGTCAAAGGTGTACCCCGCCTCTCACCCAATGTCAGCTGGGATTGACTCCAGGATTAACGGTATAGATAATGGACGCATGGATTAATATATATTTCTATTAGCATTTAAAAAATATCTTAAATAAGCCTCTGTCACTCTTTCATTATTTGCTCAGATGTTTGATTCTTTGCAAACCAATTTGATGGAGTCTGCAAGATTTCCAGCAGAGTATCCGTGTATTTGGTAGATGACAATACTCCTGAAAGCCAGCAGGTGTTGCTATTTTGTTTATTCTCACAAACAGCAGTCAGCAGCAGCAACAATAACACATGATGCAGAGACGGTCATATATGCAAAAATGAAAAATAAAACAAAGCTTGATCCTCTTCCAGGTCTGACTCCAAAATCCTTCTGCTAAACGTGTTGAGGCCACACGCTGAACCTGAGGATGATGTGTTCATTTGCTTTGGGTTTGTAGCAGCCAATTCCTGCGATTAAATAAAAGACAAAAGTGTGGATCAGGTATATTTATGATTTAAGATTTAGTGCTGCTCAGTCGCTGAAGCGCTCTTAGAGTAAAACAAGATAATGTGGGACTATTCATTCAGCAATTTTCTCCATAATAATCAAAGAGGCGCTCATTGTATTACCAAACAACAGACTGTAATTATGGACGGGCAGAAATAGAAAACATTCATTGTCACATCAATGCAGTTTTTTTGAATAATCGCACTGAAGAACATCCTGAGGCACTAAGTGAAAGGACAACCAATTCTCCTGCTTCATTACAGCTCATTAAGTCCTCCACAGATACGTTGGGCTGAGACTCTGGGGAGGATTTACTCACCCACATCCAGTCTGCTGTACTCTCCTGAGCTCCCTGACAGGATCTCCCAGTACGTCTGCTCGCGCTCGCTGCCAGCCACTCCGTTCACGCTCTCCAGCATCAGTCCAAAGTCTGGGTCCTCCTTCACTGTGAACCTGACGGACACAAACGGAGAGTTGTGTGGACATGTGGAGTTTCTTTGAGAGCAGAAGTGATCTTAAATATGCAGGAGAACCAGCCCGAGCCGGGGACGTCATGGGGGGGGGGGGGGGGGGGGTCTTACTTGAAATCCTGCTGTGTGTCCTGAACTCTCCTCAGAGCGCCCAGCAGCACTCCTCCCTCCACCACAGAGCTGGAGTAGGTCTCAGGGGTCATGTTAGACAGGTCATTCTCCACAGTCAGAATAATTGGAAGAGACTCTGGACCTGTAATATCACATTGTTGGTATAGCAATGTATTTCATGATGCACTCACTCACACACACACACACACACACACACACAGAGTGAATCTTTCAATGTTCTATTCCTGGATTCTACTCTAAATTCACCCGTGCTCATGAGAGTTGCTTGTGGGAGCAGCAGAAGGAAGCCCACGGAGAAGAGAGCCGTCGAGCTGAGTTCCATCCTGAGTGATCTTGTCCCCTCTGATGTGTGTCTGTAATGACACGGCTGCTCTGTACTTATAGGACGCCTAACCCCTCTTCTGGGAGCACACTGCGCTTCTCAGAATACCTCCATTGATGCTGTCACCTTGTCAATGTTCAGCAGACGGAAAGTAAAACTCCCACGAGTGTTTGCACTTATCTCAAAAGGGGCGACAGGTGCGGGCCCTGTTAATGTGCAGTTCATGAAAAGAGAACACCGTTATCTCTGACATTGATTAATGATCATTAGTTCGATTGAACCATCTGCCTCCTGGTGTTTTCTCACACATTCAGGCACAACTGAGAATTGTTGGCTGCTTTTAGATGATTTAGAGTTTGTTTCAAATGTGAAATTATTCTCCAGACGATGGATGAAAGGTCATCCCTCTCTCTCTCCCCAGCTCATTTTATCATGCAATCTGGATTTGGCCTTTGCAGAAAAAATAACAGATTGAAGCACGACCACTTCATGTGTCCCTGAATACAACACACTTGCACATTCAATCTCAGTTAATTACCGAGATGAGTTTCAAGTTAAGTAAAATTTCAAGTTTAAGTTAGTCCACAGAGGGTCAGTGGTACATTTAAAAGTGTTGGACAAGAGGGACATGTCAGCTCGGCAATGGTGTCACTGCAAGTGTACCTTCTGTAAGTATATGTAGGGCGTGTTATTGGACATTTCTCACATTAAATCAATTATTATTAACATTTATTCATTGTATTATTCACAATTATCATTGTATATATACATTTATGTTATAAAGAAAGAAAACCAAACATGTGCCTTTATTATTTGGACACTGACACTGATTCATCGCCATCAGATGAAGATGTCGTATAGAACATACTAAGAAGAAGACATACGTTAGTTAAAAGCTCTACTCGTGTATTCATAGTGTGATGGATTCGCTGTTCCTGGTGTGTGGCACATCATAGCAGCTATGAGGAGGCACAGTGAGGGGGGTGCATGGCTCGCTGTGCTCGAGCTGCTCCCGCATGGCGACTCTCGTTATTAGACGTGTCTGATGAAGAGGCGCGGTGCGGTTGGCTAAAAGTGGTCTTGAGTCCCTCTCAGGGGTGATGTAAGACATGTAGGCCCCGGCTTGAACGCGAGTAACCCCGACTGCTCTACCGAAAATAACCCGGGCACTGCAGCATCAGCACCAGGCGGGCAGCTGCGCAGGTGCGGCCTTTAAAGAGACAGACCTGGATGTCACCAAAAAAAGATCCTCCTCACGTTTACACTGACCGTCAGTGGCAGAATGAAGCCATGCTGATCGTATGACCCGGATATGTGTAAACAACAGTGTTTCTCTTGCATTAGTCCCCTTTCATCTTGTTTACTCGTGGATGCGCATCAACCCTGAGTAGTCCCGGAATAGAAAATCAAATTGTAACATGTTTAAATTGGCATCAGTGACACAGCCTCTGCAGATAATCTGATTTTACAGTGAAGCCATTCCAACTTTTAGTTCATGAAATCCTTCAAATGTGTCTTTTAGATTTTCTTAATGTTTTTTTTTTTTTAACCTAGTAAGACTGTATTAATCTAAAAGGTAAGAATTCTGAGGAGCATTCGATCAAAACCAAAACAGCAGATGTAATGTATTTGTCCCCCTCCTGTAGCATCCTGCCAGCAACGCCCTGCAGCCTGTGCATCCATGTCTGTAGCCTATCCTAGACCGACGTGCGCACCACACACACACACACGCATACACGCACAAACCGGTCCAGAGGATAACGGCGGTTGCTGCTGTGTCGAGCTGGTGCTGATGCTGCTGCTGCTGCTGCTGGAGGATCTGCATCACTGTTTTGGCTCCAGATGTGAAGACTGTCCCCGCTGAATGAAGATGAGTGCGAGCGTTTCAAGGACGGATGGATTTAACGAGAGGGAATATTAATAACAATAATCATAATTCCAACAAACATGCTGCCCTGACGATTCTCCTCTCCGGGATGCGGTCATAGTTGGAGGCCGGACATGGTTTTAATCTCATGAGTTGCTGTAGCTGTGGTGGATGCGGGATGATGTGCGCCGCACCCCGGGAGAGATACTAGACAATTGGAGGAACACTGCGCGGGCCTTGAACGCATCATAGCCGATCCGGATTTTGTATTTCATTTAATTTGTTGTGGTTCCTGTGAGCATCTTGTTGTCTGTGGCTGACTGGGACTGTGTTTTGGTGGTGGAGGAGGGGGACCTCCTAAATGTGGAGGGACTGCGTCTGAGAGGATCTGTTGCTCCCACCCAGAGAGGAGAGCCAGGGCTGAGCTGCTCACCTTCTCATCTCTACACACAATAATAAGTATGTGAATGCGTGCGTGTGCGTGTTTGTGTGCGTGTGCATGTGAGTGCGTGCGTGTGTGCTCAATGCAACTCAAACACTGTAGAATACTGACAGAGATGCTGTAAAGATGCCATTGGGAGAGGCTCATTTGTGAGTCATCCGCCTCAGAAAACTGCTTCCCCGCTTCTCTGTCCATTTTCTGTACTTTAGATTGTGTTTTTGTATTTTCTCAGCCTATAGATGGAGTGTCATCCTTTCATTCTCATCAGTTTGTTGTTAACAGGTGCTTTTTGAAGAGCCAGGGGCCTCCTCCATCGGTGCAGAGCCCGGAGTCCACACGCAGACACACAGACTGACATACACCACTGCAAAGCCTGTACATTTAATAACCATATTTCATCCCTTCAGCACACTTTTACTAGGGCTCTGTGTTTGTGTGTGTGTGTGTGTGTGTGTGTGTGTGTGGCGTGCGTTCATGCTCACGTGTCCTGGCTTTGGGGCCGCACATGACAAATCATGGAGAGGCCTTCATTTTCTGACTGTGAGACCATTAAAGTCAGCAGAGCTTATGGAGGCTGGTAATGGGAATACACTAATGGCAGTATGATCAATACAAGCCATGGTCCATTTTCTTCACTTGGTTCTCTTCACAGGAGAATATTCTGTTGCACATAGTACAGGTCATAGATCCTACAAGACTGCATGAGGCATTGCATGGCAGCAGAAATGTTTGTATACAGTGATTACATGATTCATGAGGAGTGTTATTCTCCCACATTTGCTGATAGGGATTTGTATTCTCTATTTTATTTTCTCTGCAGTGTGATCTCTCAGATTGGTCATATATGTTAGTTTCCGATAGGGTGTCACAAGATTATCTTTTACGAGGATAAATAAGTACAGCTTTGATAAAGATGCATGAGTGGATGAGTAAATATAAACAAAAAGCTTCAGTTATTAATTTCGTAAACATTTTTTCCATCGCCACAATCTGTTTATTCTGTAATATTATTCTAGGTCTGCATGTACATAAACATACTCACACCACTGACTTTTGCATAAAAATAAATGATCAAACTACAGTTTCCACATTAGTCTGGATCAGTTTGAGGTATTGTCTAGATGTTGTTTGAATGCAGAAGAGATATTTTCTCTAGTGTATGTTTAAACCATTATGTTTTGTATTCAAAATATGTTAAATACAGGGGCTGGTCCAGGGGTGAATTCTGATTGGCCCAAGAAATGTCCCTGTCCTGTCAGTAGTTTTTTTTTTCCTTTTGAATAAACTAGTAATTTACTAACAATACTAACAATTTTTTTTTGTTGGTACACGATGTGCTTGAACAAGGCTTTGCTCAAAGTTATAGAGCTGACAGTAAACAAGAAATTACTTACACTTGCACCTTTGCACTGAATCAGGAATTGTGCATGGATGTTATAATCCATTATAATTGGGCCCTCTGGGTAAATTGTGGCCCCTGATTTAGAAAAATCCTAGATCCAAATCTGTGGAATTTGACTGTAGACATTTAACTTGTAATTGCATGGGATTTACTCATACCTAAAGTCCTGATCTAATCTTTTATTAAGTTATTTCTGCAGTATTTTGTGTTAAAGATTTACCGGCTTAAAATGATATCTTCAGTACATACAGAAGCAATGTGGGGTTTCAGTCTCCGATAACCTGAAAGCTAATGGATCAGCAGGCACTATATGGTTTAACAGCCACTTCAGACAGGCCGACTTATCGGGGAGGAAATTTAGGTGAATCAGCAGTAAAGTGTGCTGCAGGACTGAAACCAGACCCCGACCCCTCACACTCTGGATCTCATTCCCCTCAAGTAGCCAGTCCATAGAAGAAAGTGTAATCAGATCATGTGCAGCGCCTTGTTTTTAACATGATGCCTGTAGTCGTCCTAAAATCATTCCTGCAACAGATGCTCTGCGTCCGCACATCTGGTTTAGTGGACACCAGGGAAACATTCAACCAATCAGACAAATGCTGATCTTGTTAACTTGGTCAGTTAATTTCACATCAACTTGCTTACTGTAGTGTCTGTCGGGATTTGTGTCAATGAATTTGCTACTTTTCCACCTTGTAGTATTGTGTATGATTTACAGTGCTTTTGTTGTACTTCCCGTTTTTTTTAGTCTGACATCCGGATGTACTTTAGACCAAGAATCTTCTCTTTTGACAGAGCGCTCTTATAATAAATTCATATATTAGAGTATGGACAACTGAGGCTCATTGAGATAATTCTATTATTCACCACTGAGAATTAGAAAAAATTCAGTCTCTTTAATCAGACACCTCTGCAGAATATCTTCATCAATTCTTATTTAATAAGATCCTAAAGCACTTGATATGTGTCAACCACACTCTAACAATTCTGTATGTTTATATCAATAGAGATGGAAGTTTGAATGATTTTTTAAGTGAAAAAGTGTAGGAAACTGTAGCATTATGAGGCCGGATTGATGGAGAACAATGATACATCTTCTTGTGAAGCAGGAGAGAGGAGGTGAGCTTTAAAAACAAGTTTTAAATCTGACACGTGTGTTCTCCCCATGCAGCCTTTCACGATGGCCGAGAAGACGCAGGAGCCGGGCTCGGTCAGCATTCCCATGGAGGAGACCAAAGCTCTCGCCGGAGCACCTCAGGAGGCGCCGCTGCTCGTCCACCTGAAGAAAGTGGAGAACCACATCACCGAGGCCCAGCGCTTCTCCCACCTCCCACGTCGCTCTGCTGTGGACCTGGAGTTCAATGAGCTCTCCTACACCATCCGAGAGGGTCCCTGGTGGAGGAGGAGAGGTACTGAACGCTCGCTTCACTATAGTAGCCATGATGGATGAGCAGGAAAACAGCGCCTATGACGATCAATAACCTGAGAGCAGGAATTTCAAAGGAATTTAAAAGCCTTTGTGAGAAATATATTTCCCCCCGTGTTGAACTCTTAAACTTGACTGGCTCTATTGTTCTGACACATGCAGCCCAGCCCAGTCCTCAAACACACACACACATATACACACTGACTCCCCGCATGTTGCAGCAGTCAGTGTTCCTATAAGCTCTGCTTCGCTCAGCAGAGTTTAGACATAGTTAATAATTTACACTTGCAGGTTGGCAGGCTGCACGCCTCTCTTTTCCCTGGGCTGTCTGAGAGTAGGCGGTGGCAGCGAGTCAGGCCCATGATTGATCCCGCTCATGAAATATGGACGGCATTTAAACTCACCGACTATGTCAATGACGAGTCTCCAACCTTTGGCCATTTAGCTAATCGTCGACCACACCACCCTCTGTAAACGGTTGTGCTCTTGTTGTGCTCTGTGTGTTTAGCAGGGCGGGGTATGTGTGTGTGTGCGTGTCCGTGTGTTTGTGTGTGTTCGGTGGGGGGGGGGACTTCAGAGGAATTCTTTATTGACATTCGCCACATGTTATTCTTAGGAGAGGCCCTGTTTGATGCATTGCAGGTTGTCTTGTGTTATTTTCAGCCTTGTGTAATATTGATGTGCATTATGAAAGCCTGACACAGGAGTGTTTGTTCTTCCACTCAACGTATGGAGAGCATTAATGGCTGGGAAGAGGAGCAGCGGGGGGAATCTCATGCAGGGGGAAGCTTGATGTCGAGGCGCTTGCCTCAGCTCATCGGGCTGATGATGTGTGAGCAGGAAGTGTCTCAGTTTTTATTAATTAAATGGTTCCTTTCATCAAGAGGCTGGCTTTCCATTTTACTCTGAGAATCTCGTGCCTTTCACATCCTGCTCCTGCCTTTCCTAATACGTTCCCTTATCTATTGATGGTGCGGGGGGGCTGGAACCACCCTGGACAGATCGCTAGTCCACCGCAGGTCCAACATACAGAGACAAACAACCATTCATACCAATTGTCTCCAACATGCAAACGCCACACAGAAAGACACATGGATTCAAACCAGGAACCTTCTTGCTATGAGGCATCAGTGCTAACAACCACATCACCATGGTACCTCCATACTCACATAAAATGAAAATCCAAACCTTTATCTTTATTATTATTGTGTTGTCTCATATCTGACATAAGCTGTAGATCATTCTGAGGGGCTTTTTGTCCAAGCTCAGCTCAGAGCTGATTCTTTGCACTTCCTGTTTCCCACCCGATCAAAGCAACAAACAGGTTTGATCCAACCGACTGTTGTTCTGCTGTGATTATTTCTCCTGGAAAAAAATATTACTTTATGTTCCGTTGAGTTGGAAAGTTTTATATGTAATCGTTGGAGAGGGTCGGAAGGAAAGACGAGAAAGAGGATGACGTGTAGCACAAACCCTGAGCCTTAAACCCATGATGTCATCTTTAATTTAATGTGTTTTTGTCTTTGAGTCATGAGACACGCTGCTTATGAGTCATTTTCAAAAAGGAACGACGGGGTCCATGTTTGATTCCACTCTTATCCATAAATCACCACAGTGTGAATGTAAGACTTGTTTCTTTTTATTGTAGAAGGGCTCAGGAAGGTCAGCTGCTGCACAGGCTGTCCTCCGTCTGAGTTTGTTATTGCAGGCTCCTCTCGGCGAGGGCATCCATTTATCCCTGTTAGGATGAAGCTGCTGTGAGCTTGTTTCATGTTGAGGGTATTCTCCTCCCGAGGGAGACGACTGGTGGAACACTAACCCGGCAATGAGAGGGGGAGGGCAGGATGGGAGGGAGGGGAGGGAGGGAGAGCAGGGAGATGTTTACATGCCTTCAGGTGATTACAGATCTGCATTTTGTTTATTTAGCGCCATTGCGTCTCTGCCACTCTGTGTATTATTTGAGTTGGTTAGGGAGAGAATTAGAGTGATCATATTACAGAGATAAAATCCCAGCTTATACTTAGAATGCTCTTGCTCAGATTTTTTTAAGAGCCTCAAAGATAAACATTTTGTTGATTCTCTGTAGAGGACATTTGAATTTGACACAGCAACACGAGAGAGAAGCTACGCAGCAAAAAATAAGAATGGCAACAGGATCTAGAATCAAATATATAATAAACTAGAATAAAAATAAATATTCGGCTAATGTTCGGCTGTTCTATGAATGTTTTGTGATTGTGCAGTTTGTCAAAATTCTTTGTAATATGCAATATATAATATGTGAAAGCAATCTTTTTTTAATGGTTTCAGTCTTAGACTGTGGGTGAAATTTATGACTGGGATGCAAATCCATGTAATCCCTGTATTGCAGAACAATTTAAAAAATTTACAATTTACCAGATTTGAAAAGACACTCAGCACACGTAGCGCACAGTGATGTGTCTTATATTTATCTTTTTATTGATCATGTTATGTTGTGGACAGTGTGTTAGGCCAAGGGTAAAACTGAATTCAAAGTAATGCATTAGCCGTATTTATCCTATGACGAATGGCAGCAGTTTATGCAGAGCCTAAGTATGTTATCAATTTAACTGCCTCATGTGAGAGGGATAGACCACAGTAAAATGTTCAAGGACATCAATCAGATTATACTGCTTCATTTTGTTAATTTCATTTCTTCTTCTTTTTTGTTTTCTGCTCACACAATTTCCCAGGTTAAACCGAATGAAACAGGTCGTCCTGGTTTATGGAAGTATTATAATTCCATATTCCATTAGGCAAGTGATGACCCCCACCTCAACCGTGACTCATAACAATTTGTCCAACACTTAACTCTGAGATCACCAGTGAGATCAGGCTCCCTCAAATCGACTGTCACATCCAGTTAAACGTGTGTGGGGACAGTGAGATGAGTTATGTACTCTGCGGCTCTCATGAGACCGGGTGATCAGGATGTAGCGGCAGTCTCGCACAGATGAGACCATTGCTATGCACGACCTACAGCACTGGGTTAGACCATCAGTATGCACCGCATGCCAGGGCAGTGCTGCTTCACTGACAGCATGCCGCTCTGCTGTCTGGGTGGGGATGTCTGATGTAAAAACACTGCCAGGGAGCAAGGCAGCTTACCTTGCTCATAGGGTTTACATTTTGTGGGCTGGAAGCTCTGCTGAGACCCTTATTATACAGCTGGAGACAGGGAGAAATGTCCCTGAAGGGGTATGTGGTGACAATAAGGCAGGATACATAACCACAGCCTTTTTGAACACTCCATATGTGGAGGGGTTCAGAATCTATGTCAGTTATTAACCTGTTGTTTCACTATTTCTGCTCAGCGTCAAGAGCCGCAGTGGTTAGGAAAATGCATCAGGAGCAAACACATCTAAGCCATCTGCATTAGCAGGCTACACCACAAACAGTTTTGAAACCGCTGCAGAGAAGTAATACCTGTGGTTTTTCTGCTGGCGCCACAGAGGGCATCATGAATCCCCCTCTATTGCTATTTCCTTTTTTACTAAATGATAATTTTCCAATACAAAACACTTCAGCTGCACATCTGACACCCAGCTCTCGTTAAATGCAGTGAAATAGTCTTCACATCCAATTTAGCTTGAATTTTCTTACATTGACCTTTCTTACATTTTCTCACTAACAAGTGAGAGACAACACTAAAGCTTCATAACAGAATAGGGACCTTGCAGTGAGTTTTAAAGTAGCTCAATAATACATATTTCCCCAGACACTGATAACATCTTGTCTTTAGCTCCCATTTCTAGCATTTCTCGTATTTTAATCCAGTGGCTGCACAGTCAGTGTAATCTGCTAATAAGGATGATGGTCATGTGTGACATCACGTGTGTCTGACGTTTTATGATTGACAGCATTCATACCTTTCACCCTGAGTGCTCATGATAGTCAGATTTACTCGTTTGTGTCTTCCCTCCTGCTGAAGTGAACCTAGACTTGAACTATCCATTTAGAATCTGTAAACTGAGACCAGTTCATTACACTCCCGTTCACTGTTCCTGGTTCATGTTGTCATAGTAAGGAGGATATACAGTTATATGGAGAGCAGATGGCTTATGGCTGTGAAATCACCACAGGGTAAAGGAAAAATTGCAGCCCTCAATATTTGACCTATATTCAATCATTGACCTTAATCTTATTTTTAACCGCCTTTTTGTCAGATAAGCAGCAGTCAAGGTAGCATTATGCTTAGTTCTTCTTATAGGCTAAATATTTTTATTTGTAAATGTTCAAAATACACCTTGGAAATATTTTCTCAACAGTGTAGCCTAGATTTGTTTCACACAAATGGTCTAGAATAAGAAATATAAAGAAATCTATAAATCGTGTCTGTTTTTCCAGCTTATCCTAATATATGGCATACAAATATCCACGTAAAGTTAATATATCTATGACAGCATAAACAACTGAGCATTTTCTTCCTACTCAGGTTACAAAGCCCTCCTCAAGTGCCTGTCAGGAAGATTCAGCAGCAAAGAGCTGATTGGCATCATGGGGCCGTCTGGAGCCGGGAAATCCACTCTGATGAATATTCTGGCAGGGTACAGGTGAGATCCCTAACCAGATTATCTGCTCTCACATATTCTTTTCGTTCACAAGATACTTTAAATTTGATTTAGTGCTTGGAAATTGATGGCAGTATAATTTTGTTTTCTGTTTGGAAACAGGGAGACGGGCATGAAGGGTAAGGTCATGGTGAATGGACGCCCGCGGGACCTGAGGACCTTCAGGAAGATGTCGTGCTACATCATGCAGGATGACATGCTGCTGCCACACCTCACTACCAGGGAGGCCATGATGGTGAGCTCATTTGAAAGAAACAAAGTGATTCCCGGAAGCTCACTTAGTCCTTTTAGTCAGAAATCATGTGTTTGTCTTTCAGGTTTCTGCCAATCTGAAACTGAACGAGAGCATGCAGGTCAAAACAGAACTTGTAAGTTTGAAACTATTGCTGCCATTGCATTGTACATATATAATGTTTCAAATTAATAAGAAAGATCATTTTATCATGATATTATTACATTAATATGTTGACATGCCTTGACAATGAAGCATATCCATGTGGAGGAAGTCATGTGATATCAACAGCCTGGAATATTACTATTCAAAATGCTACAACTTTACATGAGAGCATGTAATAGTTTGATTTTCAGAAGTAGGCAAAACGACACAATTTTTAACACAAATGCATAATGAGGCTTGAGCCCTCCTGCAGCCTTTCTCTGTCTCCCCATTTCACGCTTGCCTGAAATGTCCTGTTCTGTCAATAAATAAAAAATTACCCATAAAAACTTTATTTGACCTGATCCAAATTATTCCACTTGCAGCCATGATGAAAGCAAATAAGAAATTATCGAACATAGGACATCTACCAACTTGCCTGCTGCCGGCTCTCTCTGAATAACATCACAGCATTCTTCAATATGGCATTATACACTTCAAACATACCATGATAGCATATTTTCCACATTGCCCACTTCTGGAGTTGTATACTGTATGTGTGTTATCATGTATTGACTTTCATCTGTGTGTGTGTGTGTTTGAGGTGGATGAGATCCTGACTGCTCTGGGTCTTCAGGAGTGCGCTCAGACACGCACCAACGCTCTCTCAGGGGGTCAGTGTAAAAGACTGGCCATCGCCCTCGAGCTGGTCAACAATCCTCCCGTCATGTTCTTTGATGAGCCCACCAGGTAAGATACCACACATCTGAATCTGTGTCAACCCAACATACATCTGGACTAAATAGCTTATATATGTATATATATATGTATCACCTTGTATCCTGTCCCAGTGGTCTGGACAGCGCGTCCTGCTTCCAGGTCGTTTCCCTCATGAAGTCTCTGGCTCTGGGAGGACGGACAATCATCTGCACTATTCATCAGCCAAGTGCCAAGCTCTTTGAGATGTTTGATAAGGTAACCTGAGTGCTCATAGTGCCGGACACGTCTGGCCCCCCATTAGCTGCCGCTCAGGCCAGGACGTGAAAGTTGCCATGATTAATTTTATCCAGCTGACAAGCAGCACAGAAGTCGATATCCAGGCCTGTTGTTTTGTCAGCTATTCATACATTATTCAGGGAGTCAGTGTGTTGGAAACTATGTTGGATGCCCTGTAACCGTGTTCCTCCTCCTCCTCCTCCACCAGCTCTACATCCTCAGTCAGGGTCAGTGCATATACAAGGGAACGGTCCCTTACCTCATCCCTTATCTGAAGAACCTGGGCCTCCATTGCCCCACGTATCACAATCCAGCTGATTTCAGTGAGTCCATCATCTCCCTGTGATTGTGAGTGTGTGCGAGTGTGTTTGTTCTGACCGTCCTCTCTGTTCGCAGTCATTGAGGTGGCATCAGGGGAGTATGGAGACCTGAATCCAGTGCTGTTCGAGGCCGTCCAGGGTGGTCTGTGTTCCGAGGAGGGGAAGAAGAACTCCAAAAACGATCCGTCCTGTCCCTCGCAGTGTCCCCCTGTAAGTTATACTCGCCCTCTCACCGAGCACCACACCATCATGTCACTAACAAAATCCTTTACTGATCTCAAAAAATTGTTTGATGTCAGGAAGTTGCAGAAGGTTTTCTCAGTTCCCTTTAATTGTCGCTGAAGAATCAACAGCATACATTAAAAAAGTGATCTACGTTTGAGAAATGACGCAGGAGCCATATCTCAAATCTACATCGGCAATCTAACAAAAAATGTCTTCACCTCTGCTGTGCTTTGCTCTCAGTCTCTCTCAGCTTCCTCTCACTCAAGAGAATCAGCTAAACATCAAAACTGTATATGCAAACCACCAAGTGCACTTTGTGTTGCAGTAACTTATATACTGTGCACTGGCAGCTTGGGCCTTACATTTTACCAGTTTATTGATTTAGCAATTTCAAACCTCTTTAGACTCATTTGCTTGAAGTATTTTTTCCCAAAACATAAGGATAGTTTTCTGATCTTGTTTACTGTGTCTTTCTTCATCTTCATTGTTGGCCATTGCCTGCAAACCATTGTCTTATTTTGTCTTGTGGTGTAATATGTAAAAAAAATGTTGACCAAAGTGACACTGTGCTTAAACTTCTCAACTTGTAGTTTAAATATCTGCAATTGTTCATCACCACCTATGTTTCCAGTTTTTTGTGCTAAGATAAGCTAACGTCTGCTGTCTGTATGTAACAGACAAACATGAGAAGCGAAGAGTGTTGTCTTGGACATTTTGAGTCACCTCCTCATGGAACTGATTATTTACCTGGTCCACAGATGACACATTTCTTGCATGGCATACAAAACAGACATTTACACATCATGTAAAAAAAATCTAATCTAATAATTTATGACTATTTGCCTTCCTCCACTGAACAAACATTTATTTTGGAGAATGAATAGGGGTTGATTCCTTATCTATTTCTATCTGTCTTTAATCCACAGGTAATAGGAACTCTGGAGAAACACAGCTTTGCCACCAGTACATTCACACAGTTCTGCATCCTCTTCAAAAGAACCTTCATCACAATATGCAGAGACACGGTGAAATAACTTTTATGTTAAACTTTAATAGGAAAAACAAGGTAAGGTTGAATCTTGACGCTCTCTTTTATGTTTTTTTTTTCTCTTTTCAAGGTGCTTACCCACCTTAGGGTCATGTCCCACCTGTTTATTGGAGTGCTGATTGGTTTGCTGTATCTCAAAATTGGAAATGATGCCAGCAAGGTCTTCAACAACACCGGTTTCCTCTTTTTCTCAATGCTGTTCCTCATGTTCGCTGCCCTGATGCCCACTGTCCTAACCTGTAAGATGCTGTGTCTGTACCACATTTGTGTTTTTTGTGGTTTAAGTGAAACATATTTTAACGCTGCTGCTGCTCCACAGTTCCTATGGAAATGTCTGTGTTTTTGAGGGAACATCTCAACTACTGGTACAGCCTGAAGGCCTATTACCTTGCCAAAACGATGGCAGACATACCGTTCCAGGTAATGTTCTGCAATTTCATACTTTCATAATACTAAAAGTGTGACGACTATAAATTAATGACACTCCAACTTCACAGGTGATTTGTCCAATCCTTTACTGCAGTATTGTGTACTGGATGACGGCACAGCCACCTGAGGCAGGTCGCTACCTACTTTTCATGGCCTTGTCTACATCCACAGCCCTGGTAGCGCAGTCCCTGGGTCTCCTTATAGGGGCTGCATCAACATCTCTGCAGGTTGGTGTCGCTGCGTATCTTTTGACAAGATATTTCACTGAGGGATATACTGAGGAAAATGCTGCTTATTTGTTCCACAGGTGGCAACGTTTGTGGGTCCAGTCACAGCCATACCTGTCCTCCTCTTCTCGGGCTTCTTTGTCAATTTTGACACCATTCCCAAATACCTCCAGTGGAGCTCTTATGTCTCCTATGTCAGGTACTGTCAGATTTCTGAGATTAACCATTGGCTTTAGGAATGTTCAGGCTTTCAAATGATTCTCTTTCAATCGGTTCATGTGGTTCTGTCTCTCAGGTACGGCTTTGAAGGGGTGATACTCTCAATCTACGGGATGAACCGGTCAGAGCTTGAGTGTCCGGACTTGCAAGTGTGCAAGTTCCAAAAGCCAGTAGAGGTCCTGCAGCTGCTGGACGTGGAGGACGCAAAGCTCTACGTGGACTTCATTGTGCTTGGGGTTTTCTTCGTGCTCCTCAGATTGGCCACTTACCTGGTCCTGCGCTACAAAGTCAAGTCGATGCGTTAAGTCATCCAGAGGCGACCGCTGGTGGATTCGGACGCTCGTAACATATCCCGGCAGTGTGAGATAGTAAGAAAACACGTAGTCTCTCTTTCACTGTCTCGACTTCACACACATTTACAAAAGACGTACACAAATCCAGCATGTGCAGTCATCCCACAGCTGCTCTGCGTCATTACCCAAACTGTACACTACAATTACATCTTTCGTTAAGGCTTGAAATACAACAAAAAGGAAAGTTTAGACTGTGACGAATGGTGTTCTGCCCCCTGCCCATTGCTAGCTGTCCTTCAGGTAATAGTATTTCTCAGATCACCATTACTTTCCCGCAATATTGTGTATTTCCACCGTACATAAACAGAATGCTCAGCAAAGTAGCAGAAAGCATGTTTCATTGAACTGAGAAATGCAGATTTATACTTGTTCCTCCACACCAGGAAAGTGCCATGTGAATAATGAAGTGTCCAGTGACATGTAGCTTCTCAACCCAATGCCTGAGGAGGAAATCCCAGGCGAACGTCGGAATCCTGTTAGTTGATACTCAATTGGAAAACACCCATGAAGACATCCGAGGAACAAGATTTTAAAATTCAGGAGAAGAGGTAACAGCGCCAGGAAACTTCAGATTGGCTTCTCTCTCACCTGGAGGATCATCTTATTAGTCATCATCACCAAGATTGTGGACACGGGGGCTTTTCTTGATGGAATACAACCCTAAAACAAACTGACTGTCAGTGGGACTTTCCACTCTTTCCCTCTCCAGTGTGATAATTTTCATGAGCCTTCTGCCCTGATATTGTCAACGGTAGAATGTTCAGATGGGGATGAAATGTCCAGCAGTGACACTGATCTGGAAACACCCTTGGACCAACGAGTCCTTACTTGCTCCTTGTTATAGCACGTAGGGTTTTCCCACCACATACAGTGAAGCGGGAGCAAAATGTGAAGGCAAGCGTGACTGCCGTCTCCAGCCTGACACAGACGTCTTTCTCAATCATACTGCTTACACAGAGAGCATGGTGTTTGAGGGTGAAACGCAAAAGCCTATTCTAAAAAAAAAAAAAAAAGTGATGTTTGACTAATCGGTGAAGCTCTTTTGACACAAATCATTGAACTGCTCGTTTCCACTCGTCAGATTCTTCAGCTGCCGCCTCCAGCTGAGCTGCGATGGGAGGTATCCCTTTTTTCCTCTCCTTCTCTTCCTCTCTGCTTTGCTGATGTCTGACAAGATGTGTGTTGTCCAAAAACAATGCCAGATACTTGAACTGCTGGCTGGGCAGTTTTTGTGCCTCTGAGCTAGAATGATTTGAGTTTCCTCTGCTTCATTGTTTGCATATACACCTCATGTCAGCAGACTGTACATGCTGTCTCTCTCTCTCACACACACACACGTATACACATGCACGCAAACAAACATATATACACACACACACACACACACACAAACACACCCTTGTAATGTTTAGAAACCTGCCTTTGTCACAGGGCAATGCAAAATTTTACAATAGACTTGCTATGAAATATTTCTTACTCAAACTATGCTACTTAGTAATCCTTATTATAATGCATAAACTTATGTGAGCATATAATCAATGATTGTACAGTGATATGTCATGCTGTAAACAAATGTACATTCGCACTTTTCAATGTATGTTTAATCTTTCTTTTTTTTTATTTGGATTCAATTTCCTTTTTATATCTATCTATGTGACGAGTGCTGCTTGAAAGTATAATGGGAAAAACAGCAACTGAATGTTGCATGATCACTTTAGGAATGAAGTTTATGAAATATGAAATTTCAGAGAATAGCATACCGAGTTTTACTCCATCATCCAAATGTATGTACCCTGCGGTGTTCGAGGAGACGCAAATCCTCTGCTTTCTGATGAGCGTTTTTAGAATCTCTGGAATCAATTGTGCATATCTGGTGTAGATAAAAAAAAAGAGAAAGAATCACAAGTTGTGGAAGTAAAGTAGAAGTAGGTTAAACATGCCCGATGGAAGAATAAACAACCAAAAGTATGGTTGTGTAGCTGATGACACTGGTGGTAGGGAGCAGCTGGGTCAGAGAGAAATCCCTGATCTGCCTCAGTGTGGTGGCAGCAGGTACTGATCTGCACCAAGAGTTGGCTGCAGCAGCTGAGGCTCGGATTCTGTCATTAATAGCAATAGTCACCATTGTGTAATTGAATTGTTACATGTATACCTCCCACTGCTGTGGCATTAGATGTGTATATGTTTTGTAGCAACAACTTGATTAGAGTCATTTTGTTCCTATAACTGTTGTTTTATTATGTGCAATAACCATCCAAAGTTTAACTCTGTGAGACCACCTTCATGAAGAGAAATGTGATGCTGCAATCCGAACTTTTTCATCTTTTGTTTTCACTTTGGTATCTGTTGCTTCAGTTAACTTAAAATTTGGTGGACATGCTGACAACATAATGATTTGACAAGGGGGGTGAGAGCACACGGGCCCACGCTGCCACTTCATTATCAGAACCTGTCAAAATAATTGGTTCTCAAGTCAGTGCAGGAAACTTTATAGCACAGGGAGAAGTCATGCATAAAGTCAGTTTTAACCGCCAACACAGCAGATATTAGATTAGATTCAACTTTATTGTCATTGCACAGTACAAGTACATATACAACGAAATGAAGAAATATGTGTTTTAACCTTCCTCAAATTATATCAAAAATCCATGAGCTCATAGCGGACCTTCAGCAATGACTTTGTAAAACAAAAAACGGAATTTAGAAAAGAGACAGCTCCAAGCTGGAAACAAAGCGGAGATAATTAGCAAGTGCTGAAGTCATTAACCAGTCTGGGAGAGTCTCTGCCTAAGGTCTCGAGGCCTGTGGTAACAAAGAAGAAACCAATCATCCTTCCTCTGCTGCAGGATTTGAACTCGAGTGGGTGCACGTCGCTGTGAGATTATGTCAAAGTGTTCTCATACATTTTCGGACCAAAGAGAGATCTGTGAAAATGCATCCACACTGTTTGAAGGGGACCTTCCCGATTTCTGGATTTCGGATCCTCTTAAAATGGATTGTGTCTATTGACATGTGTTTTCCAGAGACTGACAGACCCAGTTCAGATCCATGCACTAAATAATTTCATCTGATACAAAGTAATCCTGTGTAAATGAGTGATCATGGAGGTGTTTCTGCTGGATGTAGCTGATGAGCCTATTCACTTTCTTTGACGCTTTTATTCATCAAGCCACTATTTGCCTGCTCGTCATAATAAGCCACCGGATTCTAGTGCACTCATTGCATGGTGAATAATAATATGCAGGCGATCCTGACAGAAAACTGATTGAAAAGTTAATATTGCAATGGAAGGCTGTTTAACACATGTTCTTTTTGTTTATTTTTTGTCAGATATAATTTGTTTAACATTTGCATTTTAATTTATGGTTTCTCAACTGAAAAAATGCAAATTCTGTGTAATGAATGCTGTTCCAAGGATTATAATAAAGATTATTTATAACCTTTGCCCCTGATTAGTGAGATGATTTGCTCAAACACTGACATTTGTGAATTCACATTATTTACGATATATGTATAAATATATCTTTATTTTCAATCAGATATCTAACAAAAGGGACGGTAAGTAAACTGAAAGCTTTTGTCATATTTTCCAGGCCAAAGGGTTTCAATGATCAAAGATTTGGTTTGCTTTAAATGTAACATTTCATGCATAACACATTTTTGTTCACTTACCATGTATATTTACCACGAGATACTGATTTTGTTGCACTTAACCCAGACAGCATTCTCTCTCTCTCTCTCTCTCTCTCTCTCTCTCTCTCTCTCCCCCCCCCCCCCCCCCCTCTCTCTCTCTCTCTCTCTCTCTCTCTCTCTCAGGTTGTGTTTGAATTTATCAAACAAAATATGTGAATACATTTATTATATGTTTCTAGATCAAAGGGAGTTGTAAGAAGTAGTACTATGACAACTATAGGAGTTTAAAAGGTTTAAAAGTTGTTGTTACAACTATTGTTTGTCACCTGCAGACAAACATCATTTGACTTCAAGATCCCGACGAGAGCAGAAGCTTCTTGTGAGAAAGAGTCCTTGACAACCACCAACCAACAAGAAAACAACAAGCAACTTAGCAAACAAGAGAAAACTGCATGTGCATCAACTGTTTGAACTTGAGCACAAGTTTCTTCAGAGCGTCATCAAGGAAGTAATTAGTTCTGCTCTCTGCTGTGAATCATGCAGCATGAGACCTTGTGACGACCCTCAGAGCTGAACTCCTTCATGCCATGGGTGAATCATTTTGATGATGAAATGAGTCTTAATGTACAGATAAATGAATATAACTTTCTCCCTTATTTTTTCATTGTTATAAAAGTTTACTTGATCACTATTAGTTTGTAAATGTGATATAACATATAACATATATACATATTTAGATACTATTATTATTATGAAACCACAGGAACCCCACAAAAGATCTTAATTTAAAAACAATATAAAGTTCACACATAAACTAACATAATTCTGTTAAAGACATGTGGGAAGTCTGTTCCCTTTTTAGGACAGATTAATTTATAGACAACGTTGACCCCTGGTGGTAAGAAATGTATAGGACCAGTTCACTAAAAGACAAAAGACAATACGGCTTCTCAACCCATTCAGGTGCACTGGGTATAGTCAGAGAAATTATTAAGTTCCAACCAAATTCTGCATTAGAAACAACAATGTTGTCAACAACCCATTAGCAAGAATATTAGTTTTTGAATAATGGAGTACTTTAAGTTCTACACACACAGGTACAGAGTTGGAACATTAAAAAGTTGGATCTAAAGACAGATAACTAATACATAAAGCAAAAAAACAGCTAATTAACTAAATATAGATGTTCAGATATAGTTCGGCTATTATTGCCTCGTTTCCGGGTGCGTTTTTCTACTTCCGCTCACCAAAGTGGCCTTTCGATGTTTATCTTGCTTTTTGTTTCGTCTTTGACGTGGACCGGCATTTTCCCACAACACCCCGCTGCTGCTGCTGCTGCTGCTCTCACTGATGACGAAAATGGCGGACAGCGGATCGTCGGTAGGTTTCCTAAAGATGCAATTTTATATTAGACGTTTCTCACGCTGTTTTGGTGGAGTTTGACGTGTTGTCTTCCCACAGGTGGAGATTGTGGAGGGCTGTCGCCTGCCCGTTCTTCGTAAAAACCAGGAACACGAGGACGAGTGGCGTAAGTATTGTCCGGTTCTCTTCCCAGTGCTAAGCTAATGCTAATGCTATGTGGCTAATCTTAGCTGTTGTTAACGGGCTCCGCTGCTCAGAGCAGCGTAAACACTCCCAGGGACCCATGCTAGGGTAACGACTTTAATTTGAATGCTTACCAAGACACTGCTACATCCGATGAGTCGTTAACAAGTCATGTCCTGTGGGTGTTTTCATAAATAATACATTTTATCCCCAAAGAGAGGAAATCTGTGTGACAACTGGCCTTTGTTTACAAACGTAAAATACACCTGTTCAGGTGAAACATCAGTTTATTTGAATTCTGTCTGGCTCAGTTATAAATGTCAAGTTCAGGCCAAAGTTGTTGTGGTTGACTCTACTTGTTTCTGGCAAGAAGAGAGAAGTAAGAGCCCCAGTAAGATCTTAGTCGACAGCCCACTGGCTCTTCCTTGTATCTTATTGATACACTTCTACAAACTTATTATGTGGCAGTGTTACCATTCTTACATTTCGATACACATGGACAGACTGACAGTTTGTAATCTCACATCATTGCGGGGATTTCACAGTGTTGTGACCCGTATAACCTAAGCACTAACTATAGACATAGTCTTGTTTTAGAGCTTAATTTTATAATATATACACTGGGTGTGAAAATGTATAATTATCTACTCTTACAGAAAAGATAAAATAATTGAATAAATATTGTAAATAATTTCAATTCTTATTTCCTCCAGATTCATCTTATTGAGCTAATACTTTTCATAATTCTTTACTTAATAACATTTTTTTTAAATGGCAAAACCCTCTAAGTGCTTAAAATGAAGTCTTTAAATGGCTTGTTTTTAATCAGTCTTTCATTGAATAATACTAGATTTGCAATTATTTAAACAAACCAAACAGTCAGTTGCCATTTAGTTTTTTTCATTTAAATTTTCTGTCTCGGTGCCATTTACTATTACCTCTGACCCATACATGATGCTTCTAACCTATAATATTGGTTGTGAGATATTAAATCTAAAATGTTATTAACTTCTCTTCATACAGCATTGGCTGAAATTCTAAGTGTAAAAGAAGTCTCTGCGAGGAAGCTCTTCTATGTTCACTACATCGACTGTGAGTATTTGTGCATTTGTCTCGCTCCTTTGTTTATACTGGACTGTATAATTGTTATAATCGCTGTATTGGCTGTATTACACATCACAAAAACATCACAGCAATTGTGTTCTTGTCTGTGTAAAATGACTTGTGTGAAAAGTCAACAAGCGTCTGGATGAGTGGGTCACAGCAGACAGGCTGGACATGAAGAAGCTTCAGTTCCCCAAGAAAGAAGCTAAAACTCCAACTAAGAATGGTCTTCCAGGCTCCCGTCCCAGTTCTCCAGAAAGAGAAGTGGTAAGCGTGTATAAGTACTACACAACAAAACGTTTATTTTAAACCACAAAATATTGACAGTAACTCAGTAATTTCAAACTTTGTTGTGAATATTGACAAGTGCCTATACTAACCTGTATTGCTGTATATTAATATTTGTAAGCAGTAGTATTTACTTTAAGCATCTTAACACTAGTTAATGAGAATAATTGTTATCAGAACTTTTATAACAAAATTTCCACATGGTTTTGTTTGTGTGGTAGAAAAACGAAACAAACTACAATATATCAGCCACCAATCTTATGGTCACCCTGCTAATGACTTACATGCTGCTTGAATGAAATGTTGAAATCTACCCACAAAATGTATGAGTTGTTTCCGAGCCTTTATATGTTAAAACTTTTTGCCCATAAAACCCATGACCCTTTTATGTACAAAAAAAATCCCATGGTAGTGCAGCCTATAGAGTAGTCTTCATTCTTAAGTAACAGATTTTTTATATATTCCTATTTCTGTTTTACTAATTCTTCAGATCTAGTTTTGATTCAAATAACTGCCACAGAAACTGTTAAATGATCTGTTTATGTATACAGTGATTAATTATTATTTACACCCTCTGGTAACATAACTGTGAGTTAACCCCGTCCTTTCCTTCCTTTCTTTTTAATTCAGAGGAAGAGTCTAGATCTCAACGCTCAGTCTGCCACAGCCCCTTCCAGAGGCAAAACTCTTCCCACACCGGTACAACTTGAATTTACCCATTCCGGAAATGACTGAGACCTTGTCTAAGCCTGGTGTTTAACATGCATCTTGTATGATCATACAGCTTTCGAGTCATACCGAATTGCACGGAACTCCAGAGACAAACAACCATGACACAATAAAGGAAGAGGATGATCCACTCGTGCAGATCAAATCTGGAAGTGATTTAAAACACAATGTATCCAAGTGTTTGTCTGGTGTACGCACTGGACTTGTAAAGCCAAATGTCAGCTTCAGATCTTTCAAGGTAGCTGGCATCTTTTTTCTTTGTTGCAATCTTTTGTGTAATTATACTGAAAATGTATTGTTTTTCTGAGCTTTAATTGTCTGCAGACATAAAAAGAAACAATATAAAACCACATTCACAGAATGTATTAAATAACACAACAAAAAACAGTGGAGATTGGTTGATGCAGTTGGTATTTTAGGAGGGGTAATAGAAAATATATATTGATAACTTCTTTGTGATAACATATTTTTTGTTACATGATCTGTGTTTGTCGCATCTTAATGCCAGGATAACATGCAGATATTGGACAAAGTTTTATCTGACTATATCAATGAACAGATTGTAAGTAATATTTAGATGACACCCCTCTATGAACTAGAACTGGAACCCCCAAAATGTAATTATTACATTGGTGATACTTTAAACATAACCACCAGTGTTTCCCCTAGGTTTAAAGCTTTTGGGGGGGGGGGGTTGCTCGTGGGCAGGGGCGGATGCTAGGGGGGGGTGTCCGCTGGAGGGAGTGTGTTCACCTGTGTGTGCGCGCACGTGTTCGTGTGTGCGCATTGGGATGGAACTCCGCTGTGCGCGATACAGAGAGCAGAGGAGTAATCTAAACACGCGACTATGTAGAGACGGAAATGACATGCCGTTGTATAAATAAGATAAATAATTTAGTTTGTTTAGGAAATGTAAACTTCAATGATTAGTGTTGAGATCTGGCGCTATAAAAAAAAGATATATATATATTTTTTTTATATATTAGGGGCGCCCCCCTAATATAGTGGTAGGGGAATTACTGACCACATGCCTCTTGTCTGGCTTGAATCAAAAAATATCTGCAAACAAATATTTTCTGATTCAATAATGAGTGTGTTCTGTCTGAATTTCAAGCAAAGTGTCTTAACAATATTTGTCTGCTGCAGAAAAGGAAAGTCGAGCCTGTCCCCATGGTGACTCAGGTACCCCCAGCCCCCCCGGTCCCCTCCCTGCCAAGTTCAGCTGAAGCCACTCAGGCATCTGTTTTTCCTGCTGTGCGGGAGACCAACACCTTCAAGTCCCGCGAAGACCATGACCAGCTCGCCTCACTCACAACGGTACATAACATCTTCTTGGGCTCTTAAATGTTTGAGCTGAAGTGTTTTGCAGGTTCATGTGTAACTTTTCATTTCTATGCAACGATAGAACGGCACTGCCCGACGGCTCATCCCCCCTCAGCCCGGAAGGAAAAGGAAAGCTAATTGTGGGGGAGCTGATGAGGTATGAGGCTAATTATTTTCTCATTTCAAATGTCAGTCTCTTCATTATTTTAGTTTTGAAGATGCATCATTATATTTCAGTTTGAAATGTGCCAACTAAAATACAAACATATTTTATGCTCACCTCTGGTAGCTTTATCCATGTTAAAAAGTGAAAATCTATTTAATTGGTGCACAGTATTCAATTATACATCACAGTCAAGTAACAAACTATATAAATCTTAATGCTCATAATGTTTCTGATGAAACACATTTTCTTAAAGAAGTAAAACAAAGACATTTTTTGTTAATGTTTTGTCTTTTTGTTTTTACTCTTCACATTTAATTTTTCACCTTTGTCATATCTGTCACCATTAGTTACTACAAATATACAAGTGCCTTGAAAACATATTTACTAATAATATGTTACTAAGTAGCATGTATTGCTGGGTTACCGTAGGTTACTGTTTTAGTTATTCTCTACATTTTCTCGTGTCTTTAATTTTCTATTTATATTTAATTTTTGATTAAGGTTATATTGGCCTTGTAATTGTTGCAGGTGAAGAATTAACAAATTTAAACTAGTCATTTTCAAAGCTATTACACCCAAAAAAAACTCCCCCAAATTCATATTATTATTCATCTTAAATTTAAGCATTTGCAATTTGAATTTCTGAATGTTTATGATCTTTTAAAGAAATGTATGATGTTGGTTGCATAATCCAGAAGGAGAGCGGATAATATTTTGGCCTATTTTAATTCATACACATAGCAAAGCAGTGACTTGCACTGGAAAAAAACTAGCAGATAAGAGTTGCCATCACTCCATCAAGCTTCTCTCACACATTGTATGGAATGAGAAAGTTGCTGCAGCTGATATATCTGCTCACGTCTCTGATGACCATGGCCAGTGGGGTTGTCTTATAAGTGAACTAAACAGCCTCTTCAACCCACTTGAAATAATTGGTGGTTTTGTGTTTGCACTTTTCCTCACTGTTCATTCACAGTTTGACATTTCTATCATTGTCAGAATTGCTGGTCGGCTACTTATGAACCCACCCTGAAATGTACTATAACTACAATGTTACACTAAAGTCCATTATTGCTTTCAATCTGTCCCCTTAACCAAACTGTTCAGTGTAAAGAAGAATTGTTTTATTCCCCTCTTTAGTTTCCTAAATCCTGTGTTTTTGTCTTTTTTCCCTCTGCTAGATGATAAAGGTTTTGCAGTATAACAACCCTCAAAGTGCCAGTGTCTTTCTACCGCCACCAGAGGTCTGTTTAATTTCCTGTTTCAAGGTTGATTGTGTGTTGCGGTCCAAATTCAGCTGTGCCTTAGTGGGTCCGATAAACCTGACGGGAAAATTACTTCTGATCCAAGTTTAGTTTACAAATTCTGTAAAAATACATCAAATAAAAGCATCTGCTCATTTGATCGAGAAGCTTTTTTGTTTTTAAAGAAATAGCTTCAACAGGAGGGTCTAATATTTATAATGTCCACATTGTTTACTTCCAGGATTCCCAGGACAGTTCGGATGGCATCCCATCTGCACCCCGCATGACAGGGAGTCTGGTGTCTGACCGCAGCCACGATGACATCGTGACCCGGATGAAAAACATTGAGTGTATAGAGCTAGGACGTCACCGACTGAAACCCTGGTACTTCTCACCATACCCGCAGGAACTCACCGCCTTGCCCATCCTCTACCTCTGTGAATTCTGCCTCAAGTATCTCAAAAGCCTCAAGTGTCTACAGAGGCATTTGGTAAGAATCATCCGTTTGTTCTTTGCCTCTGGCGGCTTACGCAGATTTTACACAACACCACAGGGGACAGGGGGTCACACACTACACAGCTATCACCAGGAGAATCCACCAATTGGTCTCCAAACTATGTTCAATTCCTCCTGGTCGTCTCTGTCATGATACGTTGGAGGCTGGAGAAGAGATGAAACTCTCAATTTACGTGGATATTGGTTTTATAGAATAGAGGCAGCACAGGTTTTTCTGCCTGACCCGAACCAAACCAAGAGACAACGAATCGTTTTTTTGGTACAAACCCAAACTGACCCTAATGCAGGTAATATAAGCTGTGCCGAGCAGTCTTGGGCAAGTTACTGAAAATTTGTAATTAGTTACAGTTACTAGTTACTTTTTCTAAAAGTAATTGAATTACTTCACCAGTTACTGTATATCAAAAGTAATTAGTTACTAGGGAAAGTAACTTTTAAGTTACTTTTATGTCTGCTTTTTAAATGTAATGAATATGAATAGTACTGAACAGTTAAACACAATAAACATATTTTTTGTAATCAACAGGGCAACAGGCCTTCAAATAAAGCAGTAATACAAAAATCCCTTTTAATACTTAACTTAATACAAAATAACTGTCTCAGTCATTTAACAGTGTTTTTTTTTACCACATTAGGCCCAATGAAATAAAAGTGAGGAGAAGCTTCTCAAATGTATGATCTGAGAGCCTATTTCCTCTTTGGAGAGAGAATCAGGCTCACCTTGCGTACCTGCCTGTAGCTCTCACGGAGCGGACAGATTTAATACACACGCCAACGCTGTCAGTGTTTCCCCTAGGACTAGGTTTACAGCTTTTTTTGGGTGGGGGGGCCGCGGAAGCTCTCTGTCCGCTGGTGGGAGTGTGCCCACCTGTGTGTGTGCGCATCGGGATGGAACTCCGCCGTGAGCGATACAGAGAGCAGATGAGAAATCTAAACGCTCGACCATGTGGCGGGGGGGGGGGGGCGAAAAAAAGAAAAAGAGCTTTTACATGCGCCGGAGCGTCCTCATGACTGCCTCTTGTCCAGTGCGATCGTTCCACACTTCCTTCGCGGTCGACCGGTAGATCGCGATCGACGTATTGGGCACCTCTGCAAAAGAGAGTAACGCGAGTAACGAACTCATTTAAATTTCAGTAACTGTAACTGCGTTACTTGATTAAAAAAAATACCTCGTTACCGCTAAAAGTAGTGGAATTACAGTAACGCGTTACTTTGTACTGCGTTACTCCCAACACTGGTGCCGAGTCAGTGTTCCTGTCCCAAACACACATAGTAATCGCTTGATTTCCCAGATACCAGATATGTGCAGTGTAAAAAATCAGGGGGCACCTCACCATTGTCCGTTGCTCTTTTTGGCTGCTGGTGTCACCGACTCCGATCATCAGGTTGGAAATCTGTCTGCGACCTTTGTAATCGCATCTTTGACGAAGATCGACTGCTGATCCGGCGCAGATCAGGGCTTTCGTCTGTGACTTCCAAAACACAATTGAGACTGGCAAATCGGGCTGTAAATCATGTAGTGAACAAAACTTTTGAGATTGTTGGACATCGCTCTCATCCTCTCTCATCTTTACAGACAAAATGTAACCTGAGACATCCCCCAGGCAACGAGATCTACCGCAAAGGCACCATCTCATTCTTTGAGATTGACGGCAGGAAAAACAAAGTAAGTGACTGATATCTTTGTCTCTCCTCAACATTTGTAAAGCATTTATTATGTTTATCATTAATGTGTGCATTTATTTTTCAGATGTATTCCCAGAACCTGTGTTTACTGGCTAAATGTTTCCTGGATCACAAAACCTTGTATTATGACACGGACCCTTTCCTCTTCTATGTAATGACGGAGTATGACTCCAAAGGCTTCCACATAGTGGGATACTTCTCTAAGGTACATAAATCATGCAGACGGTTTTGAAATAACCTCTTTTTTATGTCCTTGTGTCAAAATCTAAACATAATGAGTATTTACTGTGTGCAGGAAAAAGAGTCAACTGAAGATTATAACGTCGCCTGCATCCTGACCTTGCCTCCCTACCAGCGGAGGGGCTATGGCAAGCTGCTTATTGAATTCAGTAAGTGTAGTAACAGAAACAGTGGCTGAGGAAATAGTAGTAGTATTTTGATTTGGTCATATCTGTGTTCTCATCTGCGCTGATTATCTCCTCACTGTGTTTGTCAGGTTATGAGCTGTCCAAGGTCGAAGGGAAGACGGGAACTCCAGAGAAGCCACTTTCTGACCTTGGTCTTTTGTCCTATCGTTCCTACTGGTCACAGACCATCTTGGAAATTCTCATGGACCTTAAACCTGACAATGGTGAAAGGCCGCAGATTACCATCAAGTATGTGACTGGTGCCATTTTATCTCAACTTAAATTCACCTCTTAACAAACCTTTCAGATAAAGAAATTCATAGTTTCCCTTCTGTCGTTTGACCCTTTCTTTTTGTTTTCTCAGTGAGATCAGTGAGATCACGAGTGTAAAGAAAGAAGACGTCATTTCAACTCTTCAGTACCTCAACCTAATCAACTACTACAAGGTGAGAGACCCCTGCTATCTGTTAAGAAATTGATGTTCTGATCTAAAATTATCTAAAAAGTAGAGCCGAACGATATATCGATATCAACATGCGCAATAGACGTATCGCAAAAGACACCGTGGCGCTGCGGTCGGGCTGTGCCCCTTCTCCTGGCCAAAAAGCTGCTTGTGGTCTTTGCCTCCGTAGCCAGGGACTGTTTATGTTTGTTAATCGCAAATCATATCGTCTTCGTGATATTACACAGCGTTCATATCGCATCTTTTCCTATTATAGTGCAGCCCTACTAAAGAGTAACATAAATGGTAATGGAAAAAGAGCAGAAGTTACTAACTGTGGCATTTTCCAGGAAATGTTTTTCAACTCTAAACCTTGAGTTTCCTATCATTGAAAGAAAAATTACAAGAGTATGGAGTCAGCAGAGGACTTTCATGAATATATATATATATATATATATATATATATAAAAATTTAAAAACATCCTGTTCTGCTGTAGTTATTTCAAATGCACTACACAAAATATGAACCTATATTAGAATTATCTCAGTGTGAACAAAGTGGTGTAAAGAAATCACTAGGACATGTTTTGAATTTTAAGTTCAAGAATGTTTTCAAAGTAAATATATTTTCAAAATCCGGTGACAAGGAACATTGCTGTTTGATTTAATTCGTAACTTAAATTATTTAAAATGTTATTCAATTTGCTGTGGAGAGTATGAACTGACTTTGTCTTGTCTTCTGACTCCAGGGACAGTACATCCTGACTCTCTCAGAGGACATAGTGGAGGGGCATGAGAGAGCGATGCAGAAGAGACACTTACGCATTGATCCAAAATGTCTTCACTTCACACCTAAGGACTGGAGCAAGAGGGGCAAGTGGTAGAGCCCGAGCCTGGTTCACAGAAAACCATCCCAGACTTTCAGATTACAGACTTAAAACAAATAATGGATCAGATCAAGTTTTTTTTTTTTCTCCTCATCAAGAACCTCAATCAGACCAGACAATGAACATAAACTGTGACTTGAGAAGCAGAAGCTTTTATTGTGAATATTCATTGTATATTGTGAGGATAGAGTAAACTGTTCAAACCTGCGGACAGCAGAGAGACGGTGACTGAACAAAAAATATAGTGTAAATTAATGGTTAATATGGCAAAACATACAGACCACCTAATGAAAAGGAGATTTCCTTTCCATGAATGCAACAAGGACAGTTTTAATTTCCTGTTTTGGCCGTCATAAACCTGAACGTGTCTTTTTTTCTACAGTCTTTGTATCTGCAACAAAGTTGTGGAAGTAGAATTAAAAAGTCATCCGAAATATTTATATATCCCAGAGAGTTTTCAAAATTCCCTCTTTGACCTAAACCAGAAAAATCCCTTTTTTTATACCAGCTATAGTTAGAAAACCTCGTTCACTATGATAACACTCATTAAACAATGCCATAACTCACAGTCCAAACCTTAATCATCACTTTCTACATAGGTATTTTTCTGGTGTGCAGACATCCGAACCTCTTCCTGTGTACAAAGGTTTGAGTAGTAATAATAGTGATTGGAAACAATACCCACTGATGATAGGACTGGTTGTATTTATATATATTTATATCAATGACTCAGTGTGATCAGTATTGGGATTGCGTTACAGGAAAGAAAGTACAAGAAATCAGACTCCACTTCTGTTTTCAGAGTAAAGTTCTGCCAAGTCAAGCTCCTCATGGCACACAGTGCTCATCTGTTTATTGTGATTCCACTGGCGACGATGCCTGAAGAGGAATAGAAATATGCTGCTAAAGGCTTCTGGATCCTTGTGTCAAATCAAAGTCGATTATGCTACACGTATCTCTATATATACAAATATATATTCAGAACTATTTGGAAACAGACAAATATTTAAAACTAGACATAAGATCCGATGTTTTAATGTTGTTAATGTTCAGTTCATGTTTATCTTTTACAATAGAAGCTCTGCTTTTCATTTCCATGTATTTTAAATTGTTGGAAGCGTATATGATTTCTGTTTGTGACCATTCAGGTGAATAGTTGGTTTTTCCTGTTCATCCCCCGTTGCGATCATCTGTACTCAATGTGCAATGAGACAAATCCATAAGTTAAACATGTTGCTTGTTACTGTACATACTGAACCTGATTATTAAAAAAACTTTAGAAGACAGAAGCCATGTTGATCTGTTAGAGGAATGTACATTTTCTGTACAGTTGTATTTCTTTTTTACTTGATGTAAACTAACAGGCCTCACAATAATTACAGGACAAGACCTTAAAGTGATATCTTACTTTCAAGTTTGTGTTTTTATGTTTACATGTGAAATAATTTAGCATATCTATGTGAAACACAGTTGGGAGTATGATTTGAACCTTTGATTTGAAAATCTTGTTGGATTGATAAAAAAACATTGTAAAAACCCCTGTAAAGTGTCTTTAATATTTGATTTTAAAAGTGTGAATTTCCCACCACAGCATCCTGTATTTATTATCCCAGAGTTCTGAGAACCACGTTGAATAGCCAGCGAAACTCGATGAACGTCACTTACATTAATAGTGTAGTGAAGTTAAAACACCGGTAAGTATTGGTACCTGCAAAATGTATGTAGCAATGCATAACTGCTAATTTCAAATTTAAAGAGATAGAAGTTAAAAAAGACCAGACTCGCATAGAAGATTGGAAAGACGACGTCATTGTATTGTACAAAACACAGTGAAGTTACAAATGCTACTTCTAGTTAGCACAAGAAATTACACTACATTAAATATCAGTGCTATAGCCAGCATATTAGTAGCTTCTGATCTCTAGCTTCAAATGTACTTTTTTTAATTTGTGTATTTATTAAATTGTGACCAGTCTTTGGGGAAAAAACTTAAGCGGGAAATATAATCTGGAAAAAAGATTCTAGGTATTCAAAATTTAAAAAGAACACTCGAATTGATCTTAGTCAACTTTTAAATATAGAGAAACATGCATTTTTTATCTTAAAAATAAATAAATCTGGCCAGTCCTAAATGCTAGTTCTCTCATTTCACTGTGTCTATATACAGTTTGTCCACCAGGCGGCAGCAGCGTGAAATTTCTTTCTTTTTGTGAAGTTGCATTAGCTGAGTTCAGACCGCGAGCTGAAAGCGGGAATGAGTGATGCTCGTTTGAAGCCAAATGTAAAAGTGCAACCTGATCATTGTGGCTGTGTTACAGGACTGACACTCTGCGTCTGATCAAATGTAGAAACCGAGGCTACAAGATGAAACAACTGGACTGAGGAGGAGAAGCTGCAGGACAGAGCAGGTGGACAAACACTCAGGTCCAGATTCTGCTGCATCTGCTCCTATTTGGATTGATGCTGTTAAATGGGTGTGAATCAGGTCTGAATCCTCAGCCTGTGTACTCGACATTTCATCACACACATGTTCCTACTGCACCTGGCAGAGCTACACCAGTCCCCATGAGGAGAGAGAGAGAGGAATTTCACACTCATCTAACATCCTCCTCCTCCTCCTCCTCCCTGTTAGGCTGTTTCTGCAACATCTGGACCTCTGAGAATAAATAATGTTTAATTCTAGCACCATGTGCTGTCATAAAGTATAACAGAAAATATTATATATATATATATATAGACTAGAGCCAAAATAATCCATTGATAAATCAATTAAGAGAAAAGTGATACAAATTGTACAATTCAATTGCTAAACATTCAGAATATCCTCGGGTTTAGGCCTCTTTATGTGAAGATTCCCTGCTTTTCTCTGTTTTCCATATTTCACAGAATATCACATTGTAATGAACAGATCAGGCAGTTTAAATATGACACAGTGTGTGCAAGAAAAAAAAATCAGATAAAACAATAAAAGAGAATCAGTGTTAACAGTCAGATAATAGTAGATAATCAAGATTATTGGGTGATGGAAATATCTGTTCTTCACACAGTTAGGAATGATGATTTAAATGGAGAGTTCATTGTCTGTCATTGTTTCAAGTAGCACACAGGACGTAACTTTAAAATGTCAACCATGTCTCTCTGCAGAGCTGCAAATGTGACTGCAGTCTCAGCGGGACACGTCCACACGGTGTCACTGTAGCACCGATCCTATGAGGCCTTTTCCTAAATGACCTCTAGTGAGATTTCCGGGTGATTTGTGATGGTCTGAACTTTTAAACTCTTGTTTACATCAGAGGTCGTGACCTTCTCCAAGGAGGTTACGTTTTCAGCCCTGTTCCTTGGTTGGTTTGGAAGCAAGATCACGCAAAAACATCTTAACTGATTTCCCCCGAAACTGTGTAAAAGAATGTGGTATGGGTCAGGGAAGAACCCAGAAATGATTTTTCACTTTCTATAACATTGTGAGATTTGGTGTGTTCTTTATAAGCCACGTTTAGGTATCAGATTTCTGTGAGTGTGTTAAATCTGGTGCAATTTGATTGAATTCAAGGCATCTGTTGGGCCCTGGCGGAGGTACACGTTCTAATGAAAATAATATGGCCTTTTTTCTACATCGATATAATGTCACACATATATAACTTTACATCCTCCAGTATATAAAGAGTACCAAGGAGTATTGGTGTTTGAATTTAGTTTCATGGAAATGTAGGTGACATCTCTCCTGATCTGAATGTTTAAAATGTGATCTTATAATGAACTGGTTATTTGTAGTGGCTTCTCTTTGTCCTCTCCTTTCTTTAAAACAACGCTGAACCCTGGAAGCCACAAACTCCCTGACGAACACGCTCTGAGGTAGGTTGGTTTTAAAAGAAAACTGTTTCACTACTATCAACCAGTGCCTGTGCTCTTATATTTTCTTATCTCTCCAAGACACACATCACCGTCAACACAGGCTTGTCCTCCTCCTACTCCTCCTCCTCCTCCCCACCCCCAACCCCAGACCAGAGCCTCTGACCTGGTAATACACACACACAGCCACACACACACATACACACACGGCCATATGTTACAGCCAGGACGAGCCTCCAACCAGTAATTAGGGGGATGGTGCCGGACACTTGGCTGCGCCGCTGCAGTGGAGGTGGAGCAGCATGATTCATCTTCTCCTCTCCTGAGCATCATGTCGTGGTGAAGCCGCGTTCACAGGTACTTGCTCTATGAAGATGCAGGGGGAAGGATAGAGGCCGAGCTGTGTTGTTATTCTCCTGCGCTGTCATTGTTCCAGAGCAGGTCGCTTGTTTGTTATGGTCTCGAATCACACTGGCTACGTTTGGGGAGTACACAGAGGTCTCTACAAGTAAACACACTGTCACACACACACACAAACACACACACAGCCATTTTCACCTTTGCCCTTCGGCCTTTATCTCTGCTGAGCAGAAATGTCAGCTTTTGGTATCAGAGGAGGAGACTTCAAATGAAGGTGCTGGATATTACGATCAATATTCATCTGGCAAAGGGTTCAGTTCAAGCCAAATATGAAGGTTGAGAAATTGTGTTCATATTGTGTTTTGATACAACCCTGGATCAGCGTCTATGCGGCAACACAGTCCACTTGTGCATGTCCTCTTTTGAGATCTTGAAATTCACGCTCTCTGGATATCAGTTTTAGACACAGAGAGCTTGGCCTGTCTCTCTCTGACTAGGAGCTGAGGAGGGGGAGGAAAGAGAGAGAGGCCGGGTAATGCTCTATGTGTCTGTGTGTGAAAGAGAGAGAGAGAGAGAGAGGGAGAAGGAGGAGGAGGAGGAGGAGGAGGAGAAAGAGGGGGTTGGCTCTGGTGTGATGTGAATGGAATAGAATCAGCACGAGAAAGAGAAAGAGGGAGGAGGACAGCACAAATCAACCTGCCTCTTGACTCCAACAGCAGAATAGAGGAGCCGGCACAGACACACATAGGGAGATCTTGAAGTGTGTGTGTGTGTGTTTAAATTGTATTTCTGGACAGAGGAAGGGGACGGGAGGAACTGAGGGAGGAGGAAAGCAGCCTCACCGTGGAGATAGATAGCAGAAACATGCTGTCATGGGGAGAGAAGGGGAGGGAGTCGGCGGAGAGGAACAGGATGACACAAGGCAGGGTCGAGCAGAGCTGAAATGTGGAGGTAAGCTTTTTCCTTTCCGCGTCGGGATTAATGGAGGATTCAGATTCCAGCCGCCCCGCGTCCTCTCTCTCTCTCTCTCTCTCTTGGTGATAATGAATTCAGGAGGATGGATGTGCGCACCGTGCCACGTTACCCGTGTACAGGCACGCGTGTGCGCACACCATCCAGCCAGAGACAATGTAATGAGAGCGACAGAGGATGTGCAGTCATGGCCCGGTGGTATCGTGTCCTCGTCCGGCTTCCACCTCCGTGCCCGTTGTTCAGTTGTCAGCTCTCTGTTTTATTCTGCCGCGCAGCGAGGCCCGGATCGGATCAAACCGTTTACGCGCAGCGATGTGGGTTTAAATCCAGCTTCCAACCTTTGTCGCATTTCATCCCTGGCCTCCCCCCCTCCCCTCCCCTCCCTGTCTCCCGACACTCACTCCCCCCTCCATCACCACCACCACCACCACCACCATCATCTCCCCTGTCTCCCTCCATTGTGCACCCTCTCCAAACCGGGCAGGGTCGTCTTTTAACACAGTGTTGTGACATCGCCAGGACGCCGGTGAGGAACCTGGTGGCTGCAGGACTCAGGGGGGATGAGGGCAAGGTGGGGGGAGGAGGGGGATGGAGGGACACTGAGAGAATGAAAGAGAGACGGAGTGGGGGGAGAGGAGATGCATGAACAAAAAAAAAAAGAGAAGCGGGGATTTAGATCCAGATACATATTTTAAAAGCCACCAGTCAGGGGGGGGATGTGCGGCGGTGGATGGGTGGATGGGTGGGGGGGGGGGGGGGGGGGGGGGATTTGCGTGGATAAAGGGGGTTGTAACGTCCCTGCATGTGACGTGCGCACACAATGATGGAATGGAGGAGCACCAGCCAGGAATTGGGGTGTTGTTTTCAAGGTGGCACAAAAATGAGGGATGCGGGTGTCGCCCCCCCCCCCCCCCCCCCCCACACTTCCCCTCCCCTCCCCTCCTCACCTTCCTCCCTGCCTACCCAACTCACCCACCCACCCCCTGCACTCTCTGGTTTAGGGATGGGGTTGTGTGTGTGTGTGTGTGTGTGTGTACGAGACGTTTGGGTTTCAGGGGCAGGACGAGGCTGCTGCTGCTGAAGGGAAAGAAAGGCAGGGATGGAGGGGGGGGGGGGGGGGGGGTATTAAGCAGCACCAGCTTACATAAGCCAGTGCACTCAAAGGACAGGCCATTTAATTTACATTGAGCCGCATGGTTCCTCGTACAATGTGGTATGCACTGTGGTTGACATGGGCAGTTTGAATGATCCAATGCAGTGGGTCCTGACGTGGTGGTTCGGGGGTGATGTGTGATGACTGGACGTGAATCGATTGTGTTTGTGTTGATGTTTTCCATCAGGGTCAACTCTAACTGTAGGGCTGTTACTGGTTTTCCGGAGGACCACTCACAGAACAGTTTTGCCGTTCACACCTACAGTCCGTCTATTAGCTGCTCTTTCTCTCTCATATACACATTCACTGCATTCGCAATTGTCAGGGGCAAATGTGGGATTCAGTATCTTGCAGGACGGAATCAAACTGCCGACCTTCTGGTCAGTGGACAACCCGTCCTATCTCCTGAGCCACAGCCGCCCTGTGTGTGTGTGTGTGTGTGTGCATGAAGTTCACTGACAGCAGGCTGCTAACAAGCTTATTCCTCCTAAACTTCACTGCTGCAGACTTATGTGCTGCTGCTGTCCACTGCCCTCACTGCATTTACAGTTTTCCTGTAAAAGCGCTGAGACTCTTAGTTATGTCTAAATAGTAAAAAAGTGCCGGTGTATGCCTGTGCACAGATATTGTATCGGAAACCGACTTAAACCAGAATAAGTGAAGCCTCTCTAAAGCATCATGGTGTAATTGTCTTTGCAATCCCCATAAATTCAGAGCGTCATCTTTATTCGGCTTAAAAAACTCAATCTATGAAGAATTTATTTCTCAGTTAAATTGATGGAATCTTTTGGTAAAGTAGTGGTTTTCATATGGTCACATAATTGAACCATCTCTAACAGTAACATGGATGACGTTTACCTGTCCGCCTGCTATTACTATGTAGTTACATCCTTGTTTGCCATAACGGACAATAGGCCTTTGGATTCAGATTGCACTTCGAGTGTCTGTCTTTATTACTTTCCCAATCAGTGTTTCCATCTCGTAGAATATTAGAAAAGATTTATAAGTCATTATTTCACCGAGCACACTCAAAGTCAGAGATATTCAGTTTACAGTCATTGATCATCACATTTCATCACCTCTTAAAAGCTAGAAGCAGAGAAAGTTTGGCATTTAAGCTTTGATTACTTAAGAGAACAACTTTCAAAATTGCTGCAGTTCATTGATGGACTAATTGTTTCATGGGGGGATACTGTGACTTTCAGGATATATTTTTCAGTCTGGACCCACGTTCAGTCCTCATGAAGTTTCTGCATGAACATGCTAGGACCAGTCTGTTGCTCCTAAGCTCAGGGGCTGTTATTCATTTAATATGTGAAACTCTCACCCAATTTATTTAAGTGGCCAAGGTCACCGATGGTCCATGAGCAAAAAACAACATACGTGCGTTAGGATACTGTCATTTCTCAGCAGAGTAATTTACAACCTGTGTGTCTTTTCTCAGATCAGTTTCCTCTGTGGGTTTCGTACTATTCCAGGTCGAGTAGGAGGGAAACAGTCAGAGGAGACTATTGAATCGATCGGCCTACTTTTATTTCCTGCACCACACAAAAGCCAAAAGAGCTCGACTGGGTACCTGTGTCATGTTATGGATTCTTATTGTCCAACACAGAGACAGAGCTGTGAATATATACTTTAATCCCCGACATCAGAAACCAGTGTAGAGCTCTAGGAGACGGCTCTGTTTATCAGGGTCCGTAAATGCAGGTGCAGTAGTGACTAACCTTTCCACTGAATAATGATAATGACAGTCCAGCAGCATCACACAGTCGTGCAGCACGACTGGGTTACCCTTCAGAGCCGGTAGCTAATATTATCTGAAGCAGTTTGTCGGGCAGAGTTTAAACTTCGCTTCTCGTTGTTTGTCCTGTTTCTGAACTGATTGATACTGTGACTCCTGAAATGACTCCTCACCCACAGAGCCTCAGCCTCAGCCGCCAGCTGACAACAGGCATCAGTTTGCTTTTCACAATAAATACAAAAAGATGGAGATGACATAAATGTTATTTCTAAAGGTCTTTGTTCTCACGAGGATCCTTATGTGTGTATTTTAGCAAAAACTAGAATAGATTTGAGAATAGTGACTCTAATGCGCTGTTTTGTGAAGATCACTGTGGGAATTTAGATGAACGAGTTGCAAAGTTACCAGGCAGATTTTGCTCTGCTCTGAGTCAGCATCCTATCAGTCCTCTCATTTGGAGCCATTTTGCATGGCTACACCCCGGCAGGCTCCCTGTGGTGGCTCAGCGAGGAAGGCAGTTGGACAGGCGGAGCCTTCCCCTCGTTGGATGGCAGGATGCCGGCAGAATAAGCCACTGGGTGGATCCTCTTAGCTTGTGCTTGGTTGTCACCTGGCCCCTGTTGGCACTGGCTCTAATGGAAGATCAGGCCTTATTGCTTTTATTTAAGTTTGTTGCCCTTTTGTAGCCATCCAGTTGAACTTTCCACTATTACAAAGGATTGGAAAAAACAGCACAATCACTCACTCCCAGTGTCAAAGTGGGATTGCAAATTTTGAGATAAATTAGTGTGACAAATATTCACTGAAGGTCTTTATCATTCGGGGGAATGTTAGTCACTGTGGAGACGCTATTCTCTTTCTGAAATGCAGCACTTAATGCTTTTTAAGCGTTTGCACAAACACAATTCTGTCAAATGCTCAAAATTACACGTGGGAATAGCAGCCATTAATGTCACAGCATCCAGCAAAGAAAGTGATGCGTTAAGTACAAAGAAAGTCATCGTTGTTGATGAATGATGTCGCTAAATAAATGATGTAGTGAGATCCTTGTACGCAGAGAGACAGTAACTGAACCAGGCACATCTAATAACAGAACCCTGATGTAATCGTCCGAAAATACGTGGATGCTTCCGTCTTTATGAGACATCTTTATGTAAGCATGTGCTGTTAATACTTGTGAATCTTTCGGTTATATTTACACAACCCACGTTAATAAAAAAAAAAATACTTGACCCGCGTTCACACAATGCCCCTCTCTGTTATGTCACACATACATAAAACCATCCAGTGGTGCAGCAGCTCCTTGCTATTGTCCACGTTGCTATAACAGGAAAAGTGCACTCACGGGTATTCAGAGGCATTGAAAGCAGACCAGGAACCATCATTCATGGTTGCACCACGTCATGGAGATAGAGATCAAAAAGGCAGAAAAAAAGGAGAGTAAAAATACCATCATGAAAACATTTCTGTTCTCGGGGCCAATGCATGAAATACTGCAGGTTATACATTTTCAAACCCAAGGGCTTCATTGTTCTGATACATCTTCGTGGAGGTGGTTTCAACCGTATCGGTTCCACATCGGTTCCGTCATGACGTCCACATAGACGTCATGACGAATGCAGAAGTGAGAGCAGTCTACCTCTCAGTTCTGCGTCGTGTGTTGACTCTTACGTGACCGAACAGCGACCGCGCACACACAGGAAACTGACTAAGAGATTTTACCTCATGAAGTAGCAGCGACGAGGGCTGGGGGGGGGGGGGGGGGGGGGTCTCATGTTTGCTTTGAAACGAAGGTCAATCTTATACCTAAGTGAACAAAAACAAAATTAGCTGCAGAAATAATAATAGTGGCCCCCCCAGCCTCTAGGCAGAAAGTTAAATTGAGCAGGTTCTGTGCATAATGGCTCAATGAATCATTTCATGGAAACCTTGGTGTTTTCATTCACAGGTGTAAAACCACAGACGCACTGAAGCTGTTCCTTCAGTAAAGCAGCCTATGATTACTCTCGTGACAAATCAGTAAAGAGAAAAGGTCAGAATTACCATTTGAGAAACAAACACAAGTGAAAAAGGATTCTGTGAATATGTTATAATCAATCCACATGATTCAGATGTTTACAGTTTAAAGCCTTTATTTGTCTCTTCATAGATTAAATCGGTTTTTAATGCATTTTTAATGGATGTGAAAGTTTTGCCAGACTGCCAACTTTTGAAAGCATAATGCAGTAGTGCTGCTTACCAACACGTCCACAAAAGCCATAATGGCATTAGGGTTCAGTACTGATTCATAACATCTTGATGGCCTCATGTTCTCTTTTATGAGATGTATTTGGAGATTTGTGAGAATATGTATGACCAGGCCATAGTGCTCTGGGACTGAGCACCCACCCAGACATGCCAAGCGCCCACATGCCACACTCAGAAGTAATATCTTGTACCAGAAGCAGTCAGAGTGGGTCACCATGAAGGGAGACCTAACTTCACCTAACCAGTGTGTAATGTGTGACGGGTTAAGTGATCAGCACCTCGTCCCAGAGAAATAGTTCCAACCTCCCTGTATGAAATTGTGCAATATTAGTGTATTTCACAGTGGAAGACATGAAGTAATAAAAATGGAGGTAGAGACTGAAAAAGGGAGAAGAAATACAAATCTCCACATAGAGAAGCTTTTTCTTCAAGGAGTAACAGGTGTAGTTTAATCTTCAACCTGGCCTTGATTTCCTCCGTCAAATGTGCCTGGTTTCGCAGCACGGCCGACTTTACCGATTGCCCAGCGCTGTGAGAGTCTATTTCTCCAATTAATGTGTCCTCTGAAATCCTAATGGATATGGACCGGACTGGTGCAGATTGTGAGTTTCATGACGTCCATTTAGAGCCGGCCTTTCCTCGCCGCCGCGCTCCCGAGTCGTCAGCAACGCTTATCGAGAGCAGCTGAAGACAGATTTGGGAGATTTTCAGCTGAGAAATGGGAATGAGTTTGGGCTCCGTCGGCTCTGCTGTCGTGTCGCCGCCACCCGGCCACATTTCGGTGGACAATAGTGATGGTCTTCCTCTGTAGGTGGGGGTAACATGCAGTGCCCTAAGAGCAGTATTGGGCTGTTTTCCTCGCCTCAGAGCTTACACAGATGACAGGGGGGGTAACAGTGAACCGTTGAGCTCGACATAATAGATACAGTCATGAAGCTGAGGGTCAGTTCCTTTCCCCGTCACACACACACACGCCTACTCACAAACGTGCACACACACACACACACACACACACACACACACACACACACACAGGGGGTTGCAAAGGGACAGCTGCACTTCCTGTCATGGTTAGGACAGTGTGCCGCATCTTTAAAGCTCGGATACTTATTTTATAGAGTCAGCAAAGACACAAACCATCTCTCAAATTTCGGCCTTAAATCTGCAAACACACACACACACACACACACACACACACACACACACAGACATGGCCTGCCACAAGGTGTATTTTCAGCTACACAGGAAGTGGCAGTGCTCTGCCAGTACACAGGGTTGATGTCATGGCAAATAACACGTCAAACAATAGTAGTGTGAGTTCGGTACTTTCTTTTAGGGAACATGCACGTAGCTTAGATGTCAGAAACAATAGCGCTTGATAATGTTTTTTCTAGAGTGCATCACTTTTAAGTCGGGCTATTTATTACAAGAGGAAGTGAGGTTTTTAATAAGAACAATACTATAGAAGGAGCTCTTCGGAACAGCTTCCTCTTTGCATTTATTGAAACTGGGGGGTCACTGTTAATGCATCCGCTTTGAGTAGAACAAAAATAATAATAATAACAATGTATGCACTGATTGTTCAACTATCAGATTAATTGCAGACTCCCAGTGACTCCCGGTGTCTGACTCTACTACACTGTAGCAGCTCATTTCTCCATAGAACAAAAGCAGCCCTAAAAAAAGAACTGAAACTGTACCAGATGACGTTAAAGGCACGTGGCGTGACCTTTTCCATATTAGTTTACTGTAAAACATGAGCCAGACGTGCACAAAGACACAGACGTTTGGATTTAAATCATAACAAATCAGCTCTAGTTTGTGTGCATCCTCGATGGTTCAGGAGTGGACGAGGGAGCGACCAAGCCATGAATAATTAACATCTTGGTAACCCTCGCCCCCTTTCGCCCAGCCTCATTCATAATGTATGGTGCGGAAGATTTATTTTCAATTTTTGAAGGACACATTTTAAAGGGGAGCAGCTCTCCTTGAAATTAAAGTTATTTGATTGTGCGGAGACGATGCTGTGGCCTACTGTACAGCCCGGGGGGAGGTTTGACCTCCACATACGACCATAACAACGATGCCATACAGCAGAGCAGATGCAGACAAAGACGGCTTTTCATTGACCCCTTTCTGCTGATTGGTCCTTCTGCGGGAAAAGGCATTTAACATTTCCTCTGCGTTTCCTCTTTCTGGAGCTAAATCCTGGTCCTTCTTTGAAATGGGAAATGACGTATACATTAAGGGGAAAACCCATTGTGTCCTTAAAAGATCCAGTCAGCATCAGTATGCTGTGACAAAACTGTTAAAAGAGGGGACAGGTGTTGTGAATGTTTGTGTTGCGATGCTCCAGTCGTCATATTTGAAGGAATAACTGCCAACCAGCCTGTGTCTGCTCTTTTATCTGTCACCTTGACAGGCTGTGAAAACATTGTTAAAGCAAGAATTCAGAAATCAACAATCACATTATCTCCACTGGTGATGATACATGCATAATATACATGAGGCAAAAAAATGTGTGGAGAATGGCTCGTGCAAAAAGGAAATTATTGTGACAGAAGGTTTTTTTGATTTTTTGAGATTTTTCAACAACCTTCTCTTTTCTCTGCCTCCTCAGCTGTTATATAGATACCGATATACCTGCATATACATATATTTAACCAGAAACCTTTTAATAAATATTTGCAGGTAAAAAGAAAACACATACACAACCAAAATAGACTGAAATTCACATATTTTTTCAACAAACATAAACACAGCTATCCCTGTGATGTAGCTCCCTGGCTTATTTAGTTTTTGCAGGTATTGCAGACAACTGCATCTCCATCTTTGCAGTATAAGTTATAGTCTCTGAACTGCATTAATTTGATTATTTAGTGTCGACCAATACCCACTTTTATTTTAATTGAATTATCGCACTGCTGAGCTGATCTGTTTCCTCTCATCACCTTTCATTGTACTGTTGTTGACCCTGTGTTTACTTGCACATGACAAATAAAAAGGTGAAACTAATATTTAACAAAAAAATATATATCGGCCAAATTCTTTCCGATGTCGATACTCACCTATGTTATCGATAAATCAGATGGCCGCTATCCTTATAACACCAGCCCATTGGACACCTGGTGCCAGGGATGCATGCTTGTCTTTGGGGACCAATAGCTCAGACTGACATTTGCCAACCGCTTGAACGAAGGAGGGAGATAAAACACATGACAAAAAAAGACAGAGTGCTGCAGTACCATCCACTTAGCAGCCTCTGGACTTGGCCCAGTTCACTGTCCGCAGTGTGGTGAAGAGGAGGGTGGGGCCGGGTAGGGGAGGGGGGGACGGAGGATGCCTGGAGCAAGTGTTGGGCTTCAGAATTAAGTCATTTCCTGAATCGTATCCAGCCACGTTAATACCTATTCACTCTCTTAAAAGCATCGCAACCAGCTAAAGTTCAGATTCTCTTCAGCAGCGAAGCAGGGATGCAACCTGATCTGAAATGTAACAGGGCTGCGACGGATCAATAGTGAGAGTGGGACTGAGTCTGGCTTTAAATTTCCCAAAATCAATCTCTATTAGGGAGTTGATTTAGACCTTGCGGTTGAGAAATCGGCAAGCTGGCTTTTAACTATGAGGATGGACAGTGACACTCGAGCAGCTGACCCCCGCACCTTCTGAAAGAAATATTCACTGAAGTGCAACAACATGTATGTCGGCAGATGTTGGTGTTAGTGCCGGATTCTTCAGCTTTACGTGTCATTTTAACATCACATGTCACACCAGTCGGCTGCTTTGAAACACTGCTTGCACAACACGTGGAGGCCTGCAGTGTATTTCACAAGTCTTTTGACACAAAGACGACATTATGGTGTGAATCTTAACAGCTGCTGCAACTTGACAGAGTGACGTGACGGAGTTGATAAGGCACAACTCATGTCAGCCATCACATCTAATTGCTGCTAAGCTGCTAAGCGGATTTCCACGGCCTCACCTGAAGGGGAAAACAGATCAAATCTCAATCGTCCTCCTTTTTCACCATTAATCGGTGGTGGATGTTAAAAGTTAATTCCAGTTACTGGCAGAGAGCAAACAACTGCTCATTCATGCTGCAGGGCAGCAGCACAGTCCAACATAGGTGTGGAAGTGTTGAGTTGGAACGATGACGACACCCATCCTCTCAGGGTTCAGAAGCCAGTTGTCTCTTCCTGTTTCACAGGACGCAGGCTTGCATGAGCGGGCGCAAAATAAGTCCAGTGGTCGTGACTTCCCCAAAACGGTGCAAGCCTAATGCAACTCTCTTCTGTCTTCGGTTTGTGTCCTGACGGTTTACGCTAGAGGCCCGTTGACCTTGTCCTGGGCTCAACGTGGAAGTGGTCGTCATTTGTTATCATTAGTTAAACCAAACACGTTTCCCAGGCAGCTGTGACCCGTCCAAGTGAATCTGGTGCAAAAAGGACAAAAGAATATTGTCCAAGCGACAAGATACAATCCTGAAAACAGATAAACTGATGCTGCTCCACCGGGTCATTTCACATTTCCTTCCTTTTCTTATCCAAGTGTTAAAAGCAGATCCTTAACTCTCTGTGATGTAACAACTTCAAGAACACGAAACTGGAGCTGAGCACGCAGAGAAATATATTTGATAAAATATAGATTTATATTTGTAAAACATAGTCTAGTTGATCCAGGACCATGTGAGCACGATACTGCGATCATTACAGTCGCTGCACTGGCTGAGTTGCAGGAATAAACACTGCTGTCTGCATGCATTATTGAGTTTCTCTGGCACAGAGACTGGCTCTGGTACCGTGAGGGAATCTGCAGAGGGCAGCCGGCTCCCAGTGGTCTTAGTGGATTCTCTAAATCTTAAAATAAAAAATCCTGGAGAGCATCAGTAGGATGTGTGTGTGTGTGTGTGTGTGTGTGTGTGTGTGTGTGTGTGTGTGTGTGTGTGTGTGTGTGTGTGTGTGTGTGTGTGTGTGTGTGAAGAGGAAAACAAAGTCAGTTTTTATTTTCTCTATTATTTTTCATTGATAGTTTCAACAATTTGAATAACAAAATCTGCAAAATATTGAGCAAACAGCTGTTATTATGAACGAGTTTGACCATGTGCCTATATGTCAGCGTTCCTATTCACGATTTCATTCATGTGACGTTTTTCTTTATTAGTTAAGATGACACATGGAAATATCAGTGATAATACAACCAGATAATAGCCAAATCCATCCATTATCTACACAGTTTATCCTTTGAGGGTACTGCACTGACATTGGGCGAGAAGCGGGGCACACCCTGGACTGGTCACCAACCCATCACACAGAGGAGTCCCACAGAGACAAACCATTCACACCTCCATTTAACCTAAGCTGAATGTCTTTGGGCTGTGGGAGGGAAGCTGGAGAAAAGTCACATATTCACAGAGGACACGCAAACTCCAGCTGACCCAGAGTCTACTTTCGCTGTGAGACAGTGCTGACCACTGCATCACCCTGCTGCTGCATGGCGTAATGTGAGTCAGGACAGAGAGGTCAGGAGGTCCTCCTTGAGGCCATTTAATACAAAGTGTTTAAGATGCTCCGGCTAACCAGCTGAAGTGAAGGAGAGGCCGTGTTGCTGTTGAAGTGGTGGTGGAGTTGTGGCTCAGGGAGCATCAGAGGTCACACACAGGTTTCCATCATCTCATCCGAGCAGCACTGTGGACATGGGGAAGCTCATCCAACTGTAACTGCGCCAGGTGTTTGTTTCCTAATGTGACCCTGTGGTTACAAAGTTATCCATTTAAGACCATATTAAGGTTTAGTTGATTAAAGCTGGTAACGTTGTTTGGTATCATTGACCTTTATGTTTTTTTCATATGAAAGCAAGATATTTGGATCAAGAGGTAGTTGTTTAAATGATGAAGCTTCACTGGTTTTGAGTTGGGAGGATGTACGGTGCAGTGACATTTAAAATGACTTACTGAAATCTAAACAATGGGTCCCCAAATAGACAGGAACCCATAGACAGCAACCATGAGGGGGCAGGGACAAAACCCAGTTCTGCTTTTCTTTGTACGTCTCTTTAAGGTATGTCACACACTTCTCTATAACACACACAGAGGTCAGCTTCTAATCAAAAGCAAGCCACTTTTGCAGGAATTACTATAATATATTAGTATTTAATATATATTTAACTGGAGTTTTCTGACTACCTGGTGAAGATTTTATTTTTTGCACATCAGAAATGGTAAGAAAATGACTATTTAGCTTTTTAAACGTTTGGCGCCTGCATGACTGAAACTAGATACCATCACTTTCTGTTCCCGTCTTTGATTCGGCTTCAAGCTGAAAGTGTGTATCACCCTCACCCAGCGGTAAACACAGATGATTACTAACTTCATAACACAGGACCAGATAGAGGCGGACACGCCAGTCACACCATGTGGATGTGAATTATGGAAATGACTTGGTGATTAAATAAAAGTTTTCTGTGCCATATCTCTTGAAATCAGGTTCAGATTCTGTCCTGAATGATAAGCCAAATATAACATGAATGATAACTAACTGAATGATAACAAACCTTTTCAAGTCAGTCAACATTAGTTGAGTGTTTTATGATCAGGCTGGGATTCGAAGTAACTTATCAGGAATACAAATGTTTGGCGCGTTGCACGTTTTGAGAGAATTTGTCTCATCACAGGCATAAAACAAATCAGAGTTTCACGCTTACATGTGGTTGTTTTTTTAAGCTTGACGAAACAGATTAAATCATGTTTATATTTATCTTTATCCACGACCTTTTTTCATGTGGCCGCTCAACCCATTCAGGGCCCTGACACACTTATGCCAATGACTCACGTTGAGCTCTTAGCGAAGCCACGCTGCGATTTGCCTCCCCACAGGAAGTAAATGTTTTCTATCGATACATTTACATGTGTGTGCGCCCAGGCCCTCGATACAACATCTGGTATGAAAGATGAAATGTGAATGAACCTGAACTTATTCCGTCAATCATCACTATCTTGTTTTAAACGGTTAAATCACGACAGGATCATTTTTTCTGCCTCGTTGCTTCTTGTTGTATTTTTGCTCAGGAGTAAAGACCAAGGTCACCGACACAGATATCATCCGTCCCGGGCCCATTTGTCAAAAAACCAAAACCTCTTCTCCTCCTGAGTGAGGAAACCAGGGTGGTTATAAAACACTGGTGGACTGGACGCCTCCTCCAGAGAGGGTGGCACCGGAGCGGTTACTATGGAAACAAGGACTGATTCACGGGTCGGGGTCTGAAGAAGCTCAGGAACATGTGATTGGTACAAAGGCAGTGATTGAGAAGTGTCCAAGCTCAACCCTCGCTGTGTTGCTGGACAGCAGGAGGGCTTCTCTCCGACCCTGGAAGTTCCGTTTGCTGTTGGAACAACATGAAGGCGATCTGTGATTTTTAATTAAAAGAAGAAGAAAAAAACAGTCATCCGCACCCCCGCTCGGAGACAGCGGAGAAAATTGATTGCTCACACTTGTTTGAGGGCTTTGTGAAACATGCAGATGATGCTGCGCCTCCCGATTGCAGATAAGCCTCGACACACACCAGCTGAACTTCTGCAGCATCCCTGTGTCATTTGAAGCGCATGTGACATGATGAAGATTAACAGTCTCTCAGGCACAAAAGCAGGTTATTCCGTCCAATGCTCCACATATTGATCATACATACATGACCACACTGTCACATTATAGCAAGAAGGGTCCTGGTTCAAATCCCAGCCCAGCCACGGTCTTTCTGTGCAGAGTTTGAGGTTTTCTCCCGTTGTCCCAAAACGTGCACATTGGGTTTTGGTTAATTGGGGTCAGACCTGTCCAAGGTGAACCCGCCTCTCGCTCAATGCCAACTGGGATTGGCTCCAGCCCCATGCAAGCCTTGAAGGATAAGCAGTATAGATAATGGATTGATAGATGGAGGGGTTATACACTTTCTCCACCAGACTTATATTCCATGCATTGCAGTACAGGTGTTATGGCCTCAATATCACAGGGATTAAACGATTAAAGATTTGGTGAGTTTCTTTTAGTCTGCTAACTTTCCTAAAATATTACATCTCAGCTCAAATGTGAGCTCAAGGACGACCAGTGTGGCTTCCATGAGAAGAATCAAATGAAAGTCCAATAAATGATCTCATTTTCATCTTCTATTAATATTTGAAATGTTGTATGACAGTGAAATTGAAAAAAATTAAAAAAGTTAGGGCTTCAGGTAAATTATGATAGTTTACCTACATATTTCATACCTTTTTTAGAGCTCTACACTGCTATTACAGACTGAAAGGAGAAAATAGACTATGTGAAACAATAACATGTAATGTAATGTCATTTTTCTCTTCTCAAAGAGCAGATATAATTCAATACAAAGAACCTTTAAGATAAACTGATTACATCTTCATCCAGTGCCACTTCCTGGTAACAGAGAGCAGCCTCGCGTGTCAGCGAATGTCTTCTATGATAGAAGTGCATGTTTAAACCTTGGCACGCATGATCTCCTTACACCATCAAAACTGCTGATAAATATCCACTGATTGTGCACGGCTTAGAAAATTGCCGTGTTCTCTCACTGTGATGAAACAGACAGTGTGAGAGCAGGGGAGGAAGGAAAACAAACAGTACTTGTGACTTCCTCACTTGCCTCTATAGCATTTTTTTACGGTATGTGTGTGTGTACGTGGTAGCAGCTCTGCACAACTGCACCTGCTCTTCGAGGCTGCAAACGCGAGCGAGCAGATGCGTGTTAAAAAAAGAAAAGACGCTACAGACAGGAAGAAGCCTCTCGTAGCTTTTTGAAGCAACAAAAGGTTCCAGCTCGAGCGGGCTGGCGTCAGTTCGGTCAGGGACGGGGCATCAGGGACAGATGATGACAGGAACTGGTTGATCTGTGCCTGACACGCAATCCACTTTACTGGTAAGTTAGAATGAAAACTTGTACTGCGACTTAAAAAAAAAATCAAAAAAAGGGGAAGCACACAACTTCTTAATCCAAATCTCTTGTCTCTTTTCATTGACTCAGTGAAAAATGAAAACCAGTCTTAACAACTGCTCTAAGACCTCATACTGATAGTTAGCGATCATGTCTGTGTGTTGTTACACCATAACACCATGGAACTACTACACTGTGTTAGTGTGAGTGAGGCTGAGAGATAGTTTACGCTTATTTCTCTCGTAGGTTGGCACACTGTCAGTAAGCCAGGAAGCCCCCCCCTCCCCTGTGGTAACACTGTCCATTGTGAGCATGTGCAGGGTGGACGCGGGGAGCTTTAAGTCTGGAACTATTTAGGGAAACTTTGGAGCGGAAAGTGTGTAACGGAAAGAATAATAAATGAAATAAAACAGAGGTACAGGGCACTACTCAACAACAAAACACATGGTGGACCGGCTCGCTGCTTTACTGCTGGACTTCAACACTTGTTTTCAAAGCCAGTCTTTTCTGTGTACTCACTGACAAGCTGCTATTGGGCTGAATGTAAAGCTGTTGATTAAGATAACAGCGGTTTGAGAGAGTGATATGAAAGACTGACACGTTTCATATCTCTTTTTTTTTTCTTTCTATACAGGTGGGCAGGGGACGAAACCAAAAGGGAAGCTGCGGACACTGAAGAGCGCAGGCGAACGGATGCCATGTTACAGGGGCTGATACACAAAGAGCCTCTTCTGCACGGAGGACAGAGAGTTTGGCTTCAGTGATGATCCCTACATCCTCACGCCACAGGAAGGAGCACCCCGCGTCCGGATTCACAGCAAAACACACATCTGCACAACGGGACGGAACCTTGCAACGAGAAACAGCCGAGATTTGCCTTCAGTCGTTTGCGTTTACGCCCATTGTGACTTCAAAGTGCGGCACCTCGCGCAGACGTCTATGAGAGCCCAGCGGGTCGAGACGTTTCAGCCATCTGAAGTGCTGTGAATGAGGACTGTTGATTTCCCTCAGAGGGGGTTTCATCTTCGTTAACACCAGCACCATAGAGACCAGGACAGAAAAGTAACTGGGAGAGCAGAAGGCTCTGGGCCAAATTGGAGGGACGGTCTGGTTTCCCTGGCACCATGCAGTCAGATGACCTCTTCATCCGCAAGTTTCGCCGTCAGAATGTCCGGCCGCCGATTGCCTCCGTCAGCTTTGACCCCAAACGGGAAGAGGGAGTAGTGGAGTGGCCGCCCAGGAGGGACGGCGACGGGGTGGACGGCGACAGCCTCACTCCGAGCCGCGTGGGCCTGACTCTGAGGTCAGTGGGCCGGGGCCACATCATGCAGAGAAGTAACAGCGATGTAACCCTGGGGGACCTGGACTCCTCTGGTAAAGCAGGGGGGAAAGCAACACGGGCGGTTGGTGAGAAGGTGGGTGTGGGGGCTCAGGGCGACTCAGGGATGCTAATACATAGGGAATACGGCAGCCTGTCCTCACTGGAGAGACAGATTCAAATCCAGGAGTTGAGCACAGATGACCAGGGGCCCCTGAGTCCAAATGCCCTCAGGTTCAAAGACCCTTTCCTGCTTTTAGGCCTGCAGGGCAACCCTCCGGAGCCTGATGGCTTCTTTCGGGGTCTGTCTGTTTTGACAGGGGACTCCCCAAAACCTGCCAAGCCACCAAAGCCTGAGGGTCTGGGCAAGAAGTCCAAACCTGGGCCCCTGCAGATCCCTCAGCCCGGCCCTAATGACAACATCGGGGGCGGGGCCTGGGTGAGGAACTTTGCCCACTACGATGTCCAGAGCATCTTGTTCGACCTCACCGAGGCGGCCACCAACAGAGACAGCATTGGGCGGAAAAAGAACATCACCTCAGGGGCTTCGGCCGCCTCCCAGCTGCGGCCCCTCACCCAGGCCACCCCCTCCTCCCCGGCACAGGGCGCGGGAGGCAACGGGGGGAATCCAGAAGACCCCGAGCAGTCGCTGCTGGACGAAGGGGATGGCAATGATAACGAGCTGCTGCTCAGCTGCCCCCACTTTCGCAACGAGACGGGGGGAGAGGAGCAGGTGGGCCTGGGTCGATCCCAGGACCGGCGGGGACTCTGGTTAAGCCTGCAGACCCCCAACGATGCCGTGTCGGTTCTGGAGGAGCCCAGAGAGAGTCACATCCAGCAGCAGGGCAAGAGCAACTACTTTATCGGGCATGCAGATCTGGGAGCCCATTACTATCGCAAATATTTCTACATGAAAGGTACGTGTCGATTCTGCTGATTCTGTTTACCTGAGTTAATTAAGGGAATAATATTCTACAATGTGGTCCTATTCAATCATTGATAAAATAACATTTTAACTCTTTTTTAATCTTTATCAAGGTATAAACAATTTTTTAATGTCAGTTTTATTTCCTTCCCTTGTAAAAGTTTATATTTTTCATCAGCTAGACCTCAGTTTAAAATTTGGTCAAAATATCCAAAACTCCTTGGAGGGTCTTGCTTTGTTTTAAAAACTCCAATACATTTCACACAGTCCCATATTGTATTTCTTTTTAACCCCAACACTGTCCCAGTTGCTGCACTTCCATTATCATTCTTCACACTTGTTATTGACGTGACTCCACTTTCATTACAGAACACCAGAATTTCTTCGGCATGGACGACCGCCTCGGCCCGGTGGCCATCAGCTTCCGTCGAGAGGAGAAGGAGGGATCCAGTGGAGCTCAGTACAATTACAGGATCATCTTTCGCACCACGGAGGTACGTCTGTGCTTTCCTCGCCTCGGAGCTCCCTTCAGGTTCAGTGTGTGTAAAATGGATTTTTGGACGGGATGTGATGAATGTGAATTCCCTCAGATGAAGACGCTGCGAGGTTCCATCCTGGAGGAGTCTGTGCCGTCTGCTGCTCGTCACACGACCCCCCGGGGCCTGTCTCCCAAGAGGCTGCTGGAGTTCATCATGCCCGAGCTGAACCTGCACTGCCTCCGCTTGGCCTCAAACTCGCCCAAGGTCAGGGACACGCTGCTGAAGCTGGACGAACAGGGGGTGAGTGAGGACACGCCTGTGGATGCTGGAGACTTTCTGCATGCACGGACATCTTATGTTGTTATTTTATTTGAATGTCCCACCTTAGAATCCAGAGTAAAGCATCCAAAGCAAGTACAGTTTTTTTTATAATCTCTCATCCACTATCCTCTGTGATCGATCACTGTGCTTCAGTGAGAAAGTGATGTCATTAGATCCGTGTATTCTTACGCTCTGGGCTCTATAGTTTCCTCCTGTTCACTCAGCATGTAGAACTACACCTAATGATTTTGTCTGATGTTACCTACTGATGTCAAATAGGTCATGTAGTGTAAAAAAAAAGCTTATGTGCAGTAATCTGGAACTTCAGCAACTCTACAACCTTTGGTCTACTACAGGAAGGATTGATGCTTTGTTGTTTTCTTTAATGTTAAATAATTTTAACAGGATAAAGTTATATATTATGAGAATGAAATTGAAATTTTATGAGAAAATCAAACTGCTGCAAGAATAAAGTCGTAATCTAACAGAAATTATTTTATAAAAGTGTAGGAATAAAATAAAAAACATTCTTAAACAAAAAAGCAGCAATGTGAACCCTTGCTTGCAGGAGTTCCACGCCAACTGGTTCTCAAACTTCGATTACCACTTCTTTGAATATCACTCAGACGAAAACAACAATTACCTCACACTCGACCTATACCAAACATGACTTCATCCACAAAAAAGACAACTTCCTCCAAGTCGCTGTGTTCATTGGAATAGACAGTTTCTTACACAATCGCTTCAAAGTCCAGATACTTGCTGATGAGTCAAAAGATGAAGTATTTGTTATTTTTGAAACCTAAAGATTAACTTAACAAGATGTTCCACATTTCTCGTTTATCACAGTCTTCAGGCTGATCTACTGACATCTTTCCTCTAAAATGACACGCAGCCTCTAATCGTTACTTTATTCTCTTGAAATTGCAACTTAATATTTTAAATAAAGACTAATTTCTGGTGAAATTACGACCTAATCTTCAAAGGCTGTGGCCCTGGAACTCAGTTGTAGTTTTCCTCTGTTTTATTGAGCGTAATTACCTTTTTAGGGTTTTATTCATACAGCTACATTTTATTTTATTATAATTTCAATTATTCTGATATGATAATAATGAGATTGTCCATTGCCATCTCTTTTAACTTACAGTTGTTTCTCAGAGAAAACATAAAGTGCTGCATTCTTTCACACGAATAGAGGCTTTATTTTGATGATTGTATTGCTGAGGCTGCTGAGCACTTAAACTCACCCACAACAGACAGAAACAAGCGGAAGCTTTGACATGAACTAGTTTAGAGAAGCAATGAACAAGACAGACAAAATAAAGTGTCTCTCTATTTGAAGCACTGAGCCGCCTGAATCCTGATGTAAAAGCTCAAGGCCGTTGATAGGGTCAGTAATATAATGTGTGCTGCCCAGCCGGGTTTCATTTCACCACTTATGAGCCTTTTGAGCTGCAACATAAGCTATCAAATGATGAGCATCCCTCAATATATGTAAAGTCTTGGTAGTTGGAATGAAAAGAAGGAGAAGATGTTATAAATATGCATATTTGACTCTTCTCTGTCTCTGGTTGCAGCTGAATTTCCAGAGAAAGGTCGGGGTGATGTACTGTCGGGCTGGCCAGAGCTCAGAGGAAGACATGTACAACAACGAGAGCTCCGGGCCGGCGTTTGAGGAGTTCCTGGATCTGCTCGGGGAGCGGGTGCGGCTGAAGAGCTGGGAGAAATACCGGGCGCAGCTGGACATAAAGAGTGAGCTGAAAACACGCGTCACCCCCCCCGATCTATTGGCTGCATCTCACCTTGTCGCAGGGCCGTTATCCGAAGGGCATCAGTGCGCTATTGAAAGCCTAAGATAACTCCTATCTGGCCACATGTAATCTGAGTAATGCCTGCAAATAAGCACAGCGACTGCTGATTATCTCCATGCTGCTTTCCCCTCACTGAGCTGCAGAGACGAGGCAGATCTCACCCTGACGGCGACACTTTGTTTTCATCTGCAGATTTTGACTGATTTTCCTTAATCTCTCCCTCTTTGTCTCTTTGCGTTTGTGCGTCTTGTGCAGCCGACTCAACTGGAACACACTCCCTCTACACGCGCTACCAGGACTACGAGATTATGTTCCATGTGTCCACTATGCTGCCCTACACAGCCAACAACACACAACAGGTAAAATAAACCTCTAATTGGAATGGAGGCATAAGGGTTCCTCGTCCTGAGCTTTGTGTTTCTCCAAAACCAAGTTCTACTCTTGGGAGGCCACGGTTCTCAGATGCTTCACCTCTGTTCTTTGAATCTGCAGCAGTGTGGGTTCAAGCTTCATTGACGATCTTTGTTCACAGTGTCATGCTTTAGTAAAAGCTTAAGGAAAAACCTCTGTGCTCTGCAACAAGCATGACATAAAAATCCTGCCCCCCAGTGTTCTCTCCCACCATGAAGGGATTCACTGTGCAGCCTCCCTCTTCAGCTGACTGTCACTTCTCCATGTGCCCCCTATCCAAAGGCCTGCCATTGTGATGCAGCTTAAAAGTTTATTTCAAAATAAACTTGGGGATTAGACAGTTTTCATCTAATGATATAATCATTCGGATTTTAGATTTTTTTTTTTAAAATTTTTTTATTTGATACAAGTGGCCTTTTTTCAAGTTATAAAATATTTCTAAATGTATCGTCATCTTGACCAAATCCACCCCTTGAATTTACAATATTAACTTTAATGAGTTGACTTCAACCATATTTGTTTATAAAGTTAACTTGTTTTTTATTTATATTATATGGTTTATTTGGACTTATTTCTCCTCCCAGAGTCTATATAAGACAATACATTCAATCACAATTACACCCTACCATTAAGTATTGCACAGTTACAATATCAACATTGTATCCACAATTATATTACATAGAAAACAGACAAATACAAAACGTTGAATAAAAAATAGAATGGTCTGAATGGTAAAACAGTAATCACAGTGATCATTTATATCATATTAATGATAACAATCAGGTCTTTTTTCAAGAATAACACAATTCTGCTATTTACCATAACCTTTAATTTGTCGATTATTGAGTCTTGCAAGCTGTTCCAGTGAGTTAAGGCTCGTTCTCCTCTTAAATTAATTTTACTGTGACTTTGGCCTTCCTGTTTAGTAAGATTCTGTGTCTTGGTTTTGTCTGGTCAGCTGCTGAGGAAGCGACACATCGGAAACGACATTGTGACGATCGTTTTCCAGGAGCCAGGCGCTCTGCCCTTCACTCCCAAGTCCATCCGCTCCCATTTCCAGCATGTCTTCATCATTGTTCAGGTTCATGAGCCCTGCACGGAGAACACCTACTACAGGTAGGATTCTGCCAAATGCTATTATTGATTCACAGGCCTATCAATCCAATACATTTTTAGCTCCCATTTTATGAATTTTTTAAGGGAATGAATTCATCGGACACATCACATGTGTCTTCATAGGCAGTGGTGAAGTAAAATGAGATATGGAAAGATCTGAACTCCAAGGAAACACAAAAAAATATATAGTTGACAGAAGATTTACTTACCATATCATCAACATCTATCTTCATATGAGTAGCAGTGCACCTCAGGGGGGGAAACAACAGCAACAGAGTCATTGTAAATGTTTGTTATTTAGGAGACATTATCCTGCACAAAGGAGACTTAGATTGACTGTTTCCAGAGAGCCTTTCTCTCACCCTGTCATTACATTTTTTCTCTTCTCCATCTCAGGGTGGCTGTGACACGCTCGAAAGACATCCCATTATTTGGCCCGTTGTTCCCCAGGGGCGCCCGATTCCCTCGCTCAGCTGCCTTCAGAGACTTTCTCCTGGCAAAGGCAGTGAACGCTGAAAACGGCGCAGAGAAATCCGAGAAGTTCCGCTCCATGGCCACGCGCACACGGCAGGAATACCTGAAGGACCTGGCGGAAAACTATGTGACCACGACACCCATCGACTCCTCCACCAAGTTCCCCCTGCTCTCCCTGGGTGGCAAGCGCAAGGACAAGCTGAAGGGAGCCAAAGGGGCCGAGTTGCACAGTGCCGGGGCGCTGGTGTGGGCCGTGATGGTCTACAGCAGAGATGAGGTGGAGGTGGGAGAGCTCAAGCTCCCCTGTCTGCTGGGGGTGTCGGCTGAATCGGTGGTGCTCATCGAGAGGTGCACACGCAAGGTGGTGTTTAACTGCTCCTGCAGAGATGTCATTGGCTGGAAAGCCGTGACAGAGACTAAGGAAGGGGGCCCTTGCTTGGATATATTCTATGAGCGTGGGGAGTCAGTGTCCATCAGTGTGATGGAGAGCCAGATGGAGGACATACGTGAGGTGGTGCAGAGGCTAGAGGTGGGTGATTGTGGCCTGATGGGAAATTATACAGTGAGTTGTTTATTGTGTTTCTGAATCATCCATACTTTTCTGCACGTCTGCAGCTGGTTACGAGGGGCTGTGAGGCGCTGGAGGTCACCCCTCTGCGAGACGGGGTCGGTCAGCCGGGCTTCCTGATGAACGAGGAGGGCTTTGTGACGGAGCTGCAGCGGTTCTGCTACGCAGAGAGCGGAGGCCTGCAGCTGTGGGCTCGAGTGGTGCGGCTGTGCGGACACTCGCTGGTTCACCTGAGCCCTGAGGAGAGGACGAGGCTGCTGCGCACGGCGCACAAGATCCACATCACTGTCATACCGCCGGACGAGAACGGCAAGCCTCGCAGGTGGGTGAGGCAGCAGATAGGCGGAGAGGGGGGAGGGGGAACACTAACAAGGGCACGCATGGGTCAACAGAAACAGGGTGAGAGGGGCCTTGTGGGAATAGAGCTGCGGAAAGTGAAGAGTGGTCCCAGTGAGGGGTGGCGCAGAGGTTGACAACAATTAAATGGGACAAATCAGTTGAGAACAACAACAGAGGTGCCACTCCGGGGTCACAGTTCATTGTGCTGCTGATGGCAGTCTGCAGTCAGTGTCAAATCAGCTGGCTAACAACCAATCAATCCCTCTAACGACGTTTAATCACACTGGCACAGGCTGTCCCACTGTTACCAGCACGCTCTCCTTTCAGCTGTCACACAGATGGAATGTTAAAATAATGTAAATAAACCCAATATTTAATTGAATTCAGTTAAAAGAAGAAACATTTGAAAGCAGTATAATAAAAGCTTTGACATTTTATCTTTCTTTTTGACTTCTCAAATAATGTATGACCATGAAATGAGGAGCTGGACAGAAAAAACAGAGGTGTGACAGTTTTTTTGTATGTTGTTGTTTTATGTCGTGCAGAAGTTTCTCTGAGTTGTACCAGAAAGCCATCAAGGATGCGGAGTGCAAGCCTGGAGAGGATCAGTCGGGAGAGGCTTGGGTGCTGGATGAGAGGGAAGATGAGGAGGAGGAGGAAGACGAGGATGTGGAGGAGGAGGCGAAGGAGGACGACCTCAAGGCAGGTGGGGTCAACGAGACAGACGCAATGGAGGTGCAGGTGGAGGCCGAGGAGGCGGAGGAGGCCAAAGAGGTCATAGAGATGCTGTGTGATGAAGGGCAGAGCGAGAGAAATCGCGACTCGTTCCTCACGCCGCCCAGCCTGCCCTTGTTACGGGCCACGTCTCTGCAGGACCCACCGGCCAATCAGAGCCAGGAGGGCAGCGCCTCGCAGCTCCCGCGCAGCTTCTCTTTGGAGAGGCAGCCATCCTTCAGGGACACCTGTGATGGGTGAGTGTTAGAGCTGATTAGTTCAATCAGTCATAACCTGTCATGTGAGAGCTCCAAGGTGTTTTAGAGAACAAGAGGGTTTCACGCTATAAAAACAATAAGAAATTTGCTTTGCTACATGCAACAACCGATCTAGACACAACTGCAGATGAGTCGAGTATGACCTCATCCAACATGGCCGAAATCCTCCAACTGAAGCTGAATCATTCCAATCAAATCTCAGAGTCACCGCGTAAGTTCTGAGTCACAGGGAAAGGAGTCCGTCACTAGACCTTAATGCTGTGGTATTTAAATTATGATTCATAACAAACTTTCATTTTAGTAAAGATTTCACTTTTTTAAATGTACTTTACTTGAGCGTAGATTTTTTTATTCTTCAAAGATAAAAAAAGTAGAAAGATCTTTTTTAGGGGCAATAATGACTGAAAACAAGAATAATAAATGGACTCAATTATTTACACAGAGCTTTTCCAGTTTTATCGCTCACACAAAGTGTCACATTGACCCATTCATTCATACAGTGCTTCTATATGCAGCACTTGTACTCTCACACACCATCCATACACTCCAGTATCTTTCCAAAGGACACTTCAGAATGCACAATTGAGGAGGCGGGGGTCAAAACACTGACCTTCTGGTTTTTAGTGGACAATCCTCTCTAATTCCATAATATCTGCACTGGGGGAAATAATATATCACTATTCCCTCATTTTTCTATGGTCACAAGAGTGTAATAAACATGTGTAATAACAGCACCACATATACATTATGTTCTTGCCTGTGAAACATTTTCGTCACACTGATTGGTTTCACTCCAACAAGTCACATCAGCTTGAAGAGAACATTGTGCATAAATGGAATATTCATGAGGATAATATCAAACTTTGCTGCTCACTTAAATGAATTTGACTTTTCATCAAAGTAGAACTGAGTCATTTGACTGAGCTGCATCAGATATGATATTTTTGAAAGATCGTTTTCTGAGTGCAGGATAACAAATGTCAATCAAGCCGGAATCTGGAGATTACTTTTCCAAGTGCTCCTGTTTCTGTTTTGACCTCTGGATTGGATTAAAATATTAATATAAATCTCACAAGCTATCAGCCACAGATTCACTTTGTGTTTTACCACAACTCTCCCTTTCCTCCTTGGCGGGCAGGCACGTGTACGAAAACGAGGAGCTCAAGCCGGAATGCCACATCTACGAAAACCTCGGCGAGCTGAGAGACGACACGCCGGATCTGATCTTGGCCGTCAAGTCCAAAGTTCCCCTGGAGGACGAACAGGTGACAGACTAAGACAACATGACATCTGAGTTTTCTCCCCCCCCCCCCCCCCCCCCCCCCCAACACGCCAGTTCCTCGCTGACAGTGTCGTTTCCCCTTTATCTCTGTCTCCATCTTGTCTTCAGTTCATGGGGCCTGAGTTTGGCGACGACAGGGCATCGGCGAGCGACTCCTCTCTCTCATCCTCCCGGTTGTCGTGTGTAGACCGAGCCGAACGAAATTCACGAGCCCTGAGTCTTCATAACTCCATCACCAAGAGTGAGTACTTCCCTCTGCCTATAGATTATTGAATGACCATCAAGTTTTATTTGGGCAGTGCTGATTTGCATGTTCTCCCCGAGACTGTGTGGGGTTTCTCCGAGTACTCCATCTTCCTGCTAGGGTCTAGTGTCAGTAATAACTCTACATATTTATTGTGTGGTATTCTTAAACATAAGGAATATTAGCAGCATGAGATGAGAAATAAACTATTAATCTGATCCTGGGTTCAGAACAATGCTCCGTACTGCTTGAATGATGCCAAAATGGAACAAACACGCACGTTTCAGCCGCAGATTCCTTTTCTCCCTAATTTCCTCCTGCCTTAAATCCCTCTCCTCATTGTCCTCCCTCCTCATCCCCACTGCATCCTCCCTTTGTCCCTCCTCTTTCATCCCCGCTGCCCCCTCTTCCGCTAATCTAATATCACCCCTGCTCCGCTGCCACCCCCTGCCAGGGCTGGGATAAAAGGGGGACAGATGGGTAGTGTGTGTGTGTGTGTGGGGGGGGGTTAGGCAGCCCCAAATCAAGGAACCCCTCTTCCGCCATCTGCTCTGCCTCTGCAGAGACTATGAGACTCATCATTTAACAGCCATAAGAGCACACTCATCATCACACACTCATCCTCTCTTCAGATGCTTTTAGATTTCTGTGGGGGAGGACTCTGAGGCCTCTGATTGTTTCACATTACGTTCTTTCACAGGAGGCCGGCAGGTTATTTTTATAACTGAATAATAAGATTCAAGGACTTAATAGATCTTAAAAAAGAACAATTGTAGATTCTTGAATATATATTATGTTGTTAATGTTTTTATTAAGTTTGCATCTGATAATTTACCAAAGCACACTGATACTAAGTCACATTATAAGCTCAATTTCTTATAATGTGACTTTTATCTTAATTTTTTTTAATGTTGGTCCTGCAGTTAATTTCATGTTCACTTATGTCTAACATCTCACAACCTTAGCAAACTGCTTCCATAGAAACCTGCAAGTGCATTACATTTAAATCGTGGCATTTCCTCCTTGTCCCTGAATTCTAATTTAACACAGCATCACCCCCAAGTGGTGACTCTTTGTTACTGACGAACCAAAGTGAATCTGTGCTCTGTTGCTGACTAAAATGTCCCTGTTCTCCTGAATGAACGCAGCTACATTTGACTCCTTCACTTCACTGAGTTATGATCCATAAACCACGGCCTCTCTCTCTCAGTTCTCTCAGAGACGACAGATTCAACGGAGGAGGAGTGGCAGTCCATCGCTAACCTGGCCACAGCCTGCCGAGGCATCCTGGAGGCTTTGTCACGAGACGGTGAGGATTACCATACTGTTTACATATAGATGTAAAATAATACAACATCATTTCTATATGGTCAACACAGTCACAACTTCCAGAGAAACCTGGATTTAACTGACTGATACCTTGTGTTTATCTCATCCTTTCAAAATCAAAAATTTCTAGTAAGACAGATTCGAACATTTGCCCCAATGTCATGTCGAAGGCTCTTACCTGATTCAACATTTAATGACAACATGAACATGAAAATAATGGTTTCCCCAGTTTGGGATGAATAAGATAAACAAGTGTGTAAAACTGAGTTGAATTTGTTTGTTTAGTTAACAGGGGTCATGTGCAACACAGTACAATACAACACAAGTACATCAAATACAAAACAGTCTCCATGTTATAAAACAGTTCCAAAGGTCAATGTTCAAATGTCTTATTTGTTTTGAGCCATATTTTCAGTGTTATTCTAAAAGTACTGAAGTTTGTGCATCCTCTGATATGGGTGGGAATTGTGAATTATCACTCAACGACAGTGACTGACCTCCGGAAAGCTCTCATGGCAGCAGCCTGATTCTAAAAGTATCCTTAAGTTGGAGAGAAAGTGAACATGCCCCATCTTTTGTGTGTTTTATGCTCTGCTGTTTTAAGGGTCAATAATGTATATAACATTCTTGTTAAAATAACAGACCGCAAAGCCGGAGACCCGTCAGACACAGGAGCCGACCAGACTGATGGCAAGCGGAGAGACTCAAAGGACAGGTGGGTTGCTCCACAGTACAGTCAGGGTGAGACAGTTCTAATGTCTCTGTCGTTAGTCTCCCTGTTTTCTTTACCTGAATCCCTGCACATGTTTCTCAGCTCGATCCGTCCTCTTCTCCTTTATTCTCTCTCTTTTTCTTATTCAGACTTTATTGGCTTCTTCCAACTGTTTGAGTCAATCCTCTCCCCTACAGAGAGACCTCTGATTCAGACACTCACTCACTCACTCGGATGCACTTACGCGTCTGACTCACCCTCGTTGTCATCTTTCTGTAGAACTCCCACCCTATTCCATTCTATTCTTCTTTTATTCTTTTCCCAGCTACTTCATTTCCTCTTTCATGCTGTTTCTGAACACGTTAAGTCCACAGCAGTGTTATCCTAAAGCATGATGAAGCAGATGCTTAAAAAGAACATAGAACCGTACACGCCATATACTGCACCCTTTTCTCACCCTGACCTTGCAAATTGCATTAACTATTATCAATTGTTGCCCAAAATCTTAACATTAAGTTTTCTTATTTTCAGTTAAAACTAATTGAGTAATAAATGTAAAGGCAAAATGAAAGCAAACAAGGGAAACTGACAGCATCTTTCAGGGAAATGCTGTCATGAAATCTCTTTAAATGCTGAGAGAACAAAAAGCACATGATCGAATTTAGAAATACACCACTTGGCCCAAATCATTTAACAACAACGCTGTGTTCTTTCCTTTTAAAGCATTATTATCATGATTCTCACATCACCAGGAGAGGGCCGGCACTTTGCTCTGGAGGGTCTAATCAGGATGTGTAACTGCAATCAGACGAAATGCATCATGGGAGGACTATACTCAGAATAGGTCTGATTGGCGGCCGTTGCAGTAATTGTAAATGGATCTCGGAGTATTACAGGTTACGTTAAAGGCAGTGGAGACCATGAGGGCGTGGGAGCGACTCTAATGACGATCAGGCAAATCAAAAAGTTCACTCTGTATTAGATCAAAGTTAGCTTTGATTATTTATATAACAAAAAATAAAGAAATAAAGAATCTTTCTATAAAATACAGCGGGTACCAGTGAAGACATCCGTCTGTCAAACAAAACCATGTCGACACCTTGGTTTCTATTTATACATTTTCCAATTACAAACCTCAAAGTGCTGCGATTGCTTTTGACGAAGTGTCACTGCGTCTCTTTGTTGCAGTGACTCTCCAGGCCACCTAGAGGAGAAGGTGTCCCAGCTGGAGGCCATGCTGAAGAAGCTGCAGGATGACCTGCAAAAGGTGCTTTGACTTTCATGACAGTTTTTCTCTCTATCTATATATTTCCAGCGAGCTGCACGGGAACAGTCAGCAGGTAGGAACAAGGATATAAATGGATCAGCTCCTGTTACTGGAGTGAGAGGAATTGGAGTTTCTGATCTGCACTTTCTTTTTTACTTGTACAAATCGTCTAATTCATACAACTATTTTCAATCACAGTTGATACACTCTAGAGACACGCACAAACAACAGACACCCAAAAGTTTTCTTTTTGAATATTCAGACATAATACTGAAAACATTTTTATAAAAACAAGCTAATATATTTCTGCATAAACTAAACTTAAATCTGAATATTCGTGTAAAACAATACTGGACGTGACACTGTCCACTGAACCACAGCTCATGGTCTTCTTCAGTGGATGAAGCTGCTCAGTCAATGACAGACGAATGGACATTGTGTTGTGAATTTCTTTCAAAACTGTGTATGTCTCTGTATGTATTTTTCATCCTAATCACATGGATACTTTTCTATTTTCAAGTCCTTGATTAGAGCTGAAACCTATTTTCATTTTTGATGAATCTAATGTATCTTTGTCAAATCAATGATTTAGTCTATAAAGACGAATTCATGATCTTAGTGACAATAACAATTCAGATCTCTTTCTGTTAAATTATGATCTTTGCTTATTCTGTTGTCCTCTTCAATGTGCTGGTTTGCTGCTTTTCTCTGTCTGATATAAGTATAAACTGAATATCATCAGTTAATAGAACAGATTTGAAGACATCCCCTTCTGAGACTTTGCTTAGACATTTGTATTCCCTTTTCCTAGTTGCATCCCTGTAACAATTGTAAGTGTTAGGTAACTAATTTACACGACAGAGTATTCTGGCCATGTTGAAGAAAACATTTCCTGGGATTTTGAGAATAAGGTCATAATATTACCAGAATAAAATAAAAATAAAAATATATAATCTTTTCAAAGTCCTGAAGCAATTAATACCTGAAATACCTAAAAGTGGTGCTGACGGGCCAAAAATATTAAGTCTTATGTTATTTATGAGACTTACTAAAGGAAATTAAATGTTTCTTCTCGTAAAAATAGGACTTTATTCTCAGAATCTCAGAATGTCTTCTCCCCAACACTGATTTTATTGAATGCTGTAAACAGTGAAAATATCATATAAATGATCCTTTCAGTGATTTATTTACTGTTTCTGTGCTCTTTAGATTGTGAGTGTCTTCCTCCTCACTGCAGTGTGATGTGCCTCTCGACACTTGTTTGTGTTGTTTTATTTCAAGCTCTGTGTTTATGTGTGCCCACTAGTTGCCTTAACGCCACCCGCTGTACCTGTCGCTCCCCTCCCGTTCCTGCCACAGCGATCTGAGCGACGGCTTTTGTTTTGTTGTGTGCCGATGTCTTTCAGGAGAAGGAGGACAAGGCGGTGCTGCAGGCCGAGGTGCAGAGCCTCAGGCAGAACAATCAGCGGCTGCAGGAGGAGTCGCAGAGCACGGTGGCCCGCCTCATCAAAGTCACCGAGCTGCTGTGCAACGTCAACAAGCCCTGCTAGCTCGGCCGCCGCCGCCGCGCACAAACGCATGAGCTGATCAGCAGACAGATGCAAATCGAACAATGTCCCTGTGCGCTCAGTGCACTTGATTTGTTCATGCATATCTGCAAAGGCAAACACACACCGATCCTCTTCAGTCTGTGTATTGGCACAGTCTCTGTCCTGAAACCTGCCTGTTGGTGAGGGAGTATGCAAAACAACATACAAAAGAAAAAAGAAGACATTTTTAAGATCCCATGACCCTCATAGACTGACCAATGAGCAGCTCTCACGCTGCTGTGTTGGCGTGCAATGCTGGAGTGCTTCTCTTGGTGTGTATAAGACAGTGTGTGTATGAATGTGTTTGTGTGTGTGTGTGTGTTTTTGTGTGTCCGTCTTTACGTGTGCATCTCTTACTGTACTTTGCTTCAAATACTTGACAAGCTGGGCTGAATAGCACTTGCATAAAAAGTGGCAATTAAGACTGACTGAGAGACACTGTATAGCATGTTTAGTGGTGTCTTATCCGAAATTACCAAAAGGGAACATATATATATGTATATATACATATATATGTATATGTATATATGTATGTATGTATGTATATATATATATATTTATATATATATCACCAATAATATATGTGAACAGTAGTATTGCTCTCCTCTCTCTGCCAGACGTGTAGATGCAGTGTGTTTCTGCCTGGTGCTGCCTGTTTGGAAAGCCTTGTATAGAAACACAAAAAGAGAAAAAAAGGGAGCATGACCGCGGCGAGGCTGTAGGCAGCCTTTCACTCCAAAAGATGTAATGATGCCAACTGATGTTAGGTCAGTTTCGTAAGGACCCACCACTCCTGCCCTCTCCACTTCTCAGTAGTACTGTATTAAAAAGTTTTTAAGGCGAACCACATAAAAAACATAAATGAAAGGGATGTAAACTGGAAAACATATACCTGGGCATGTTTTTATCCCACGTGGAGGTGTGTATGAAAACAGTGTTGAAGGAATAACGTAAAAAGGTCGATACCTCTCCCGAAGACACAGGCAGGAACTAGCTGCTTCAGATTCCTTCCGTTAACGCCTGTAGCTGTCCTCTAACCTCACTATTGTAGCAGCCATACTGTAGAAGATCTCCTGCTGGCCAGAACCACAACATGCCAAACGGCAGCTTTTCTTTTCAACTCGCAAAAATAGCTTTACATGTCTGGACAAAAATACCTTGGACTAATAGTGGAATACAGAATATTGTATTGAATATGTTTTTAGTGTTTGGCGGACATTCTACAGTGACTATTTTTGGGGTTAATAGTGAAGTATGGCTTATGAGAGGCATATCGGTGAGGACAGTGGGTGAAATCTTACAACCTGACGTGTGTTTTTGTGTATTTCTGTGTCATTCTTGCACTTTTTCTTTTCTTTTTTTGAAAATTGTGAAATCCGCACTGGACAGGGCCTACACTGTATTTTATTTAGCCTGCCCTGGTTATGTATTGTTCAACATAAAAAAGGAGGATAAGATCCCCCTCCCTCCCCCCCGACGCCACCTTACCTCACCCTTTTTTTTTTTTCACGGCTGACTGCGCCGTTCTATGACATGTGTTCAGAGGAGCTGGACTGCTTCTCCTCAGTGCCAACGAAAAATCCCAGGCAGCTCTCCTGAAACACTCCCAAACAGAACTGACTCAACCACAGACTAACCCCCCCCCCCCCCCCCCCCCCCCGATGACCACGAACTCTGAACTCCGACGGAAAAAAGGATGCCAAACTTTCGCCAGTCACTCGGACTCTCTTATTTCTTGTACAAACTTCCTCTTGTAATTTTATTTTAGAGTCACTGTGAATACCTGGTACCAGCATATTAAGATACAGTATATACAGATTAAATTATGAATCTAAAAACTTTATCAGTATGTGAAGATACTGTATGTACAGCCGAACTGTTCCATGTTATTTTGTGCATCGGGTTGTGCACCCCTGTGCAGGGTGATCATGCAGACGAGGGTTGTCTCATCCGTCTCATCTCCTGTACACACGCTGAAGCCTCCTGTCCGGACAGGGAGACGTTGAGAGGTGTGAGAAGACCTGTTTTACTGTGTCTTGTATAGTTATTTAGATTGTAGGAGGTTGGTCTAGCATGAGAATGTGCCAAGCAACTTCCAAGCTCCCCCTCTGTACGTGTGTATGTATAAAAAAAAAAATGTAACTTATTAATCATGCAAATGTGGATTTTCTTGTTGCTGTTGAAACTGGAGGGGAAAAAGAATAATGTGAAAAAGGGGGCAGAAAGGAAGGCGGGCTTGGTGATCAATTTTAGTTTTATTTTGTAGAAAGCCAACAACCGTGATATGACACGACAAAAAACCATCTGCAACTCCGGCTGTGGTTCCCCTTGTCGTTCTAGTATTGAGCTATTTCAGCTACAGCTCCTACACATTTAATAAGGTCTTAAAACACCATGAGGTACGCCTTAATGAGTGAAACTCTTATTTCAGAATGGATGGTCAGAACTGGTCGTATAAAATGTGAAGGCTTATTTCTCTGACTTTGTGCCTACCTGAAAATGTAATGTATGTTAATCCATCATAGAGATCTCCTCTCTTTGTCTTTGGCTGCACTTGCCGAGTTCTTTATTTGTTTTCGTGACCGATGAAGGATTTTCTCAGAGACCGTCTCAACATCTGGTCTTTCATCCGCCGTGCGAGGAAAAGGGATTGGGTGACACGTGATCTGAAAGAGCAGATGATGATGATAATAATAATAATAATGGTAATAGATGTGTGTTGTTGAGCGTCATTGAAGGTTTACAGCTCCATGAGTACCACAGATTGTTAAAAGAGCCGAACAAATATATCATTTTTAAAAGTGAATTAAAAGGAAAAAGGTGCTTTAAAAATGACTGATGATGGTTGAAATCGAGTTGAATTGAGATGAATGTGTTGAATGGCGTATGCAGGAGGGTTATTATGAGGTATTTTGAATAATTAAAAAAGAAAGAAAAGAAATAGCTAAATGTGCCTGAATGACCTAAAAGGGACAAAAGTTAAAAAAATACACGCAAAAGCTTTTTTTTCCCATTCAGGTTGTAGAAATTAAAAAAAAAACTCCATGAGAGAGAGAGAGAGAAAAATGAGATATTCCACAAGTCCACAAACAAGATCTTGAGAGTTTTAATTGGTGAAATTTGGTTTTGGAGGGAAGAGAACCCCATTAACTTACATGACACTCGACCTACACACAGTATGAACACCACTCTCACTCCACTTCTCTGTTTATCCTTTCATTCAGGTATCAAAGTTATTATATTTGGAGAACTGAAATCCTAAACAGGATTATAATATGCAAAAGGAAAAGTTCGGATATCATCTGACTTCTAAGAACCTTCCATCTCTTTACCACTTCATAACAATCAAGTAGTCAGAGATATTATATTGATAGTAATATATATCTCGGTCTGGACCAAACTGATGAGTTCAGAATCAGCCCTTTAATCTTATTTACATCTTCAACAACTTTAATATCACAATCAGCTGTTTCTCATGTCATCAAATTCATAAAACTCCCAAAATGCTTGAAGGTCCCCACAAAAGTCCCATCAGCAGCTGACATTCAGTGCCTGAAAGATAAAACTAAATCCAGCCTGCGTCGTCTCATAAACACGTGTAGAGATTTACAGGGAGATAACACCGATTTAAAGCAGCTTGAAATCCTGATTGTGTGCACATTCCCGTCTCCCTGAATTGATGCAAGATGAGGTAAGACAAATACACTTTCCGAAGCTCGGTCCATGATCATAATACAGCACGACAACATGATACAAACATTTCCCAGGACGCTGTCCACTGGAAGACTTTCCTAAACACTAGCTGGAGAAAAACGCTTTATCTTCCCTGCCCTGACACCAGCAGGGGAGCTGATGACAACAATGCACCGGCCTATGTCTTTATTTGGGGTTGGAGCACAGGACGTCTTCACTAGGGGCTATGTGTCACACACAGCTCAAGGGGCTTAACGCCAGTTTGACTCATCCGTTTTCAGTAAATACAGAGGCTGTGTGTGTGTATGTGTGTGTTTAGACTCAGGGTAGTTGCATTTTAAATGCCCACTGTTGTTCCATACACACAACTTGCAGATGAGGCCTATAATATTAGTTTGTCTGCCGAATACCTGTAAAAAATGGGACCTCACAACACTTTAGTTTAGTTAGTTAGAATTCGTTGGTTTGATCGATGTTGGGCATCCACAGATACAAACAGCAGATAAATATTTTATTCGAGAGAACCCCTGATGTTTAGATATACCCAAACAGCTCATTTTATCAGGCACAGCATGGGTTTAAATTGAGGATTTCCATTTTTTGGAAACTGAAAGCTTGTTTTTTTTGGAACAAAATCAATACTGTCATAATGTTAAATTAACAATTGTAAAAAAAAATCTAAATCTGAACTTATATAATAATTTAAAAGACAAGACCTCCTTGAGTTCTGCATTGCAGTGTTGTTGTCCTGCCATGCAACAACCCATGACATGCTTCTGGTTTGTTTACAATCCAGCCTGTTAATAAGTGATGCCTCCACCTCATATAACAATTACTGTGGCTGATAAATGAATCCCATCATAAACCCTCATGTCATAAACCCTGCATTCAAAGACATTCAAATATACAAAACTCCAGGGTGCTGCAGCTATGTATGAGGCTCCTTTGACCTTTATTACTTGATTTAAAGTATGCCTGATCCTATTTTTAGCTGTAATTTTTAACAGCAGACATTATCCAGGCCACTTCAACTTACGTACATTCTTTTTTACGCAAAAGGGGGTTTGTGTACTTTTGCTCTTTCTGGGAAACTGGCAGGGTAGATTATTAGCAGACAGCATCGAAGAGCTGTTCCTTAACCTTAAGCCTGTTTCTGGAAGATCTCTGTGTGACATTAAGTCTTTGTTTCCTAACACAGGCAGCATGGCAGGTCCCTGCTTGAATATTTTTGAATTTTGTCTTGAATGAGACAATTAGACTGAAGAATATATAGCAGAGAGAGAGAGAGAAAGAAGATTTATAGAATCAATTATGGCTTTATTTTGTCAATACGAGGATTAATCTAAAGGTCTGTATGTCATTGATTTACGTTGTTCCTAATGCAATCAAGCCATTTTTGCCACCGACTCGTTTATTTTCGTTAATGATAATAATAATGTCATATTTAGTTTGTAGTCAGGATGGACATTTCCTGCAAGTGGGCCCAACAGAATATAATTAGAAGCATCTACAAACCAAACAAGCAAAGTTTCATGCACAACTAGAATCATCCCATCGTCATCAACAATAGGTACAAAAACAACATTGCTGATTGTAGCAGAGGATTGGACTATTCCTCATACTTTATTATACAATGTGTATGGTGACTTAATCACCATCTTGTACCAGTATAGACAGTATACACTCCATCCTGGTATGATGTTACCATGACCAGTTGTTTCACTATTTGTTATATGGAGACAGTGTTAAATTAGACTCCGGCAACAGACGACTTAGAGTGCACTAAATTTCACACATTCATAGATATCAGTTCCCTTTAAATGCCAGATTTTTTTTAATAAGAAAGTTATCATCTGGAAAAAACAATGAAAAAGTTCAAAAAGCCTTATCTCACTAAGTTAAAGAAAAAAGAAAAATAATCCCTGGAATTGCCCCCTGATCCAGATCCAGACCATCATTTAATTGTTCTACTCTGACCCAGAGGAAATCCGTCCAGTTGTTTTTGTGTAATCTTGCTTCCAAAAAATCATACAAATCAACCAACACACAAACAGACAGGGGTGATAACGTGAGTGGGACAGTCGAGAGAATCAGTGGAGTCTCTCCCTCTAAGTAGATATAGTCTCCATAATAAAAAAGCACTATTTCTGCTCCTCTGACTGACTCCTTGACTCCTGCACACTCCTGATGAATGTACCATAGTCAATAAAACTAGAGTGCATGTTGATGTCTTTCCCAGACTGCTGAACACTCTAACACCCGCCCACACATCTCAAAACACATCTTAGTAACCTTGAATATATGTAAATTATTAGCCATTAGGACTTTGTACAGATGTGTGTATAATGTATATTGTATTGTAATAAGACATCTGTTACACTCACACCTTCATGGACATTTATGTATTTTAGAAGCTTTATGTTTGTAATGTTTACTTTGTAGTTTAATCCCATGCTCTTGAATAAACTATTGGACTTTAAATCATTTACAGGTATTTTAAGTTGTGAGAGTTTTTTTTTAGTGCATTTAAGCAACAAGTTGAGCAAGTACACACAGATAGAGAGTGTTGTATTCACTGTTCATTTTATTGATCATTTTAATACATCGTTTTTAGATCAGTTTTTCTCTATGTCTAGTAAGGTTCAGTGCTGTCAGTGTTGTGAAAGGCACCTGTAAATAAATGTATTATTATTATTATTTATTAGGGCCCGAGCACTGACAGTCACTGACAGACAGTGAGGCCCTATTGAAATTGTAAGGATTTTCATTTATTTTTCCGGCCAATGAATTTGCTTTTTTAATAAATGTAATTATACATTTTTTTTGTTTTTAATTTAGTTTAAAAAACATTTTTTATTTACTTCCTGCGCAGAAGCGCACCGCGCATCTCCTGCGCAGAACTGCGGTCAAGCCAGCTTTTTTTTCAGCATATACAAAATGCATAATTGAAAATAAAATGGATTGGATTATATTCACAAGAAGTATATATTATCTCACATGTCATTTTTATGAATAGCATTTTGACTGTATCAATTTAGAGATTTTACAAAATAAAAGTCACACATTTTTAGCTTCAAGTAGCTAATTTCTGGATATTTCAAAGTACTATAAAACACTTTGCTAAATAAGTTGAGAGAGACTGATATGCCTGTGTTCAGGACCTCTCTGACTACCTACATACTGAATATCAAACATATTTACTGTATAGATTAGGAGATTTTTTCAAAGTAAAGTCCAACATTTCACTGTGGAATAGATCATTTCAGGATACTTCAAAGTACTGTAAAAACACTTTGCTCAATAAGTTCAGAGAGAGACTGATATGCCTGTGTTCAGGACCTCTCTGACTATCTACATACTGAAGACCAAACATTTTTACTGTATAGATTAAGAGATTTTACAAAGTAAAGTCCAACATGTGTATAATCAAATCAGTTCATTTCAGGATACTTCAAAGTACTGTAGAACACTTTGAATATTTGATCTTCAGAATGTAGGTAGTCAGAGAGAGGTCCTGTTTACAGTTGATCGGATGAAAGCCCTATGACAAGTATGTTAAAGTAAAAATGCGTAATATGGCCAAAATGGGCACTAAATCCAAAATGGTGGGCTTCCTGTTGTGTTTTTCATAATGCTCCTTGATATTTTTTTGTATGAATAGTAATGATGCACCTTTGTTTCCGATTTTGGTGAAGATTGGTTATGTGGAAACCTAGGGGCTGCGTTCCAGGTGGCACTGTTGAGCCATTTTGCCACGCCCTTTTCCAAATACTCCAGAATACGTCAATTTACACCACTTTCTAATTTACTGCATACTTGCAGTACAATTTCAATAGGGCCTCACTGTCTGTCAGTGACTGTCAGTGCTCGGGCCCTAATAAATAATAATAATAATACATTTATTTACAGGTGCCTTTCACAACACTGACAGCACTGAACCTTACTAGACATAGAGAAAAACTGATCTAAAAACGATGTATTAAAATGATCAATAAAATGAACAGTGAATACAACACTCTCTATCTGTGTGTACTTGCTCAACTTGTTGCGCATGTTGAAGCCCTCAAAAAGCCCATTCACTACGCTGAGAATAATCCTTACAATTTCAACAGGGCCTCCCACCGTTCGGTGCTCGGGCCCTAACAAGTTAACATAAATAGAAATGATTTTTTCAAAATATTCAAATTAGGCAATGCTTCATTTGGAAGCACAATGCGTTTTTGTTTTTCAAGGTAACGATACACACATGATATTGTGGTGAGTGACTTTTGCTTTTTTCTCTGCATCCAACAGCCAGTACATGGAGGGTCTTTAAGAGCAGGGTGACTGTGGAGCTGGAGGCAGAGCAGGTCATCCGCTAATCACAGGGTTGGCAGTCAGACTGCCAGCTGTGAACACAACAGCTGTATTTATTTATAACATATATATATATATGTGTGTCTCCATGCGTCGCCCAGGTGTATTTTGCAGGGTAAACGAGGAGCTGTCACTCATTATCAGACGAGCTCAGCTGCAGTATAAGGAGGTGGAACTTTCAGGTTTAAAAATCATCTGCTCGTGAAAGTGGCCTGATTCCAGTGTCTGTACGAGAACAGGCTCCATCCACATGTTTCAGAGAGCAGCGTCATCATGCAGCACTCTGGGAGCAGACCTGTGATGTTACTGGTGTTTATTCATCTGCTTCATTCTCTTGTTCTGTTTTCCCATTGTTGTACAACACAACCGTCAGTATTCGGTGAATGCAGTTGCACTATGAGTGATGTTGTTTGGGCATCTCTGACCTGATGACTCACAATGTTGAATCACTTAGAAACCATCTCCCTGCTGAGTGGTTTCATGTTGTACTTGTGTTGGCTGACTATCTTCTATCAATTTGATGTTTTTCGATCGAAAGCAGATCTTGTAGTCACTCTTGCCCCTATTGCTCCGTTTAGCCCAATGCTAAATTAATGTAAAATATGAAGCAACTTTTATGATATCTGTCGTGTTATCTGGTCAATATGATTGTTTGCAGGCCCCGGACTGGTGAACTTAATACATAAACTCACATCTGATTCTGTTTGTCAAATTATAAGTGTTTTTGCAATTTTAATTGTAATGGAGTACACAGGGGACAATTTCCAAATATTGTTCATTGATGTGTGGCTTTGCACAAACAGAAAACAAGGAAGGGTTTAAATGTGCACCTTAGCGCATCAGGACTCATGGTAAATTGGGCCCCTTTATGGCCCCTGATTTGGAAAACTCCAAGATACGCCACTGCCCATATGTATAGATACCACATCCTTCCTCCAAGTTTCACGGGAATCCACTGAGCTGTTTTTCAATAATCTGGATCACAAACAAACAAACAAAAAAACAAACAAACCCATAAACGAACAGAGCTGAAAGCAAAACCACCCGCGCGCACCTCTGTTCATGTCCACTGACCGAGGTTTCCTGAGTTTGTCGCCGCCTGGTGGCCACACAGAGGTGGTGTCGGTGGGAGCAGGGGGAGGGAGGGGGAGTGAAGGCGCACGGAGCTCAGAGCATGTCGCCTCCTGTGGCTGCACCTCACTGCTGTCGACCTTTCAGACCGAGCACATGAACGCACGAAGCTCCTTTCACGCGTCTCCTCGCTATGAACCAGGCGGAGGCTCGGCGCACTGAAGCGGCTCGGCCTCTGCTCTGAGCCCGGGCAGCAGAACCAGGCTGGTCCCTGACACCAGCGGGGATTTCTGTTGTTTTTCTTCTCCTGTCTTTTTAGAACTCAACTTGGCAGAGAAGTCGCTCGCTGCTGTTGTCGCCCCCGCTGCCCTGCCGGGAGGAGGCTCGTCCGCGGACACAAAGTGGGGGACAAGTGTGAGAAAGCCGGAGAGCAACAGATGTTTCTTGGTGGATATGCGGCCGGCTGAGGAATGAGAGCTGCTGCGAGGAACCGGCGGCCCTTCCAGCGGTTCTGCTGCTGTGGAGTCGGGCTTCTCGCCGTCGTTTGGCTCGCTCAGGTCATCCAGGCACCAGGTGAGACCTTAATATAGACTCGCAGGCGGCGCGCGCCCAGTCATTTTAATCCTATACATTCTCATACATAGCCACAGGAACATAAACGATATACCAACGTAAAAGTATTTTAAAACAATTTATCATCATATGCACCACATGAATCTGTTTGAATAGATTTGATGTGTGTGTTTGCCGTGAAGGATGAGAAGAGGTGCAACCAATCAGGAGGTCGCAATTTACAAATAACCATATTTAAACCTTATATATAAAGCTCATTTAATGAAAGAGAAAAGCAAAACCATATATTTATGTATAAAATAAATCTTAAGAAAAATTTAACTGTAAAGAAAAAAAGAAGATGTATATGCTGTATATAAGAGGATGTGTATGAAATATTACCCTTGAACATCTATATAATGTTCTATATGACCTGTATGATCCATGTATGCAGTGTACAACATGAAGTGCAGCAAAATCTCTAATAGGCCTCCCCTCTTATCCATTGATCTCAAATTCCTCTTTGCTATGGATTTAAATATGAATGCATATGGACTCTGCCCTAAATTCTCCATCAAAATGCCTTTGTAGGTTGAACATATATGTTATTATAGCATAATAAAAGTAAGATAAGTAGGTGCAAAGGTTTCAAGGTGTGATTCTCCGGCAATTCTTAAAGCAAAGAATTTATCATCAGAGTGAGAAAACCATTCATCCTAAACACAGCGTTTGAATATTCAAACCTTCCTTCATATTTTCTAACACGCCTTCCAGCCGTCTGCCAGCTTCTGTCCTCCTGCTCATGGCTTTTACTCGGCTCTCTCCGCAGGAATGTGACAGTTTTCTGATTACATAAATCACACCCAATTTGTGGCTTATAATAAATCTGATCGCTGATGATAAGTTCAGTTTGGTCGTTGCAGGTTCAGCAGGCGTTGGTTCGATTCCCTGTGTGACTGGGCGCGTTAGGGATTTTGTCGTCTCGCCCCTTTTTATATTTCTGCCTCTTCCCAGGCTGTTAAAATAAGAATGTGTTTTTCATTCTGCCAAATAAATTCTTATTAAACGTAGACGAATATGAATGAATTCCATTTATCTTGAAATTATTTACGGTAACTGTCATTCCATCCTATTTATAACACGATGCCAAACACATGATTGACATTTTCCCGTTTTTTCTGATTTCCCCACGGTCTGATTCCTCCTCTATCCCCACGGCAACATTACACTTGACACAGTAAGAACAGCGCCATCTATAAAAGGACATGTGGTGTAAGTTCATGTCACACAAATCATCGGTTTTTATCACAGTCCATGTCCAGACACACCTTCACTATGCGACCCTCTCTGACACTCTCACACACAGACACACACAGACACACACAGACACACCACACCCCTCCCCCCAGCTCATTATCCTCTCATCACCTTTTCTGATGTGGTCACACTGTCGCACACACTCATCAGCAGCTTCAGTTACCCCCTGTAATCCTATGTTTGTGTGTGTGTGTGTGTGTCTGTGTGGGTGTGTGTGTGTGTGTGCGCGTGCTGTGAAGATTTGAAGCCGTGAACTTTTTGTTCCATCTGCAGTGTTCTGATTCACGTAACAGCCTCATCCTGGTATTGCAGGATGATGTCCTTCGCTGAAGAGTGTCCCGGTGAATGAGCCGTGTCATTAATATTTATACTTCACCTTTAAAATATGAGTGTGCCATCAACCAGGAGAGGTTTTTTGAACCGAGACCAAGGCCGCTTAACTTAAACCATGGAAGAGCTCCGGGCGAAGCGTGTGGTCTGCTGTTTGTAATGGCGACAGGCAGGTTACGCTCGCAATGTACTCGGAAAATATGACACATCCTGTAGCATCCCGAATACCACGGCTAGTATGACTATTTATGGCTGTGCTGGACACTGCCATATCAATGTTAGTCAGATCTAGTAAAACAACACAAAATGACACACCAACACAAACTGTTTACAAGTGTATTTTATCACCATCAACTCTCAAAGGATGATGACAAACTGTAAAAGCATCCACTGCCAAAAAAGCAACAAACATGGTGGAAAGCAGTGAGAAACTCTCTAAAGACAGAAGCAGCAAGGAAACACATTGGTTATTTCTGCACTTTTTGACCTTTTTCTTTATAAAAGGGAGGTTTTAATGCTTGATTGATGGTTTAAAGCCTTACTAACAACATTTTATTTCCAAGATGGCTGTGCGGCAGCAGTGAGTTGAACAGCTGACGTGACATGGACGTCACATTCGCATCTGGCAGCACACAAAACGCAACGTGGATCTTTTTTTTAAGAACTAAATGTCAAACATGGAATAGCATCATTTGGGATCCCTGCTGAGAAGTGGGAATGAGCTGTAAACGTACATCGGCATATTCTTTTTCTGAAGGTGAAATAGAAAATATGGCAAATGTGTTCGCTAATAGTTGCTTATTTGCACGTTGAGCAGAGACACATCACCTCTGTCAGTTTGTTTATTTGTTTGTTGGTGTACTGGGTATTTAGCAGGATTAAACATACAGTACTGGACCAATTATCATATTCTTTTCCTACTTTCTTTCAAACATTTTCTTTGGTTTCTGAGAAAATAATGAATTTGTTGGAAAATAAATCAGGTATGTTTAGGGGTCTGATATTTACGTGTGAATTACGTGTGAATTCTGTGCAGATAAAATACAAATTAGGATCTAATGAATTTAAATGTGGTTTCATTAGAGGTCTAGGCCTTGGCTGAGGTTTCCACTCTTAAGTGGTGTTCTTGCTGTGTTTTGGTCTCCACTGTGGGAAACCTCTGTCTCTTTGTCTCTTCAATGTTCTGCTGTGCTCAGTGGCTGGTTGCCTTGTCTGTCCCCAGTTTGGTGCTGGGGAGGTCGTGTGCAGTGGTTTCCATCAGAGCCAAAAATAAAAAATGCGTGCCTGAACGTGTTCAAATCCTCTGTAGAGCTGAGGGAAGCAGATCAGGTGCGAATGATTCTCTGTGGGGTTATTATCACATCCAGTCATGCTGCCCATTGTTAGAATACAAAGTAAATGGTTACAGCCACTACTACTTTGTAGTATCCATCCAGTGAGTGTATTGGTCTGGAGGCGTATACACACGAGATTGCACCAGTTTGATTCATTAGTTTGACAAACAAAAGCATTCACAAACCTTCGCGGTTTCAGCTTTCTGCTAAAATCAATATATTTCCCCCCTAAATCTACTGTGGATATCTTGTTGTATTGTTATTTTGTTGGTGTGGTTCTACTCTGTGCACTCCTGGAAGAGGGATCCCTCATGTCTGACTCCCCCTGAAGTTTGTATGTTTTAAGTTGAGGGTTCAGGAAAGAGGATGGTGCCCTATGTGGGCAATACAAATATAATTTGTTTGAATTTTTTTATGATTCTTGAAATCTTACATAGACATAAGTTTTCAGACCCTTTGCCATGACATTTTGAATTAGTCTCAGATATCTCCCATTTCTCCTTCGACCCTCTTTAATGCAGCTCACTCGTGGTACAGTCATGATTGGACGTGGTTTTGAAAGTCACACTCCTGTCTCTATAAGGTGTCACAGCTGACACTCAATATCACAGCAAAAACCAGGTCGTGAGGTCGTAGCGGCTGCCTGCAAAGCGCAGTGATTGGCCAATCGGGCCTTGGTAACAGAGGCGACGATCGCCTGATGGTCACTCGGAGTGAGCTGCGCTGATTTTGAAAACAAAAGAAGCACGTCAAGGACTCTCAGACGCCAAGATTGAACTGTCAGGACCTCGGACCAGACATCGACCCAATCAAACATCTCTGCAGCCTTAGAGATGGCTCTGCGCCCACAGTGAACTAGAGAGGACGGAAAATCCAGGTGTGCAACGCTCGTCCCCTCATATCCAAGAGGACTGGACACTATAATCATGGCCAAATGGTCTGAACAGATTATTAATATTTTTCTTTCAATCAATTATCAAACATTTCTACAATTCAAATTGGATTTGTCGTGGCAGGGTATTGAGTGTGGACTGATGAGGGAGAAAATTCATTTTGAATCATTGAAACTTTAAGCTGCAGGATAATGAGTCAGATATTTTTTTTCTAATGCACTGCAGATTAGTATCAATACTGGTTTGACGAGAAAGAAAAATCAATCAAATCAAGTATGAATATGTTATTGTTGCAGCTGGATGTGCAAACTCTCTGCAGTTAATATCAACAGGTTATATTCATTTACACATTAATATGAGAAAGTAATCCTTATTCAAGCTTTAGTTTTTCACTATTTGAACTCGGTGTTGGCTACGCTCAGATATTTACTCCCTTTTGATCCCATTTAAGGTCAAATCCAAAGCTCATCCTCTGTGTTTACTGCAACATGACACTGACTGAACGTTCGGTGTGAATGTCACAGCGGAGACCTGTACGACTGCTCTGTGTTCTATATGAAAATGCTGGATGGACTGAGAAACAGATATTTATTTTACATTAAGCAGAACCCAAAGATTCAGGTTTCAGATGCAGCCGTGTGCAACCTGCTTGTGGAGGATTTCCCAGTCAGAGACCAACACAGGTTCGCCACCACAGGCTGCAGGCGCTGAGTCCCTGTGGAGGCACTGGGCCTGTTTGGGGTAAGAAGTGAGGAAGCCGGTCCGTTCAGTCGATGTGTGATTGATGGGATCAAATGTCTTGTTTCTGCTGACGGAAGAGGAGGCAGCAGTGCTGTGTGTCTTCTGAATGGAGCTGATGACCGGGTGTATGGCGTCGGACTTACCTTCAAATAATGGTTTCTTCCTCAAGGCCAGGGAAAGTTAAATAGGCTTTATACAAGGATTTTTAGCTTGTATCATTCGGTCCATTTCCCGCATGTGTTAAGACTACAAACAAATCCATGAGTACATTTCACAACAAAAGGAATACATGAGTGGCACAGAGCTTCAATGCCAGTTCCCCGTGCTCTTTGTTACCGCCGCCAAATAGGTCATGTGCATTTGTGAGTTGGTTGGTTTGTTTGTTAGTTGGTTGGTTTGTTAGTTTAAAAGACTAAACTGGAAAATACTGGACAGATTACCGCAAAACTTGGCTGAAGGATGCAATATGGGAACTGAAAGAACATATATCATTTTGGTGCAGATCCGGATCAGGAGGCGACTCCAGGCACTTTTCTACGGTTCTTTAACATTTGGAGCATTTTCCTTGATTTTTTTCAGAGAATAATTTATGGACCTTGATGAATTAAATCGAGATAATTCATAGCGTGTGAAAGTCGGTGCAGTTTGATCGACTTTAAGGGGACAGTTGGGTCTTAGTGGAGGTTTGTGCTCTGCATATAAGAGCTACAAATGTGAAGAGAGATGAATTGTAGATTTTATTATTTATACCTAACATGATGGTATTTATACTTACCCTTCTTCGTTCAAGCAGCGTGTTTATGCTGAGGAAACGTGGAGGCGGGATTAAGACATTTCCACACAAACACCACATTTCATCAGCTTTCATCACTGATCCTGCTGTAACCTCTGCACACCATGTGAAGTGTCTGAAATCTACTGAATCTGAACCTGGCTAAAAAGAAACTTTTGAGAGATAATCACGTATTTTATTTCAGCTTTTTCTAATGAGACGAGATGTGGTTGAAGGTGTTGAAGGCTTCACCCCGGCTCAATGTGTGAAAGTGCTGCAGAGCCATCTGTGGCAGAAACCCATTTGAATTTCATACGAGTCGAGCCCCTCTTGATGCCTCAACATGAAAGCCTTCAGGTCTCCTCTCAGCCGCGGCCGCTGCCCTCGCCAAACAGGCTCAATGAGCTGCATGCTACAAAGAGACACTACAGCGCCTGGCAATCACAAAATGCATCAGACACAGGCAGCGAGCCGCTTCATAAATAAAAGGCCCCTGTGTAGTGCAGTGCGTAATAACCGTTTGGCTATCTTTTCGGGCCCCTCGTTGAAAGCATCTCTGGGTAGCAGAGGGGGAATATGTGTACTTTTCTCCCCCCACGGAGGAGAGATGATGAGATAGATGATGAGACAGCTCTATCTGTGGGGAGTTCCTCAGCTGTCACCCTAGTAAAGCTGTAAAAACTGGAAGCCACACGGAGATTAGCTTCTGAGGAATAAAATGCACGGAGCTGAAATACACACCTTTTAAAGATTTCATTGCTGATGGCTCAGGACAGCTGACGGCGTCATGGCGTGAATTACTGAACATGCTGTTATCTCCCATGGCCAGAAACATGAAACTACAGTCTGCTGAGCACTCGCTCAACGAGAGACCAGAATAACTGGAGACACAATTACGAGACGGAGAAAAAAGGGCTAATTGAGACTCTCAATGATGGTGGAGGATAGGCAATAATTTAATTTTCAGGCCATCAACGAATTAATTGTACTATACCAATAAAAAAAAGGATCAATGCTTAAACTATAATGGCACTTACAGTTCGTACCTCTGCCTAGGCCCAACAGTTACCTTTTGAAACTACATTTTAATTCACTAGATCCAGATTTTAATTTGGATCTGCACCAACTTGCACACACTCATAAATATCAGTCCCCTAAACAGGCCGGATTTTATCTAATCAAGATCAATGAACTATAAAACGAAATCCCTGCGTCTGTTCTGATCTACAGATCTGCACCAAAAGTTAGTTTTGCGTAATCCTGCAAACTAACACAGAGGAAGACATAACCTCCTTGGCAGAGGTAACAACAAACAAACCATAGTTTCTAAAGCCGGAGCGTGTGAAACTTTTTTTTTACATTAAAATGACCCTGATGTTTTTTTCTTCCTCCTAACAGAAACCGAATCTTCTGCTCTTCGGCCAGACGTGAACGGGGGGACGCCGCGATGGACGCGCAGGCTGCTACAGGAGAAGTCAGACAACCAGACCCTGGATCAGCCCCGAGCAGGTGAGTCACTCTGCTTTCAACCAGAAAGATCACTTCTGTGTTCCCCCAGGACAGAGCAGCCCCCCCCCCCCCCTAACTGTCTGCAGCATTCCCTTATCATTCATCATTCAGTGTAGACATGGGGTGATGTGGATAAGATCAGCTATAAATCAGAATAACGTGATATTGCGGGGGAAAATGATACGTCTTTTCAAAAATGTCAGTTTTTTAATGTATCCTGTGAATCAGCTCCCAAGACGGTACAGTAGAATTTCATATTCATATTGTCCAATTCATGGTATGATATTTGGAATGACGCACAAAGCCAGGAAAAAGGTGCATGGCGAGCCTGTTACTGGTGAGGAAGTGCTATAGAGAGTATGTCACGTGCATGTGTGTGAGTGTGTGCGGTGTGTGCAGGTAAACAAGGAGGGCGGAGTGTAACAGAGACTCCTGCCTCTCCCCCCTGCAGGTGAACTTGAAAGGTCATGTGGACGGAGCATTGTGTCGGTTGTCACTGTCGAGGCTGTGCGCTGAAAAACTCAGAGAGCAGATGAAGCACCAAAGTCAGATTAGATCATTTTGTTTTTAAGGTGGCCTGTTTTTTCTCTTTTTAGCAGGATACAAGTGGCCTGCCTTTGCTTCTCGAGTCTGGTCCCACACCCTGAATATTCTGCACAGATTCCAACTCTCGCATCTTTGTGAAATTATCCCCGAGCCGTGCCGCCAATCGACAGCACATAATCAGACCTGCGCCTCTGTGCTTCCCAGGCTGATTAGCTGGCTGGCTGACATGAGCTGCATTCATCACGGCTGACAGTTTTATTATAAAAAATTCAGTTCGGGGAGGAAATCTCTTTATTGTTGTGCGGAGATAATGAGACAGAGTAGATATAATAACAAAGCTGCACAAAGAGAGAAAAGAAAAACCCTTTGCCCCTTCTAGGAGGATTCGACTCAGTATCTTCATATCATTTGCATTTACTTTATGACTCTTCTTATATTGGGTTGTCACTCACAATGGAGCACTGTACTGGGTTATTGTTCAGCTCTGGCAGAAATGTATAGAAGTCAATGTTAATGATATAAAGTGCAAATAACATGTTAGGAGAGTGCAACCCTGAGTATTTTACACACACAATGAATCATTTTAATCATTTCAGGAATAGATTTGGGTAGAGGACCTGTGTCTGATCATTTCTGTCTTTCTCACTGAGATCGTGAAGCACAAATTCTCACATTTGTCTTTTTCATCACAGCCGTCGGGAATGATCAAGATGTCAGAGCAACTTAATTTATTCACAACAGGTTTATATAACACAGGCCCAGGCGGGGTTTTCTATTTTTATGTGAGCAATGTGTAATTTGGAATGATTTTATTACTGACTTTATCGAGAGGTTTGTTTATTTTGGAGGTCTGGGCTGTGACTTGGTCAGTTTATCCACCGTGGGACCATAGATGTCAGTTTTAATTCTCTTCATCGTTTTATCACCAAACCTTGTTCCCCTTAAGCCATTTTAATCTTAAAACCACTCTACGTTTTGATAATCTGATCTAGAAAAGTAATTCCGCGTCTCTGTGATATGACATAGTTTATATTTTTGCGGAGCTCTGCAGGAACACGGACTCAGAGGGAACAAATGATCAGACACCTCACTGTCTTGCTGTCACACATCCTCATCTGTGATGTTACATCAGATGGTTTTGTTCTCTTCCACACCTGAGAGCGAGAAATGAAATGAAATGAGAAAAAATGAGAATCGGTGCATCTCTCCACCATCGCTCCATTCGGTCGGCGTGGCCATTTGTGTTTTGCTACCTGATAACACACTTAACCTTTATGAGGCTCCTCGTTATCGCTCACAAAGACACGAGCGCGCCGCGGCGAGGTACTTCCCCCGTGGTAATACTCCTGAGACGTGCGAGGCGAACAAAAGGCTGAGCAGGTAGTGCAAGGCGCAGCAGTGAGCTCCGGGCTCAGGTTGCCGTCCTCCTCCTCAGCAGGCCGTCTGACAGTGATTGCATAATCTGTAGTGTGATTAAAAGCCTGGCCGGACCTCGGGGGATATTACCTTGGGGATTGCACGGTAGCGTCCAGCCCCAGGCTCTCCTACTGTCTTTTCATCCCCACTCCTCCAAACAAGATGGAGACGGTGAGATCCGCCTTCAGCTGACAAGCCTCGGAGACTGCGGTTGCTAGGCGACTGAATGCTAAATTTTTGAAACCCAGACAATTCTCGTCTTTCAAGCATTTCAAGTACAAAGAGCTAAAAATAGACGAGGAGGAGATGGAGGATGAGGAGGAGTGGGTGAATTAATCTAAATAATGTAAATGAAGTAAAAGGCTTGTGTGCTGCTGAGGCATGTTATGATGTTTATCTTGGCAGGCGACACTCAGCTGAGAATAGTATTTTTCCACTGTCGTGTTTTTTTTGTTGTTTTTTTGGAACAGCGTTGAGAAAGAGAAGCTGGCGGATAATCTCACACAAATGATCCTGGAATGGTGTCGGACATTTTTACGGGAACAGGCAGATTGTGGATGGCACACAAAGCAAACAGCAGTTAACACGAGCGTGATTTGTAATCTTGAGGTTTTGGAGCATTTTGAGCAGAGAGATGTTTGGATGTTACTCAATCCACTTCGCTTTCTGCCCACAAACCAAAATATGATCCTTGTCCACCAGGCTGAGGATGTGACGGTGCTGTATGAGTACGATTAGGCTGTATCAGATTTTGCGATCCCTTCTGTCACTCCAGAGTAACATGATGTCCGGTGTGTTTGCTGACGGGCGAGGTGATTGGTGCGGTTTGAAGCCCGGCTGTCGTTTCATCAACGTCGTATTCAAAGTGCCTCAAAGGAAAGCAAATCAAAGAACAAATGCATAATTGAATTTACATTACACACCTGGATGAAATATTTATTTTTTGATTCCTCATGTAAAATGCAGCAGCGTTGCAGAGGTTTGTGTGTGTGTGTGCGTGCGTGTGTCGATACACCAGTGGCAGTTCGGTTGGTGCATGATACGACTTGACTCAGTGTGCCAGTCGATACCGTAGCTTGATTCCAGGACACCCTGCCGACTTCCAGGTCGATAGCATTATTCCGTCCTGCCCACATTCACCGGCACTGAAGCCTCCTGAAGCAGATGGACTCAGAGAGACATCAGCCAACCTTCTACTCAAAGATCTAATCTGCTGCACATGCATCATTGTTCTGCACCTCAATAATAATACATGTATGAAACAGAATCTGTGAAACAACCATAAACAGTGCTACACATATAGATTTAAGTCCATCCCCTCCACCAGGGCCCAACAGTCCCCTTGTGAAACCACACTCAGATTCACTGGATAAAGATTTAATCTGCACCAAATTGCACACACACATAAACATCAGTCCTCTAAAATGTGCCTGATTTAAAAAAAATCAAATCATTTTTCGCTGAGTAATCAATGAAAATGTTGAAAAACATCCTATTTCACAATGTCCTGGATCCACATCAGCATTTTTTTGTTTTTGTGTAATCCTGCTAACTAAAAAGAAGAAACAAAAGTAGAATAAAACATAACCTGAGGTAATAAAGGACAGAAAACTGCTTTTCTTTTTGATATAGGTAATATCCAACCTCATACCAAAACAAACTATTTAATGCCCAGCTGCTTCTTCAAATAGGCAACAGTGTTTTATAATTAGAATGACACTCAGTATAGAACATTCCTCTGCCAAGGCTGAACAGACCCACACAGGATCGTCTAGTTCTTATAGTAGTAATATAAAAGATAAAAGGAAGTTGCCTGGTAACTTAGAGCTTTTATTTTTATCCATGTTTTTCATCAACACCAAAATGTGATGGGTTCTTCCGAGGCCTCGTCCCTCCTCTGTTTGATGAAACTCGGTTCAGTAGTTTTCCTGCGAACAAATAAACCAACAAACACACACGGGTGGAAACATAACCTCCTTGGTGGAGGTAATAAATGTTGGTGGTGCCGCAGCTAAAGGCTAATAAAGTTTTATTGAGTGCACTCAGCGTGTTTCGGCTAAAAGCAGATGCATTAGTCAAATTTACACTTTGCTTCTTTTTATATATTCACCTCTTCATGGAAAAGTTTAATAAACAAATAAATAACTCATATAAACAACTCATAATTGTTACTTTGCCGTCAGCAGGTTTGGATATTGAAAAATCAGGAGGCACAAGGGAACGAGAATAAATTGAAACCAATCGTTGATTCCTTCCCCTGCAGGCCCAGACTTTAGATGATGTTTCCTTAATTGTTCTTCTTCTCTAAGGATTAAAAAATGTAAAAGATAAAGTGTTGGTTGACTCGACATTAATCCACTTTTATTAACATGTAATTTACAAGATGTTCAACTTCAGTTATCTCAAGCCTTTTTGTAAACCGGGAAAGAATCAACATGGATTGATATATATATATCATTGGTCATCGCTCTTCTAGCGTACCATTGAAGGCAAATTTAAATTTTTTATTTTCTTTAACATTGAGAGATTGGGTGGGTTTTTAGATTTCACAGTTTTCCGAGGGAACAATGAATGGTTCTCGATGAAAAAATTAGGCACACGTAGGGAGCTGTGTGGAATTCAAAGCAGATTGATTGAATTTGAGGAGACTTTTGGGCCTTGGTGTGTGTGGTGTGTGCTCCACTGTGCGCCTAGCTGTCAAAATCCAAAACAACACAGGAGGTGAGCTACGATCTGAGGTGACACAAGTGGGCTCACATTTTAATGTCAGGTGTGAACACACACACTCAGACCTGCCGACTTGCGATCGGAACACAGAGACCACATGTTAAAACCTTTATATATACAGTCTATGGTTAAAACCAGGTGTGTACTGGGCCTAATACAACAATGTTACAAAGGGTTGTTTGGTTATTCTCCAGTTTAGTCTGATGTTCACACTTGCTACCGACGCACTTTGTCACTTCACATGCTGCCTCACACCGACTACATCACCAGATCAAGTGATCACACAGCTGCAGCGTCATGTGATGTGTCAATGATGTGCTTGTAAATGAAGGAGGATGTAAAAACGTACATTTCTCAGAGTTATTGAGCGATCGTGCTCAAGAAATCCGGCTCTTCTTTGCTGTTTCACCTTTTTATCAGTGAACGATGATTCAACCAGTTCATTAAAGCTTCTCTCATCACATCCACCCTCTTTGTGCTCTCTGCTGCACAGGAAGTGATGTTCCTCATGTCTGAGCAGACGCCACAGCAGCGGCTTCAGTGCAGCGACTGTTTGAAAAGGTTGAGGAAATACACAGAGCTTTAAACACCTGTGGGTTGTGGAGAAGTTCGGATGAAGCAGAGATACGTGAACTGATGTGACATCTGTGACAGAAGCAGATCAGAGGTGGAGGAGTTGTGGGAGCGGTTTGGGATCGTGGCAGAGGAAAGACACCAGGAGCAGTAAGGTTGGAGGTCTGAGCACAGAGGGACGTCTCACCGCTCCACTTCTGACTTCAAAACCACTGATTGTATCGAGATGATATCACATCTGGATTAAATCCCAGATTTTTGGAAGTTGCAGATGTGCGATTTGTCCTCAGCACGTGTGTTTCAGTTTGTGGCTTTGTGTTGTGAAACCACAGCGCAACAGTCTCGGTAAAGCACATTCCTGTCCAGCAGCCTTCAGTAAACCAGTACGCACTTTCTGTCCCTGTGTATCTTCGTGCGCCCCCCCCCCCCCCCCCCCTCGCTCTCTCAGACCTCTCCTGAGGGTTTGTGAGGAAAAATAAATATTTTTAGACATTACGGTCCAGAGCTGCTGTCACTTCTCTTTTTTTCATTTTTCATAAACCCCAACCATGGGAAACACAGATTCACCTCCCCCCTTTCTCACTGTTCATGCAGTCGCCTTGCCTTTGGCTTCCTACTGCCACCCATCAGAAAGAGGGGGAAAAAAGAGCTGCCCCCGGGGAGAGGGTCTCCATAGCAACTGCCTTCACCAGAGCAACTCCTCGAAGCGTCCATCTGAGCTGCATGTCACAGCCCCTGGGTTTCCACCTACTGCAGGACCTGGGAGTTTGTGTTGTGGGGCAGAGAGGACGCTGGGAGTCGTCCAGGGCTGTGAGACAGGACGCCACAGGCCAAACAAGAGGGGGGAAGAAATAGAATCACTGAGAGAGAGAGAGGGAGCGAGAGAGAGAGAGGGAGAGAGAGAGAGCACAGATGTCCAACAGCTGATCAGCGTGACAGGCCGCTTCAGAAGACGCACACAGGGACAGCCTCACATTCAGGCTCTGCTCCGTGCAATAAGATGACAGAAAGTTTACATGCTAAGCCTCGGTGATTTAGTGGATGAGCCCTGCCCTGCAATAACAGCTGGCACACGGATGAAATAGTTTTTTTTCCCCCGAGCCCACTAAGCAATCAGAAGACAAAGGCCCGGTGGCCCTGCCCGTGTTCATAAACCCACTCTTCTGCAGGCCTTCAAATTGATACACAAGAAGCAGCAGGCAGCACAGACGCACATGTGTAAACAGTGGTGCACAAACATTTACATTTTCCGACTGGATATGGCCAAGTCACTGTCCTCTCCCCGGGACCATATGGCCTCCTCCTCTCCGTCTCTGACACCACAGTGTCAAAGATTAAATCTCATATCCCTCATCGCAAGGGACCCGATCTTAATCCACGCAGTCTGTTGTTCAGTGTCCTTGCAGCCACAGTGTGCATCGTGACGGCTGCACTGGGCTTATTGTGTGCTTGTCGACCCACTGTTGTCTCACACAGCACAGGAGCTATAAATAGCTCCGTGCTCCCCCGTAGTTTAAATTCACCCAGCTCTGCTCCGAGTTGTAAATTGGAGCTGCACCTCTCTCTCTCTCTCTCTCTCTCTCTCCCTCTCTGGTAACGTGATGGGAGCAGGGGGGAGGCTGAGCTGTCATCAACAGTCTTCTTTATCTTTTACACTCGAGGAAGAACAGGAAGCAGCTGCCACTTTCACTTCAACCTCACTTCCTGTCTCGACCATGAGTGCAAGGCTGTGTCTGCAAGATGTTGTGGTTTCTTCTGCGTCTGAAATGGGACCAACAGGAGGACGACACTGCTCTTTATCTGCACATTCATTTTGAAATGATGTAATGAAAGAAGCAAACATCTTTTAAAAAATAAAGCTTTATATCAGAAAATCAGGAGAAACGACATCTTATAGAGAGAAAATAGTTCAACTGTGTAATATGTTCCCTAAATTTAAGGGAAACATTTTGTATTCCTGATTTATTTCCCCTAAAATGAGCAGGCATTTGCTGCAGGCACTTGCTGATTTTAGGGCATCCGACTTTGTGACTCACATCATTTGAACCTGTCAGCATCCATTTGTCCTTGGGTGTTCTTTCGCTGAAGTGATGTCACGTTACATTTAGGCTGATTTTTTATTTTATTTGCAGCTTCCAAAATCGACGTTTGTTTTTAATTAGAAAAGGAAATGGAAAAACTCTGAAAAACTAAATGAAATATTCAAATCCTCCCCATGTCCGCCCTCCTCCCACAGCCATCCACGAGTTTCCAGAGGACATATTTACCAAGGAGCAGCGGAGGAAAGGGGCTGTGTTGCTTCATACGCTCTGTGTGAGTATTTCACACAATATTTGGCTGTTATTTATTTTCCTTTGTGTTTACACGACTCATTATACTCATATTTGTCATGATATATTACAAACAGAGGCAGGATGTGTGTGTGTGTGTGTGTCCCTCCACTCTCTGATCTGTGCTCAACAACTCTACAGGCCATTTACATGTTCTACGCTCTGGCCATCGTGTGTGAAGACTACTTTGTCCCTTCCCTTGAGAAAATATCTGAGGTGAGCATCAAACTGCATTCCAATATACTTCCTTCAATCAACAGGTCTTTATTTGATTTGTTTTTTTATGGTCTGTTTTTTTTTTAATCTAACAGAACCTACAGCTCAGCGAGGATGTGGCCGGGGCGACATTCATGGCGGCAGGAAGCTCTGCTCCAGAGCTTTTCACCTCTCTCATTGGTGGGTTGCTCAGCCATTTCAGAGAGCACTGACTCTAGTTAATGAAAATACATTTTAACTTATTCAGATTCAAAGATATACATTTTGTTTGCAGTTGCTGCAGTAACAGACTCATCCAGGAGATGTCAGCAAAGTCCAATTCAAGTGAACTTCTATAACCCCAATTACATACTGGATTTTCACCCCCTCTCTATAGTCTGTGTGTGTGTGGGGATGTCTGGTCCAGCTATTACTCACGTTGTTGGAACCCAAATCTGTTTACACACTCACATGATGGGGACTTGTCTGCCTTATGGGGAGAAAATCAAGTCCCTGTAATGTAAAATAATTACACTTTAAATTGAAAACGTGTTTTAAGGTTTTGGTTAAGTTTAATATTAATATTAGATTATGTTTAGGTTAGAATGAGGGTTAGGATTAGTCAGTTAGTAACTATTAGGTTTCAGTGAGTCTCCAGCAAATCAATGTGTGTGTGTGTGTGTGTGCGTGCGTGCGTCTGTGTGCGTGTGTTTGTTTGTGTGTGTGTGTGTGTCTGTGTGTGTGTGTGTGTGCGTACGTGCATGCCAGGTCTCTGTAAAGCCACCCACAGAATCCGACAGGAGATGACAGGCTGCTGCATTGATTTTCTTCTCATCTGAAACCAAACAAAGCGAGACACTGAATGGACACATCTGACTCCCTCTCTTTCATCCCCCTGTCCCCCTGTCCCTCCGTGTCTCCCCCCCGCAGGTGTTTTCATCACTAAAGGAGACGTCGGCGTCGGCACCATCGTGGGCTCGGCCGTCTTCAACATCCTGGTCATCATTGGCCTGAGTGGGATCTTTGCAGGCCAGGTAGAAATTTAAACAAAATGTTTTTTTACTAACGTCTTCTGTGTAGATCTCACAGAGAATGAACACTAACATTTATAACTTCACTCCTCAGACAGTGGTCTTGACATGGTGGTCTCTGTTTAGAGATTCCTCCTACTACATCCTCTCTGTACTGGCCCTCATTGGGGTGAGATCTGCTTTCCTCCTCCAGAGTCAACCTGTTTGTAGCTTTGACTTTTCCACATTGTGTTTATTAATCTATTTTGTTCTCTCTGCAGGTTATCTATGATGCCAGAGTCGTCTGGTGAGCTCATACACTATGTTATATTTTGTATTCCTGTGTTATACAATTGTCTGTAAGGTGTCCGCATGTAATTTCTTCAAACTTGGTCCAAGCGTTCAGGGAAAGAAGATGTGATTCGATTTTGATGGTCGAAGGGTCAAAGGTCAAGACCAAACAAAAGTTTTTTTGCCTTGTGAACACGATACCTCAGGAAGTCCTCCAGGGAATCTTTTCAAATCTATACAGACAATCATTTGGACTCATAGATGAACTGATGGTTGAACTTAGTTCAAGGTCACCGAGACCACGCACATTTCCCCACTGTGGGACGAATAAAGGATTAACTTATCTTATGAATGTTTTATCTTAAGCCTTGTGGGAATCCTTTCAGATTGGGCCCACACGATCAGTTGGACACAGATGAACTGATTACATTTGAGTGGTCAAAGGTCACAGTTGCCTTTTGAACGGTTGATTCAAAGATGAACTGGTAAGATTTCAGTCGAAGGTCACCGTGACAGTCCCAGCGGGTTAAGTCCAGAGGACGTCAAAACTGGTAAAGATTGTTTGAAATCACATTTTATGAGTCTGGATAAAAAACGTTTTTAGACTAAAATTGCACTGGTTGTAGGAGCTGAACGACCACTGCTGCCTAAATGTTGTTGCTTTATTTCTTGCACCAGACGATGTTTTACAATGTTTTAACAGACGCTAAAGGTATAAATCAGTTGCGGTTTATCCTGGAGGCTCAGCTTGTTTGAAAGGTCTTTAAACTTCCTGCTCTTTCTTTAAACGTGGAGAAAAGGAGCTGAAATTCCTGTTAACACTAACTCACATTTACATCATCACTGAAACGTCACAGATTTACTTTTAGGCTCATTTAAAAAAGCAAATTCACAATAAAACTGTTCCATTAAAATGTATGAATAAATAGGATGCTCTGAATAATTGTTATTATCAAGCAGTGCTCATATGATCACATTTCTGTAGCAGCACTCCCACAGTGGCTGTGTTCTGCGTTCAGATGTGGGAATTCATCTCCTTCGTGATTGGGGTCGCGACCTCTTCCTCAAACCTGTGTCATCACAATCAGGAGGTTGAGGGTGTCAACAGGATGATTGGGCAGTCCGTGATTGGGCAGCACGTCAAATCGATTCAGTTCAAGAAAAAAACAAAAAAGCTCCATGTGTGTTTCCAGTCAGCCACTGGTCATTACAGAGTCGGCTCAGGATCAATTTACAATCTGCTGTCAGATGACTTTTCATTTGTCTACTTTGTGTGGAGGAGGTCTGTGTCATCTGTGGCAACCCCTCAGCAATTCGGAGCTTGTTAGATTGATTTAGAAATAGTTGTTGGATTGATTTCTTTTGTCCAGACTTTTCCTTTTAAACACGCTCATTTATGCTTCCAAGCTGCTGTGAATGTTTTCTTTTGGCCTTTAAAAAAAAAAGAGCTTTCCATTGTTGTATATGTCAGTGGTTTTAATGAAAGAGTAGATTTAATCCTGGATTTAATGTCAGTGCTTTCCTCAGTGATAAATGACAGACTGTTATTGAGTTGCAGCGAGAGGAGCCAAAGCCGCTTGGCTGTATTTCACCTCACCCCCTGCTCCTCTGGATCCACTGGGGCAGATTTGTGTTGTAGCTGAGTTTGCCAAGTCACTGCATGCTCACAATATCTGAGTCTGCACATGTGCAGCAGTGCATCCTGACCAGGCTCAGGGGGAAAAGCAAGAGATCAGTGTGGGTGCTTGTTAGGGAAGATTTACACACACAGGTAAAAGGGTGTGTGTGTAGAAGTGTGCACAGCTCCCTATGTGTTGTTTTGCATTTGTTTTCATTGTGGATAATATGACTAACCTCTCCTGAAGGAAGTCTCTCTCTGCAACTTTAAATTTTCATGACTTAATATAAATTGATATAAGTTCACAAAATAAACATTTGTAGTTACACCAACAATCGATAAGATTAATGAAGAAATGTGATTTTTTTTTCATCAAATTGCAATAACCATGCATAGTATAGTATAGTATAAGATAAGATAGGTCAAGATAAGATAAGGTAAAGTAAGATGAGATAAGATCTAAATATTGTAAAATAAATATATATTTTTAATTGTGTTTTCTAGTCTTTAATTGATAAAAATACGCTTTTTTTTATCCATTTGCAATAATATTTATAATAGTTTAGGATGAGCTAAACTTGATGAATATGCACATTTCACTACGTACAGAAATATTTTGTATATTTATCACATCTATATGGCAGGCATGGAAGACAGAGCTCTGTGCTCAGCAGGATAGTGAATTTTTAAATGGAGGTTCGGTAAGTTTGAGACCAAACTAACACAAATACTTTGCTGTGTGCAGGTGGGAATCCCTGCTCCTCATGACCATGTATGGAATCTACATTATAATCATGAAGTAAGTTGAAAAAAACAAAAAAAGGGCAAACTTCCCCATCAGTCATCATTTCTGACTCTGCATCTACACTAACAGCTTCTGTCCGGTCACAGGTTCAACTCCCAGCTTCGGGCGTTGGTGACGCGTCAGTTGAGCAACGCCGAGCCGTGCTGCCTCAGATCAGACGACCACAGAGAGGACAAGATGGGAGAGGACGCCTCCGCATGCAACACGTCCATGGTGCTGCTCAACAAAGGTCAGAGGAGGTTACTGCTCAGGCTGATGAACATGACCACGAGGTTTTCATGCCACTGCACTGGTGACAGGCGTTATGTTTACAAGTTGTCCATCCGTCTCATTCTTGTGAACATGATATCTAGAGAACGCCTAAAGGGAAGCTCTTCAAATTTGGTACAAGTGTTTTTTTGGGAGTTGAAGATGAACTGGTTTGATTTTTGTGGTCAAAGGTCAAAGGTCAAGGTCACAGTGGCCTCTTGAACATGTTATCTCGAGTCTGCCTGCATGGAATTTCTTCAAATTTGACAGTTTTCCTTAAGACTCAAACTCACATGCTACTCGGAAACATCCCAATACCTGAGTTGGGAAATCATTGTCCAGACTTCAGTGTGCTTTGAAAAACCTGGATGCTGGTATTTAAATAACACATTGGCACCCATTTGTAAAATATCTGTACTGGCCTAAAAGTCTCTTGTGATTTTAATTGTGCGTGATTTAGTTTGCAAGTGTAGCAAGTGACAAGTTGACATTAGAAGCTACGATTTAGAGCTGATTGTGAAATTATGGTTTATTGGCGATGATGTCAGCAACTCATAAACAAAACATTTGTAGATTTTGTTTTTTTCGCAGACAGAAATGTTTTTCCAACCTGAGGTGGCATTAACGTGAATTTTCCCATTCAGGAACTCCTTCCAATAATCCTAACACCGCATTTCAGAGGTCAAAGGCCAAAGTGGTGTCATATGAGTCTGTGAAAAAAATGTGTGTCCATTACATACGGGGATTTGTTACGTGTTTGATTCTTTTTTCTCAGGACAATCTCACGGTCAGGAGCCCCATCAAGTCGTCATGGTGGATGAGCTTCTGATCCTTAACCCCCACAAACTGTCCTTCTCCGAGGCCGGCCTGCGCATCATGATCACCCCCCACTTCTCCCCCCGCACCAGGCTCTCCATGGCAGGACGCGTGGTCATCAGTGAGGTACGTGACCCACACATCGCAGGTTATCATATCGCCACTGGAGCTCTCTGACAAACACGTACCGCTCTCCCCTCACAGAGACAGAGGCTGATCCGGACTTCGAAAAACCAGCGAGACAGCGAGGCGAGCGCCGGGTCGAGAGGCGGGTCCACCAACAACAGCCTGAAGAGGACGGGCTCCTGCGCCGTGGAGAACGGAGGAGGGAGGCCGGGGATAGTGGAAGCAGAGGTGGGAGACAAGCCGGGGGTCGAGGTGTGTCAGCAAGAGGAGGAGGAAGAGGATGATTATGGGATTTTCAGTCCTGTGCGGATACCAGGTGAGGAAGACGCAAACCTTTCTTAAGTAGATCAGAGTAGTTTGATTCATTTGTTTACCTCAAACTCGAGCCGGATGATTAAATCCCTGATCCTGTCGGCCCCGGCTCTCGTTCCTCGCAGGTGGCTGCGGTGCGAGGGTGAAGTGGGTGATCACGTGGCCTCTGGGCCTCCTGCTCTTCTGCACCGTGCCTAACTGTATTCAGCCACGCTGGCACCGCTGGTTCATGGTCACCTTCGTGGCCTCCACCCTGTGGATCGCCATCTTCTCCTACTTCATGGTGTGGATGGTAAGGAGGCAGGACCCAAGCACTGCACAAAGGGATTATGTGTCCCCTTAAAATGTTCCCTCCGTCTACACTGTGTTGTGAAAAGCTGCAGTTACCGTATAGCACAAGCACATCACTCCTGCAGCTCTGTAAAGATGAATTCTCATTTTATCAGGTCACCATCATCAGCTACACACTAGACATCCCAGACTACATCATGGGAATAACCTTCCTGGCAGCAGGAACCAGTGTGCCGGACTGCATGGCGAGTCTGATTGTAGCCCGACAAGGTAAAGAGAACAGCGTGCACTTTATTATTCTATATCTCTGAGTCCTGTTTCCATTCTTCAGTCACGCTTCCTGTCTCTTCTCAGGCATGGGCGACATGGCGGTGTCTAACTCCATAGGCAGCAATATCTTTGACATCCTCCTGGGTCTGGGTTTCCCCTGGGCTCTGCGCACCCTGGTGGTGGAAAATGGATCATCGGTATGCACTAACTTTATCCCCCCAATATCCAAATCATTGTTACCGGTGTCTTCGTGCACGTGACAGAGCTTTTGGATTCTCACGTCTGTTCGAGGTCATAAAATGGTGACACTTATTGTTTTTTCCTCACAGGTCTACATAAATAATAAAGGACTGGTGTATTCTGTCGTCCTGCTGCTGGCGTCCGTGTTCCTGACAGTGAGTGAACACAGCACACCAAACATTGCTCTATAAATGATTCATAACTGACAAATAAAATGTCAAAACCTCGATATGTATTTTTGCGGGTTCGATACTGATTAGTGAAAACCTTTCTGATGGGCGATCGGAATTAAGATGCTGTAATCCAAGCCTCGTTATTGATGCCTGATATTTTTACAGATTAACCTATAAACTTTATTATAAACAACTCTAAATAGAAAAACATTTTCTGTAGTTTTGCTATATTCTGCCAAAGATAAAAAACCACAAACACAGATGTGAAGCATAACCTCCTTGGTGGGGGTGATAAACAGGCACCTTGTGGATGGGAGAACACTGGTGGAGACCAGTGTTCCCCCATCCTCTCTCTTGAGCTGTCCCCTCAGCAAAGGCAAAATGCCCCCAAAATGTCTTTAGACAAATACATATAAGAAAATAAATGCACATCTTTTCTGTAGAGTTTATTCCGTAAACCTTTTCACAGTGGTGCACATTGTTGATCCCGGTGTATAAATGTCGAGATAGATTTGTCTGTGAAAAGTTGCTATAATCGGCCAACCAATACATCGGCTCTAATGAATGCAACCCTGAAATGGGCTAGATACTTTCTAGGTCATTTTTTATTTTAATTTTAAATATTTTGTAAATGAATAATTTAAATGATCTTATTATTAGTATTAGAAGTGTTATATTTCTAGATTTACAGTATCATTTCTTGAATCGTTTCGTCCCTCCCTCACCACTGTCTCTTCCCCCCCGCAGGTGACAAGTGTTCATCTGAACCACTGGAAGCTGGATCGCCGGCTGGGTGTGGGCCTGTTGTTCCTCTACGCCATCTTCCTGCTCTGCTCCATCCTCTTCGGGCAGATGTGAGGCCTTGAAGGGTCAAAGGTCGAGCCCTGTCAGACAAACACACCGAGGAACCTACCTGGCTACGACACGTTCTCTTTCCCAAAGCCAAATCAAAAGAGTGACAGCGTCGACGTGTTCCTAGTGAGAGAGTGTGTGCACCTCCGTAAGATTTGTCAGAGTAACACATACAACTACACACACACACACACACACACACACACTGAAGTCTTTTATCAATAGCACAGTTGTTTTGTCTTTTTCCTCCTTTTCGTGCAGTGCAGTGTTGGGAAGTCTTTAACGTGTCAGATCAGGAAACTGACTGTTCTGGTCGTAGTTTGGTTGTTGCACAGTGTTGTGGCTGTGCACCGATATTTGCTGATATTTATAAATCCTAAGTGAGCAAAAATGTCAATTCTGTAACAATGTGACTTTATATTTCACATAATTTTAATACACATACATTTATTAATTCCAAAGAATCCTGTTAAAATTAGCTACAAATCGAAACTGCTCGTTCTTGATAATGAATTATGTGCTATCAGTATTTTCATTAACACCCTTTGAGGCATTGACAGACTTATTATTGATTATCACATTCATCGTTAATGTCCCATGCATTGTGAAGCTCTTAACGACACAAAGGTCCGGTTCTGGTCAGGGACCGTCCTTGCAGCTCTTCTCCTCCGTCTGCTGTTCAACTTTATTTATTTCTATTTTTAATGTTTGTGTTCTGAACGCTGCTACGGCCGAGCAACTCATCTACGGATTATTAAAAAGTTGATTAACAACACAGTGAAAGTTCATTTTAACAGAGAGTTATTTTATCATCTCCGCCAAGGAGGGTTGTGTTTTTCAGCCCTGTCCGTGTGTTTGTTTGTGAGCAGGATTAGACACGAAAATTACAAAAAGGATTTCTACGAATCCTTGTCTGAGGATGGGATTCGGGTCAGGAAAGAACCCATTCAATTTAGGTGCAAATACAGGATAATTTTTTTTTTTTTACTCTTAACATTGTGAGATAGGAAATCTTTTTCATTGATTTCCCAGGAAATAATTTGTGGATTTTGATGAAAACCATCAGGCACATTTGGGGAACTAATATCATAAAGTGTTTAAAATTTGGTGTGGCCTCTAGTTTTCCTGAATCTCATTCTGCAATAGTAAAGGGTTAGGTAATGATTTACTCCTGAAGTTCTAAATGAGACTAGCCAATACAAAGCCCCACTACAGGCGACAACCCAGAACTAAATAAGTTGGGAACCATAATGTGACAGGATTCATCAGGCGGCTTAGGTGACTTTTATTTAACTCAATAAACATCTTTAGATGTAAAAAAAAAAGGTGATACTAAAACTACTTTGTTAAATACTTTGTCAACCATCAGATTATCAACTTTACTGTCGTCCTTAGGTTTGAATATGTATTGAATGTAAACCCTCGCTGTGGAAATATTTACATGCATTAAAATGTAGCAGCAAAGAACCTGTGAAAACATGACAAGGAATTTTAGCTGTGCAGCAAAGGGCACTGTGTATGTGTCAGAGGACTTTTAGAACAGAAACACTGATGTGAGAAATGCACATTATTGTGAGAATATTTAAAAAGATTTATGACTCATTACCTTAGAAGCAAGTATTGGTACAGGTTAGTGTATGTATGAAAAAGGATTAACCTACAGTTACAGTATTTTTTAGGAGGTCTTATTACTACGAAATGAATATAATGTTCTTCTTTGAGTGTCACAGACTTTGAGTGCAGGTTAGTTGTAAAACGTCACGTTTAGGTACGACAATGGATGTTTGTATTGTTTCTTGTACATTTAAAGAGATTTAAGTCACTTTGGTGGAACATTTTTACAAAGAGCACAAACTCGTATCAGCGCACACGCAGAAAAATAACAATAATATACTATATATTTATACTGTGTGTTTGTGTGTATTATAGCAAATAATGCTGCATCTTCCGCACATATATATAAACCAGCTGCTTTTCTGTTCTGCAGAGAAAAAAACATTTCATTCCTATGTTTTTTTTAGGTTTTTGACGACGACGTGCTGTCCGTTTTTGGTATTTGCTGTTGTTGAACCCATGAATTTCAAATCTGTTCCACCAAAGGGATGAGTTTTTTTTTTTTTTGGGATGGCTGTATAATTATGATTGTCTACTTGACTTAACACTTTGTACCGTTTGTAAATGTTAAATAATTGACATAGTTTTACAACAAATGTCCGACAGAGACTAGATTTGTGCTGTTTTTTGATATTTTCTAAGAAACTACATATTGTTAACCTGCTTGTGAACTATAATTGTTATAACAGAAATAATAGATATTTTGTCACTTTGTTTAGGGGAACATGAAGACTTTAACTTTGTTATGAATTCTACTGCAGTTGTGTATTTTCATATTTGAATCTTTTCACCGTGACGTTTTTCTTTTGTTTCAGTGTTGACTCATCGACATATTCAACCTCATGTCTCCTCGCTTCATGTGAGGGGAAACACAGAAAGTGAGATCCCGGTTTACAGGTTAAAATTAAGTAGAAAATATTGTTTAACTGTTTTAAAGAATCTTCAAATTTATAAGCGTTTAGTTTTTCTTGGACTGTTTTAATTGGACACATACCAATTAACGACAGTAAATATTTCCCCTTTTCATACTAAATTGTCAAGAAAACATGAATAGTATTTTTCCACTGTTCATTCTTTCTTTTTTTAGCGACACAATTCAAAAGTGTAGTCCAATTTAAACACACTATACTTCCCAATTATGCATTTTGATGTGGTTTCAGGGTAACAGATCACCTATAAAATGTCAGATCCAAAAAAGAATTATCCTCTCCGACAAAAGATGCACTTTTCTACTTGCACACTTTAAATGTTTAATAAAGTGTTGGTAAGTTGACGGACTGAAAGTTAACTGACAGTTAATGTGATCAATCAATTATTTGTTTGAGTTATACATTGGGAAAAAAAACAAAAGGAGGATTTGGCATTTTTCTCTTTGAGTCTGTGAAACAACCATTACACAACACTGGGTAATTTATTGAGAAAAAAGACTTGAGGTTAAAAGGTAATGGAAATAATCATTACTTCCCTTCTATTATGTTGGCATTTTTGGGAGCTCATTTTTGAATTTGACCTTGAGAAGAGCCAGTCTTCTGACATCCTCATTATCCGTCTATGTCATTGTGCCAGGTGAGGACTCACATACTCAGCTGTTAGGGTAGTAAGGAGTTGTGTTTAAATCTAGTAATAAATTCAATACACTCTTTGTGGCGAAAGAGGGACGCAGCAGCAGAACTTCTTGGGTTTCACGGCTCGCAGAGGACACTGCGTTTGTTCTGTTGCGACCTTGGAGCTAGACGATGTGTTCCCAGTTAAAATGTATTGATTTAGAGGTCGTGTTGGATCATAGAAGACTGTTGTATCTTGAGTGCAATAAAAAAAATGTGCAATAACAATTCATCTCCTGGTATTTTTATCAAGATAGCACTGATGATGAGACAGACGGCATTTAATCCATCTACTGCAGTAAGCTGCAATAGAACACATTTGTAACTTGTTCATTTTGCTCTTTTACTGTACAGACAATAGTTTTCAGGACCCGAGCACCTCCTATGGGAGGCCCTATTGTATTTCAAAGGTTTTTTATTTCCCTTTCTGGGCTTTTTCAGGGTCTAGACATGGTCATATTCCGACCAGGGTTTGCAGGAAATTCAAAACCCCAAAAAGTAATTGTATTCTGGGGTAATTCGAAATGGGCGAGGCAAAATGGCTCAACAGCATCACCTACGGAAAAGCCCCTCAGTTAGCTTTCACCGATCCTCATGAAAATGAGGACAGTTGTGTATCATTGGGCATTTCCCACACTTTTCCCAGGGATTCCATCAGATCATCTTCGAATTGAGACGAGTGTCACAACAAGGTGGAGATATGAACTCCCTCGAATCACGCGTTTTCCTCACACGGTGTGACCGTGGCCTGGCGTCAATGTTTGATTACACGCCATCAAAACAAGATGTTGTGTATCTTGGACATACATGCTGCAATCGACTCCAAACTAGACATGTAAGACAATATTCGCTGCCCGATGTCTAGACTGTAATTATAACTTAAAATTACAACGCCCCCTTTTTTAATTATTTTTTGTTTAAATTTTTTAATACAATTTTATTTATTTTATTTTATATTTAATTTAAATAAATATATATATATCTTTTTATTTAATACTCAAATAGTGACCTATGATCTGCCCTACTTCCATGTGTCTCCCATGCTGTGGTCCAATCATCACAAACGAAACAAACATTACAGCTAGTTATAGTGCTTAGTATTTTATTTTCTTGAAGACAAATTTCATACAATAACATTCCTTTAGAACCCAAAATGAAAGTCCACCCAAAGAGAATTCACCTACCGAGTAAACCTATGAACCCTTTTTAAATTTTTTTATTTTGAACCATTCTTGGTATTAAACTGAATTATATATAACCTGACAACAAAAGGTGATCTTCCTTGTTTCTCTCTTCTGTCTGAACGCAGCTTAGAAATTGCATTGGTCCATCATTACTTAACCATTCAGTGTTGAAGGTGCCGCTCCATAGTTTGCCTCTCATCACTCTACAGGCTTTGCTTCTCGTTTCGAGGTTTGGAAGAGAGCGGCTCAGTCCATCACAGGATTAACTAGAAAGCAACTTCCACCTAAGTCCCAAAATGTCCTACACGTCAGGTTTGCAAACATCCAGTACAAAAACAACCTGCAGGAATATTCTAGTAGCCCCTGTCTCCACATAACAGAGGGTTCAAAACGTGATGAGAAAAGAAACCGAGATATATTTGTGTAATTCTTTAGTAATTGTTAGTTGGCTATTGAAACAACATGACAGCATGGTTAATTATATTACACCACTTCCCAACACCATCACCAACCTAACGCTGAGACGACTACGAAGCGTATGAGAGTGCAGATGTTTACTGAGCATGCATTTGTTTTAAATGTAGAATGTGCAGATACTATAGCAAGACACTGCTCCGTTCATTACTATCCATCCGTCTGCCCTCAACCGATCTATCTACAGCATGTTTCAACATGTGTTTAAATACTATTTATCTTTGAGGTAAAGTAACTGCCTTAGCAGTTCAGCCACACATTTTGCTTTAAGCCTTGCCACAGAAGGAAACCATTGCATAATAAATCTATGAAAGCAGTGACAAACACAGCTGTCTTTCCATAGGACGAACACATCTTCATATATGTTTATTACATGGAGCCACCATCCACAATTGCTTTCACAGTCGCCTGTCTGTAATCATTTCTGAGAAAGATAATGTACAGTATCGCACATTATAGCCTGAGCAGACTGTATGTGAGTCACTCATCCTGGTATATTGCTTTACATTGTCAGCAGGTGACCATCTGCGTGGTCGCATAGTCCTCAGTTACATACAAAATAATCTAGTGGTGTCACATCTGCAGATATTGCATGAAGAGCAAACTGCTAGAACACAGCGATGAAGACTTTTTATCCATGAACCTGGCTGATAATGAAAGTAGATTTAGTTTTTGATTTGACTAGAATTATCATCACAACTGTTGCACATCTGTCAGAAAAGGGCCAAGTGTGCAGACTGAAGTCAAGTATCACCTTGAACTGTGCAGCTGCAGGAGTTTTGTCAGCAAAGGCCCCAAAGCCTGAATGAAGTGTGTCCTCTTGAACTCTGTGCATCTCAAGCCACCAGCAGCCAAGAGTCAACAACCAGATTCAAGTCTAAACTGCCATCCCTGAAGTCCTTCAGCCTTTGGAGCCACTCTGACTTGCATGTCAGGGTTCTTATTAGTCATCCCTGGTTCGGTGTGTGTCGCTGGATGAGATGGAAAGTCTCTTACAGTCTCAGCAGATCTCTTTGACTCTACACAGTTAATCTTCAAATATCAGCAGTGCCACAAAAAAGAAAATAAATGGTTGTGGATTTTACCATAATGATGGGATGGACACTAATTTAAAGACCATTACATGACCATTCTTCTTCCAATCTGTACATACTTAACACTATTATATACCATAGAAATATATAAATACTATAAAACTTTTTTTTTCACGCTAAGCAAGCATTGGCATGCTTATTTAATTTGACAAGTTCTATTTCTGCTCTAGTCATAAATCCAGTACACTGCAGAGTAGAGACAAGGGTTCAACAACGTTAAATCTGTGTATGTGTAGAAAGGCTGAACAATAAGTCATATTTTGCTGTTTATGCAGTGAATCCAAAAATTCTGCACTAATCAAATTGGCTATGTGGCAAAGAGGTGAAAATAAAAATCTCTGGGGCTAAATCTGAGCTTGTAACTGTGTAACAGTCATATCTGAAGCTAAGTGAGACCTGTTTGGTAAGGTGAACCTCCCTTTTCACTATTTTTTGCCCGTTCTGAACACACTCCCTCTGAAGTCAGCTTGTCAGGGGGAGCTCATCATCGGTGTTGAAGGGTAAACCACACATTTGCTGCTGGGACGGTTGAGTGATGAGCGTGTGCGGGGCAGGAACGGCCATCACGAGGGGGGGGCGTTCTGGGTCTGGTAGATGGACGCCTTGTCTTTTAACAGTTCCAGACATAGATGACAGCTCCAGCTCCCTGAGTGAGAACACAGACAAATGTTTAGTGTCAGAGATGGTTTAACACAGGGCTAAATGTCATTCTGCATATAAAATAAAACAAAACAAATTAAATAAAATATTTAAATGAATAGAACCAATAAAACCAATAAAACCAATAAAACCAATAAAATGAAATAGAACATTTATTTATTTTCTACCAACACTTTAATAATAAGTTCATACATTTTATTAAATTACAATTACAAACAGTGCTGACTAAGTAACACAAGTACACAAATGTCAGTGTTGTCCGACCTGAGGCTTTCAGGGTCTGAGAATGTTGTAAATCATGTGCATTCATTATCTTCTACTGAGCGGAACACTGTTTGTTTCATGTAGTTCACTCACCCTCTGGAGGCTCAGACATGGGTGGGTTGAGACAGTACATGTGATAGCCTCGATCGCAGTCGTCACAGAACAGAAGCTGATCCTGGAATGAAAGAGATGACAACAACAAACACTTGAGCCTTCGGTCCAAACAACCCGGAGTTTAGCATGCACTGTAATGTCTGACAGTAGGTGAGCTCACGTCGTTCTCCGAGGTGCCGCAGATGTTGCAGCACTTGCACTCGATGCACTGCCAGTGGTACGTCTTCACAGCGGCCATCATCACAGAAGTGAACTGCAGGCAAGACGGGTGGCCTGTATTGAGGGAAATGGTTTTATCACTCTATCTATGCAGATGTAACAGTGGGATTATATGTGGCATATTAATAAACAATTTTTCCTGTCTTGAATGTACCTGAGCGTCCACAGTCGGAGCAGGACACCAACTCCTCGGACTGACCAGTCTTCAGGTTGGTTTTGGAGTCTCCCAGGCAGAAATCACAGTACTTATTAGGCAACGCGAGACCATCCGGGCCTTTTTTGGGAGCTGAGAAGCAAAATTAAAACATCAGTAATAATAACAAGGAAACATACAGAACAAGTTGTGCAACAACCAGAGCAACTTAAAATGAAACCTCTGTTTCACTTACTTTTAGGCTCATCTGGCAGCGGCCTGGCAGGCTCGTTGATCTCCGCCTCCTCCTTCTGCTCACCCTCCTCCTCAGCCAGGTGGGAGTGGGCGTAGTGGTAACTCAGGCCGGGACGGTTCTTGTAGCGCTTCCCACAGACTGCCACCAACAGCAGAAACACAACATGTATGAAAACAATGAAAGCATGAGTCACTTCCAGGTTGTACAGAGTCAGCGGTAAAAGGAGGCTGACTAATGGAAAGGATGACTGGTCCCTCATGGTGCGTGTGTGATGTTTTTCACTTATGACCAATAAACACTAAAAGTCCTGCTGAAAGTAACAGAAACACCTGCTGTCATTGTTTATTTCCATCATCCAGATTGTTGGATCTTTTGTGTTGACACAAAGACTTGCTTTAAGAACCAGAGCGCTACAGTATCCTACTTCAAACATAACTATGCCTACTGTACACAAGAAGGGTCTATCCAAACTTTAACTTCTCTAGTTTGAAATCTGTGACATAATAGTTAGTAATAAATATTGTGTCAATATTTTGTGGTGGAAGCAGATACCAAGATATATTTAAGTCTAAAACAGTTTATTTAAACAGACTGTAAAGACCCTACAGACAAATATGACCAAACTTAATGTGATTTCTGATCTCTCTGCCCTCAGATACTGAAATAGTTTAGTTTAAATAGTTTAAAAAATCATCTGTAATGTGGTGAAGTGATGACACCCACAAAAAAATGTGGTATTTAAAGAATCCTGAAAAGGTTTTATGTGCTATGTACAAAATAAACATTATTTGATCCGATTGGTCAGCTGACCCACTTTCTTGTGATTGGTCAATCACCTAGAGCGTGTGTCAGAAATGCCATACCTCCTGATCAGCTGTAACCTCTAACCATAGGAACAAGGATGATGGCCTAGCTAACCAGTAGGTGGCCCTGTTACTTGATATTTGAGGACATAGACACTTAAAGGAAAAAAGCGAGCAATGCAAATAAAGCATTCAAGGCGGTTCTCGATGGGAGAAGCCTGGGGGCCGAATTTGACATGCAGACAAAACTGTATGACACGCTAAAGGGAGGGGAAAACCCTGAAAACACAATAAAGACGATGAAATATGTTGGCATGTACTGATATTAGAGGTGAAGAAGTCTGGGGAAATGTAGAACATGCTGTGAGGCGATGTTTCTATGCAGGTGTTATCACATCGTCTGTGGCAGTAATGTATTAGAGCTCAAAAGGATTAAAACTCAGGCTCCGAGTTACTGCAAAGGTGAGCAACACTGGTTTTAACAAAGTAACTGACATGCAGTATCTCACTAGTATTAATCATAAACAAACTAAGAAATGTATTGGTACTTTGTAAGGGAATATGACCTCAGCTCCATACCTTTGATATTAATGTTTCTGATCAGAGTTTACACCATCAGAGAGGCCAATGGGATAGTGTGAGGGGGATTATTTGACTTTAGGGAGGACAAAGACACCACTGTGAGCAGCCGTCGTCACAGGGGGTATGTGAGGTCTGTCATAAGATAACACCCAAGGACAAAGTACTTCTTCTTTCACTACCATCATTTTCTAATTTCATTTCCTTAAAGCCCTGTGCTCCATTTCTTCTAACTGCCATCTAAAGGAATAAGAACTCTATGGGACAGTTTTCTCCAGAGCATCTTGTTGCAGAAGTTACAGTGAGTCTCACGCCAATAGATTGTGAGGTGGCATGAAGTCATGAAAGAATATGCCCCAAAGGTCAAACTGGCCGTCAAACGCACAGGCAGCAGTTCACGCTAAAACATGGAACACTGAATAAAACCTAACAGGGTGCAGGTGTGGTGAGAAGCAAGAAGAAAAAGTATAAAGCAGTCAAATTGAGAATATTAAATAACAAGACAAAAGACAAAGCACAGAGAGAAAAAAAACAGGAGCAGGAGCAATACTCTAGATTATCTAACTCTGTGGAAAAAAAAAAAGGAGTTTATCTCTTACCGACTGCATCTGCTCATATATTTGTCTGATTAGAGACAACAGCTTAAACAGGGAGTATAATAACAGCGTTGACCTGAATCTAAATCTGGTTAATTACATTTAAGTAAATGGCTTACAACAAAACTTGTATCCAATTTACTGAGCTACAAAAGAGGGCAAAACTACTTGGTAACACACAAATAAAAAACAGGCAGTGAAGACAAAAGACAAGGCAGACAGGAGTAAAAAACGAATGAGAGAAATATACCTCTTTCAGAAGGTTTTGAAATATGCTTTTGTTTGATAGTGTCTGAAAGAGAGAAGAGAAGGAAAAGAGAGCACAGACAGAGACTCAGAGAAACAGGATCATAGACCGACAGGGAAGTGCAGGTGAAAGTGAAAATGCTTCATAAAGAGAAAAACCTAATCACATCAAGCAAGTACACAGTTGGACAAAACCGAAGGAGTCGAAGAAACATCCCCCCCCGCACATGAAAGATTTGAGATGCAAGTATAAGAGAGATTTGATATCCTAATGACAATCAGAAACAGCACAGCTAAGCTGAGACTAACTATAGAGACGCTCAGATACAGGAAGTCTAAAAGCAGAAGGGAATAAGGGGGAGGACAAGAGAAAAGGGAGAAGATGTATAGGCGGATGATAAAGAATGAGGTACTGGGGCAAAGTCTTGCTTGATTAGATTACAAACATTACAGCTATTAACATGTCTTTAACTTGAGTTCACATGTTCCGCTCTCCACCAGCATGACTCACTGTCACAGGCGAACGGCTTGTCCCTGTCCTCCTGTGCTGCTGTGTCCAGCTTCTTCCTGGTGCTGCTGCCCACTCCTCGACCCTGAGCACAGACACATCAACAGTCGGGCTGGTTTTAAACACAAACTCATTACCATTAATGGCAGTTGTTCTTATTCTTAAATCCCAGAATTGATCTTTGCATTTTCCTAATGAACAACAAATGAACTAAATGTTGTGCATGCAGTGTTTACCTGTTGTGAGTGGTACATTTAGGGCTGTTTGATTAAGAGATGTCGACAAATTGAACTATTTTCTGAACAGGTATTTTCCGCTCAGTGTAAAACAATAAAGCATAACATCCGTAAACAAGTGACAAAAAACACTCAAACAAGCATGTTGGGTCAGCAGGTAGCGATCAAATCTACATCACCAATCTGTCAAATACCAGAGAATAACATAGTGAGCATGCTGAGTGAGCTTAGGTCTAAGTGATATCGGGTGAGGCCTGTGAATGCCGGTAATGTGGTGCAGTTAAGTTAAATTTAGATTTAAAATTGTAATTGGCCCCAACGGTGCTGCTCCATCATAGAGAAACCGGTATATAGCCACCATTGTATCATTGCTCACCCTGGTACATGGAGGTGGATTGTTGATTTGAATACACCCCATGTCAGTAGCTGGTAGATGTTTGCATTTAAAAAAGTTAATATCCCATCCTGGAGGTTACATGATAGAATCTGACTGGACTTTGTGAATTGAAAGTGAATTGGGAGATCAGAGCTGATATGTGTAAGCCCAAAGGCTGTGACACACATGGAGTTGATGGACTTATTGAGAAGGTGTATTCCTGTCCGAAGATGTTATTTACCTTCCCTTTCCCTTTGCCTCTTCTTTTAGGTGTATCTTCCTCATAATCTTCATCGTCTAGGTCGTCCAGGAAGTCGTCAGGCTCGACGATTTTCTGTGTCGGTGCAATAAGAGAACGAGGCAAATAGTTGTTAAGTAAAAGGAATTTCTTAACTCTAGAGATATCTTGTGCCCAACGCCAAAAATAAAAAACCTTTCTGATCCGAGCTGCAGGGGTCACGACTCCAGTGTAATCACTCGTGTTTGAGTCTTCTTCAGACCCTCGGATCTCTGTGGTCGTACGTTTGTCCAAGGAATCTCCCTTCAGCAGGGCCTCCAGGCTGCTGCCGTCCGACGACAGCACAGTATCCTTCTTCACTGCTAAATCCACCTCTATGAATACAACAAAGATGCAAGAAGAAAAAACTAAACGTTGGAATACTTGTATATTGACGGACTAAGTCACATTTCAATACAAAAAAATATTTAGTAATTATTTTATTAGCCCATAAAATTACATAAACGACTTTTATAGCCTTTCATAAAGGTGACACGGTTCAGTGAGCTAAGCAGAGCTAAATTCTGTCCATTCATGTCAATACCTGACTTGACAGAAGGGAAGACAAGTCGGGGGTCATCTGGAGGATGAGATCGCCGTTTCTTCCTCCATCTCCTGGACGGGTAGGTGTAGAGCTGCCCTGGAGCCAGGCCTGAGGGACAGAATTATTGTGTTCAACAATCAATAGATAAATATAAAATCATTCTCTAAATCAATTTTTCGGTTTTATTAAAAAAGCTATGTGGGTATAGCTAGATTATATGCATTCACACTTTAGCTTGTTGTATGAATGTATATGACTTATTTTCCTCTAATATTCACTCTACATACATTTTCCCTCGGTTTTTTTCCATATGATTTACTCACCATCTTTCCCTTTCACTCATTCATTCAACTCTTACCTCTCTTAGAACACTTCTAATAATGACTGCAAGTGAACTTCATGTTCTAGGTCTTAGCCTTAGACAATGTTCCAGTGAACCTGCTTGGTATCTCACCTGGTCCCCTGTGTCTCTTCTCCATCCAAATGTAGCAGTTGCTCTGAGCTACGCCGGTCTGCGAGTCGAGGAACGGCATCCGGACACTCCTCTCAGCACAGAGCCTGGCGTTGTAGTTGTGACATTGCTCCATTGCATCCCTGTAGTACTGCTCCCCGAGCCTGACAGAACCAAAGCAGAGTCAGACAGCGGTTAAAAGATGAATCAGCAGGCTATTCCATAAAGAGAGAGGACCCACTTCGAACTTCTGAACCCCTCTGACAGTTTCTTTGTTGTGCTCCCACCTTAAGCTCATTCACCAGACAATGTCTATGTACTTCAAAAGGAAATAATTTGTAACAGTGCAACAGCAGGTTCCCTGTTTGTTGGTACATCAACAAAAAAAAGCCTGGTCGTCAGCACAGTCAAAAGTGAGCTGTGTTTTCATCATAAATAAAGTCAAACAGACTGCTTCTCCATATCCCTGACTATCTTCTCATCCAACATCTGCAGCTACAGAGGGTGTCAGGGGGAAATGGAGCAGCTTACATCGAGGTTATGTTTTCACTTCTGTCTGTTTGTTGGTCGCTCTCTGTTAGATTGTAAGTAGGATTACTCGAAAATAACAGAATAGATTAGCACAACACTTGGTGGAAGATTGTGGTATGAGTCAGGGTGGGAAGAACATTTTTCATTTTGGTGCATCACCACTTCACTTTGTTTAACATTGTGAGATAAGCGTTCTCCAACATTGTCACAGTTTTCCCAGGCACCAGCTCATGGATCTTATAGGGAACCGATACCGAGGTCGTGAAATTTGCTGCAGCTTGATTGAATTGAAGGGGACTGTTGGGTCTTGGTGGGGGTCTGGGCTCTACTTGGGGCCATCCTAGTTTAAATCAGCTCTTCAGTATTTAAAACTTCAGTGAACAATCTCAGCACTCATTTAAAAAAAAAAATTAAAAAATACATTAATAATGTTTAATACTCATAGCTGCTTGCGTTGCCTCTTGACTTTACTTGACATTAATACTGGAGACTTATACAACATAAGTCATACTAAACCAAAAATATTGTCATGTATGTACAAAGTCCTCATATCAATTAGTTGAACATTATGTTTATTAATATGTTATAGAGCCTGTAGTTTGAGTGTTTTAATATTCCTGTTTCTTACCTACATCTTATCCTTGGCACTTTATACTCCAGAATACTTGAATATATCTACTATACCACATGTGATAAGTGATCAGACATAAACATTATATTGATATTTTAAATCATATCCATATACTGTTTTAATGTATGTACATAACTATTACAAAGTGTGTGTATATGATGGTTATAAATACATATTTGACTTTATTACAACACTAATGCTACTGTATTATTACTCCTATAACTATTATTATAACTTTAAGCTGTGCCATTATTATTATTGTTACCATGCTATAACAGTACATTATTAATAGTATGTAACGTGTGCACTTTTATGATTATTATTAACATTACTATAAACATTACAATCATTTCACCAGGATGTCATTACCACCATTCTTTACACAGTATCACGAGTACCTCTGAACCTTGTGTATACAACATCTCATTCTGTTGTAGTTTGAGTTTTTATTTGCACTTCCAGTGCAACTTGTATATTTACTCTAGGTATGTTTACTTTGTATTTCATTTTATTTTGATATATCCGGCTGCTATGACAATTTAATTTCCCCCCCAGGGATCATCAGCATCATCAGCCCATCCATCTAGGGTCATGGCACAAGGACATTTAAATGATCGGTGGAGAAGAAAACAGAGGAAAGTTTTGGTAGAAACTTAAATAGTTTAGTTTGCACTGAACACAAAGTGCAGACAGCGGAAATGGGAGCTCGTTCTGAACCGGCTGGTGAGACTCAGTGGAACCTTCGGACACTTCCGCAGAGTAACTGCATGACATTCAGAGCTGTCACGCATCTCCAGCGTGACACGGGGCTGGGGGGGTGAAGCGGGCTTTCATTCATTCTCCACCGTGTGTCCGCTGACGACGTGGGCCACCACTACTACTACTACTACTACTCTTCACTTTAGCTTGTTAGCGTGCGGCTAGCTGCTGCCCTCCACTGACGTTAGCACCGAGCGTAGCGGGGAGCCGCGGACTTCCACGGACACAACAGGTGACTGTGCGACCTCTGCGGACGTGTTTACTGATAAACAACAACATGCTCCGTCACATAGACTCGTCGGTGCCTGTTTGACAAACGTCAAAACTGCGTGCTCGCTAACTTCCACTCCCACACCAGGATGTGAGCACACACGACGGCTCCCACGGGCTAACCCCGCTAAGTCACTGTGGCTAAACTAGGCTAAGCTAGGCTAGCGACACGCCGCGTGGAGTGTGGGGGAGTCGTGACGATGTGCGCGCGGTAGGACGAAGGTTAGGAAGGAATAAAGGTGCAGCACTTACAGTTTGACAACATTCTCAACAACAGCTGCCATCTTGCTTTGACACACGGGGGAAGTGGCTCCGGGGAACTCTGCCCTCTGCGAGGACTTGTAGGCAACAGAGAGCGATCAACGTGGTGTCGGGAGCCCCCTGCTGGCACGGATGCGTCACTGTAGGAGTGTTCAAAAAGCTGCTATTCTGCAGCTGAATTGTTCGTTTTTAATTTATTAAAAAACAGGATGAATTGTCCTCTAGTATCAAAACCTTGATCATGATGATACTAAAATGCTAAAGATACACAACATGCTTTTTAAAGGGCTGCACAGCAAGTCACAAAATGAAAAGACAATTTTAAGTCCACTCGAGTTTTCAAACTTCTTATCTAGACTAGGTGGAAAGTTGTTCAACTTCAAGTAGAACGATGCTAAGTCGAGTACTTAGCTCCGCCAAGGCCCAACAGTCCCCTTATAAAATTATATTTGAATTCACTAGATCTGGATTTCTATTTGTATCGGCACCTAATTGCACACACTCATAAATATTAGTCCTGTAACATATCAAGATGTATGAATCTCCTAGTGTCAAAGAAAGTTCCTGGATCTGCACCGTTTGGCCCTGATGATGTTACTAAGGTAAGGCTGCAATACAAACTCTGTTTTGAAAGAATCTGCTATTGAGAGGAGAGCTGCTTCAGAGTTTGATTATTGGAAATGGGAAAATCTTTGGATTTTGACTCACTCCAAGCTATCTTGACTGTTTAAAAAAAATGTATCCGACCTTTGTGATTCCAGCAACATCATGGAAGCACAATATTAACAATATTACCCCATTTAACCAGGTACACAACTTCTAAATGAACCTCATTTTTTTTCAATCATGTTTAGTTTGATTAGACATTTCCTTTCTTCTCTTTGCTGTGCCTGCTCATTGTGGGACCTAAGGTGTTAATCTCAAGGTGTAAACGGACTTAACTTAATACAAATAAAATAGAGTAGTTGAGGTATATTAAGACACTTATTTAAACAGTTAAGTCCCAGTTTAATAGTTTGCATTTTATAGATTTATTAAGTGACTATAATTCCTAACTTCTCTCTGTTTACCACATTTTTTCAACATACAAAAACCCAACATCCACATTTGTTTCATTAAACCATGTTTTATTATTCCTAATATTAGATGTAGATACACAAGTCAACAAACATTATTTTCGTTTCGTAATGAAAATGCTCCACAGCACACTGACATCGTGTGGAAGGGTCTGGTATTACAGACACGTACCTGAAAATGGACAGCAGTTATACTTTTTGCAATAGGTTGCATTAGTAACAGTAGTAGTAATAGTAACAACAGTAGCAATAATGATAATAATAGCAATTAATAATAGTAGTGGTATTAACAGCTCTGAATTACAGAGGGAGGAACAGACATTCGTCAAAAGTAAATCAGAAATGAAGGTTGTCGAACAGGCTTATCAAATGCTGCAAGACAGACTACTGGAGGAAAAAATACAAGCTCCCACTAGACAGCAAAGATCCTGCCTTCTTCTAAAAAAAAAAGGAAGCTAAAATTATCACCAGTCTGTTTTAACTCATATCTAATACTCAACAAGTAAAAGTTGTAATTCTTTCTTCATGAAGTTCTCCGTTGTGACAAGTTCTCTCATAACCAAAGACTCATCTCTTTGACATCAATAATACACACGTCCCATGTTCTGCTCGAAGCTCACCAGTAGCACAGTGTTACTTTTTTTTAAAAGGGTGCCATATGCAACATCGAATCAGCCAGCTGAGGACATTCCCACAAGACTGGATCGCCAAGGTCATTCTGCATTGAATATACAGTACAGTACCAATGTGTGTGTGTGAAAGAGAGAGAGCGCTTGTGTACAGTGTGTCAAGGACGTTTTTGCTTCACGTGACCAATTTGGCCCAAAACTAATTTGAATCTTCACACATTCAAATGAGCTGATAAGAAAACACACCTGTGTGAGCTATGAACTTGAACTCCCTATAACAGCGAATGGAGGCTGTGCAGTGCAGTGTTCACTACAACCAGCTCGTCCACTGGGGGAGAATGATTCATAGGAAATTGTGCACGATGTGCTAAACTGCGTCGGCTCACTCGTGTATGCCATGACCTCGTTGACCGGTTGAACTTTGAGTTTGAGGTTACTTAAAGTGGACTGTCTCTATAGGGAGCTCTGTCACGCACCCTGGATGCTAAGTCCCACTGACAGAGACAAGGCAATGTTAGGTGGTGTCAAATTAACCCTGATCCCTAATCGTCTCAAAGTGGATGTCGGGTGTCGGATTTGAACAGCGTTTGCACATTCGTTAGGAACTGGAAAAATAAGGCCGACCAGCTTAAACTGCAACCGAATGCAAGTTTACTTCCCCCTGTGTGTGTTATCACAACAGTTTGGTGTGACATTCCTGTGAACTCATCAGGCCTGCAAAGGCCTGTGACGCATCCAGGCTACTTTCAACATCGAAGACAAGTCAAATTATTGTTTATCTGCAAAAAATGCAACCCACTGAAGGTTTTCAAAAAAAAATCTTCTTTTTGCTTTTTGGCAGGTACAAAAGGCAAATTAACACTTGGATTTAAGTGAGTGACTCGACCAAACAGTTACCGACCCTTCCAATGGTCTCTAGATGTTTCTGTGTAATTGAGCTACTGTCTAGTTTCACAATATACTGTAAATGCATCTTTCCTATCAATTATGTTCAGTATTTGAGACTAAACACGGATCTTTGTTAGATTACCTTTATATCTTGGATGAATGTAAATGCCAATTACAGATAATTGGTTGCTCTCAACCCTGAATATGAAGTGATTACACCAACACCGAAGAGAACAGATGAGACACATCGAGTATAAACTTACACGAAGTCATGCCACATATGCAAGAGCGCAAAGCTTGTTTCAGAGAGAATTCAGGGCTTCTCTCTCTGTTGATTCATTTCTTACCTGCATATACAATCCACTGACATACATTAGATCATTGCCACAGGGCACACGTTTAACATTCTTATCATTAGTACTAAGAAAGCTTTCTTTAAGACTGTTTGAATGGGAGGTGGGTTTGTAAAAAAAAAAGGGTTCAGTGTATCTGTAGTGGGTTCAAGTTCAAACCATATTCTTCACTGCCTATCACTTCCACGCCCCTCATTTCACCTGCAATAAGACCCGTCAGCTGTCCTGCTCACATGTGCATCAGCTTTTTATCTACACACTGCCCCGTGCCTTCACAACAGCAGATGGAGAGAGAACAGAAATAGATATTGAGAGAAACAGAAATAATGAAACCGTCTTGAGGATCTTCATTGTTAATTTCTTCTTACATATAATAAAAAGCAACAAAAAAAAAGAAAAGAAAAAAGGCATTCTGATGAAATAATTCCAGTAATATTGTGAGTTTGAGTTTGTCTGGCTTTTGTCTACATTTGCGTACCGAAAAGCAGCATCAGCCTTGCCACGTTTAATTAGGAATAACATAAACGTGCAAAATCCACAGCACCACAACTCACACACGCGCTCACACACACACACACACATACTAGAAAACTAATCTTATCTGCTTTGTACAGAAAAAAAGCTGAAAATCAAGCAGAAAAGATCACTCAAAAGAAATAATCAAATACAGGCAAAATTATAGATAAAATAAAAAATAAAACCACTTATTAAATATATATATATTTATATATCATTTCCCAATGAAACGTGTGATCACTTACTGCACGCTGCTAAAATTGAAAGAGTTTTATTTTTTCTCAAAACACCTCAATAACTGTCAAAAGAAATACATACAAGGGCAAGCCCTACATTCTCCACTAGTGAAACTAAATTTATTTCTCTCCACAACATGAATCAAGATCATCTACTGTCAAATTAGTTTTCTCAAACCAGCAACAGCAAAAGATAAATAATAATAATAATAATAATAATAGCAATAACATTGGTCAGGTTAATAACATCAATACCGAGAACAGAAAAAAAAGACTGATGTGATCCTTCCCAAAGAGAGAGCACTTAAGAGTGAGGGAAATAAAACCATCATGCTGAAGAGGAGATTGGAAGTGAACTGGGCCTGGATCCCTGCTTACGACAACCAGACCTGTTACTGACTCACACTGAGCTCTGCTGGTTGGCTGAAACTGCCTTTGGATGAGGGCTTTCATTGTTGGGTGCAGATAAATGTGAAATAAGAACTGGGTGAACGAAAAAATAAATGACAGATAAAACTGGCGAGGGAGAGAAAGAAAAGAAACAAAGTTCACTGTGTGCCACGTACAGTAGCTGTGGACAAATTCCTTGGGGCCTGCACTGAAAGCAGTGTGTTAGTTTGACCTGTTTGTACTTTTCATTCTGCCTGCTTCACTGTGTTGAAATTTGACAAATCTAGTTTCCATCACTGATTTTACAAGTGTTTTATTTCTTCTTGCCAAAGAAGCTGAACCTCTTCTCTCGATCCTTGTCTTTCCCCTCTTTGTTGCGCATGGTGACGCTTCCAGTATCAACTGAGCTGGGGGAGATAGGAGGCATCGTCATGGCGCGGCTGAGGGCCCGCGGAACTACGGGTGAGTCTCCTGATCCTGTTGGAATGGAACTGAGGATGGAGCTGATCCAGGAGCTCATTTCCGACTTCAGACAGACAGAAAAACATTATTATACGTCAGACAGAGGCACGCAAACAAGATATTTTTCCACAAATTTATAAATGGTTTCATTTTATGAATGTAATACTGTCCTATATATCTGACCTCATCCTTGGCTTGGAACAGGTACTCTTTTCCATCCCCTAGCCTGCAGACACAGTCGAGGAGGTGAATCATTAGTCAGAGAGAAGCTATGTAGTCTAATACATGTCTCACTGTTTTGTTATTTTCTTGTCATTTCATCATGATCTCTTATTTTATCTATGAAATCCAGCAGTGTGACAGCAGTACTGTAACAGAAAGTATTACTGTTCTCTTACCTGAGCTTGAACACATGTTTCCTCTTCTTATAGCCGTTTGCTACCTCACACACAGCCTCGCCGAGGCTGATGGGTACCTCTCCATGATATGGAATTCCGTTGCTGGCACTCTTGCCATCTTTATAAAAACCCAGACTTCCTTTTCTTAAGACACAGTACACGTTCTGCCAAGACCTATGGGAGCAAATACATGGCATTGGAAACAGCACATGTTGCATACAAAAACAGAAAGTACATTTTTATATCTATAACAAGTTTTTAATTATCTTCCATTGTTATAAATTCTTAAAACCTCTCTTAGTGTCTGCCCTCTCCAAGGTCTATTGTGTTGTCTGACTCCCCTCATAAGAACACTCACCTGGTAGCTGCCTTTCTGCTGTGGGACTCCATCTCCTGTTTTCGACAGAGCATCCCCTCCATGGTGTCTGGCTCGGACTCTGCTCCACCCCTGCCTGGTAACGTTGCAGACGGCTCGAGGCGAGAAGATGCCAGCCCACTGTCTCTACCTGGCCCGTTCACCGACTCCGACTCTGAGCCCTGTGGTGCAAACCAGACGTGAATGTGGGTATAATGAGGTAGACAAAAAAAAACTTGAGTGGATGGAAGCAGTGAGCAGCAACGCAACCATTCACAGCCACACATGAAGAGACATGATGACGTAAGCGCTGATGGCAGTGTGATTACCTGAGGTAACAGCAGAGCATGGGTTTAAAGGATCCACATGACCACAGTTGCAGTACACTGATATTTAACAGGACATTTAAGTCGCTCATATGCGTAAGACATAGTTAAAATGAACACACATCTCGGAAAGGTGCATCCTATAATTAACACCAATATTTGTTTTTAGAAAAAACATAAAAATGTACCAAAGGAACCTTTTAATGTATTAGTGAGAGATTAATCTTAACACCCTCTCTGAGGTCCATTATGCTGTACCTGCCAGACTCACTTCATAAATTAATAAAGGATGACACCACCTTTAACAAAAAAAATTTACCATTTGAATCTTAAATCTTAAATAGTTATATACAATACTAACTCCTATAATACAATACACCTTGTCTACAAAGAAATGATAATTGACTCCATGAAACGACTCATCACAACAGTGTACACATAAAGGGACAGACTAAAACAAACTACACATAAAAAAAGCTTTGAACAGCTATGATATCACAACATTTACAACTCTGGGCTCCACATTAAAATTTACTCCTGTCCTGGTCAATATGAGCACAGACGCACCTGCAGGCAGCATATGTGATCCATGAAGACAATCCCCATGAATCTGCATCATGCTTTTAAACAGCAATGGGGCTCATTGTATAAACAAAATTAAAATAAAAAAGCAATGGATTGCATCTGTGATAGAGAGCAATGGCTGATCAAATAAAGAGGCACTGCAGTTGACCAGGAGCTGAGCAGAGGCTGTGAAGGGCACGACGGGGAAGCTACAGAGCCAAATCCACGGCTTGGTACTCACACGCTCCGGATGCTTTGGCTTACACACACGTTTAGGTTCTGATTTCTTTCCCACTGACAACGGTAGCGATAATGACTGCTGGTAAAAACGTAATAAAAACTTGTTAAAATGTCTTTGTCTGGGGCCAGAATCTGATCAGTTCATACAGATTGACTGATTCTTCTCTAGAGTATCAGCTGCAGACCTAAACATACTGTAGGTTTACTCCAGCAGCCACTGGAGGCTGTTTCCTAGTATCCTACCTCAGTCTCAACCCCCATCCTCACAGGTGGGCTCACAATGTAATTCTATATGTGTCCCTGGAGGGGGTGGGTGAGTGGATGTCACCCTGCAAACCTGATTCTTTTCAGAAATACCACTTCTTTGTAATGTTTATATGACAATAAAATGATAAGCAAAGCTCTACTGCTTGTCTCTCTTTTTTTCCTTTCAACTGTGTAATAGCAATTCATCTGATTATATGACATGTACTGAAACAAGTCTTTGTATTGGACTTGAACAGACAGCGACAGGGACACACACTGACAAAGTGGTACTTTAGGAATGACATATTTAGAGCTTTGGATTTCTTTAAATCCCAAAGCAAACCTGTTGTGTATTTTCATTTTATTCATGGTTTGCTGCAAATTCTTAACATATTTGTATAGTTTGCAGGGAATTGATAACAAGTGAATGTTTCGAGGCCAGTTACCAATATTTTAAACTATTGTTTTTCTGTTGAACTTTAAAACTGATTTAGTTCAGGGATGACAACCTGGAAAAAGCATTACAGTACTTTACACATAAGATTATTTGAAAATCTTTAAAATAATTATCAGTGCAACATATGTCTTACCTGAGATGTATCATTATCACTATGTACTCCATTCACTGACACAGTCTGATTGAGGGTGGTCTGGTCCAAACTGGTTCTGTGTTTAAAGCGATGGGAAAACCCTGTTAATAACAAAAAGATAAAATAGACCACAACTATTGTGCTCTTCTCATAAGCCCCCTTTAATTTACCTGGCTGCCGAATCATGTGGATGACTTTCTGCCTCAGATTGTGCCACTTCTTCGACTGGGGGTGGTGTGGGGGGTCGGCGAGCCCTCTCCTCTTCCTCTCGCCTCCTCTGGATCTCCTGCTCCTCAAGCTGAAAAATGACAACGCAGTGGTTATTTAAATAAGTATGGGCATTCTGTATGTAATGCATTCTGTATGTAATGCAACTACCAGGCCAGGCAGGAATCTAACCAAGATGTGAATTGTTGATGTAATTAGGATGTATCTGTACTTACTGTAGTGAGTTTCTCCAGTAGGACAAAGCGATCTTCCCAGGCTGAAGCAAGTTTTTCAAAGGCCTCGTGACGCTTTATAAGGCTCTCCACCTCGTCCACATTTGCGCCCAGCTCTGCTGCTCGCACCAGAGGTTCTTGACCTGCCAACCAAGACTCTGCCACACAGGCATCCCGTCCAAACTGCAGCACCTCCAGCACTGAGATGCAAAAACAAAGAGGGAGGATATCAATAAATAGATAGTGAGTCAGCTTTACATTCTCTAACTTAACAAACACACAACAGCTCTTAAGCTTCTTAGATTTCAGAGAGACTGTAGGTGAAAGGAAGGACACCAAAGCAAATGGGGCCACCAAAAAGTTAATCTTGGTACTGCTTTAGCAATAGTGTAATCAATAACAGAAAATACATGGAAGTACACTTGTATACTTGTAGAGTTTGTGTAGTATCAACCTTGGAGCATTGTGCAGATTACCTCACAAGTACAGACAGAAGAAAAAAGAATGGCTGCCATGATAATTTTGTACAGTTGAACTTTACAATTAGAGTATATAATTGGATTATAAATTGCTAGGTTGTTTCTTTGTCCCAGGCCATCAAACTGGACATACTGGTTTGCATTTTCTTTGCCATCTCTAACCTGTAGCAACCTGCCCACATTAATTGATCTCTTGAGTTTTCTTCCCAATCGCACAATTAGATTGAATGTCCCCTTGCACGCACTTTAACACATGTTAAGCATGCTTACCAATTTGTAGATGGTCCATCTTGTCTAGCCAGTTTTTATTGATCCTGTCTCTCTTTTCCTGGAGCTGAAATAGTTTCTCCCGAATCTGAGAATCAAAGAATATTCAGGAACATTAAATAATAACTTGTGATCATGTTTCTTCTTACTCAAAACATGCCTGAATACAACAATAGTGAAAGTGACCTATTGTATAATACCTCATCAGCTGCATAGTGATTGTTGTTAATGAGAGTATTTCCCATCTCAGTACAGGCAGTAAAGCTGTCAACCCTGGTCTCAATCTCTGACTTGATGTCCTGATGATTGGCAATGACCAGCCCTGCAGATGATACATCCCTGGAACAACAGAAAGGAGAAAGGTGAATGTTGAATATAAACACATACCACTGATTACAGCAGAATTCATAATAATAAAATGACATTCACCTTGGACTGTCATGTGCGTCAATTTGCAGGTTGACGCCATCCATCCATAGCATGAGGTCTCGCACCATGTTGAAGAAGCGGAACTTCTCCACCGTGTCCAGCAGGAGGAGCCTGCGGGCCTGACCAGCCTTGAGCAAACCCTCCCAGGCAGAAGTCACAGCATTTTCACTCCTGTTAATGTCATCAGCTTTCTCTCCAGCATAAGCCTTCTGCAACCGGGCTGCATCCTCTTGCACCTGGTTCACCTACAAGGTCAAGAGGGAATTGGGGACATTCAGTATTCTATTAAAATAGCTCTAACTCGAATCTTGCGTAAACATCTCTTTATCAACAGATAGCTGACCTGTCCACTGAGGGCCTGGATGTCATGTTCAAACGTGTTGTGCTGCCTGTGTAGATGCTGGACAGTGTTCAGGTCACGGCCAAGGTCAGAAGGCAGTGCTTCATGCTTTTCCTTGACACGTCCGAGCACCTCCATGGCATCCTGATGGAAGCGGTGCAACTCATAGGAGGCAGCCAACATTTGTGTGCGTGTGTCGATCAGCTCCAGCAGATCTGCCCAGGCCTCATTTAGACCATCCTTCCACTCAGCCACACTGGCATTCTCAGGATGACCCGACTCAATCAAGTCATCTGCCAACCCATTTACACCATCTACTCGCTCTTGGCCAATAGTGCTGGTGTCACGAGCAAACTCCCGGAACTTGTCTCTCAGCATCTGAAGAGAGAAAATCAGGGCGAATGTGAGCAACATAATTAATTCAGCCGAATTAATTTGTCTGAAAAAAGAAAAGAGACCCACTGTGACATGTTCATAGTCCTGTCCTAGTTCATGGGAGCCGGCAACCACCTCCCTCTCAGCAATCCACTGTTCTAGGTCATCCACCTCCCGCTTCAGCTGGGTCAGCCGCAGTCTCTCCTGAAGCCGCCCACGACGCTCCTCAGCGAGGTCTTTCAACCCAGCATACAGCTTGTCCACTTGTGCTTGCCGTAAGGTGATTCTCTCACTGTTAAATAAAAAAATCAAGGAAAGATTTGTCAGTGGTTGTTGGTGTATAACTTTTGCCTATGAAAGGCGTGTGTCACTGTCAATATTCAGATCTACTTCACCTCTCTGGGTGTTCACTGGTGACCATGAGACGGCTGCTATTGGCTAGCTGGTGAATGGTTTGGGCGTAGTCCTCAAGTGCCTGTTCCAGGATCTGGTGCTTCTTGACCATCACTAGTGCGCTTTGCTCATCCTGAGAGAAAAAACGGAAATTATCAAGTTTTCTCAATATATACGATTGTGAAACCAGGGCAGATGTCTTATTTTGTCTGTGTACCTTGGCCTTTTCTTCTGACATCATGTGTAACTCTTGTTCGCCCATCCAAGCTTCGGCCTCCGCTGCATCAGCATAGAACTGCTGGGCGCGATTGGCCTCTATTAAACGTGCATGACGTTTGTCTGTCTCGCCAATCAGTTGGTCCCAAAGGTCCTTCAGCTCAACGAGACGCTCCTCTAGGACAGACTGTCTCTCACCATCGACCTGGCTCTGAGTCTTCCCTCGTTTGTGGATGTCATCAATGCGAGGCTGGTGGCCCTGGATCTCCTTCTGTAATGTCTGATTCAGAAACAGAGAGGGTGTTCACTGACGTGTTGCAGCTACATTAAGATTAAGATAATTGTATGTCCCTTTAACTATGATTATATCATCCTGCATGCAAAAATCACTTTACCTGGTTCTTCTTGATAAGCAGCTGAACAGTAGGCAGATCTTTTCCATGGTCTGTGGAGTTAGCCAGGGGCATCCTCTCTTTCACCCATAGCTGATAGAAAAACAGACTGAGTAAAATTCCAAACTTCTTTAACTAATGTTAGTAGTCAGACAGGTAACCCAACTCACAATTTCATCCTCCAGATCTCTGTTGAACTGATGTGCTTCTTTGGAGGCGAGTAGTCTTTGTCTCCTCAGTTTGAGAGGCTCCTGGAGGTTTGAGAAGTTGTCAGTGACACGCCTTTGCTGACCATCAACCTCTGCTAGTCCAGCGTCCTCCTGGGACAGCGCCAGAGCCTGAGACTGCAGGGACTGCACCTCCTTCTCTCTGACCTCCATCTGGTGCTCCAGCATCTATACACGGACAGTAAAAAAATGTAAGAAGGAAAGGCATTTGGTAGTCTCCACTACACAGATTTGGCATGTTCCACCACATGCACTGAAAAATATATTCAACATAAAGTACAGATTCAATTATTTTATTGCTGAAGGACATTGAAATCCATCATTTTGACACAAGGTGTTTTTTGTCCATGAGAGCTACTAATTGTGCAATATGATATTAAAGCTCCATGCTACAACAGTAATTCTTGATTGTAAAGATGATATGGACATGTTTTGCTGCAGTGTCGTCTACCTGGTGCTTCTTGAGCAAGATGTTGACACTGGTCAAATCTTTGCCGTATTCGTCATTATGCAGCTGACCCTCGAGGTTCTTCAGCCAGACATCTAGAGAGGAGCAGCTCTGTGTAAAGAGCTCAGCCCGGTTAGCATCGAACAAACACTGGGCCTTGGTGCGTGTGGTGCCTTCCAGCTCCTCCCACTGACGCTGTAGGTCCTCCAGGGTCTGCTGGACAACAGGTTTCAGCTCAGGCTTCTCTGCCACCAGAGCCTGACCCTCCTGTTAGAAACAGGAAACATACACACATTTATATTTTAATTAATTACATTAGTATAGCTGTAATTGGCCACACGAAGGCAAGCAGACTGGCGCTACTGTATAATAACATCAATATAAATTATCCACTACAATTACATAACAGTCATGTAACTATCGGCAATCATTTCCACCACCTGTCCACATATCAAACACAAATCCTATCACAAAGTTTACCCTTTTTTAATTAGATTCATTTTAGTGTCACCTTGTCAATTTTGTCCAGCCAGTCTTTGTTAGAGGCCAGCTCTGCCATGAAGGCCTGGTGCTTCTGCCACTTGCTGTGAAGATTTCTGGCCTCATCATAAGACATGTCCTGGGCCGTCAGCATCTTCTCATTGATCCACAATGTGAGCTATGGAGGAGAGGAGTGGAGAGAATTTCAGAATAAGCATTATCAACTTCACATGTTAAAACATCTTTATTCATTATGCTATTATTTCATTTAATCTTTAAAAGATGTTTTTACCTCTTGCCCATCTTGGAGGAAGTGTTGAAGTTCACGATTGTCCTTAAGCTTCGTCAGCAGTTCATTTGCAGACTCCTTATTCTTAAAATGCCTGGAGAAAATTAAGGAGAAAATTAGCCACTCTTCAAATATCTATTTGAAAAAGAAAAAAAACATTTCTGCTTTCTTTTACCGTTACTAACCTTTCCTGGATAGAATCAACTTTTTCCTGGATCTTATCAGAGTTAGCATTAGAGTCATTGATGAGGCGCCGTCCGTTCTCCACTACACCAGTTATCTTCTCCTCACTGGCCTCTGTGGTAGTGAGGAAATCCTCATGCTTCTTAATGGCCTCTTCTGCTCCCTGTAGACTTGCAGGCATCTCTGTATGGGACAGAACATACTCCTACACAAAAAGGAAAGGAATGTTAAAACATTTATTGTATGCAATTATCAAGCCCCAATGATTTTTCTTTATTTTGTCACTTTGAGTGATAAATTGATGAAACAAGCAAAAAGTGATAATCATGTGCTGCAGCTTTTGGGTTATTGTGAACTTTAACTCACCATTTGATTTAGGTGTTACTAAGAATTAAACAGGAGTTGATTCATCTGATTCTGATTCTTAATAAATGAAAATAAACTTAATATTGTGGCTCAAACCTAAACAGATCGAGGCCTATGGGCCACTTACAGGTCAACACACTCCCAACACATTCATTATAAAAAGCAATACAGGGTGAAACCTGAACTAAAATATGTATAAAGAAGAAAATTTGTGCATCGGGGTTTGGTACTGGCTTCTGGACTTGACACTACCCAAAGAAGGTTGTGTGTTGATACATGGTTTTTGTTTCATTAAAGCCACAGCTCTCTGGCACAGGCTTTAATTTATTTAGTGCTTTTGTCTCTAACCTGGCTGTTAAGGAAAGCTTCCGCCTGCTTTGCATCTCTTAGAAAAGTCTGGAAGTCAAAGGCTTGGGCCAGAAGACTGTGGCGGTTCTCCCACATGCGACGCAACTCATGCCATCCAGTATCCAGTGCCTGGAGCCTCTGAGCCAAGAACATGTACTGGGCATCGGTCTGACCTTGGGTGACCTCCTCACCGACTGCACGCATCTTCTCATAGTCCTCCTTATAGTTATCCACCTCATTCTTTATATTCTCATGCTGGGCTAGTAAACTCTCAGCCTCAGTCAGAGAAGTGGGAATGTCCTCTGAGGCCACGGCTGTCTGGGTGCGGGACAACCAGGACTGGAAACCATCCAGGTCCCTTAGGAAGCCCTGCAGCTTGCTGGCTTCACCCAGTGATTCCTCACGTCGCTTCATGGTCGCGTTCAACTCCTCCCACACCTCTTGAATCCCAACCAGGCGGCCTTGGATCTCTCCTGCCTGATCTGGATGTTCCATGGCCAGTGTTTCTGCCTCATTTCTTAGGTCATCCAATTTGCCCTGAAAGGACAAGAAGATGGTTTAGATACTGAAATTTTTTTGGTATTTATTGTTTTTTTTACGGTTTCCCATCTTTATCCTATAAGTCACTGCATGTAAGATCTCCATACCTGAATGGCCTCCAGGTCCCTCTCCATGCCTGTGAGTTTGCGTTGCAGTGCCATCACTCCAGCCAGGTCATTGCCCAGACTCTGAGTAGATTCGATCACCTTGGTCTTTTCCTTCATCCAAGTCTGGATCTCATTACACTCCAGGTGGTAGTTCTGAATGTTGAGGGCAGACTCGAGGGCATGTTTCTTTTGACCAGCCAGTTGTTCAAACTCTGTCCATCTGAGGCCATATAAAGTGCAATATTTAGATCAAAACCATTAGTAGTAGTAGAGCATAAACATATTTCTTTGCAAAAAACATTTATTTGGCGTTGTTTGTTATGCTGACCTGCTGTTGAGTTGGTCTTTTGTCTGATGGATTTGGTCTTTACTACAGTTGTCAGAGCTCAGCAGCTGCTCTGCCACCTGATTAACATCAGTGACTCGAGTGCCTAGATTATTCATCTCAGGTTCAAGCGTCTCAAATCTGAAATTATTGAATAAAAAACAGTATTAATTTTCTAATTCTATAGAGAAAATGGCATTTAGACAAGATTTTTTTGTATATATTAAAATGACTTGTAAAAGAAATCATTGATAATTTGAATACATTAGAGCAACAAAATGAATATTTTTGGTGGATATGAACTGAGCAACATTCATCCCTTCTCTTCCTCACAGACTGACCTCTGCTGCACCACCTCCAAGTCTTCCAGTTTAGTTGGGATCTCCATGCTGTCTAACCACTGCTCCTTTTCTTCCACCCAGAGCTGGCAGGCGCCTGCTTCACTGAACATGCGGTAAAGAGCCAGGGCACCTTCCAGAGCCTGCCGCCGAGCTACTGACAGAGTCTCCAGTTCTTCATAACTCTGTTCAATAGCAGGTAGGCGGCCATCCACCTACAGTCAGCAGTTAACCATGATTTAGAACTCTAATTGGCAAGTCATCATTAAAGAAGAATGAAAATAAAGCACCCTACCTGAGGGGATTGTATATAGGCCTGCGGTAGTGCTTGAACCTGCTCTTGCAAGGAGTCGATGACGGGGCGGTGGCTTTGGATCTCCTCATCTATCTCCCTCTGCTTGCGAGCTATAGTTTGAGTGGAGAACTCATCGTGGCCCAACTCCTGACTTGACACCTGTCTAAGTGTCTCCATGATCCAGGCCTCCATGTCACTGGCATCTGTTTGGAACTGTTGCAGGGCCACAGCTTCTTTGAGTCTCTGCTCTCTCAGTTTAGTTGTCTGTGAAACAGGAAGAACAGGAGAATTACAAAAACAGAAATACATAACAGAAAAAATTTGTATTTGGAGAAAATATCTTTATACAGTGAGCAACCATCTAAAAAGAGTCATGATCATCACCCACCTCCTCAAGATATGCCCACTGTGAACGGATGTCTTCAATCCTCTCTGTGACCTCTGGGGCTCCAAAGTGTCCCTCGTTAACCAAAGCTTCCCCAGCAGCAATGCTGTTACTTAGGGGACCATAGCGGGCAGCCATCTCATCTCTGAAAGCCTCATGTTTACTGAGCAGGTGAAGAGCAGAAGTGAGGTCACGCCCACAGTCTCCACTAGCCAGGATCTGCTCCTGCTCTCGGATCCAGGCTGCCTCCTCTCCGACATCCCACATGAACTGCCACAGGCGGCGAGAGTCCTCCAACCGCTCTCTGCGTTTGCAGGCAAGCTGACCAAGCTCTTCGTAGGCTTGACCCAGCAGGTCCACCTTTTCACCTACTAGTCCTGGCTCACATGGTTTGTAGGCTAGCAAAAAAACGAAAAGTCAGAAATACAAGATGCTTAGATATAATGCACAAATAGGTCAAACTAAAGCTGTGTGATTTATAAATGGAATGATTTAAAGTATGTTTTAAAACTCACCCTGTTCATAGGAAGTGAAGCGCTGTGCTGCTCCCTGCACTGCTTTGATCCTCTCTGCCTGAGCTGAAATGTCAGCCTCTACCAAATTGTGTTTCTGAAGAAGGTCCAACACATCATGCAAATGTTTGCCATTGTCCTGAGACTGCAGACGATTCTGAAACACACAGAGGACACAGCTCATGAGAATATTTAGTTTTTCAACTTAAATGTAACTCCCTTGCAGCAGCACCCAGGTAGGGAACCCTGTCAGATATTGTGTCCACAAACAGAATATGACAGAAGAACCAGAGCAACATTACTCAAAAATCTATTAGACAGTAAATATTTATAATACATGGTGGCCTTTTGAAAACAAAAAAAAGATAATAGCTGACGACAATATTTCATCAATGATGTAGTCTGACAATTAACCTGAACACAACGGGAGCTATAACCTTATTCAGATGACAACAGAGAGAGTCATTAGATTAGGCCATTAAATGACAACAGGCTATAATAAAAACAGATAATAAACTGTATACAAGCATTTGATTTATATGGTAATGGCCTATAACTGAAGATTACAGAATAAACTGTAAGTGCAGACATATAGATCTTCACCCAGATGTCTGCAGCCACATTCCACATCTAATTATAAACTTTCTGAATTGAGGGATATAATGAAAACATGAAATACTAAGTGCTTGTTTGAAGTTAGGGATGAATAATGACGCAAAGTCCTAGGTGCTATGCAGACATTTGATCTGAGGCAGTGGAGACAGGAACATATCCTTCTTTTTGTTTCTAAATGTTTTAAGAAAAAGTATTAAGGCGGTGTGGCCTAGGGGGTAGAGTGGTCGTTCTCCAACAAGAAGGTTGGCGGTTTAATTCCCACTCTTCCCCATTTGCATGCCGAAGAGTTATTGGCAAGATACTGAACCCCTAAAATGGCCCCTCATAAAATGTTAACATAACATGAGTGTACTTATTGTAAGTTTCTTTGGACAAAAGCGTTAGCCAAATGACATGTAATGTAATAATGTAATTAATGAAATGAGCGTTGAAGCTTAATATTCAGTGCACCTATACAGTGCATTTAATGCCACAGCATATCAGCAAATCAACCTCTTGATACAAAGTCTAATAAACCCTATCAGATGTCTAGAATCATATTTTCTTGGAGTTAACATGTGCGATATTAGAGATTATATAAATTAAACTAACTGATACTGCACACTTTTTAAACATTTAAGCCAGTCAAGTGTTAAACTTTACTTTAATGGTTGCCTAATTTGTAAAATTCTGTATCAGTGGCTATCAGGGGATTACATATCGGGATACCACTTTTTGAGACACAATCAAAGTGAATTAATATCCTAGTATACGGAAATAGTGTCACTAAATTTAACCACCTAAGGAGAAAGGCTTGGCCATTCTCAGTAAAGCCAGCAATGACAGGCAACACAGCTCAGGCTAGGCCTATAAAAAGCTAATTACTCCTATTAAGTCCAGATACTAAAGCTGCTGTGAACATATGTGAACAACTGAATGGATTAGGAAATTCCTTTTTGTTAATTAAAAACAGATCCAACATAATGAATGAATGGAAGCAGTAGTTCACCATACGTTAAAACAGTGTAAACCTTGTTCAAATATTGGGGGCCACTTTAATGATTGTCTCTTTACCTTCATATCTGCCGTCCAGTCCATGATGTAGCACATCTCCTGGAAGAGCCTCTGTAGGGCACAGTGGGCATTCAGCCGCTCTCTGCGTGCAACCAGAAGCTCTTTCAGGTATTCCCAGAGTCGAAGCACATTATCCCTTCGAGCAATTACACGCCGCACATCATGGTATCCCTCTGCTTCCAGCTCCTTTGCAACAGCCTCCACAGCAGCCACACGCTCCCAATATGCCCCAATGTCTGTCTCGATGGCCTCGTGTTTACGGGTGGCAGCTTCCACTGCTCCCAGATCGGTTCCAAAGTTGTCCTAATAGAGGAAATGCAACATATTGCAGTAAAAGTAATCAATGTAATAAAGTCAGAATAAATGTTAATTTCTCTACCTGAGACACCAGCCTCTGGTTCTCACTCAGCCATGTCTCCCTCATAGCTGCTTTGCGGTCAAAACGAGCAGCGAGCATCTCCAGCTTCTCCTGTCGAATCAACTCATTTCGCAGCGCCAGCTCACGTTCATGCTCTGCCTTTTCCAGTCGCTCCCATGCCTTTTCACGCCAATGAAAACACAAAATAACTCAGAAAGTTGGTGTCCAGCAACAAGGATATGTATACTACATGCATGATGACAATTTAAAACAACCACACAGGCCTGTGGTCGACAACCAAAACGTTTAATGACCAACTTTGCCAAAAGCACACAGCCTAATTGAAAAACGTATGGTATGACATTACATTAAGAAACTTTCTCAATGGAAGGAGGTATTTATAACCTCTTCTCATACAAACTCATACCTTGTTGATGTCTGAGATAAGTTTGCCCTCTCTTGGCATGTAGACTTTCTGGTTGTTTGCTCGCATTTTGCTTTGGATAGTAAAAAGAAGAATCTCCAAGTTTCCTTTCTCTGTAAATCTGTAGAGATAAACACAAATGTAATATACTGTTGCTTCACACTTTTAGATCCTTTAGTACAGGATCACCACTGAGTTGTATTAAACTAGTTGTCTGTTACTTACTTGGGGGGTTTCTCCACAGTCCGGTAGGAGTTAAAAGCCTGAAGCTGGTTCTGCACAGCATTCAGTGAGTTAGCGAGCTGCCTGTCATTGAGCGTCCCTATGGTCTGCTCAATCCACTGCAGCAGCTCTGAAGCCAGGGTTTCGTACTTCTCTATCAGCTGGTCAGCTTCAATCGCATAGTCCAGCACCTGCAACAAGGAGAGATCTGTTAATGAAGACAGCTCATACTGCACACATTTACTCAACTGTATTACTCACATACATTCATACATACACGCACACGCACTCATGCACAGAGTGAGAGCTAACCTTGCCAATTCTTTTGCCCTCCACCGCCAGGGCTTTCATCTTGGAGAAGTAATGATAGTAGGTGGCCACATAGGTAATGATGGACTTTTCATCAGGCTGATCAACATTGACATCTGAAAAAGAGAAAGAATTATCCAACTGTACCCTAACCCCCATTTCTTGTCTATTTTTTTTATACAATTCAGCATGCACAAAGTATACAATGGCTTTCAAAATAGCCTGAATTATCAGTTTATTTGTTGCCAAACCATTACCATCTTTATACAAGGTTTTTGTGATCTCACTATAGCTGATATGTGATGTAGTGTTGCCTAAGCTATAATTAATTCCAGTAATCCTCTATAGTCCAACACCCGTCAGTCTTGCAGGGAGCAGGCATCAGCTTAATGTCTCAGTGGATGGTGTCATGTCATCAGTGTGACGTACAGGAGTGCTTCCTGTTTTTACTCACTAACCTTCTGGGTCCAGCAGCTTGGTAAGGCCCAGTTCCTTCTCAGCCACATTGAAGGCATTCTGAAGATTGTAGTGAGCATTGGATCTCTTCAGGTTGTCAAACTCAATCAGGTCAGATCTGCAAAATCAGGGGAACAATTAGGACTTTAATAAATACAACAACAACAAATGGCAATGTCATGCATTAACATTCAACCCAAAATAATATTTTGCAAAGCACTGAAATATGCGTTTCTATTTTCAGAGCAGGATACATATAAGAATCCACTAGATTTGCAAAAGTCTGCAAGCTAACAGGCTTTTCATATGTGGATTATGCAAACTGCTCCAGCAAATTATTACACAATTTTGGCAAAATCATGTTTTTATATAGCCTTACTTCAATATAATATTGGTCTGGGAGGCCAGAAAGCATGAATTGGCATTCACAATACATGGAAATGAGATGGAAAATTACTAGTTTGCCTTTGACTCTCATTGATCATTAACTTCTTAGATTTTGAAACTGTACCATGGCTATGGAAAAAGCATATTCTTCATTCCAGAAACGTAAGTATGATATTGTGAATAAGGGGAAAAAAAACATTCCAAATATTTTCATGCCTCCTGTGTTGGCTCCTCAGTAGTTTGAACAAGGGTGTGATCATGTAAACTGCATCGTCACAACTTACATGAATATCTAATGGTTCAGTAACGCCAGTGAAACCAGTATTATCATTCATGTATCGAGTATCACCTGAGTCATTCATTGTCATGAACAATGCTCTCTGTTCTACTTGACACAAAAGTTGAAGGTAAACCTTTGGCCTAACCCAAGCTGTTCGTGCTATTATTACCCAGCAGGGTGTGCAAGTGAGTATCCAAGCTTAGCTCTTCATAGAAAATAAGTGGGTTATTATTTTGGTGATCTAGGTCATCTTACTCCCTATTTTATGTTCATCCTTTTAGCCATACCGCAGACTGTGTGAAGGATGGGAGGAGTGGGAGGAGACCTAAATAGAAGTGTGATTGCAAATTGACACGCGCTCATCATTAGATAAAGATAAAAGAGCGGGGGGGATAATGGATACTTTGGCCTTGCAGGACAAAATTCTCATTTGAAAAGAGAACCGTGTTAAAAGTATAATTGTTAATAATTGTTACTGTTAATAATATACTTGTATGGGCCTAAAAGGGTCGGGTTGCATTCCACATCACACAGGAAGAAGTCAGTGACCTGTGTTTGTGCACGATGGCACTGAACGCCAGACCATCTCGCCAGCTGGTAGTGAAGTTGTGAATGTTGACGTTGGGATATCTGCAGAGGTCAGAACAGAAATGATTAATCATTAAATCAACAAAGCAAGATTAATCAGCTACACAACATATTTCACAGTATTGATCCTTTGCTATTAAGCCCTCTCTCTGTCTCTCCTTTCTCACCCAGCAGTTTTCATTTGGCACCAAAGCAGCAGGGCTTCTTTAGCTGACTTTTTCTCCTTGTTGTCTTCCGTCTCCACACTGATGTCCTGGATCTGTAAGCAGAATATTAATTTACTTCAAACTGAGTTGTACAAAATTCCAAGATTATTAGACGATCCCACATTATTAATATATTCTCTTAACTGTGTATTATACCAAAGTTAAGGAATAGTTGAAAACTTCACAGGTAATGACATCAGGTTCAAGACTAAAATAACGACATAAATTACCCCATAAATCACATCCCAGTGGCAGTAACCTTTTTACCCTATTTTGTGAGTTTGCCTGAGGATGGACTACATGCAGAGACCAGATGTCTCACAGTCAAACTTCTCTTTGAAAGGCCTGGAGAAATGTGGCAGCTGAGCTGAGAGAGAATATGAGCAGTGCTATATTCTGCTACTTTATAAGTTACCTGGAAGCGAAGGATAATGGTCCAGATGAGACCCAGTGTGAGGCGGTGATTCCCGTCCACAATGTCATGGGAGCCCATGTTTTCCAGATGGACTTTTTGCTCCTTGAGGAACTGCAGGGCTTTATCAACATTCTCCAGGCAGTGGATACGCATGCGTCCCTTGGTGGGCTTTGGCTGTGGGGAAAGAAAACCTATGTTGACATTGTTGAACAAATTGATTACAACATAAGTTGAGGGGAAAGGGAGCAGGAATTAAAAAAGAGGAAGTAAAAGGTCATGCGAGTGCCACGCTGGTGCCTGGGTCAGGTTTGGGACAGAGAATGGTAGTTTCTGTGTGATACTGACCAGCTGTTCTCCTGAGAGCACTTCCAGAAGGCGGATTAGCATACGGCCATCGCGTAGGTCAGTGTACAAATCACCAATGCGACTGGTCACTCGGCCTAAGTGAGAGTTCACCCATTTGGTAAAGGTCTTCTTCTGAACCGCTTCCCGCTCATCTGCAAAGTGCAAAAAAGAGGAGGTGAAGTTACATGCATGATTGCCTCTATGGAGGGTGATGCCTTTAGTCCAAATATCATTCCTTTCCTATTAGAGAAATAAATACTTACAGGAAATTAACTTTGCTCAATATAAAACACCATTGTCTACAGCTTTGATCAAATCTTAGGACAGACAGGTAGCAGTAAATCATAAGGACTTAAGCCCTTGCCCTGAGTAGTTCATAAGCTGCACCATTAAGACTCCAGGAGTCACTGTATTGACAGCTTAGTGAGAGGTTTTCACTCTTAACACCAACGTTTACTGATGGTTCTGCTCATGTGTGCTCTGCCAATGTGAGTTCAGAGGTGAAAAGTGACGATACTAAATTGGGCGTAGAGGCAATGACATTTAGTGAGCACTTTTGTTGTTACGTTACTAGAGAAGACTAAAAAAAGAATTACAATAAATTAAGCTGTAACAGCAGCTCAGACATATGGACCAGGGGAGTAAGAAGCTAATCCTGCTCCGCCACCTAACAAGGTGACCTTATTTCTATGACACAAGGTCTCCCCGCCTTTTGAAAACACTTTTCTAGCATTGTACTTAATGCACAGTACCTAACACACAAGCGTGGAGCAGACAGAAAATAGATCTGAGTAAACAGCCGTGTAATAAAGAGTTCAACAAAACAAAGCCTACTTACAGGCAAAGAAAAACTAAAGTAAAGGTAGAACAATATTAGATAATTTAATTACTAAAAACTTACTACCAGTTTATGAATTTGTATATATTATATTACATAACATGTTATTATGTAATATATGTAATAATAAAAGGTTATAATATTATGAAATATTATATCAAGGTAGATTTGATCAGGTTCCTACTACCAAAACACATTTGAATGTTTTCAAAGGTCTTATTTTCACTAAAGTAATGACCAAGTTTTAAAGATGTAATCATTTCAAATGCAACAATATTGAAAACCCAGCTTCAACCCAAAGTCAAGAACCAAATACCTCAGTGGTTTGTGTAACAGAAACTATAGATAAGCAAGTAAAATAAAGTCATTTTAAAAAGAGATCAACGAGATCATGCCCTGAGGTCAGTAAATGGCAGGTCTTCTGGATTATTATCTTTATGTATGTTTTAAATGGGGTGTTTTGAGGTGAACAAAGGCAGTATGTTGTGGAATCAACCACTGTGCCAACTGTCAGCTAAAAAAAGAACATTGTGAAATTACACACAAGCCTTCTAGGGTGGGGGAATACCACAGAACATGAAGCTGTTGCAAGCTGCAGGTGCTTCCGCTGTATCAAGACTAAAGATGTTCTCTCTTGAATTGATACAGTGACACCGAACTGCAGACTGCTGCTAATGGTTTAAAAAAAAGATAGACTGTCACTGATAATGTTTTAACATCTACATCAATGTAATTCAGGTATTAAAACGTATCCAGTGGAGGTGTTGACCTCTAGTGAAACTGTACAATGATATATTAATACGCCGGTCTCCATATTGTTTCTTATTTATTTTATGCTACACAAACATGCTCACATGTATGTTAATGTCTCGCATGAGTCCATCAGGATTGTGAAACACAGATACTTATTAACAAAAGAACGCTGCAAGACTCAAGTCATATAAGCGTTCATTATGAAACTATGCTTAAAATGAGACGTCAATGCACTACAGATTACCCCTTCCTTGCATGAGCTGTTTTTCTCCTAACAACACTGACTGTCAAAGAACAACACCTACAGAAGAATAAGAAGTTGCAAAAGAACGTACATGTGTGAATATTAACATATGTTGTGTATTGAAATCTCCAAATTCAGAATAGATACTGTGCATAATTGAATTTTGAATGTTAGAGAGAAAAATAATGATCTGGCTGCAAAGATACTGTATATTAATCAAAACAGGTGATAGTCATGGCCTACAGCGTTTGAAGAGCCTGAGCCGTGTAAAACTCAGTCAAACAGCCCTTCTTTATTTTAAACCCAGTTGGCTCTGTACACATTGTAATATGGTGTAATATGATGTGCTGGTTGTTTGGGGATGTATGAGTTTTGGGGACTTCTGAATCTGTTCAATGAGCCGGCCGAGGGGGATTAATAGGGCAGGTGGAGTAAAGTGGAGAAGCCTACATTCCTCCTGAAGCTTGGTCATGTTGTGACAGCACCCTGCACTGAGGTGAAGGTAGTGGGGCAGTGGGCTGGGAATCTAAAGAAGACATGCTGCTACCCTACTGGTGATGTACTAATAACAAGGCTGCTGAACAAGAACACAAGAAAGACAAACACAGATATCTGTCTCTTGTGTGTGCTCATTACAGCAAGCAAACACAAACTTGTCATCAGTCGCAAAGTCAGTAGATAAGGGCGGAACCGGTGCAGCGGTTTTCTCTAACAATGTGACATTTGTGGATTGGGTTCGTGCAATGTCATCTGTCATCTTACTAACCTATGAAAATGGTTACGGGAAGGTGAGAAAAGATAAAAAAGGACCAGGACTAAGCCTCCTCTAAACAGTCAGATCACGCTAAATGCCTGCCAACACAATTATAAAATGACATATGGGACAAGAGAGAAGAGTGGGAAAACACAGAATGAGCTTAAGACAAGAAGCCTAGTAATTACTAGCTAGTTTTGCGTCATCACAATCCCTCTGAAATGACTCTACACTGCAGCCTTTAAGTACGCACAATTCAAAATGATAGTTCTCCCACACTGAAATGCATTGTTCCAAAGTCAGAGGCAACAAGATGCAATACAACTGCCATATATTCTTATATTGACATCCCCATTGATCAGTACAGAATAGATATTGGCTGCTGTGAAAATGGTATGAATCTTAGCAAGTATATACTGTGTCTAACATGGATTAAATAATCTAGTTTAAGACACCTTCTCTACAACCAGATTACTTTGTAGTTCATTCAAATAAATAAAGATATTATAAAATAAAGAATTTTAGAAAATTCCCCGACCATACAGGAGATCTACCTCTCCTCCTTGAGAGGAATAACAAGTGAATCAAATTTTTGGTGCCACGTTTTTCTAAATGTTTCTAATAGTATATCAGAACTAGTGGTTAGAGGCACCATTGAGGGTTTCTAAAACTATTTGGACATGTCCAGTCACTTTGAACATGTTTGTCACTGGTATTAAGCTTTAAGTACACGTCAGAACATGGATTGTAGAGTGGGGCCTTGTCCTTTCCACTGCGTACTGAACTCACAACTGATTTTGTATTTAACCCCAAACAAACTCAAGACAGTGCTGATAAAGACTTATTATCTGCATGTAATATGAGAAAATATGCTGGCAGACTTAATCCTGCCTGGGGTGGAACATAGGGGCTAAGATCGTGTTTTTGAAGATACAGTGGAGAAGGATACAGTGCTAACATCGAATCAAACACCTAAAGAGAGCATAAGGACAACACGTGAGCAGTTAATAAAAGTCTGTAATCAGATGTACCATGTCCCGAGTTCATTGTTCACATTAAGCAGGTCATTTATTGTTACATGAACAGGTGTTGACTGATGGGAAGATCAAGTCGAGTTACATCATGGTTCAATAAATGAATTAACGAGTGAACAGACGTCACTGATGCAATGATATACTTTTTAATAAGGTCAGTATGGCTAGTAATGGGTCTTTGCTGTTTTGATCTGTAGTTTATATTGTGTTATTTCTTTTAATTAATGTTTTCTATAAAGTGTCATCTTACCAGTTTCAGACAGTACATGCTATGTAGCTGAGGCAGTTGTCTGCAGAAGGAGTCGAGCTAACACACAGTGGGATGACCTTAAGAAAAGGGTGTCCTTCAGACAGCAAGATACCATTTGTCATAACATTTTTCTAGCTGCCAGCATGCAAAGTTTATGGTCATTGATGACAAATTTTCTTGATTGCTATACAAATACAGAATGTTCTAAATATCCAATACTGCCAAAAGCTGGTTGGAAGCTATAGGATTCAACCCAAAGGGATTTAATTAACTCTGCAGATCATTGATCACAACTAATTGAAGATTATGTCTGTTCATTGTTCACAATGTTTGGATTGTAGTTAAGCTTTATTGACCTGTACATTTCAGTCTCCGTGTTGGCATGTGTATCTGTGTACACAACAGACATTGACCTGGTACAAGATGTCACCACTGCTGTCTCTACCAGTGATAATGCCCTGCCAGTGATGTAATCGTTTGTTTATCCATCACAGAGACAAAGATAATTGTGGTGGTAATTTCTTTGGAATTAAGAGCAAAAGTCAATGCCAGTCTTAAAAACTCCTCTGTGTCGAAAGATTAGACACAGACAGACTGAGTTTGTCTCCTGGTTCTCGTTAATGAATGCTCAGTTATTTCTCAATGACTCCTGCATCCCTCTGCTGTGTTGCATGACACTGCACGTTTGGCTCCCATTGGCCTCACTTCATCAGGGGGCAAGAGACTCCATTCACAAATTTATATATTAGTTTATCATAGTAAGCACTTCTTGCATTTGGCAACAAATGAATATGGCAGACTTAATTTTGTAGACTTTAGTCTCAACTTTTCAATTTGCGGATTTTTTTTAATCATTTATGTATTCGCAAATATGTACGTCACTTTCAGAAGAGAAATAGAAAAGGTCAATGGCTGTATTGGCTTGGATTCAGCAAAGACGGTTCACTCAAAGCTGCGAACAACTTCATCTTGTGTCATTTCCTGCTCAGGTCAAGTCCCTGGTCATTACTGGTTCCCTTTGTAGCTAGTAAACACCCTTGACTCCATATGCTTTTGATATTCTGTCTCTCACCCACCTATGACTCTGGTCACCCTGTGCTCAGAAAGAATGAGTAAACCACTTCCCTTAGTCTATCTCCTTTAATCAGCTTTAATGACCTTCTCTTGGACATTCCCACACAGACAAGATTATGGTATTGTGCCAAAGTGCGCAGAGAAGGGCACTGAGCAATGGGAGTTTAACTTCTTTCAAATGTGTGAAACTTGTTTTGAATAACAGCTTGTACAGAACAAATTAGGTATCAATGTGATGTTGTAAACATGAAGCAAGTTAACTAAAAACCACACTGTGAGGTGTGTATAAATATAGTGAGTAAAATGGACATTTTGGTTTGATACTTGTATATGTGCTTGACTTGACAGATGTGAAACGATACAAATTTTGAAAAGTGAAAATATAGAAGAGTTTTGCTTGAGATTTAACTGAGAACCTATGAACCTGCAATAATTTTGTTTAATGCAGCTATCAGACAGTTCATTGCCATATAGTTACCAGGAATTCTTCCAAATAAAGCTAAAAAGAATGGATTAAGAAACAATTGTTGAACAATCAGTACGTTCCAAACTGTCTGTTCCTTTTTCCGAGATTACAGAATAGATCCTAGGCCCTCATTAAAGGAATACTTGTGCATCTTTAATACAGTGCAGAGAAAACATAAAACATCAGACAGTCAATAGCAGCTTCTCAGCTTTGTGGTGCATAGTTGTCATTTGTATTGACACCTATGAAAGGTTTAATGGGAGACTATGGACATATCCATCAATTAATACACATTGTGAGCTGAGCAATGTAAAAAATGAGGTCAGGCTGTTTGAGGAGTTCTTTGTAAGTAAATCTTCAGCAACAGGTGGGATAAAATGAATGGCTTGACTCAAAAAAATGTCCAACTCCTCTATCTGTAAATGTCTAGATCTGTACAAAAAGACAGAATCACACATTATGACATTTCCTTTATGGGTCAGAGGGCATCTATACAATGCACCTTCAAATAGGATGAGCAATAGAACAGGCATAAGACAATTTTAGGTTATATATTAGCCTGTATAAGTTTGTGTAATGATTCAAATCAAGATTATAACGACTACATCTTGAAGTCAACGTGTGCATCAATTACAGTACTAGGAAATAGTAGAAAAATAAGATATTGAGTGTTACCGACTTCAGAGTTGTAGCATTCATCCCTGCTTATCATTAGACCAATTAATCTATGATAATCAAATAAACAATGAGCAAGTAATGAGTGTATGATGCAAAGTGAGCAATATGGCAAATATAGATGAACATTCGCTTTGACATTTCTCTCCCTATAAAAGCGCAATAGCCTTTCCTTGGCTTATAATTTTGAAATTAGGGCTGTGGTAGAAACCGCTGTGGCGCAACTTATTTTTACGCATTTAACGGTTTGAGGTCACAAGTAGAGAAACACATTGTGTTTTTTACCCAACTCTCACAGGTTTGTTCATACTGAGAGTTCATGCCTCTCTGTGCCATCTACAGCGGCCACTGATAACGGGGGGGGATAGGGAAGAGGAGGACTGGCCAAGGCCAATCCCATGAGAAAGGAGACAGAAAGAGGCATCTCTCAGCCATAACATCTGGACACAGGAAGGGTGTGAAATGTCAACAAGACAGTAATTGTCCCGATGCCTCCGGGACTGCACTTTCTTGTTGCCCTCCCAAGTAGGAAATTGTCAATATTAGTTAAACTGTACAAACAAAGCATCGTGCATGTGCGCCTACATGTGTGTGTTTGTGTGTGTACATATGGCAAACCCTGACCAAGGTAATGCGACTCTCTCTGGCTTGCAGCTGGAGGCCACTAAAGTCAGAGCTGTTGGAAATATCAATTTAGGGTATACAATTTCAAGACTTGAAACTTGACCCACAATGTAACACTGAATGCAAAAGTAAACTAACTTTTTCCAGTGTTTGTAAAAAAAAAAAAAAAGAAAATACTTATAGTGTCAAAGTCTGTCTGAATAAAGCCACCCTGCTAAAGCCTGACAGGCGAAAGTCCACAGCAGTGACTCAGAGGGGCCAGGTAAATGGGACAGTGACCTTTTGAACAGGGACCCTGCACCACACTAAACTCACATTCTATTTATCTTTAGACTGCAACATCACAGACATCATGCCGGTATCTTGGCACAGAAATCGATAACTTGAGATATAGGCCTAAGGCATTTGTCAATTAGATAGTACATGCAACAGACACTGTAAGAGTGATTTGTATTTTAAGAAAATACTAGGGTAGGGATTTAATGGTGCAAAGAATAATGCTGGGATGGGCTGGGGAAAAAACTATTAAACAGCAACTCTCCCTCTTTTATTAAAAATTGTTCCATGGAACAAAGATTACAGTTTTTTTCCCCCTCTCACAAACTTAGCTGCAGCCCGGTCTTTCATTAATCCTGTCTCCCTTGGCCAAAGTTATTTAGTTACTCAGTTCATTGTTTACTGGTTAGATATCACTTACCAGAGTCAGATAATGCTTAATGTCTTTAGTGCTGGTGTTAGACTTTTATAGGACCTGAAACTCTTCAACCATTTCTAGCCATTACATTTCGTTGTTAAGATCTTAAAATGTCCAAAATGAAATTAATTAAGAATACTGTATAGCTCAGGTAAGATTTTGTGAATCAGTGACTGGATACAAGTTGAAAAATATTTCAAAATAGAAAAAAACTCATCAAGATCCATTAATTATTCTGATATATTAAAGAAAATGTTGACCAAAGTGAAAAAGAAATTCATGGATCTGCCCTCTGATCTGAAGCAGCACTAAAATAGGTTAATGGGTTCTTCTCTGACCCATACCACATCATTCAACAAAGTTTTCTGGTAAGTGGTAATACATCCAGTAGTTTTTGCGTAATCCTGCTTATAAATAGACAAAGATGAAAACATTACCTACTTGGTTGAGGTAATGCACAAACACACATGAATCTTTTCATATCCTTACAAAAGTCAAGTCAAATCAGGATTATACACAGTAAACATGTAAGAACAGGATCTGGGCTGACATTAAACGACTTCAAGGAACCTGAGTCACATGGAGTCCTCTCCACCATGACGAAAGCCATGTTGGGAATGCTTCCATTTGTGTGAGGCATTTGTATAATGACGCCAAACGTGTCAGATCTTCTAATTAATAGTTTGAGCAGATTTAACACGGGGAGGCAGGGAGTAACATAAAGACTGAGCCTCGGGGTTAGTCAAACTGGAAATACAACTGGGTGTTGCCAAAATGTGTTTGTGAGTCTGAGTATGTGAGCGTGTGAGTATATTTACAGCAAACTTCATCTAGCATTACCAGGCACAGATAACCAACAAAGAATATAAAAAGTATTAAGTATAAGTATCATGCATAGTAACCCTAATACTTAGATATTCTTAAACAGCTCCATTTCACAATATTCTTAGGGAAGTGTGAATAAATCCTGTCAGCAAAAATGTGGTTGAGGATCACAAGCCCCCAAAATTACACTGCAAGTTTAAGGTTTTCCTGCCTGGCAGGTTGAAAAAGACGTGCAGGGGTGTAACCTTTGTTTCTCTGTACTTCACGGTTTACTTGGACAATGTTGTATATCGTGTACTTTCTTTGAGGTAGAAGATGCAATCTTTTCCATGGGTCTTATCTCCAGTCAATAGCACCAGTGCTGTCCGGGTGGAGGTGTACACATTTTTTTATTTAGAAAGGACTGCACAGACATATGTAAATATATGCACACATACATGTCCCATCAGGAGAACAAAGTCTTCTTCAATGGCCATGAAGATATTATCTAATATGGGAGGCGAAATATTGTTAGTTCACTAAAAGAATGTCAAACATGCAGAAAGAGTAGACTTGCCCCTGAAGTAAACTCAAAGACAGCTCTCCATACCAGACAGCAACCAGGGAGGGACAGGAAACTAGCAAAACAGTGATCTTCTTGCACACCACTGACTGAACGTTTCACACACTATTGCACATACACACAATGCTACTGGAGATTCTTTACCGCATGGCCTGTGAGTAAGATTTGTAAAGCTCACAGGAACAAGCCACAGAATGACGCAAGAATTCTTACAAGGTACAAATGGTAATAAGAAAATAGATTTTTTTATCACAAGCATTCCCAGATGTTAGTTTAGTACTTGGGCGATACAGGTTTGATTAAATTAGTAATGCAAGTTTAGCATAAAATGTTGTAACACTGACCATGTCAAAACTTTCACATTATTTCTAAACTCCTAAGTCACAACCAGTGGCCTGTGTGATTTCTATGTGCAAGACCTCACAGATCTAACAGGCTTTGGTCGAAGACAGAGCCATGTATCGTAATAAGATAAGAAAGGACAGGTGGCCCAGTGATCAGTGGCCATACTGCCTGCCTGCCTGCCTTAGAGCTGAGCTGAAGCCTACTGTGTATATCTACTATACACTGTACTTGATACCCTCTACATTAAGTTAAATAGGAGTCTTTCAAGCTCTCATAGATAATCACTCATGTCAGAAAAATGCTTTGTTATTTGGTGACTCATTCAGAACATAAAGCACCTGCTGTAGGACTACCACTTGTATAGAAGCCAAAAAGCCATATTTCCTGTTTAAAAACAATCAACAGGATGTGTTAAACAAGGGTAACAATTCTCAATCTAGCACAGTCTTATCAATAACCTGAAACACCAACAACTGTTTCCATAAGCCACACTAGAGACCTTGAGACTCTGGTCTGAGATGTCAATAGGACAACTGTATATTCAAATGAATTTGCTTAACTAATTTAAACCATAAAAAAAGATAACAGATAAGCATATTTCAAATTACCAAATGGAATAGAAGTTGGTCAGTACAATTCTTACCTTGTAGCTGTTTAAACCTTCCTTCCAAGATGTTCGAGTATTGCACCTGATTAACAAATGCTGCTGGGGACAAGGAGTGCTCTCTTTCCCTCTGGTCCCACTCCATGGCCGCTTTTCTCTCTCTTAAATATTCCTCTCAGATATGAAGTGAATGGGAGCTGTTATACATAGCACAGCAGAGCAGCCCTTTCCCACTAATATGTAACAAATCCTTTAAAGTGTGTTCCAAAAGAAAAAAAACTTGGCTTTTCCAGATTCCCTCAGAGTTGTGCCTTAGTTAGGCACAACACAAGCTTGAAAATATTGCCGCCCGTTCTTCTCTTCATCTACTGTATGTCCCACCTTGTCCAATGAAGACACAGCAGTGAGCGCTGGGGTAGAGGGTTTTGTCAAAGAAGCATTTCAAACAAAACCGAAGAACAAAATGTTCTCTGGTTTCACCTCCTCCTATGAAGAATTTCACCACAGTTGTGGCCCCTGAGCAAAGAAAAATCTTTTGGTTGCACTCCCTCGTGGTTCGAGTGGCAATTCCTTTCCCTCCAAACTCTGAACTCACACTTGCTGAAACAGAGCACAGCCGAGCAGGCTAACTGGCTGCGGTCGGATAGCTGTGTAAACAAAGCCTGCTGTGCCTTCTGAAAATTGTGGCATTTGCATAAGGTGTGTTTGAGGGAGGAGCACAAAGGCAGAACATGGTGGAAGGATGAGGGGAGGGAGGAGGTGTAGAGGTGGACTAAACCATTAGAATTCTTTGCTCCGTGTAGCTTGAGGCAGGATTATTAAACTCCACCTTAATTCCAAGGAGCAGCGGGGTGTGGCTTGCCAAATAGGTGCCTCACGAAAATCCCCGTAAGATTGTGACGTCTTATCCTCCTGTCTCGCTGTGTGGTTCCCTTTTATTATTCTTATCGCTTGCTAAGACAATGTTTGATCTCCCCTCCTTTGTTAGGGCGGTCTGCCATATGATAAGATGTTTAAGACAGGAAGGAAGTTGTTGAGAGTCTCAACACAAAAAGCTCGTTCATGTCTCAACAAGATTTGAAAGTGTGAACGTGCATGTCTGTATGAAAGGAAGGGTGTTATAAGCAGTAATGGGGGATATAAAGAAGTGAGTCAGTAAGAATAAAGGACCTGTACTAAATCCACACATTTATGTAGTTTCCGTTATGCTTGCACTTCAAAACTGCCAAATATTTGTACCTATTTGTACAACAATATTTTTAACCACCTTAAAAAGAAGTATAGAAACATGTCAGAAGTGGTTCATTAAAGTCAGAACAATCCCACTAATCTGTACCTCACAAGGTCCTTCAACAGCTATAGATGGACACAGAGAGAAATAAAAAAATAAAAAACGATAACAGCATTAAAGAGTGGGAAGAGGTTACTTAGGCAGATATTTACCAAATGACTGTATGTGCCAAAGTTACACAACACTATAAACACTGAGGTCTAAGGTCACAGCCTTTCTTGCAAGTGAAAGGTCCGCCTGATCAGGGTCCAGTAGTTAAAAGGCCTGGTTGTGCGCTTGATCTCTGTACTGCTGATGAGCTAGGAGCATCTGGATGGGTCTCATTAGATGACCAAATGCCCCAGGCCTTCTGTGACTGGGTGTTTATAAAGAGGAACTGGACTAATGAGATCCAAAGAGAACAGGCTTCCTTCTGAGGAGCAGAGGCTACGCTGTGGTCACATGCAGAGGGAGAACTAGTAAATCCCAGTAATGGTCATTTAAGATCCCAATGGGCATATAACAAACATTGCAATTCGAATTAACATGAGAGGCAGCTGCGATGGCAAGTTTGTGTGTCTGGTATATGCATCTTAACATGTTATGTTAGGGCAGTTTCCTCCCTTCAAAACCCATCAGTCATTCAGATATACTAATAAATAAACACACTGGGTAGGATTAACTGTGATTTAATGAAGCTTGTGAAATATGAAAACAAACCGTGAGAAAGGCTGCCAAAGGGGGTTTATTTGCATTGAGCAAACTGGAATTAATGATAATTTATGATGGTCTGACAAGAAAGAGGAAAAGATAGGAGCTGCTGGAAGTCTCAGCACTGCCAGAAAGGCATGATCTATTGCTGTGCACATTCATTTTATCCATCCAACAGCACCACCCCTTCTCTAGACCTGAGGGAGGTCGGAAGGGCGGACTTCTTAATAGAACCCCAAAAATCACTCGAGTGTTAATAACACTATTTCAAACGTGATAATTAATTGATATATTATTGGTGCTTCGTCGTGTTTCCAAAATAATATCATGTACACATCATATATGTGTATATTAATTTATGGTTTCTTAAGTGATTTGTCACATCTAAATGATGCTTTTTAAAGTACAAAATCATGCTCTTTCCCACTATGGAAAACGTCCACAGTAAATTTGTGTAACTGTTTGTTTTAAGCAGGCCGTTTCTGAAGGCAAATTTGCGTAGCTTGCCTTGCTACCTCCACAGTGCAGACGAGTAGATAAGTGGTTATCTAAGCAAATTACAATGATCTTAACACAGGGGAGGCGCTTTCTGCGCTTGTGTCAAGTGGTGCGCTGCTGTCACACTTAAAAGTATTCAAACACAAAAACTGCAGTGTGAAGGGTGTGAACCCGGAAATGAGGAAATCATATTACAGGGAGGCAGTGTCACTGAATGAGAAAGATGCGTAAGACAGTAGCTGCCTATAGAGTGCAAAACGTCTTGACATTTGGGTTTCAGTTTAAAAAGATGGGCAGGAGCTGGGGGCAAATAGCTGCTACAACATGTCAAAGAATGTGAACGTCAAGTCGACACTTGTTAAACAGAGATGGTGACACACACACACACACACACACACACACACACACACACACACACACACACACACACACACACACACACACACACACACACACACACACACACACACACACACACACACACACACACACACACACACACACACACACACACACACACACACTTTTACTGCCCTCTGCTGTTTTCTTTACATGACAGCAAAATTAACACAATCTTTAAATTCACTACAATAAATACAAGCAAGAAGAAAAGAACTGTTTCCTGTTAGCATGAGGCAATGCATAGGCTGTATTTGTAAGTAAAATTAAGCTTATCTTAACTTTGACTACCACCATGCTCAAAGATAATTAGAGCATGTGGTTTTTACTTTGTGTTCATGAGTATGTGTTTTGGTGCCCGTCTGCCTCTTACTCCCCTCTGCTGGATTCTCCATGATAATTAAACTTCTTAAGACTATTAATAGAGGGGATTCATCTCTTCCTTACAAGACAAATCAATAGGTGTCTAGACAAATTGGCCATAATAAGATTCAGGGAAGAACCATTGGGCCTAAGTATTTGTTGCAATTTGATTTAATCTGACAATAATTTGCCATCGTAAACTAGAATAAAGAGCTTGATATTTCATGAAATAAATCCATTATTTTCTGTTGTTTTATGACAGATATTGTTAAAATGACACTGTTAATATTCTGGGCTGTGTAAAGTATGGATGGAGGGTCTTCACCATTCCTAGCCTTGAGGCAGAGTCTTCCTTATTGCATCAATGCTTATTGCTCTTTGGTGGATTGACTTAACAGCTCTCTGGTAATGTCCTCCTTTTGGAGGTATTTCTGTCTTGCCCTATAAAAAATTTGCCTTTGGGAAAGAATCAATTAAAGTGTGTTCCTTAGTCTACAGAACCTAATTAGATTTATGCATATTGCAATTAGTCAGTGATTCTGTCGGTGAATGTGGTCTCTTCGTCAAGTCACATGCTTAAAAATGTTTTAAAACAAGTTACCATATCAGACTAAACACAAGACAATATTATAATTGTCATATTTACATTATCTTCTGATTTTATATATATATATATTCGGTACCATAAACCGAGAGTCTGTAGTGACATACCCGGAAATATAATTTTGTTATGTTAATGCTAAGGTCACATCTATGCAAAGATATCTGCATATGAATGCAGAATGCTTAATTGTCATCAAATAACAGTGAATGCCTTTTTAGATTACTGTTAATGCAAACTTCATTTTTTTCTAACTACTGGAGCTTCACAATTCACTTAACATTGCTTTCGTTTATCAAAAAAGCATATACAAATCAAGATGACGAGAATTTTCATTGGAACAGTTTGAAATATTACAGGGAGTAACAAGAAGGAGCAGCCACAGTGAACTGCTAGATGAAGAGCTGCAGGCGACAGGCTGCACACCCCTAATATCTCAGTGAGGTTAACACTCTTTTCATTGTGCCCTGCTATTTGCTGATTTATGCTGTGTGCAGCATTAAATCAGATCTTGGTTGCTCACTGAATGATGAAAAAAAGGTAAATTCTTCTCTAACTTCTTTATCAACATGACATGAGTCGGTTTTTCTGCCCATGACATTTTGTGACATTTAGTATTAGAATGCATTTGATGTAACCACCAATAAATACAGACGTGCTCAGAAAACTAGAAAGTTCACACACAGATGTTGTGATTGAGTGGTATGTATACCATCTAGTTTTGCTGGTGTTAAAATATGCATAATTTCTAGCCTTTTTGGTGCTAGACTGATGACTTTCTATACCTCCATCTATAGAGCACCTTCTAGCAGTATTCCATAAGCACTAACTGTCTGGACAGCCGGACATTAAAACATTTCTAGCTGACCATTCCGATATTGACTTATAGACTTTGTCATCATATCCTGCACGTCAGCAAAGAAAGTGTCGAGAAGATATGGTTACTACGAATCTATACATGTTGCTAATCTGACAGGAAGAAACAAAATTACACTTCTTCACATATTTGTCTGTCATCAGCTCACACATGCAGTCGGTGCATGATGACTTCATGCAGGCACTGTGCGTTGGTGTGGCCTAAAGTGTAGCTTACCTGCGAGAGCCTTGATTCGCGAGCGCTCAAAGAGGCGTGCTGAACTGTTCTCATTATCCCAGTCAGTCTCTGCTGCCAGATCCCAGCGGTTGTTGATGTCATTATACTGCTGCTGGATCTCCAAGCTGTCAAAGTCTGTTGGTGAGATGGTGCTCATGGTGTCCAAGCTGGAGGAAAACACATTCAACCTACAAATCAAAAGAGACAGAAAAACATCCAAAAATCAGTGAAAACAGAGGGGAGAAGACATTGCTTTGGGAGGTTCAGTTTAGAAACCAAGAATCTATTTCTATTTTACCAGGAGCATGAAGATGCAGAGTAACATACATCACCCACACTCTCCACACAGCCTCTCAGCTTCACTTTAGTTTTACATTCTCAGGTGATAGAGAATATGCAAATAGTAGCTTGGACAGCGCAACTGCCCGAGTATGTAATGAGATAAAACTTTGTGATAAGTTCAGCAACTGCTATAAAGACATTAGGTTAGCCAACCAGTAATTGAATATAACTGCTCCTCTAAGCCGGGGCAGCGCCAGTAATTTCATTATAGCCTCAGTGTCAATGGCAGAAACAACCTCAATCTACATTGATTAGATCTTGACTTGCACACGTAAAAACCTAGGAGGGCACACACACATACACGCACGCACACATAATATTGATATGCATTTTAAAATGAAAGATGGCCAAATAACAACATTAGAAGAAGCATGGTTCAATGTTGAGTTGCCACAACAGCAGCAGTGTTTAAACCACTGTTATTAATTAATGTTCTGGATAATAATCATTGTAAAATATCAGGCTTGGGTGGGAATGAAAAGTGAACAAAACTGTGGTGTCTTGCTGTTGTTATGTCTAAAACAAAGAGCTTTTTCCTCTCAGGTGAGTGTGCATGTTGCACTGCTTTGATAAGCCAGCTCCAATTTGCAGAGCTACGGTCTCTGTCTATATTTCTCACTTTAGATTATTTTCTGAATGTTTTTGTGGCTGCAGCTTGCATTGTCTGGGCGCAGCCAGTTTTGCAATCCAACCTTGTCCTAATCAATGATGTAGGTTACATGGATGCTTTGCCCCTGCTCTATCTGTCAACAACCCATCGAAAAAACTAAACACTGCACATCCATGGGCCCTCAGCAGTACACCCACCAAGGTCAAGTCAATCTCATGAATGTGTTGAGTGATAGCGGTAGCTTACGGAGATATTTGACAGTCAACTCAAAATGTTATTTTTAAATTTCTCTAGTGCAGCAGTTTCCTGCAGTTTAACATATCTCTCCTCATGTTCTCTTCTACATCCCGACCCCTCGCGGTGATGCTGCAAGCCCTGCAGCACAGACAACACAGATCAAGACACTGACGCGCATTTAATACCTCTTATGTGTTGCTTCTGGAGCTGCTGTTTGGGAGAGGCTTATTACAAACATTTTGATTTACTTACAATACAGGAAGTCATTAGTCAATAAGTCAAGTAAGTAAGGTATTTAATGGCCCATGCTAATTATATACAAAAGTATAACTGGTCACACCTTTTACATATGCACTAACATTAATAGGGCCTAACAACTTCATCTAATTAAATGGACGAATGGATGGATCAATATCAATACTGGTATTTTACAATCAGAAACAGGCTGTGATAGCAGCTATTACAGAAGATGGAGTAGGCTATGGTGATGTTTCACTCCAATACATATATTCAATTTTAAATTAATTTTTCAATAAAACAGATATTTCAAACATCAAATCATATAAAATACACAGAATTGGTTTGCAAGACTGCACAAATGACTGAAAGTTGATGTTTGCTTTTAAATCCTTTGAATGCTACTGAACTATTTGAAGCCACATGACTCTCATGACCCTCTCTGTTTTTGACCCTTTACACACAACAACTCTCATCTACAGGACTAGTGCCTTAATAGCTTGAAAACATGGATGGATCCTCAACTTCCCACATATAAATGATGTTAACTCAAAGGTTAAGCTGGTGGCAGCAGGGAAATAACTTTTACACACGTTCAGATAAAAATATCTTAGTAAAAAGTGTCAATAGATTTGCAAAAAATCCCATGTCAAATATGTTCTATCGGTAATAGGGCTTCATCTGTTAATAATTTCACTCCATTGTTTAAAAGAGAAAAAAAAAAAAGGTATGGTAAGCGCATATGACCAGACAGCCTAAGTATTATGCACTGACACCGAAAGGGGGATCTACAGTACATCAAGATAAACCCCTCCAGAGACACATTAACTAACTGGGGCCATTTGTTTAAGAGCATTGGACAGATTAATAGACGAGGTTGAGGAGACTTTATCTTTTGTTTTGTCTAGCAGCTGTGGCTGTGTTACCGTACACAAAGATGATGGAAGTAAGGTCATGGTGATGTGTTAAGAGGCATTCTTAAGCCAAGCTCCACGGAGGACTGCCAACATCGTGCTTTCATTCATGGTATGAGTGAGTTTAGTCTATGTTAGAATATATTTTGCTATAATGAGACGAAGCAGGAAAGAGAATCCTTGGGAACAAAATAAGTGATACTCTAGAGTAGATTTAGAAGGCCACCTCAACAGCATAATGCAAATGAATGAGACTACACATTCATTCTATGCCGTTGTATTTGCAGTGTGATTTAAAAACATGACATCAGCTTATGAAAGAGCTGTATCTTGTTGAATATGAAGCCGACACTAAAGTGTTAGCTTGGATCAATTCCTGGACTCGTCATTTCATGTCAAATCAATGCATCCTCTAAATCAAACCTGGAAATCAATAGCAGACAGCATCCAGAACCAATAAATATCCTTACTGTATACTGCCAATGTGTAACCACACTGGACCCATATCTTCCTTGCATCATATGCAAAAAAAAGTGATCATAGAGTTAAGGGGGGGGGGAGCACATATTTAAAATATCCCACCCACCTTGAAATGTCAAATGTCATTTCACAGCACTAGTTCGTTCTTAAGCTACAAGAGGAGATCGTTAAATCACAGTAATTATCTGCATCTGGGTAACATGGGGGCACATTTATGTGACTGAGTCACACTATCACTGCAGGCTTTATTGTGTTGTTTTTTGGCAAATTTGCAGATATGAGATTGCTGCAGGAGGGTGTTGTCATACTGTCGTAGATTAGGCTCTGATTTTGTTGAAGCCATGTATAGCCACTGTAATTTTGGATGCAATATATCAACACAACATCTACTTAAAACATTAGTAGGCCATTCAAATAGATACATGTGTAATGTAATAATGTATTGTAAATTATCTTTTAACGTAAATGTAGATTTACTTTGTATGCGGTTTTACATCTACAGACAGTGGCATACATTTTTATAAATATTGATGGCTTTAGTTTTGAGTCCTCTGACCATATAGTTGTCCGTGGTCACAACATTAAAGTATACCTCACCATTGTTAAGCCAAGTCAAACCAGTTTAACATTCCACCTATAAAAAAATTCAACAAAATCTCAGCAAATCCTATTAGTGGCAGATTAAGAAGTGGCTGGCAATAGAAACTAAATGCAGGGATTAGAGAAGAAGAAGAGCAACGCCTCCACACTTCCTCCCGACCTGTCACCTCTCTACTCACTGACAACCCAGGACTTGGCTAGTACGTCAAACACACCGCGTGTAGGTGATCAGTGTGTTTATTTAATCCCCTGTTTCCACATTGGATATTCTCCAAAATACATTGATCACTAAATAAGTGCACAAAAAACAACTCTTCCATGCCCTGAAAATGAATGGGCTGATACGGATGGTGGCGTGGTGCTGCTGAAAATTTGCTAAGTGATACGATTTCTATCCAACCTAAATAACCCAAATGTCATGGCATTGAGGCAAGAGCCACACACAGCACAAACGATCCAGGACAGACCAGACAGCCATGATGTGCATGACCATCTCTCTCTGGGAGTGGACCAGGGCAGAGGCTGGATGGGGGACGGAGCAGCGAGGTCACAAGAGTCTGGCAGTGTCAAATGGAGGGCAACCCTCCCGTTGTTGTGGATAGGAAGAGGCTCAGCTCAGGGTCTGCACTAATCGCTCTTCAATGGATCAGACAAACAATCCCCTGACCTACTATGATACAACCTACTTTACACATCCTCCACTCACACAACAGTGTGGCATGAAACCGCACATGAAAGCTGAGCTGACCTATTACACCTCCCCCACCACCACCAACCCACACACACACAGCCTCTAAAAAGGCACACAAAGAAATGCACCCACTCATGATCTAACCATATAGTGTATTTGCATTCAGCACACAAAATGGGTCGGTTGCACACTTACAATAGTGCTAGTCTGAGTGATACACAATTGCCCCCCGCCAGTCTAGAAAGAAATCCCATCAGAGACAGAAAAGAACCCAAAAATATGACTGCTGTGTAACGTTAAAAAGAATAAAGGGGCCTCTCCAGTCCTTTTTTCATAAACAAGTCTTCTAGGGGCATCAGATGTTTGCCCCAGAGCTACTGCAATTTATCTTCCAACTGTGTTTCTGATCATAAAAAAAAGACACAGACAGGCAGTCCGACAAACAGATGTGACACAAAAAGCATGCATAAAGGAGGTTCTACGAAAGGAAATCCCCTCAAGGCCTAATCCACAGACACACATTAATGTAATGAAAGATTTCTAACCCGTCACATATCCTTCATATTCATTTTGCTAATAAAACATCATTGAAGTAACCGGGTAACTATAGTGCAAGTGAATGGATTCAATGACAGAATGCATTCAATATAAATATTATTTTTATATTATAACCTGGGTGGAAAAGCTTGGCCTACATGAGGAATAACCTTTTCAAACATGACAGCACTATGCTTTCTCTAAATCAAATATTAACCATGTACTATAAGTTTGATTTTCCTGTGCTTCTGAAAAAAGAGAAGAGTGAAATTGGGACACAGACGAATGCCTCGAGGCTGAACCCCAGCTTCTGACCAGACACACATCAGGCTATTCCTCACAGCAGAGTGACACCAGCTAAGAAAGCAGGACAGTGCCAGCAGCATTATAGGCGAAGCCACCACCTCTTTCTTTCTCACTCTCCCTCCTCCCTCTCCAGACCTGCTTCCCTTCACCCAGCTGGCCAGTTTGTCAATGCACCCGTTAATCAGGGAGAGAGGAAAAGAGAAATAGAGCCCACAATCAGTCCCTTGCAGGGAATTAGGCCCGTGCACATTAGCCATCCACAGAGCCACCACGCATCAGGGGAATAGGCAAGACACACATACAAACACACAGCCACTCCCAGTGATGCCAGACAAAGGAGCTATTACCCTAGCCATACAATTACTACCAAAAGCTATAGTATGATATTGGTATTTAAAATACACTTAATTATAACATTTTAAAGATTTTTGTGAAATATAAATCGTAATGGCAGTAAAGAAGCCAAATTTACAGCCAAGTTTACATAAATTTGAGGTGGCACCTCTGTGTTGCCCCATAATCAGCATGCCTGTGATGCCTGGATGAGCTAGAGGGTGCGGTGGCAGATCCCAAAATGCAGTGCACAAAGCCTGCCCCGCCAAGCTGGCCCCATACAATGGAGGAGTCAGCAGAGAGTTGATTCCAGCCGTTCGAGCCTTTCCTGTTTGCAGAAATGAAGCAGCCAGAGGCACACACATATCGGAGGCCCCTCCACAGGCTGCTGATCCTGACCTGAATGCCCGGCTGAATAGGTCCTTTGGTCCTTTGTTGACCTGTAGCATCACATTCATCAAAAACTCAAGTAGCCAGAATGCCCTCCACACGCAGACATGCTCCTTTGATTGATGGCACCTACTCTGACCACAGCAGAGTGGTACTTAACAGATTAATTATTTTTCTATTTAGAAGTTTACTAGCATTTAATCATCACTGATAGTAAGTTAATGTAAGTTATAGCTTTTAACATAACTAGTTTTCAGCTGTCAAGAAATCATATTTAAACTACATCATAGTTACACCATATTTAAAATCTAGCAATACAATACAATAGTAGTGGCAATTTTACTAAATTGGACAATGAAGAAGTGCCAAACAGTATCTGTCCTATATCTCATACCCAGAAATGAAGTATATTATTTTAATAAGAAAATACTGTCTTACAGTCTTATTAAATGATTCTTCAGTAAAGCAGTGCAGCCTTGACACATCCCAAGTTAGTGGGGGAAACAAGATGCTTACTTCAGTCAATGAGAGGCATGAGCAAACAATAACGAGCAAAACAAGTTTCACTTTTGGATTTAACAAAACATTTTCTGAAGAATAATCCACAAAAATCCAACTCATCCAAATTATATGCATATAGCAAGTTGTATGCTTTATAATGAAGAGACCCTCGTTATCTTCTTCACACTCAGGCAAATATGGTAATTTCAAAGATTCACCCTATAAATAAAATACTATTTTCTAGCTTAGCTGGTGCTGTTAAATACATTTGGCTGGAAATCGCAGTGGCAGCATCGATCTACGGCACAGAGAATTAAAAACATCAGTGAATTAAATTTGGATCAGGCAAATCCACTGAGGATTGCTTCTTGGCATTTTAAAACACACAAGACCAAGTGCAGACATTGGGCCTGTTAGCATGTCTATAGGTCTGCTCCTGTGTGTAAGGGATCTAATCTTGCACCCGGTGCAAAGCAAAGCCAAGCACAACACAACACTGTTTGCCAGACTAATGCAGTTCCGCTAGCACCAACTAAACCACACCTGGAAAACCAGCTGCATCCTAATACCACCATCTGTTATTAGATGCCTCAAAAAAGAGCGTTTCCAGGAATTGAGAGCATGCTGTAAATATAACTCTAACAGTATTAAGTGCTGTAAATACAGAAATTGAAGAAGTTGTTAAAAACTAGTCATGTTTTCCAGATGGTTGTGTGGAGGCGTCTGTCATGGCATGTGACCCTGCCATGCCAGTATTTCTCTCCCTAAGCCACTGAGCATTTAGTTGTGTGTGTGATTCCCACTTTGACTCTTACATGTTGCACTACAGTTATCATTGTGTCACCAGTTTTATAACTTACAAGCCTAGAGCACAAGGTTCTTGATTTATCGTTTCTGTCGTCAAAGTCATACTTGACATGGGGAGTGTTGCCAATACTCCCAAAGGAAAGCAAGACACAAATGTTATAAAGCCCAGAAAACTGCATTCTTTGCTTTTAGGTCACATTTTGTGGAGATAAATTAGATGCAACATTTGTGCTAATTCATATTTTTTCTATTATGATAATGAAGTTGGTATATACCAATGAGTATAATGCTCAAATACATATCCAGTTGATCAACTTTTCATGAACAAAGTTATGAGTCTTATTTAACCTAATATAAATGGATGATACGTGTAGTTCATAACCTCCATAGGTTGTTAGATTTTAAAAGATCTCATTTTAAATATTATATTAAAAAATGTAAACTACTATGCATTTTATTTACCAAAGCTTCAGGTCCAACAACAGTTAAAGGTTTCACTCTAAGGCAGGGGTGGACGTATTGTCTACGTCATGGCAGCAGATTAAAAAGGAAACATTTTGACCCGGAGCAAACAGTCACTTTCTAGCCTTCACAACACAGGACACGTGTGTCAAAAGCCTTCCAGGGTATGTGAATAGATTGTCTGAACAAAGACACAATACAACACCATACTGATTCCTCTGATGCACTTTGAGATGTTGCAGAACGGAGATCTAAATTACAAAATGTTCCATGAAGAACTGCACATCAGGAAGCAGCACCAATTACACATGACATGCTCTGGGTTAGTGATATTGTTCACCGCAGCACAATGAATGTGTGAATAGCAGGAACTGAAAAAAAGCTTTTTTGAGAGGGATTTGAGAATCAGCACTATGGGGGGCCCACATTCACAGTGCCGTTCCATTGTTGAATGCTGTTCATGTAGACAGCCATCTAGCCAGCCAACAGTTATCTCTCTTTTATCTATCATCACAACCCGTCTGTCTCGCCGTCAAATAGGCTTTAGCGTTTTTGCAACAGGGCAAGAATTAGGCAACAATTCCTAGGGCGCGAATTATCAACAAACCTACTCAGCAAAGTCAAATGATGCTGTTGATGTATTTTATTCGTTTTTTTTTTTTTTGTACGTATTCTTCCTGGGTTCACCAATGTAGAGCTAGCTGCTATGAATGACACAAAGAATCACAATAACTACCCAAGTACCCAAGTGCATTTTAAAATAACAATTACAGTGTTGTTCTCATTATAATTTCCACATTTAGTGCACAGTACTGTATCTGTAGGTGCTAATATCACAGCAGGCCTCTGCAGCTAGACTTCAGCCACAGCACCATAGGGATGTTGTTAATTATTAAATAAACTGTATGTGGCCTACTTTAACCTTACACCGAATGCTGCCTGCAGACAACGCTCCGTGTGCATCACTTCAACTAAGTGAGCAGAAAGAGAAAGTCAGCATGTCGCCCTCTGCTGGTACCAATTCAGACTTTCTGCAACCGTGTGTGACTTCTCAATTCATCTCATTTGCAGACCATTTCCTTGGTTCTTAATCGTGTTTCCATAGTGAGTATCTGTGCTGATTTGTACGTTAAACTTGTATTGGGTGTACAGATCCTTAAAGAAAATATTCTCCATGACATATCCATGTTTACTTGGACAGAGGTTCCTTGAAGGAGACACCAGTTGGATGCTCCGTTTTTTATATAGTGTATGATGAGTACACTCTGCACAAAGTTACTGCTTGGCTTAGAGACAGTGGAACAGGAAGCAGCAAGAACCAAATATCAATTATCAACATTACTATTTGGTTTTCTCTTACAAAAGGCAGTGAAGCATCTAGAAGGGAGGGGAACCAAAATAACCTGTTCTCCTCTGAGCAGTAACTTTGTCTATAAGTGGTAAACAAAAACAATAATTTGCTGAGGATTATCCAATGCGATGTGCAGGCTGTCCCCATCATTGTGACAGACAGTCGTAGGCAAATTCCGAGTAGGAAATTAAAAAGATTCAGGATGGAAGTCTTTAACAGGAATTATTAAGAATGTTAAAAGGGATAGTTCACTCAAAACTGAAAATCCCCCCATTATCTACTCACCACTATGCTGATGGAGGGGTGGGTGAAGTGTTTCAGTACACAAAACACATCTGTTTTTTCCGGGGTAAACAGCGTTGCAGCCAAATCCAATACAATTTAAGTAAATGACTGATTCTTCAAACGTAAAAAAAACACAGAAAAGCCAACCCCTCCATCAGCATAGTGGTAAGAAGATGAATGAATTTTCATTGTTGGTTGAACTATTCCTTTAAGAAACACAGGAAGGACAGCAAAAAACATGGATGCAAATTAAATAATTATAGTTTACTACTTTTGTTTATAGCTTATTTAGCTGCCGTCTTAAGTTAGACATTAATCTCAACTACAACTCTGTTAAAGGGATCTTATTTCAATTAAATAGATGTTCAGGTCACAAAGCAGAGGAGGATGTGGAAGACAAGGGCAAGGCGTTATAAGTTTAACGGAACGAACACCTGACCACCGTCTAGATGACTGTGATTTATTGCATTAAGCTTCCAATCAATGAGCCCTGGATATAAAGTCAGCCGAAAACCTGAGGTGTGTTTACCGAGGGACACTGATAAGAGGATTGTTTTCCTGATGGAGACATCTTGATCTCTTACCAAAGTGTCCTTTAAACAACACAATCCTGTGAACAGTCCTGGTCTACAAAAAGCACTTTGTAAATGTAGTTGAAAAGACAGGTTGGTCAATAGTTTGTTTTTAGGCCGAGTTATCCTTCCCTTTAACTGCTGTGCGATTATTTCCACTAGTGTCTCTTCCATTCATCCCTCTTTCTCTCTCTTGTTTCTGCTTTCAGAAAACCATCAAATAATATCAATCCATCGTGAAACATATTCCTTCATCACCAATTTACTACTCCTGTTCTTCATCGGGGGTGTATGCCCACGTCATTGCTATACAAAAACCTCTAAGTAAAAAAAGAAGCTCATCGAGAACGATGATTTAGAAAATAAAAGCGTATTACATTCATTTGGCACCCATGTGTTTTCTGAATTATACTATTTTCTTCAACGGGGTGATGCTGTCTGAGGGCCACGAAACCTGCTTCTACACGTGGTGGCCAGCAAATGTCAGCCCTGCTCAATCAGAGGAACGGTCTTTAAAACGCTCAATGGGGATGGGAACAACTTATTGTAGCTGAGAGCCCTCCTCCACAGCACTACATGATGCACCCCCCTGCTATGACTCACAGTCTTTAGGCCAGGCACGCAGAGTCAATCTCGGTCCTATATCATAATATAACCACACAGCCCACAATGTCGCGAGGAGGGAATCGAACAGCGGCTTTTCCACCGTTGTACCCACCCCATCTCGGCGTGGTGGGATGAAAAACCTGGCCGGGACCTCGCAGCGGCTCGGTTGATAGCAGAGGTGTTGAACGGCAGGAGAGATCCACACGCTGGATTTGTACAGACCACGCAGATAATAAAAATGTGGCTGCGTTTGACACCGATTCAAACAAAGGCAAGAAGACACAGATAGAGAGGAGGTCCCCCCCCACACACACTAACCAGCACCGAGGTACCCGCAGTCAGACCCAGCTCTACCGGGCTGCTAGCTCCCACCAGGAATGAATGAACGAGGGGGTTTGCGTTAAACCCACATCTGTGTCAGTGTCAAACAAGATGTGTGCGCTTGGGAAGCTAATAGCAGAGGGATGCTAGCAGGAGTCACCTGAATATCACACACACACTCCCCCCTCTTTGCATTAGCTTTGTTATTAGTGGTTAGCCTGCTGGTGATGCTAGCGATGAATGAAATAAAAGATGTTCAATAAGACACGCTCACCTCTTGGTTTATCTTCTGGAAACAAAAAGCCCGTCGCTGTGGCTTCTACCGCGGTGTGTAAAAAAAAAAACCTTCCTCCGCTATCGACCGAGGCTAATTCGAATTTTAATGGTGAAAAAAAAAATCCCAGGTGACGCTGATAACGTTTCTCCGTTAAATCCGCATCCTCTGTGGAGAGAGAGACAAATGACGAATCCCTCCGTCGCTGCTCCTGCTGCTAGCACCGGTGCAGAGCGTTACGAAACCCGCGAGCGGTCTTTCTTCTCTGGCTCGGTCTGTCTATCTGGCTTTCACCGCGCCGGGAAGAAGAGGAGACACGACGAGCCCGCGTTGAGGAGGCAGCAGGTGAGAGGCGGATATCCGCAGCAGCGGCAGGAGAAGCTTCTTCCCCGCGCCGCCGAGCATCCGAAGGGCCGAACCGTACCTCGCACACTCCCGCTGCCCGAGCTCCTGTTCACCAGGGGAGAAGAAAGAAGAGGTGGTGGTGGAGGTGTGTGTGTGCGCGCGTGTGTGTGTGGAAGGTGGGTGGTGGAGTGGGTGGGTGCTGCTGACCCCTCACAGTCACATGGGAAACACCGTCCTCGTTTCTCACTCTATTCTGAACAATAAGCGAGGGAGGAAGATGCTCAGCTCGTGTGTGTGTGGTGCTGTCACTGGTGCTAAAGCATCTAAGAAAACAGAGGGAGTGTCTCGTATTTCAAAAAAGCTCCTTTCAAAATCCTTTCATTCAAAGCACACTTGAGCATCTCCCTGATCCTCAAAGCTTCAAAGGCATCTCCTTTATAGTCCCTAGTGGCTTTGTATATTCATGCATACCGTATATCCTACTATACACATACATGATTCTGTCGGATCACAGTATTATTCACTGTAGCATCTCACCTTCTTTGTCACTTTCTATTGTGTCACAATATCAATCCATCCATAAGTTGTAGCTCCCTTGAGGGTCTGTGACTTTGGACCACAGGAAAAGGCTGTATAGCGTGCACACACTGGGAATACACAATCCCAGCTGGGGTTTGAACACATAACCCTTATCACTGTGAGGTAGCAGCGCCAACCACTGCAACACCATCCTGAGACAATAAAATATACAATTGCTCCCATCTTGATTTATCAGGATGTGTCCCGTTCATTCCAGCGTTTTCCCTCTGAGGGTCTGATGCTCTCGCACTGAATTATTCCTGAGACTCGGTGCAGCACCTGGCGAGTGTGTGTGTCACCGAACAAGTCATCAAGATCTGCGTTATTCATAAACCCCCTGGAAGATCCTCATGCAAGAGAGCTTCTGGACGAGGAGAAGTGTTTCCCCCCTGTGTCTTTCTCTGTTACACAGTGGGTTATAATTTGAGCAGTGATTTGACGATTAGAGTTTGAGAAGATCTGGACCCTCTGGAGAGAAAATGATGTTGGGTGTCCTGCAGAGCGACACTTGCCAAGGTACCCACACTCTATCACCGAATTTATATTTGTGTTCTCTGCAGGGTGTGTATCTGTGCGTATGGTTGTAGCTGAACCAACCAAGTGGTAGTGGTGAGGGCTTTATGTGATGATGGGTCTCTCAGGGAGGACCGAGCATTTTGGTAAATAGCATGCTACTCATTATAAGCAGTTAGTGGTAATGAAAAAGCTTTGCCGTGTTGTTAACTTGGTTCCGGTGTTCTGCGTTTTGGCTGTAAACTTATTATTGTAGTTGAAGCTTTCCAAGAAGACGGGGTCCTCTGAGCTGCAGCTGTATCATTGGCTTGCATTGCCAATGAATTTAATCAAATTTGTGATTGTTTAAAATATTTGATTGACTTTTTAACCTCAGTCAACAGACATAGCTGGCAGTGCGGTTGATGGATATTTGAGGCGAGGGGAGGCTTTAACTCTGTCAGTCAAAGTTATGGAAAACTGGTTGTTGTCAGTTTTTATATAATTAAAATTGCCTGGGGTTTTGGTGGTAGGACATCAAATTGGTGTCTGTTTTGACAGAAATACTATATTTTGGATGAGATGTTTTGAGGATTTGAATCCATATGTCAGCCAAGTTCATCAGAGAACATGTATTGTCTCTTGAGGTGGCATCAACCAAGGCCCTTAATCTTCAACTGTTCCAGCGATGCTGATTAGTGGCCACTTAATTAGACTGGTTGCACTGGGCCTCCCCCGGGTGCAAATGTTTTCGACTGTATGACTCTGACCTAAAAAGCCTTGTTGCTGTCTGAATAAATACATTTTTTATTTGAAAACTTCAGTTACATTTTTACCATCACCAAGGAGATTATGCATTCACCTGTGGCTGTTGGTTTATTGTTCATTGTTTGTAAGCAAGATAACCCCAAAAAGAACTAAACAGAATTCCACGCAATCAAGGGTCGGATCAAGGATTTCCCCCACATTTTTTAACATTGCAAAATAGGGTGGTTTCACGGTTTTCCCAGGGAATTATTCATGGTTCTTGATTAAAAAATCCGTAATATTTAGGGAACTATTATCTATAAGTTAGTTGAATTGAATTTAAGGAGACTGTTGTGGCTTGGTGGAGGTATGCACTCTACTGTGGGCCACTTTAGGTAACAATTTTTTTTAAATTAAATGTATAGCCATAGGACCCATATACAAATGTGTGCTCTTATAAATACAAGCAATACTTTTATCCTGATACAACCTCAAAATGTAAAACCTCAAGTTCAGGTGGATTTACATATCACTTCCAAGAGGGTTGACTATGAAACACATCAGGTTCTCTGTCCAGATCCTAGACAGTAAAGTGATTAGGGCTCAAACTAAAGCCTCAGGGCTTCAAAAATCACTCATCTGAGCCGTGTGCTTGTGGGTCAGCATTGACAGCAAACTACCCCCCCCCCCCCCCACACACACACACACACACACACACACACACACATACACACGCAACCTGTTTACTCCCCCGGCCCCAGTCCCCACCCCGGCTCACAGGCCCACACCCCAGCAGAGAGCTCATCCACAATCCACCATGACAAAGGGAAAGAGCTGAGCGCAGGACATAAGGCGGCCGCTGGCTGCCAGAGTGTGTCCAGCACAGTGCTTTCTGCAGATTGCAGCAGTTTGAGCTAAACCCCCCTCTGTCTGCTCACTATAGACGGGACATGGACAGGGTGGGGTCACCATCAGGGCCCGCAGTGGGCCAGGGTGGAGTTGGGGGGGCTTGTGTTTGTTAAAATCAGTGCGACTGTACAGCTTCCCAGCCGCGTGGACATGATCTCCAGGTTTTGTTTTTTTATTACCCCAGGATAATGAGTGTGACTGATATTCTCAAACGTAAAGCTGAATCATATGACTCCAGTTGGTGGTCATTGAGGGGGGTCTGTGTGCTGCCCTAATGTGTCTGAGGGAGAGACATACACAGGCTCAAAGAAGACTACGGTAGTCAGGGTTTACTCTAGATACTGTCAGCAGGTCCCTGTGGCCTGGAGCAGCACAGTAAACATATCCAAAAATATGAGTTAAAAGCCTGACTAAAGACGGCACATTCACAAAGTAATCAGTAGCATAGACTTTACTGCATTTCCTCATCCAGCTTTCACAGTTGCAATCACACAATCAAAGTCGACTGGGTGTTTTACGTCAGATTCAAATCCCTTTTCAAAGAGCATAACTCATCCCGACATGCTACTTATATTTGAGGTGATCCACCTCATGTGCCTGTCCCACTGGGTTTGTTTCCTTATTAGCATCTCTAACACACTGAGAATGGTTCTTCCAAATTTGTCCCGACATGGAAATCTCTCTGTGCTAAACCATTTCACTTAACTCAAAGTGCCTGTGGCGGTTTATTTATTGATGAATCTCAGAACTTATGTATTTATGTTTATATATTAGCAAGAGAGTTGTTGTTTTATCTTCAACACTGGCTTGTGTAGACAATACATACTTCCTCTGTTTATTACCTCTACCAAGGATTTCAGGTTTTCCTCTGCAATTGTATGTTTGTTATTTGGCAGGATTACACAAAAACCACATCTTTCCAGGACATCTTATGGAGGGTTGGGGCGTGGGCTAAGGAAGACCCAATTAAACTTTGGAGCGGATTTATAAATTGTTTTCTGTATTTAACATTGTGATATTTTGTGTGTGCGCACGTGTGTGTTTTGTTTTCCTACTTTTTCAATAATCACCCAGTAATTTAAATAAAAGAAATCCAACACATTTGGAGAACTGGTTCCTCTGTGTGGAATGTGGTGCAGCCTGATTGAGTTTAGGGAGACTGTTGGACCTTGGCAGAGGTTTGGTTGTAAAAATCAACTACTGTAATAACATGGATATTGATGACTGAACTGAAGTGAAGTGACTGTCTGAGGGCCCTAAAGATGCTGTGATGTTTCTAACTATAAACGTGAGTCAATCTTTATGAGACTGCTGTGTAGCAGTCATAAAACAGCAGATTATCTGGGTGTGTGTTTGCCAAGTCACAGATGTGAAATATGGAAGTCATTAACATACATTATAATTATCTGGTTATGTTATGTCATGTTGGATCCCCATCTTCCAAAGCTTTATTTAACCAAGAAAGAAGAAAGTTTGGTAGCTGAAGGCTGCAGCCATCAGGACCCAGCGGGTTATACTCCGGTCAATGTGACCTAATAACAGGTATTTATATCCCCCTACCATTTTTTCGAGTCATCTCCCAAGGACAACTGGGCTATTTCTGTCATGGTTCTTGCTCATCCTCTATCTCTCCTGTCCCTTTTCTTATCTCACTTCCTCCCTAAACTAGTTGCTGGAGGTCACCCTGCTGTTCCAGTTTAAAATTATACAATAATTCGACAGAATGAAACCAGGACGGTGAGGAGCTGTGGTGCCACTACGGTGCAACGTGACTCAATGGGCCCACAGGATGAGGACTGTGTATAGATCTGGATTTCCTCAGAGGGAGTCAGACAGGCAGCTTAGTGAGTTATGACACTCATTAGTTGGCCGGAAAATCAGCAGAAGAGCTGTTTCACATGCAGCTAACATTGTTAAATCACATGATTATGCTTTACTCTCAATCATATGTTGCCTGAGAGGAGTTGCAGGTGGGAAATAATAGTGTTTAGAATAAAACACAACAGGAGTGGCAGCCAGTCTAAAACAGACCTGCAGCATCTGCACATGACACAGAGGAATGAAAGTTGATATAACGTCACTGGCACCTTTCAAAATGTTATACTTTATCCTTCTATTAATTATTATGATCATTATACTGCACCAAGCTCAGGAGAAATGTTTCGAAAGAGCTTTCCAGAACTAATAATTGACAGAAATAAAGGTTTATTTAATTGTAATATCTTTAATGATACTGACACCCATGAGATTAGGGTGAGTCTCCTCTTTTTTATTGTAAATTTAAAGTGGTATGTTAGAAAAGAGACAGTATAGTGTAACATAGTGAAGTGATAGTGCTCAATTACTTGATGAGAACTGTGCATGTATTATACTAGACCAGTGGATCCCAAACTTTTTACAGTCGCGTACCCCTTCAGACATTCAATCTCCAGCTATGTACCCCGCGCAGCACGTGCGATAGGAAACAAAAGATGTTGAGCTATGCTAAACCTAAATCAAATATTTCCCCTGCGTACCCCCTGAACCACTTTGCGTACCCCTGGGGGTACATGTACCCCAGTTTGGGAACCAATGTACTAGACTATATGTTTACTATATGTGTGTAAAGGTCTGGGAATAATTAAATAAGTGATCTTGTGTGAAAGTTTCTGTTTCATTCTTCATGTTCTGCAGTGTACGTTCAGTGTGTAAAATTCATTTGTTTATCATTCATGGACATAAAAGCTCATTAAGTAGCTTATTATCTCATGGATTATGTCATTACATAGAAATATACTCTCCTCCATGACAGATGACTTCACCATTCTGCACACATGATGACAGTGAAGACCCAGTTAGACGAACAGAAAACATGTTCACAAAGTGGCTGCACCTGTACCAGCAGCTCCCTCTAGTGGAAGCTCTTTAGGATTTGCCCCATTTACAGAAAATATAAAATCGCTTTTTGGCTGAAATGTGAAAGAATGAAGAGAACTATTGATTTTATGAATACACCTGACAGTACATTGACACCAATTTAAGCAATAAAACTCAAAAATCCTCTAATTGATGACATATATTTTTCCGGGTGGATTAACTGATAAACTGTGGGATAGATAGTGTTACATACCACAGCGGATATTTTGTGTGGGTTGTAAATGGTCGCTTAAAACATTTCTACTGCCTCCATAGGATATATTGTGAAGAGGTGGGGCACGAGGAAGAACCATTAAACCTTGGTTTGGATCCAGATACATTTTATCATTTTAACTTTTCACTGACTCCCTGGAGAATAATTCATGAATCTTAATAGAAAGCATGTTTAGGAGACTGATATCTCTGAGTGTGTGAAATTTGGTGCAGCTTGATTAAATTTAAAGGAAATGTTGGGCCTTAGCTGAAATATGTATACTGTGTGCCATTCTGATTTGTTGATACTAAACCACTAAATAGCTGTGTCACTCTTTGTGGAACTGGAATAAGAGTACGGATGAATAAGGACATCTGTAGCTTAGTACAAGATTTTCACAGACCAGTGAATAATTAAAGTCTAATTCAAAACTAAAATATTTTTGGACAAAATCAATCTAAAAATTCATATAGACTACAAATTAAGTTAAAAGCTGATTGACTAGGGTAGATTTGTATGAAGTCAGGTTTCATTTTCATTTAAGTGATGCCATCAAAGCAGCCCTGCACTTGACAGATTGAGGGAGCGCTGTTTACTAAGGTTTTGACAAATATGTTTATTATTAAGAATCAGAGACTTGATGTGAATACAATCACAACAGAGGGATTTTGCTGATGCCTTGATTAAAATTTGACATTTACAGCTCCTTTGATTGTCATTTTGAAAGTGGATGCAGAGCTCCACCAGTATGTGATCCTCACTGATCAGGGGCCAACCTCCACAAACTGATGCTCTGCCTATGGGGAAACACAGAAACCTGGGTGACATCATGTGCCATATGAATATAATTGTATGCACATTATGTCATATATGTGTCACCGTCTGGACACTGACTGTATACGGAGTGTTCACAGATGAACTGGATGATGTGGGCCTTTCAGTGACATCCTCTAACATAGATGTATTTAGTCTCAGCTGGATTCACTGGCATTGATGTCATCATCTTAATGAATAACACTGCATCATGGTGCTGACTCTGGATTTTGCTCTCGTCTCCATTAAACTGAACACTGGCTTGTGTTGCTGGCAGGAGCTGTAGCAACATAAAAAGGCCACAAGATGGTGGTGTTCTACAGGTGGGTAGTGTCATCTGGGTGGAAACAACTGAGCTCCTGCTTTTATTTTGGAACTGCTGTAGTTCTCTGATAAAGTCACACTGAAGTTACTCTCTACACCTGAACCTGAAGAAAACCCTTAGAGCTAAAGACTGATGGCCGAGGTTTTGGTGAAAACAAACCCAACCCTCACTCCTCCACACGTCTCACTGCCCTCAGACTACACAGAGATCAGCATTTACCCTTTAATTCCTCTGTCAGCATTGAGAAACCTGCACTGAATCAGCAAGCAGAAAGACACATGCACTAACAGGATGACTTTACACAATCACAATGAGCGTATATAGAAGAAAAGAGGGCATGATACCCTTTCTGCTTCTTCTTCTGTTGTAGATTTGTAAATTACAGTTATAAGCAAAAATAAACTCCCTTGTCATTCTGTAGAGTTGACCCTAAGACCAGGCCCAAGAGTCATCTTGTGAAACCAGATTTAAATTCACCAAATCTAGATTTTTATTATTTATTATTTGGATCTGCACCAACTTGCTCACACTCCAAATATATCATTGTTTTCCATCAAGATCTATTTATTTTCTTTCTTAGAAACCAACAAAAATGTTGAACAATTCCTGGATTCACCAGTGATCCCGAGCTGGACCAAACCTTTATAGACACTTCCTTTGGTCATACACCGTCCCCTATATAATATCATGGAAATTTATCAAGTACTTTTAGCATAATCCTTCTAAATACCAAACGGAAACAGAAACTCCTTGGCAGAAGTAACCATGACACAAAGTGAAAATGTGTTTTTAAAATGTTTTACAACTTTATTAAAATCCAAGACGGATATCTCTTTTAAAAAAGTATGCAGAACCTCAAGTCACTACTTTGTAGGAGAGTCTTTGGCAGCAAAGTGACTTCCATTTATCCGCTGCACCATGAAGGCCTCCATGATGGAGAGCTGCTGGGAGCGGCGTGGTGCTTCCAGCTGTTTGTCTCGTCTCTGCAGAGGCTCTGTCACCGCTGGCTCCTCCGTCACCTCCCTGTCTGAATTCTCTCTGAAGCCACAGTATGAGTGAACAACACAATGCTCCGAAACACAAAAAACAACAAAGACATGACTGGTTGAAAATCATCTTTTTTTAAATTCAATTCTTCTCATCGGAACAGCGTCTTTGGTTTTCTAAATACTTTGATGCAGCATTAATGTCAATGAGTGTCAAAGTTTCTTGGATTTCTGGAATAAGCAAATATTCCCACTACATTTATTGCTAAGTGCATCCTTTCCTTCTGGCTTAACAAACACTTAAGTGTACATGTCAATTTATACAAACACTTCAGCCTTCTCATATCAAACAACATCAACAATAACAACAACAAGGGGTGGGACAGGGACCATTCTTACAGAAACGGACAAAATGTACAATAACACAAAATCAAAAGTGTGTGGTTAGAAAAGTTTAGAATTGAACATTTTGTTGACTTATGGGAATGTAGAGGGAAATGTCATCATATCATTTAAACGTATACAAATATGAAAGGGGCTGCAGCAGAAAACGTGGTAGAAAAATATGTCCTTATTAAAACAAGAGAGGGCTTGACATCAGCATTTCAAAGTAAGAGTTGAAAGATCAACGCAATAGGTAAATTAAAAGATGAAGAAAATTACAAAAATGTATACTTAACAAAACAGTTTTAAAAAACAATAATTACAAACAGCTAAACAAACATATTACTTGTCTGAATTTCTTTAAATGTGATATGGTGGGGTGAAAATCGCATTGACATCGATATGTTGAGTTCTATCATATGAGCCCTTCCTACAATCAGGCTCCGGACGAGAGCGCGTTTTTTTAAGGTTCACTGCACACACTACACACAGTCCCATGTTTGTTCTGAGAGACGGAGGTGCATGTGTGGGGTAATTGTGTGTGTTGCAAACTTCCGACGAGCATAAACACAGGGACACGCAGAGGTTACCGAGTCCTGCGTCGAAGGCAGATGTTTGGCCGGCGTGTGGCCACGAAGCCGTACTTGCAGAAGCACTTGTAGGAGCCGGCGGTGTTGACACAGCGAGCGTTCTTACAAGGACTGACGTGTGCCCCTGGCTCCGCACACTCATCGATGTCTGAAAAAAAGATGAACACGAGCACTCATTAGGCTGTGGAAGACAGTAAATCAAACAATGCTCAATAGTGATAAATACAAGGTTGATACATAAACTAATTAGTGTTAGCGGCAACTGTGCGGTCCTTGAAATACAATAATCAATTCATATCACCCTGCGGTTCAAATCCTCCCCCAGCCAGTGCAGTTGCAGTCTACATTCCTTTTTGCATACTGAGTAACCGTGACCTTTGACCACTGAAATCGATTTATCTTTGGGTCCAAGGGACAAATGGTCCAAATGTGCAAATATTCCCTAAAGGCAAACTGAAGATATCATGTTCAAGAGGTAAAACATTTATTTTTTTACGCCACTTTGACCTTGAACCACCAAATCTTAATCTGTGGGTGTAAGAGAACATTTTAGCCAAATCTGAAAGGATTCTCTCGAGGCCTTCTCAAGATTGCATCTTAACGAGACAAAAACATGTTTTGAAAGGTCACAGTGACCTTGACCTTTGACGGACAAATTGGAATCAGTTCATCCTTTAGTCCTAATGAACGTTTGTACAAAATTGTGAAGAAATTCCCTCGAGGCATTCCAAAGATGATGCGTTTACAAGACCAAAAACCTTTTTTATAAGGTCACATTGTCCATGACTTTTGACCTTTGATTCCCTCAAGTCATTTCTGAGATATCGTGTTGACAAGATTGGGACAGAAAGACGGCATAAAAACATAAAATTGTAGTTTTAGTCTAGTGAAGTATAGCATTCATGAAAACGTACAAACCTATACAGCGGGTGCGTGAGTGGTCCAGCCTAAAGCCTGTGTTACATTCACACATGGTGCCCAGGTAGGAGCGGACACAGCTGCCATTTGCACAGCTACATTCATCTGAATCCTCCTCTGAGCTGTCCCCTGTTTTGAACACACAGGCAGGACAAAAGAGAAAATATGGGATATAAGTCATAAGCTAATTCAATATAGAGCTCATTTAATTTCATATATCCTAGAATTTCATATAAAATATTGACTGCATTGATGGCGTGTGGTTCCACCTGGGTTGTAGTTGGCGAAAGCGGCGAGGAAATCCTGCTCCCCATCTGACTCAGTCTCCAGATGCATCTCACACAAACGAGTGAACATCTCTGAGCACAAGGAAGAGACATTTTTAGATTTAAGGCAAAATGGAAAAGCTGAGCGTGTCAGTCGGGACAGCAGCTTGCTCACCCGAGTGTCTGGTTGGACATGTGTTGCACTCGGGCCCCCACCCGCGGCCGTAGTGGCAGCAGCACTCTGAGTAGGTCACCACCATGCCGTTTCTCGGCTCGCTGCAGATCAAGCCCTCGTCCACCTGCAGGAAACACACGTCCTTGTGGGCTGCAGTGCGATCTGGGTTAAAAAAACAACATAGACATAAATGGAGTCAGATTTGTGTAGTCAGATTTATCTCAAGTTCATTACAGGAAGCCTCATTCAGGCTGTTTGAAGATTAATTACATGTAAAACAGTATCATGCAAGCCAGTGGAGAAAGTGCAAAAAATATATATAGTAGGTAAATGTATAACTTTACAGCTAAACGTAATTTCAGATGTTAACAGCATTTGAAGATGAAAAATCTATAAAAAATGAAACATCAATACACAGACACTATTTTAAGACTTTCTCCATAACTGCTGCATGCTGAGGTTTTGAACATTGAAATGTTGTTTATCAAGCAGAAGTAGCAAAAACCACTAAGTACATAAAATTAACTTGCTCCCTTTATAATCTGTGTATGCTTGTTACAGGTTGGTGTTAACAGAGGTCAGGAGCTTTTTTCCAAATACGCAGCTGCAAAAGTGCAGAAATGAGTCCGCCCAATAATACAATACGTATCTGTGTAGCCTACAGTAGCTATAGAATTTTTTTTTTTGAATGTGCCACACAAAATATTCCCTCCGTGAGTAATAGAAACATTAAAAGATTTAAGTCCATTTTCTTAAGATGAAACTACTTATTTGCACTTAAAATTTGAAGCTACAGTTAATTTAAAGAAGGAACCGTGTTTAAAATGCGATCATCCTTAAAGTTTTATCAATGAAGTGTCCCTATACAGTGTTCGTATGTAGAGTATATATGTTTATGTGTGATAATATATACAGGGTATACATCAACATGATATTTATTAGAGGGGACGAGCTGATCACCTGAAATTCTAACACGAATGAGTTGCAGTGGGACAACAATAAGTTGATGTAAATGCTCAAAGCCAGATCTCTTGTTATATCTTTTAAACAGACCAAAGTAAAACATGGGAGCAGTATTTAGTGCTGTTTGATTCACATTAAAGCTGATTCACGTGTTGCATTCACGATGACGACATAAGGGACAATTACACTTCCTTTTCCGTTTTCTTTAATTGTAAAGATATACTATAATAATAATAATAAAAATAATATGAGTATTACAGTGTTCAAAATCCTTTTTTGTCTGCTGGTTAATTTGTGTTACGCTGTTACAGCCCTGCAGTGTTAATTTCAGATATAAAAGCAGCCATGATCATGACATGACACTACTGTGAATCTTTGTGAATCTAACCCTAGATAGTTCATTCTCCACTAAATGAGCAGCTTTTAAATGCATTCTCTGTCTTTTCTCTACCAAAACAATAACATTTTACAATAAACACAACACAGACAAAGATAAATATGTGAAACATTCTGAAAAATTGCTAAAATCACTTTTCCTGACACTGATCATACTCTGATATTGTTTTACCTGCAAAACCTTGTATATATTTAGTATCTGTATCTTGATTTTGGTATTTAGCAATTAAGTGGGTGAGAGGGGAAATGGTGTAACACAAAAGCACTACAGGCTGCAAGGGGACACAAATTAAGAAGAATTACAGAGAGCAACATGAGTGGCAGATGTTGACGTAAGCCAAAACTCATTTTGATCAGTCAGGCTCAGGCGAGCTAACGCTAATTCGTTTTCTAGTTTTTTTTTTTACCCACCGTCATAGACGCACTGTTTCAGCGCTGCACTGAAGGTGAGGGGCGGGTCGCAAAAACAGTGAAAGGAGCCGGGCGTGTTCTCACACCTCCCATTCTTACAGTACGAGGGGTCCTGGCACTCATTCACATCTGCAAAGGGCACCACAGACACTGGTTACAGTATGAACATCTGCTTGGAGCCAGCTCTGGTTGGCAGGTGGTGGAAACAGTAACACAAGCATCAGTGCAGTTGAGTTCAAGTTCAATTCAATAGTCCTGAAATAAATTCTCCCACTGTAAAGTCTGCAATGGTCGGGTTGGGCTGTTGGATGCAGCATATCTTACACTCGTTGTGTTGTCCTGTAATGTACAGTGTTATTGTGTCCACCACCTTTATTTAAAGTTGTCTTCCTGTATAGGCGTCTATCATACATGTTGCATGCAGGTTATTTCCCTCCCCTGTATAAACTGAGCTCTTGGTCATGCACTGTACATCTGGTTTGTAGTTAACATGCAACCACACTGTGCTCCATGCATAAAAAAGAGGGCTGCAGGGTAAAACAGGAAGCTTGGCTGCAGAAACACATCAACCGAGGAATCTGTATCTGTCAAGATGTTTGCAGGCAGTTTGCAGAGAAAATGAAGGACAACGCCAAGTAGGCAGGTGTGGGCTGAAACAGAGCAGGTACTTGGATGAGGATCACTTCTGTACGGGGGAGTGAAAAATTCAATAGACTGATGTGGTGTTGAATATTGCTGTTGTTGTTCTCCGTTTGGGTTTATTTAATATAATATATAGTGGGTCTAGTAGGGTGCATACTTATCATTTAGCTAACAAATACATAATTATTAAAAACTACACAGGCTGATAAAGAGACTCAGAAATGCTCTTTGAATGCAATGAAAATTAGCTCTTTTATATTTTGTTATTCTTAAGCCACATATTCTTCCCTCTATATTCTTTGCTTTTATTCTCATACTTTTGTTGATTTTGTATTAATAAAAATCAAGTCAGAGGTCTAAGTCAGTACGGTCATATTCACTTTCATTCACGCTTTAAACTACAGATCCAGAGCTTTGTGTTTCTCAAATTAACACTTAAATGTCCAACGCCTGTCTCGAAGGGAGATGCTTCTAAGCTCATCAGTGTCCGTCCACTTTTCAATTTTCTTTCATACTTTCTATTCTCAAGAATCCAGGACTCATCTGAAGACATGCTTAACACTGGCTCCAGTTTTTTTAGGAAACAACAACTACTGCCACCACAACTCCTTTGTTCCAATGTGGCGCTCGGCCAACCACACCTCACCACCACATGGCTTCAGGGGGATACTGTACACCATTCCTACATATAAAGCCTTTCCAGGCGTCATCCATCATCCAGCAGGAGGAACCCAGCTGTGCTGCCGGCATCCCCGCGCTCTGACCCTCGTGCGGCTTACAAGGGGAGAGAACGGCCCTATCAAAAACTGTGGCTACAGATCTGGGGCCTGTTACTCAGCGTATACGTTACATCTGGTTGCACTCAGCTCCATGTACCACTCCGGTTGTAAATAAATCGTGTGAAGCGTTAGAATTCTCCGTCACAAAACCGTTTATATATAGAATTTGAAACAAGGTGAGTATGTTCAGATGGACTTAGATTTCTCAGAGGGGAATTAAATATTTTTTAACTGCACAAGCCATTCAGAGAACAATGACGGTAAATTACAAGAGCAACTAATCACTTATTGTTAAAATTAGATAACATGTGGGACTTCATGAAGCCTGAGCAGCTCTGTGGGGTTCTGTTTATTAAAGCCAAAATAAAGATGAGGACTGAACTGCATTTAAAGAGACAACACATCACGTGGTGGTCTACAACCTGTATGGAAAAACGTATTTGAGGGAAGTATCAAAAAAGGGTGATGAAAATGTACGTGAACTGAAGAATGTAACTAAGAAAATGGATCTGAAATGAAAAATGTACAGATTAATCATTGAATGATTTGATTAATTTAAAGCTGATTTGTTGTGCTATGATGAAAAACAGAACTACATTTGATCATTGTCCACACCTTGACATTTTATCATTTACATTTCACTACACAAAATCGCCATTTCTCATTTTAAGAAAAGTGCCCTCAAGGGTGAGAGTAACAAAAAAGAACTGGAAAACATGGAAGTGATGAAAATCTTTCCAAATTAATAAATGGAGCAAAAAAAGCCTATAAAAAAGCACACGCCAACTCAGCTCAATTCTCGACCTTTTCTGCCAAGAGTGTCAGTTTATGCCTGAGGACATTATTCACAAGTTTGTGGGCGCTGCTTTTGATTTATAGTTCAGTGCAAATCGATGTTGAAATGCTAAATGTCAGTCAGGTGTTGTGAATGATGACTTGAGAAACACAGCCCAGTTGATTATCAGAGCAATGTAGTTCTGAATAAAACATCACTTAGTTAATCAAATCAAATGACAATACATCACTCAATTTTTCCATTCCCAATTTTCATCACTTCCATTATTTTCATTTGTTTGTTACTTGCGCCCCTGAAGCTACTATCCTTGAATAGTAAATAGCAATTTTGTGTTGTGAAGGAGAAATTATGAAAACGTGGAAAAGATGGAAAACATGGTTCTGTTGTCATCGTATCACAAACTGTTTTAATAAAATCTCTCGATTATTAACTTAATTTTCCTTCTCACATCTGCTTTCAGTTCACATGCATGTTCATCACCTCTGTATTTATCAAATAACGTTTGTCACTTCCACCCCTAATAAAAATATGTTATGTCCGGTCACTCTATGTAACTTAGACCTTGATTTAAAAAGCGTGTTCTGACCTGGTTTATTTATTGACATTTTTTATTTTTACTTTGTGTGGTTTGTGTGGGTTTAGCTCAGGATGACTATTATAGATCCTCTGACATCAACATCCTGCCGCTGTGGTTCGTAAAAACACAACATGAGTAACATTTAAGGTGATAAAAGCCCCTTTCAGCCACTTAAAATGCATGGGAAACATTTGACTTATTTAATATATAAACTCACTTAATTTGTGAATTAGTTCTGATTACAACAAATGATAAGTGTTTCATTGTCCTGTTTAATATGATAAAAAAGGGTCCTTCACTGTCTTTGTATCTGAAATCAGTTTTGTTTCCCACAAATGAAAACAGAAAAAAACTAAGATTTCTTTCTGATTTCTTTGCGTTTTCCAGGATAACCTGCCCATCGCTGCCTTGTTGCTCTCTGTAACCCTGGCACTGCGGGGGGTCTGCACTCACCAGCCTGCTCCTCGGGGGTCACACAGCCGTTGCGGTCAGTGGCCAGGGTCCATGGCGGCGAGCAGATGCAGTAGTATGACCCCGGGGTGTCCACGCAATGGCCGTTCTTGCAGTTGGCTGGGTCCCCGCACTCATTCACATCTGTGCGAGCAAAGAGAACTCAGTGTTCGACATAATCCCAACAGTAGCTTGGCAAATATGGGAGAAGATGCCAGTGGACTCACCTGCTACTATTGCCATCACACACTTCTTCTTGTTGGAATCTGGAGTCCAGGGACGTTTACAGTTGCAGTAGAAGGAGCCCTCGGTGTTGACGCAGTGGCCGTTGGTGCACAGAGACTCGTCGTGGCATTCGTTCACATCTGGGGGAGAACATGCAAAAGCAGAATCTGTAACGAGGCCTCTGCAACACTGCTCTGTGTTCAGCGTGAGGATCCACTGAAGCGTCATGTTTTGCTGTGTATCCGCTCGCTCACCAATGCACTCCAGGAGGTTTCCGTCGTAGTAGAAGCCCTGCTGACAGTAGCACTCGTAGCCCGGCAGCGTGTTCTCACAGCGGCCCTTCTTGCAGATTTCATCAGCAAACAGAGAGCACTCGTCGATGTCTGCAGACGATAAAGGAATAATCTGTCCTCAGCACTTACAGGAAGCGTTGTCAGTGTGGCGATCTCATGAGTCACGACTACGGTAAACATTAGGAACTGACAACACACAGTATTTAGACAAGGTTAAGTACGATCACAGTATTTAATTCAGGCCTGACTGAAATCATTTGATTGATTAGAGCCCAATCGATATATTGATTGGTTGGAAATATGTGAAACTTTCAAAGAAATGTCGCCATCTGGGTTTATCTGGCCAGCATGTAAGACTTTTATTTTACAGATTAAATAATGGAGGAAAGATGTACATTTGTATTTAAATGTCACGTGAAAAATGTGTGTTTATTTTTTTAATTCAAGTTAAACATATTTGGCTGTATCTGTGTTTGTTTCTTATTTACATGTACAATATCTTATAATAAAGTTTGTGGTTAAACTGTATAATACTAAACCTCAATTACATTTATTTGTCCCAAGGGTTCGACTATGACATCAAAGGAATCATTGCCAATTTTTTTTTTAAATATATTTGGCAGACAATATATCGATATCATAACTTTGTCAAAATATGCACCATGGAAGGCAGGCAGGCTGTACTGGAGTCCTTCTTCAAAGTAGAGACCCTGTCCGTTTGGACACAGGAAGTGGAACTCGGCTGGGAAAAGAAGACCAAGAGGATTTTAATAACCACCGCATGAGATACAGATACAGTGTATGGCTCAGGATGATCAATAATCTTCTGTGAGACTTGAATGTGAGTTTATTTGCATGTGAACACAGTAGAGAGTAAATGTACCAGAATGGGAGACAGGACAGGGGTAGATCTCACAGTGGTCTCCCCATCCCACTCCGATGGAGCAGCAGCACTCCTGCTTGCTGACGTTGGTGGCCAGGACGCTGTCGCAGAACACGGTGTCATCCAGGTTCAGGTAACACTCCTTCTTCTCGTCCATCAACACATGAACGGCTGCGGGAGCGAACATGGTGAAACAGAACAGGATGATTTAGGGTCTAAATCCAGCGACTAGTCTTTACCTTTAATCTGCGTTCCGAGTTGATCTTCATTTTAATTTACGGCTCTAAAAATCTAAACTGGGTCAGGAAGAATACAGGATTTGGTCATTTATGACTAATCATTATAATTGTTTGGCTTATAGGCTTCAGATGTGGTTTACACTTGAGCAGAAATGTTTTGGGTTTGGGACAAGCAGGGATCAGATGTTCAGGCCTGGTTAAGGTTCTGGGATGAATGAGGGTCAACAGTAGACCAGGAGGGAATCCGTGCAGGCTTACCCTCACAGCTGTGTTTGTCCTCTGAGAGGATATAACCGTGGTTGCAGGCGCACACATACGAGCCCGGTCTGTTCTCACATGAGCCGTAGGGCTGGCAGAGGAATCTGTCTGCAGCACACTCGTCAAAGTCTGAAAAGGAAATCACACAGGTGGCTTCAAGACCTGGTTTCTACCCAAACACCACGTGAGTTGCAGACAAATCGTTTTTTTTCTTTATCAAAGTAAGAAAAAAAATTGTAATAGATATATATTGACCAATGTTGTGTTGTTGCATTCACACTTTGGCGTTTTTATCTTGACTCAAGAGCTGGGGCTTTCAGGTTATGTAATGCTTTCAGTCAAAACCCTGCGCTCACACTCAAAAGGCTCCTGCTTGTGCTCAAACTGCTCTTGCACTTTGTCTGTACGGATGTTCTGTGCTCCAGTTTCAGCTCTTCTCCTCGCGCTCAGAATTATTTTGTACATGCGTGAAACATCTGCTCTTGGTTTTCGGGACAATTTAATTTGTCAACACTACACCTGGCATTCTGTTGGTTGGGGAACTTTGACAGACTTGCTGCACAAAAAAAATCCAAGAGCAGCGATTCACACACGAGTGGCTTGAGTGCTATAGGAGAAGGGCAGGAAATGGCTGGAAATCTAAGCACAAACAGGGGCTATTCTAGTTAAAATCCCACAATAGAGATGTTTAGATAATAATGAATTTACATTTTTTACTTTATCATGCAGAAAAAGAAAAAAAATTCAGAACTTTGTAAAGAAGACAAAGACAACATGCCTCTTTAACAGTAACATCAGCTCCTAAAAGAGTTGAATGAGATGTTGAAAGGTAAAAATACATGGATACAAATTAAGATACTGCGAATAAAACAAACCTATCACCTCCTGTATATCAGTTAGTTACTAGTTGGTGGCAGAACGACATACAGCGCATGGTTTTCTGGTAAAGGTCATGACCTTAAAGGATGTAAAAGACTGACCTTGGCATCGCCTGCCTCCGACCAGCTTGTAGCCTTTCTGGCACTCACAGTGATACGAGCCCATGCTGTTGATACAGTGGCCCCTCTGACAGTTTGATGGCCTCTCACACTCATTGATATCTGGGAAGGGAAGGAAATAAAAACAACTGGGTTGGAATGTGAAGCACGTGTTGAGCAGTTTTGGATGTTTTCTTTAACCTGTTACTCACTCTTTATTTTTATTAGTTATCAACTGACATAAAAGAAACGTATTACTTTAAGGTGCTAAATAATTTGCATATTGGTTTGTGGAATAACTCCTGCCTTCACAGTGGCTGCCTTCCTGTGTGCGCTGGTATCCTGGGTAACACTGGCACTGGAAGGAGCCTTCAGTGTTGATGCAGTGGCCGTTGGCACACAGCCGCACGTCCTCACACTCGTCAATGTCTGATCGAGAGAAAGAACAGGAAAAAACACAACTTCTTGGATGATTCAGGATTCATATTAGGGATCAAACAGCCATCAGGTCACTCGAGTGCATTATAAGAAGCCTAATCTGTGTACTGGGGTGAAAGGGTTAGATAAGAACTTCTCACCACTGCACCCTTTGCTGTCTGCTAATGGAAGGAAGCCCTCGTTGCACAGGCACCGGTAAGTACCGGGGAGGTTCTCACAGCGGCCGTTAGGACAGATGCCAGGCTTCTGACACTCATTAATGTCTGGTGAAGCATCAGGGAGGAAAGAGAGGAAAAGAAATCTCATATTTGTTGTATTTATTAGCTTTTTTTTTTATTACCTCCGCCAAGGAAGTTTTCCACCTCTGTCTATTTGATTGTTAGTTGGTTTGTACAAAAGCTACTGGACGGGGATTGAGGGATGTGCTATGAGTCAGGGGGTGAATCCAATAAATCTAAGGCACATTTAAGGAACTGATATCTATGAATGTGGGAAATCTGGTGCAGCTAGATTGACTTCACAGAGACTGATTATGAAAACACGCAGTAACATATGATATATAATATCATATTTATCTTGTACTAGGTAAAAATCTTTCTTTTCCCTCTACAGAATGTTGATCTGTGATGTTCCTATGTAATAATATTAAATAAAATTTAAAAAAAATCTGTCATGATGGTTTTCACAGCTTTGTAGATTAACAGCAAGACACCATATATCGTACAGATCTGCAAACTCTCTTTTTACTGAAACTGAATTTTTTGGGTTATAATCACATGGGTTAACACCTATATAGTCTTTGGTTAACACTCACCATAGCAGGTGCCAGACCTGGCCTCGTGACCAGGCAAGCAGGGAACACATTCATAGGAGCCTGGTGTGTTCTCACACTGCTCAGTGGGACAGGTGTTGGGATTCAAACATTCGTTTATATCTGAAATGAGGGAGAAAAGGTTGAACACACACTTGTTTGGACTGACACAGACACACATGCAGGGCACAGATTCAAGTGTATGATAGTTGCACACACATAATGAGTGTTTTGTCAGTGGAAAGCCGGCACACTAACATCCATGGTGTCATAATAATCAGCATCTTTGTACCTTCACAGGCTGGATGACGGTGGGACTTGCTCCTAAACCCGCTGTGACAGTCACATTTATAAGAACCAGGCAGGTTTATACACTGGCCGCCGACACCACAGATATCCTGCTTAGAGCACTCGTTCAAATCTGCAAAACAGTAAGGATGAGGCCAATGCAGGTTTTGATATCTCATTAAAAAAAAACATTGAATTAACTCAACTGAACGCACCTATGCACTTAAGTCTGCCATGCTGCACCATGTGTTTATAGCCCTGACGACAGAGACACTTGTAGCTGCCCTCGATGTTGACGCAGAGGCCTCTGCCGTGGCCGCACGGCTCGGACTTACACTCGTCATCATCTGTAAATCAGCAGAGAAGAGTGATGTAAATACATATCATGGAAATTAAGTCAATTAAATCCAATAAAATGTGCAAATTTGCAGATTTAAAATCAAGATAAAAATATTTTTCAATAAGAATAGTGTCTTTTTAAAGATGTACTCTGTATTGTATTTTAAAAAAGGGACACATTTAAAGACATGACGTTCTGACTTCCAGCCTCTAGCTTAGGTCATACTCTTTAAAATACAGAATCCTACACTTTCCAACACGATGCAACCTGATAGCACCTTTCTTTAGACCCGTCCCAAAACTGGGAAATACCAATACGTTCCAAGCTTCACAGCCCCAGGTAATAATGGAGGCTTTCTGCTACAAACTTTTTGTCTCCGAGCCCAAGCCAAAATATTTTCTCAAACTTTGAAAAGTTCCCTTCAGAGCCACAGAAGACACACAACTGTTTTGGCAGCTTGAGTAGAACGTCTCTTGTTGAGTAACCTGACCTCTATGTGCAGCTTTACTGAAGCTAACTATTCATACAGTTGAACAGGAAACTAAAGCTCCATTAAAAGCTGTTAAATCCCACATAATCAATTCTAATTTCATTCGGGAGGCCGAAAAAGTGAGTGAAATTATTAAAAACTATGCATTTAAGTTGAGGAACAATAATAGCGATATCATGACCTATAATTACTTTCTTTTAATTTATCGTCCTTGTCATTCATCTATTTTTGATTCATAAAAAATATATATTCTATATATATTATTATATGAAATAATATTTTTAAGTTAACATTTTCTAATTTAAGTTGCTATCCTTCCCGTTAATTACGTATCTATCAATGACACAACACGTTTTCTTGGAACAAACAATAAAGCAAAACAAATAAAATGTCAGATTGAGATTGACCGTTGTTTGCCAGCATGCATAAGAAAAGACTCATCAGCATCCCCTCCCTGCGACTCATCTACCGAGCGCCTCCACCATCGTCTCTTACCCTCACAGATGTTCCTCTGCGGGTTCAGATGGTAGCCAGGGTGACAGTGACAGATGTGGCCGTTCAGGCTGTTCTCACACTCGCCACGACCACAAATGTTCCTGCTTAGTCTACATTCATCTGTCACTGCTTCAAGAAGGGAACACAGAATGGGCAAGCATCATATATATATATATATATATATATATATATATATATATATACACATGCATATATATATGGATAAATATATTGTCATTAAATATACACTGTATATAGACAAACAACATCCATGCAATACCTAGGCTCTGCTATTTTTGGCCATGTTCACACTATTCAAGATTTGGAAGGACCTCTGAGTTTTTCACATCAGGGCCGATGACAGGTGTCAGTCAGACAAACAGAGAGAAGCTGTATTAGATTTCTTCAGCAGTACTTTCTAATAATCATAAATGAAAACACAAGACAAGTGTTACAGACCAGAATCTGAAATGTGGAAAAAGAGGAAGCCCGACTGATTTAGAATTTTAGGAGCCAATTACGATAACCGTATTAGAGCGTATAAAATATCGGATACAATAAATCAGAAGATATATACATTAAAATGTTTTTAAATGTAATTGAGGCTTGATATTGAAAGTTTAACCATAAACTTGATCATAAATAACTATGAATTAAAAGAAAACTCAAATGCAACGAAATATCTAGAGCTTGAATTATGTAAACAAATGTAAACATAAATGCACATCTTCTCCCTACTGTAAAATTTTTAATAAATTGTTTCGGAGCATATCAGCTAACATGAACGACGATACCAAAATGCTCATATCGGCTCCTGTTATCAGCAAACTGATACATTGGTCGGGCTCTACTTTCCAACACCCACCAAAAGGGACAGTGTTATGATTCTGGTCATTTAGTGTCTTTTAGGAATTTTCTTTTTCTTTTTATGGAAATTAAATATGTGTCACATAACCTTATGTAATAATGTGGTTATGGCAACACTTGCTTCCATAAAACACAAAGCAGAGTGTGAACATGGCCAGAAGGTTGGTCCATGCTTCATGGTTGAATGCTGACAACATCTAACATGTCCCAAAGCATCCGTTAACCCTGAGAGAAGCATGCGTCTGAGTAGATTTAACTTCATGTCAAACTGAGCTCTTTTCAATTTCTGATATTAACTCTAGCAACGTGGATCATCTTAGTGTAAAACAACATGTGTGTGACATCATAAAATAAATCCATTGTATAAATTAGCTTATCAGAGAAAGTCGACCCGTCTTTTCTTATCAGGGAATGTCGAGAGCTGGAATTTCCAGTTCTGAGGCGCATGAAGCATGAACCAGCACTCACAGGAGAAACTCACTACCAGGTTAATACAGCACAGATATTTGAGTCAGTTTGAAGTTTGCTGGGAAACTCACGAAAGACTTTAGTCTGTGTTTCGAAGGGGTCATTGCCTGGGGTCATTCGGATGATAGTCGGAGGGGTGGGTTTAACAACTGTGGATCCGACAAAAGACAGATGAAGTGGACAGAGTTTAGAGAAGGAATGGAAGACGTTGAACTTGAGTCCTGCTGTTTTTTGTCATCACCCCACGGAGGATTGCTTATTGTTAGCAGGAAGACAGAAATGTTTCCCTCACTGTGACGGATGAAGTATGTGAAGTACCAGTAGCAAACATTTGAGCTTCAACAACTTTGAACAAGCCTCCGCAAAGAGGTTTGTGCATGGAAACCATCGGCTCTTGGTGGAAGGATGGGACATGGGCCAAGAAGGAGCCCATTGCATTTACACCATAACAAATGGGTGGATCCAGGAATTTATTTTCACTTTCTTTAGCAATTTTGCAGGAAAATAAATCATGAATCCTGCTGATCCTGCGTGTTATGAGTGTGTGGGAAATTTGGTGCATATCCAAGTAGACTTCCGGATCATGTCTAGGATTTGAATGTGTTTTCATGAGGGGAGTGGTGAGCCTCGGCGGAGGTGCGAATCCTGATTTGTGTGATTCTAGTATCGGATGTGTGTTTACCGGGAACACGAGGGCTGCTGGTGGTGGTAGGAGCCTGCACGGTGGTCGTTGTCTCAGGTGGCCTCTCCTGATTGAAAGAGTGAATGAGATCTTACAACACCTAAAAATCAACCAGCCATTATCCTCGTATTATTAACAACGATAAAATAATGTCTTACCGGCCGCTTCGGCTCTGGAGGGAAAAAAGACATGGACACACCAAGAGTATTACTATTGTGTATTGGCATGAACGATACGAAATAACGACAAGCTGAAAAGTGTTTGATACCTGAGAGAAATCCTGAGCTTCGGACATTTTTGACTCACCCTCTTTGTCATGCTTGCGGGGGAAGATGATGGGAGGGAAGGCCACACTCTCTCTGATGTTCTGGAGAAAGTAGCCTTTCCCGGCAGGGCAGATCTGACTGAAGGCCACTGAGCACCACATGGAGAAAGGGGAGAGGGTTTCACAGTTAGTTCACATATACCGCAAAATACTTAATGACTCTTTGGATATTTGAAAAGCACAAATTACAACTGAAACAACAGCACAGATGGTGGATTGTTTGTATGAACTTATAAACATCCTTTAAAGAAACTGTGCATTGAAAAGAAATACAAGCACTTTCTATGTCTTATGAGAACTTATGACAACAGAACATAACAATAGCGTATAAGGACAAAATCCAGATTCTGGCTTATTGCTGTGTCCCAGTGTATGATCACTGTTAATTAAACATAAAACCATCATACATATCACAAAATGAGCTTAAAGAGCTATAAAGTTGAAGTTTAAGTGTCATAGCTTTATTTTATTTTATACATCTCAAACTAAACTGATGAAATTGGTATTTAATATTAAGCCACAAATGGGATTTGTGAGCCGATTCAGAAACCAGTTCGCCTTTTCTTTGTAAAGCCTCACTGCTTTTAGTTTCTCTGTCTGATTCTAGTCTGTAACGTTTGTCTAGTGTCTTTGTTTATGATCGTTATACTATACTGTTCAAGTCATTGGAAATCCTTAGGGTCTCTAGCTGCTCCTGTTGATCTCCATCCACTCACCTGTGCCCACCTGAGGACATCTCTCACAGTTGCGGCCCCAGGCTTTGCCCACCGTGCAGCAGCAGATCTCCTGGGTGAGGAAGGTCGGCACCGCGTGCTCGCAGCCCCTGGCCTCGGACGCCATCAGGAAGCACTGCGCCTGCTCAGCCGGGGACTCTGACAGAGGAGGGTTCGAACGGGGTTTGATTTTGGTGATTAATCTCGACCATCCAGTTTTTTAAATGACAGCTTAATGTCACCGGAGTGGGTGCGCTGTTAAAAAAGACCCGGAAGGCGCTCTCACTCACCAACACATCGGTGCCTGTCCAGCACCAGACCAGCCTTACAGGAACATTTGAAGCTGCCCAGTGTGTTCAGACAGTCTCCGTTCTGACAGACGCCCTGCATGGAGCACTCGTTGATGTCTTCAAGTGCAGGAGGCGGGGTGTAAAAATCAAAATGTTATTTTGAATATCTTCCCAAAGATTTTATATAGTCAGTCATTTATCATAGGGTAAAACTCGATAAGTTAAACCGAGCTCTTAGGTCTAAATCGTCCTCCTTGTTATAAGCTACATCCCGCCTGTGTTACCTTGACAGTGAGTGCTGTTGTATCTTTTATAGCCTTGTGGACAGGTCGAGCCATACTCTTCCACTATTGTGTGTTTGACTGATGCATCTGAGGGAAGAGAAGACATGGTTAAGACCAGAGATATGACCAAAGCATGAGTGCAAAGGACGTGAGAGGAGCAGCAAACAGAAGATACAAACTAAAATACATCTGTGAAAACCTTATCTTGGATATTTTGGTGGGAGGAAGTGGAGATGCGTCGTCCATCATTATGCTCCGTCTATGTAACCCTCATCTGACTCTCTGCCAGCATGAGGATACGCCTGTTTTCCAAACTCGAAAATCTTTCAACACTTTACTTCTTTTCTAATGACAGCTGTTTTTTATGAGGCCTATAATCAAGTGTAGCTAGTTACAGAATAGACAGCAAATGTCTCTCATGAGGGTTTGACTCATAACAATACAGGAGTCCTCCCCTTCAGGAGCCTTAAACCTCCAACACAGAGGAATGTCCTATTTTCCACGAGGGAGTACAAACACGCAAGGCCGTTTTATTAGAGAGCTGCGGGAAGATGGAACTCGCGCAAACATTTTGGAAACAGGCGATGAGACAACAGCTTACTTTTGTCTTTTAGACAAATGGATATGAATGTAACTCTCTCTGGGCAGGATCCCAGTTATCTAAAGACTATCCAGACACACAGTATCAGGTATTTTTTTGTCAAAGGAGGTATTGTCTGAGTCAGAACTGAGAGGCGGAATAATAGCAGAGTGGAAAAAACGGGAGCAGCCAACTTCTTTCTTGAAACCCAATCTTCAGCAGTGTGATGACAGTCGTGCGCTGGGCAGGCCTATGGGAACATGCTTAAGTAGAGGGTTATTTTCCACATTCTGTTTTTCTGTCTCACTGTCTGTGTGTAATTCCCGTAATTTCTTCCGTTTTTTTTTTTCCTCCCCAGCGTTTGACACACTCCCTCACCCACTTCACCACTAACTTTCATCTGCACACTCAGGCACATTTTAAAGAGGTATGGAGTAATTGTTGAATCGTAGGGGCCATCATTTCAAAAGGGGGATGATAGACATTTACTGATTACCGGAAGAAAACAATAAGTTTGCACTTTTACACCTGAATATAAGCCAAGTTAACAAGGCGAGAAGTCCATCAACATAGCAGGGAGAAAGGGATTGAGAGCAGCAGAGATTTCTTGAAGTGCACTCTCACTCACTTGGAAGTTTGGGGCACTGATAACAATATTTTTGTCCCCAGGAATTCCCCACGCTGCCGCAGCAATCTTCCTGGTTGGTCAAAACAGGAAGTGGGGTGCTGTTGCACTAAAGAAAGACAAGATGGAGAAATATTAACGGTGGGAATACAGAGATAAAGGAAGTTTGCACGTGCCTATACTCACAGCTTGTTTGGGCGTGGTCTCCTGGAAGCAGCGCCCCTTCGGTTTGTGTCTCTGGGGGAGCAGGCGGGGCCCTGTCTTGTGAGGAGTCTTGATGTCTGATTGGTCGAGAGGTTGAATGACCACAGACGTGTCCGGCGTGTGGTGAACACGCACGTTAATCTGCACTGGAAATAAAGAAATGGTAGAAATCAGAGGGATGAAACATGTCACCAAACTGATTTTCACTTTCACTCAGACCAACCAGGGATAGAGGATAAGTACCTTCAGATGAGTGGTGCCCTACTTGTGAAAAAGGCAGGGTGAAAACCGAGTGTGTTTGCGTCAACTGGGTCCGCCCTATGCCCGACTGCTCCACCAGTTTGAGGCCGTCTGGCTTCAGAGATACGGGGTAGACGGGCTGCTTGTTGCCTCGCGCTGCCTGAGCTTGCTGCGTCTGCTGGAGTGGAAACTGGCAGAGCCGACCGGTGAAGCCTGGCGGGCAGAGGCAGTGTTTCCTCGAGCTGCATACTCCTCCGTTCATACACGTCAGGGGACACACAACTATGGAGAAAAAGAGAGAAGGAGGGATGTCAAACCAAGATGTGCAGAGACTCCCACCGGTCGACGCTTCATCGCTATCAATCACATCAGATGAGAGGAAAAACACAAGCACATAATAACAGAGGGAAACAGCTGATTTAAGGTCTTTACTTCAGGGGGGGTGATATGTTCACATGAGCGTTCTCATGATTTAGCTTTATATAACAGAAATATGGCAGACAGACAGCAAAGTTGCATGAACAGTGCCACATAAAATTTTAACTCTGAGCTGAACCATTGCAAAAGTCACACCAGCATGACGGACTAACGGCCGGCTGCCGAGCCTGAGCTGGGATGCAGGTAGGGTCCCTGATCTGTTTGACAGTCCAACATATGGGAAAGATCTCGAAATCTATGGGAAAGCCACTGGCTGGAGACAAGCTCGCGGCATATACTGTATTCATTGCAGTTTTATTAGGTCTCCCATTGTGTTTATTTTAAGTCCGGTTGGTTTTGAAACGTGCACAATAGAACAATTATAGGAAAGAGAGAGAAAGATGAAGAAAGAGAGCAGTTGTGTGGAAAAGTAAGCTGTGCATCCAAGGGTCGGAGAGAGAATTGAGCAGCAACAGGACTACTGGACAGCTAGGCTAAAATGATTTAGCCAAGAAAAACCATGAGTTTCCGCATTTGAGCCAAAAATATGTTTTTGATCAAATTTGCCTGCTAGTTCAAACATATACAGTATGAGCATAGTTTTCCTCACAAAACTAAATTGATCAAGCAGCCAAACTCCTGGAATGCAAGTTATTAGGTTGGTAAATAGAATAACTAAACAGAGGCCATTTCTGATAATCCTGAAAAAGCAGTAATGCACAATATTCCCATAAATTCATCTTCTCAGATGTCAATATGTAGAGTTTTCTCTCTGTAATAGTATTACTGCAGATATATTTCTATCATTGCTTTTTGTTTGTTCGTTGTTGACCAGGATTACCTTAAAACTACTGGATTACCACGAAACATGGTGGAAGGACGCGGTACGGGTCAGGTAGGAAACATTAACATTTGGTGTGGATACGGATAAGAATGAGGATCCAGGAGTTGTTTTAATCCCACATTTCTTCAACATTGTGAGATACAGAGTTTTTCAGCTGTTTTGTTGATTTCTCAACATGTGAGGTGGCCTCTTTCATGACCTTCAATCTCATTACACTGTCAAATAAACAACAAAAACCATAGACACTGATATTTGTATTGTTGTTATTCAGTGCTGTAAATGTTCCTCCTCCTACTCTGTACCATGACTGGGCTAAACAGCACATGCCTTCTACAACTACCTGTTAAGTGTCAGGTGTTACAGCCTCTCCTCATGTTCATCAACTAACATACATCATCTCAGCATCATCACAATCCAATACAATCCAGTGCTACGACTCAAAACACAACTTTTGCAAATGGAACAGCAAAACACAGGCTAGTTTAGAAGAGAAAGCCCTGACTCAGTCATTGAGTAAACACAAGAAAGCTCTGTGCAATTGAATATAACAAGTGCCCGTTCTAGACCTGCCTGTTTGTCGGGCCCGTGGTGATGCTGGTTGCAGCTTTTCTCTCTGAAACTGTGAAAGTGACCTCCAGTAAAGAGCCGTTGCAAGTAAAGACCTGCTCCTGAACCCTGGAGCTGCACCACGGCTGCTGCACAAAGAGCTGCCCACCTGTTTATTCAAAGTTCGATGGAGCTTGGTTTATCAACATTGAGCGTATCGCATGTGCAAAATCGCAAAATATAAAAAAACAAATGCCAAGTGTGAAGCCGATACGATGAACAGAGATACGCAAGTGATTTCTGGAAATATTAGCTATGTTATTGTAAATTAAGGGTCGCACATTTTTGGGTTACACTTGAGATCCTGTGAGCACTTTTCAGACCCACACAAATCCAAATCCAAAGTTTGGATATAGGAAGTATCCAAAAGGTAGCGTAGGAACAGAGAGGAGAGGAGAGCAGGCCTCTTTCTCCTGCTGAGCCAAGTGTGCACACATGGATGTAATTAGGAGCGCACTGCCAGGGAGTCTGGGCCGTGGCGTAATTAGGGGACTAGATCACTTTAAACACAGCAGGGACATCCTCACAGAGTGAAAGTCGGGCAGAAAAAGTCAAGGATATCAGCGGAACAGCCAACTCAAAATTTCAAAATCGGAGGTGAAGCTGACCTCCACTATCCGCCGCCATGTGACGGTGGTCTTTAACCACAAGGAAAAAAGTGCAGGCAGCAACGAGCGGCACACCGGAGACAAGACCACTCAACTTTGTCCGACTTTCTGCTGACATACCCTGAGAGAGCTTTTCGTGGCTCCAATTTCGTCCAAGCACTGGATTTAGAATGAGAGGAAACTGGGAGAAAAACGCGGGGGTTGAAAATTGGAATCGCAGCCGCGGGGAGACAGGAAAAGAACCTCTTTCCAAATGTGATTACACAATCTCAAACCCACAGAGAGCGGAGAGATGATGCAGGGAAAGTCTGGGCTGAGGCCTCGTCTGGGAGGGAAGGTGTCTGAATCAGAGCGGGTACTCTGACGTTGGTCAGGGTCAACGCCACAATAATGAAACTCCGTCAGATCGGGGAGTCGTGTTGCACTTTTTGGGTTCAGTTTCTTGGGGAGGGAAACCGTTTGATGTGAAAATGAGCCCCATGTGATGCCACACAACAGACAGTGCCAAGTACTATACACAAGCTGTCAACAGATCTCCTTCTACAGTCGTGACAGGGTTATTCCTGTGTCAAGGAAGGTCCGTAAAGATGTTTGGCTCATGAGCTGCCCAGGTGTTGTCTAGACCAAAATGATTTACATGAATTATTCAAACCCAGCCCAGAAAGCAGTGATTTCTGCTGAAACTAAAATCATATATTCAAAGGCTGGAGAAGAAAAGAAAAGATGAGAGGGGGAAAAGAGGAGAAGAAATAATACCCTTGTTTACCCCCCATTCAAAATGTATATTATTTTATGGGAGGTAACATGAGGTCATTACTGGGACACACTGGCTTTCATATTCACATTAAAAGGGAAATGGGGACAAGTCAAAATAATAGCAAATCAAACTTTATTTGTATCGCACCTTGTAGAGGCAGGCCTGATATGACGGAAAGTTTGGTGCTAATTTTATGTTGGAACGTTTCCTTTTGTGCAGTTGCCAGATTCCAGTTATGTAACATGATCTATACACCCACTGATTTTATAAAAATGGAATTAGAGCCACAGTGGTTTGGACGGATGGATGGATGGACGGATGGATGGACGGATGTACTTATAATGAAAAATGCTATAATACTCGAATGGCTTCAGCCAAGGCCCATCAGTCCTTGAATCTAACTAAGCTACACCAAGTTTCACACACTTGTTTTAGTTCCTTTAATATGACAGATTTTTTCAATCAAAATACTAGAATTATTCCCTGGGAAAACTATGAAAATGTTTTCCTTTTTCCCTTAATTTATTACTGCATAATTCCACCAAGTTTTGTGGGAAATCCATTAAGTACTTTTTGCATAATCTTGCTTAAAACTTAACAAACCAATCAACAAACAAATGGACAGGGTGGTCTGTCCCAATTCAGCACTACCACCTGGCCCTACCCCTTTGCTTTGCACGTGGCCGTGAAGGGGTAGTGTTGTCCAATTTCTCTATGTGATCAAGGGGTAGCGGCCATCTCTCCCTTCAATCAGCCATTCAACTATTGTGTAGTCAGGTGTGTATACCCCCGTAAAAACAAATTACTATTTCAGGAAATTCCTGAATGCTTTACGAACTGCGACTGCTGCAGGCAAATTTAGCAGAAATAACCATAACATTTTTTTTTAAATCCAGCGGAACATCTTATTTTAATCCAGTAGCAAATGAAAATGTAATTGAATCGCTGTGACAAGCTTTTCAGGAAAAATCACTATTGGCTTCTTCCCTGACACGTGATCTGTTCAGCAGTTTTTACGTAATCCCAGGTGTACTCAATTAAGGATAAAACATTGCAACTTTACTGAGGCTAATATACCTGCAGAAAGGTTACCAGGTTCATCCCAGGCCCCACACAGCATCAAACTCACAAGTAGTATCACTGCACTTCATGCCCATAATATCTTGTTTGCCGGAGTCTGTCTAAATTAGGTGTCTCATTTCTGTTCGAGCTCCAGGAGGACTGATTCACTTGCATGTGAATAACACACAGCGACGCCTCTGCTCCAGATGTGCCTCATACGCTCAAGCTCAAGCTATACTGGCAATGTATGGGCTAATGCTTTCTGCAGATCTTGTATGAGAATGGGCGTGTGTGTGTGTGTGTGTGTCAGAGTTATTAACTGGAGGGTATGGTGTCTCCTGGAGAGCGGCTGTGGTTATGTGACTGCACCACATTATATACTGAAAGGAGAACAAAGCTTTAAAGCTGAGATCATAACAAGGATTTTACTTTTCCAGTGGATTTTCCCATCATCACCTTGGAGTTCATCAGCAGAATTTATGATCCCAAATCACTCACTGGCTCCCATCCCCGTCGCCAGTGGGCTCAGCGTCTCAGAGGCAGCCCGTCCTCTGCTGCGTGCACCACACCTTTGTCGTGGATCTAACACATTCCTGAGACGAGTGGTGGTGTGTCATTAAAAATCAAATGCACCTAAGAGTTAATGTGGCGGTCTGAGTGAATGTGAGGCATGAACAGGGAGGACTGGCTGAATGGTGGAGGGAGGAGCAGCGTCATGAGCCTCATTTTCCACACGGCCTTGTCAAAGAAAACAGAGGAAGTCAGGAACTCATTCAACAACCACTCGCCTTGCATTTGTTGCGTTTCATCTTCACAAATTCAATAAGTTTAGCGCAGAAAAACAATTTGAGTGAGGACACATTGTTTTTGCCATTGAATATATCGCCACATTTTCTCCAAACGGCTTCAGCTTTGCTAAAAAAACATTCAGAGTTTACTTTATCTTTCGCTGTCAGGCCTTTAGAAAAAAAGCCTAATTTAATATAGAACGTCAGCTCGCAGGTATGTGCCAAGACAGTTGGGAAGCGTATAATTTTCCCATGCAGCGCTCACTCCAGCTGAAGGAGGGAGCGGAGCTGAAGGAAGAGACAGAGAGAAAAGGGGGAAAAAGAACTTTGTCTTCAAGCTCCTCTCGCTCGGAGTATACCTCAAGTGACATATGAGTAAGCGCTACTACTTAATAATGTCATGATTCACCACAAGAGGAGGAAGACAGATCTCTTCACAGCATTGAGCTGATAGAGAGAATGTATTATATTGTTTCTCTGGGAAAGTCAGGGAATAAAAAGCAAATAAGAGTCAGAGAATAGAAAGTAAGACGTTGCAGTGAGATTGTTGTGATTCCCAGACTATTTTTATTTTCAGGAAAACAAGTTGCATATTGCCCAACTGTTTAAAAAGTACGACTCATGTAACCGACAGGATATAGCTTAAAATTATGTGTGGGTGAGAATACTGATTATTATATTCTTACCTCAGTAAATTAGTCTGTTCTTTTTTTGGAGGGTGATGACAAAAATGTATTTTCACAGGCAATAAAAGAAACAGAGAAACAGCAAATGTAGCAAAGGGAGAAAGAAAGAAAGAACTACTGGAAAAAACGAATGAACGATAGGAACAAAGAAAAAAAGAAACAACAAACGAACGGAAATGATAAAGAAAGAGAAAGAGAAAACAAATGAATGATATGACTAAAAAAAGAAAGAAGGAAAGAAGGAAAGAAAGAAAGGAAAGGTTGCCCTCCGAGTGCCCTGTTGCCACCCACCCACTCACTCCTGTCTGTCTGGAGATGACGCATCATCACACCCCTCCCCTCCACATCGTCCTCCCCGCCGCTGGCCGCACCCTCCCAGCGCAAAAACAACAAATTACAGCCCAACAACCCACAGTTGAAAAAGCTCCCAGCTCACTGAGCCTAGAGCCGAGTGTAGACATCGTCTCCCACCGGGCGCACGGCACCACGAGCCCGTCTCTGAACACACTCATATCGTGGCAGAAATACAAACAGCAGTTTAATTTAACCAGTCTGAAAGATTCCCACACACAAGTCTGTGGTGATGCTCTTTGAGTCACTCTCACTGTGATTCTGTCTGAGTCCACCCACTCAGACGAGTACAAATCGAGGCCAATACACTTTTGGATCAATATGCGATTATTTCCAGGCTGATTCAGAAACCTGGTGCAGCGGAGTAACTGTGATGGATGGTTCGGATTCAGACTGGTGACACACACGACCTCATGACTAAACTATGTCTCACTGGACTCTCACTGGAGGAACTGATTACATAGAAGTCAAACATTCTTTGTAACTTGCATATTTCGGTCGGGTCAACGGCTCATAATCAGTCATGGTCATCATATCACACATGTTGTTGTCATTGTGAGGTTACAGGCGACCAGCGGAGACTACACAAATAGGCCCAAAAACTGTCCCTAACGTAAACCGCTCTATTGAACAAACATATGTAATGTGTTAATGACTGAGCTTTAGACATGGTAGCTTAAACCGATTTTCACCCTTTGGCAAAGTCAGACCAGCTGATTCCAATCTTTATGCTAAGCTAAGCTAACCATCCCCTGCCTCCAGCCTCATGCTCCTTAGACACATGTACAGTATGTGTGATGTCAACCTTCTCATCTAACTACCGAGAATTAAGTGAACAAATGTATTTTCTAAAAGCTCTGCCTTTGACTTGTAACTCTGGTTTGGTCTACACCAACTTCAGATTAAAACAGCTGCAGAAGTAATAAACTCGAGTTTTCAGAGCTGGAATTGGATACTCTTCTCTACTTTTATGAGGGGGTTGGCTACATGAGAGGCTCAACCACATGGTCAGCGTCCAAACGGGGAAATCAAAACAATAAGCTACAAATGGCTAAAAGCTGCAGAATGCTACATAGTCAGGTGTTATAACTATCAGTGGGTTCAAGGCTCTCGTATCACACAGTAATTTCCTTAAACAGTTTCATTTAATCTAAGTTTGCATTTCTATAAGTATTCCTGTAGAGTGTTTTGCTCCTGTCGAAAAATGTCTTTGTGGCCTTACACTATCAAGGTTGGTTATCAGTGGCAGAGTTACAGTCAATCCTGGCATCAAAACCTCCGACGTATCAGAGTGTGACAGACAAACATCAACAGGCCACAACATGCGACAGTTGTTCATTCTTCTTTTATACAAAACATACTGTCAAGTTAGTTACCTCCAACAGGTGAGTTATGATTTCATCAGCAGGATTGCGCAAAAACGGAGAAGATCTGGGTAAGTTTGGCAATTTCTCTTTGGGCAAGTTCTATTTTCACTTTTCTGTAACATTGCAAGATATGGGGCTTTTTGACATTTACACCAATTGACAGGGAATAATTCATGGATCTTGATGAAAATAGTGGTTTCAGCAGATCTAGATTCTGCCATTACCATTGGGTCATAATTTCACACCGGCCCCAATTCAGATAAACGGTCAGTTATAATCAGTCTGTAAGAAAGGGGGGGAGCCAGACTCCATTGATTAAATATGAGCTTGCTGATTGGTCTGGTGTTTAGGCGGCCATCTTCCATGACCAGAGAGAACTGTGACTAAACAACACTGGGCCCCATATACTGAAAACATATGCCGCCAGACCTACTGTTTGTAAAGAGAGTATAGGGGGATGGCTATCATTGTATGACGCGTTGCCTTTACCATCAGGTCCGAAGCAGGAAACCACATCCCCAAAATACTCCTCCCATCAACTGGCACTGTGGGACCACATACCACGCCAAGTGAGAAAGAGCAACGTCTGAAGTGGGTCAGACTCCTGCCGCTGAGCCAGACTTTGGGAGTAAATGACATAATCACTACCTTTTGAAAACACAAACCTGCGTACACATTCCTCCCCCCCCCGCAGAACTCTCAGTGCTCTGTCAAACCCCTGAAACTGAGCAGCCTCGGCCTCAGCTATCCAAACAATAGAATGGCCCTTTTCCCCGGGTCCACCACTGTCACCGAAGGCATTCAGTACCCCTCACAGTCGGCCTTAAACAACAGTTTGTGAACCTCACAGAAACTGGACGATGACGACGAACAGACTCCTCCCTGAGAGACGGAGGCAGCCTTTGTCAGGGAGATTAGGATGGATCTTGCATTGAGGATTTAGTAATTATCCAAATCTAAATTAAACTCTGCCTTGCACAATGGGATTCTTACATCTATTTGAAATATGCGTTGCGGTTTGAAAAGGCCTCACGTGGGCATGGGTCCAGCGTTGCCCTGTCACTCCCCTCTGGCAGTGATGTTTATGGAAAGAGAGCCAGAGAATTAGACAGGGTCTTGGCATGAATACGGATGATGTCATATAATGACTGTCTAAAAGCCTCGGGCTAAAGGAACTGGAGGCAGGTAGAAGAGTGCTGACAGTGCTCCACTGAGATTATGTCAGATACCTGCCCTGGGGGCGAGTCAGCACTCAGCGCCGGAGAGCGGGGCAGGTACCATCTGTAGGTTGCACACGCTCAGGCCACGTACGGCGGCAGGCAGCACTGGCCTAGGCCGTGTTGTTCTGTTTACCCTGGCTAATACCTGCAGCTACAGGGTCCCTGCACGGTGTGGGTGCAGCTCCTAGCGCTCGCATTCCTCTGAGCAGCTTTAAATAACTGCTCCGTTTCTCCCCCTTGCTAAGCAAATGGGAGGAGAGTGTTAAAGATGGCAAAGAAGGCTGTTTGTTTGAGCTGGGTTCAGTACACCACTCTGGAGCACCAAACACACTTAGGTACACACACGCATGCAGATATACGCACACTGTTCCCTTGTGACGTTCAAAAGAAAAACCACTAATTGCAGCTTTGTTTTCTCTGATGCCTTTTGAAACCTGGAAATAGTTTTTCATGCAGAAAGTAGTGGCACGGAGGAGTTTGATTTCATGAGGGACTTGTGTATGCCCTGAGTGAATGTTTTGATACAACCTTAATACATTTAAATACGGGAAAACATTTTAACCCATAAAAAACACCTTTCTTTAGTTGTGGCCGTAACTTGTACCAAATGGAGAGTTGAAACCCTTGTGATTAATGTGGCCATAAACACACTTATCCCAAAGGCGTGTGTGAAGGTACTGCATACAGTACTAATAGTGTCCTTCTCGGGAAAACAGAAGTAAAAGGTTAATATAAATGGCAAATCCCCAAATAACCATGTGTGATTTCCCCAGCATGCAAAAATAGACTTTGCCCCTGAGCTCCGTCCAACCTGTGACAAAAAATCCGGAGTGGTGCAGCTTTTTGGTCGCCTGTGTGAGACCGCCTTCTCCAAAGTTTTGGCCCGGGCGAAACAAGAGTGTGTGGGTAAGAGCAGAGGGCTCTGGAAGGTAAAATAAACTCGGCTTCTAAATAGAGAAAATGCCGAACCAGCTCCGTCAACTGCGTTTGACCGACTTGTCCTCGTTTTCATGGCTCCCATGGACCTCTGACCCATGCCAAGGGAAATCCAAAACAAACCACAGGGCTACTACTGTCACTCTAAATACGGAACCACATGGGAAATCCTGAAATAGCCGTATCCACTTCTTTTGATGCCCATTTTAGGTGAGACGTGGCTCAGGCTACGATATGATAAGACCATTTCCTGTCCAACATGAGGCCCTGTGCTTTTATTTATTCCAGAAAAAGAAGATAATCCAAAGCAGCAGACGGGTGGAGGCCCGTTGAAGACGATGATGTTGAGGAGCTGCGGAGGACAGATGAGGGTTATACGACTGTCCGGGAGCCAAGCTGCTGATGCTTACACGTAAAACAAAAACGTAAATTCTCCAAGGAGCGGAGAGAGGCATTGTCACATTCTCTTCCCTCTGCCTATCCTACAATTTACAGCACGGTTTCATGTGATGAGGATTTTTTTTTTAAACATGTCGACTGTTATATTTCGGGTATTTCGACAGACACACACGTGGAGATAATTACATAAGAAATGCTGGTAATCAAGTTCAGGTTCAAGGGAGCCGTAGCACCACATGCATAGATTCAAGAGTTAACAATTTAGCATTCTTAAAAATCCAACTTCCCACCATTATCACATATGCAATCCCTCCGGATCCTTTATGAACGCTGTCCTAAACCATAAATCCAGATGTAATAAACAGCACAAGATGCACATAAAGAGTAACAACGCCTCCGCCTCCGCCTCACGGCCTTCTGATGACTTACACAGATACGATGTGGATCTAGGGGAAAAAAAGGCACGTTGGGCCGTAAAGTCTCAACTTTAATCCGCCTGCCAACGTGCCTGGGGAGGATTTCAAGTTTCCGTGCTTTCATCAGTTTTTCAGAAGTGCACGGAGATAGATAGAGATCTATTAGGGACATGTGGGATTCCCTGGAGACGTGTGAGCGGAGCATATCTGGCACGTTTCTACCGTCACTGCGGCGGATTCGAATGTGTCAAGTGAGTGTTCGGCTGTCAAGGTTTTCTTAATCTGATAAGTATGTGGTTTGAATTGTAGTGTGAGCCGGAGCACGGAGAACACATGTCGAATAATAATCACCCAGATAGACTGCTATGATGTACCGTGTACAATGTAAGTTAAATAGGCCGGTGCATGAGGTGCGCTAACTGCTACTTAGCTGAACCGTGACAGATATTCTATCATCGCCGGCTGTCAGCGTGACAATGAGTTCAATGTTGCAGCTGAGGCGAAGCTCGCCCCCCCCCCCCCACACAGGTTAATGTACAAAGCTGCGTGCTCGCTCAGCTGATTTGTCCTCGTGTTCACTGCAGACTGAGACGATCGGTTCTGCTCCAAACATCTGGGTGGTCGTCTGTCCTTCTGTCTCACGCTGCGCCGGCGTAATCACACACTGCGCAGATCAGACAGGTCATAATTTACATTTATGACTTCGTTGAAATTGAGATGATTTATGTTCATGAACAAATTTCTCTTTTTAGCAAAGATCGTATCAGGAAGCAAACAAATACACCAGAGTATCTGTCCGCAATTCACAGGACAAATGTCTAAAGCTTGAATCGATATGGTTATAACTGCACCAATAGCTGTGTCTCAATTCAAGGCGGCTGCATTTGAAGCCTGATTACATCACAGAGGCTTGACTAGACTGTTCCATTTCAAAGGCTCCTTGTGATGCAGTTTCCAACAGACGGATCCTTTGCGGCCCAACCTATCCCAGGATTCATTGCACTTTGGCGAAGAGCTAATGGTGCCAGCAAGCAACCCAGTGCTTGAGTATCACTTTTTAATCCAACTTAATGTTGCACTTTTGAACTTTTTCATCATGTCCAACTTCAGCTCTGTTGATAGGCAACAGCAACAAGTAGTGACGCCAATCACGCAAATCTTCTCTAGAACAAACCTTTTAATTTCCGCTTCATTTTAGTCCAGCCTTTGCTGTCTACCCAGTTCATGAAGACTGCGTCCTTCATGGGCCCAATGGACCGGATCCTCTGAAGTAGGTGGCCCTTGAACTTGGACACAGCTTATGTCCAAATGCAAATGCTCCATGTGACATGCATAGAGCATTTGAATGTCTTTCAGCTAATCGTTTTGTTTCGTCAGCCCACAATACACATTTATCATCACTTCCATGTTGCTATTTTAAGCAGATAAAGTATCTTGAGTAGGATATAAATGTCTGCACCACATTTTCTTGTCAATCCAGAACAGAATCCATCAGTGAGAACCGTAGACCGGTGGTCAGCATCTTCATACAAATTCATCATCCGGGCTCCATGAATGTCCGCCCAAGATTTCATCGCATTCCATCTAATGATTGTCAAGATAGTTCTCCTTGCACCTGAGTCATGCACCGCTACATTAGCATGGCTGCAACAAAGCAGTAAATGGAATATCTCTGTAAATGGAATGCTTTGGGCTTTAGACAGCTGGTCAGAAAAAATAAACAGAGTCAATACATCACCTTGAAATCATGAAGCCCGCCCAACACTGACATATTCTCCAGTTTTTTGTCCAGCTGTAATACTCTGTGGTATCATAGCATTTGAAGGATTTTCTTTTGATAATCAACTCATAATCTGGTAAACATTCCTATAGGATTTAAAATAGTATCACTGCAACTCTAATTTTCCCTGGGTAAGTTAGTTTCTGTATTATTTTCATAGTTATGGACATAAAAACAATCTTCATCTGCTGGAAGAAATCCCAGATCCATCACGACTAGAACCTGACTGTTTCTTGGCTCGTCCACAAAACGCCAGCCAAATTCAAGAGAACTACTTTACAGACTGTGAAAATGTTGTTGCATACCGAAACACACAAAGGCACCAAAAAGTATTTCTGCATTTTCACAAATTCTCAGGAACTACTTTTCTTTTGAGGAAAGGTTTGGGTTCGGCTGAGTTTTGCTCGGCCTTGCTGTCTTGGCGTCAGAATCACTCAAATATGGAAAAGTCTTCATATTGTTGCTGCTCCAGCCATGGCCGTTTTAACACGGGAGAGAGACATTTCCACTTGTCCGCACCACATTCCAGCCCTGACACTGAACATCATCTCTCTAAGCAGAAGTCAAACCCACGATGCTCTGCTCAAAAAACCATGTACAACTCAGGAGGGATCTGTTTTCGGACGCCTTGACTGTGAGATCCAGGAGACAGGTGACTGCAGAACAGTTTCTCTCTCCAGTCCCAATGTGCAGCACCCTGAGGTATTCCTGGAATTTTAAATGTCTTTCTCGGATTATTTGCCACAGAAGTCCCAAAATGCAACGCAGCGCGAGGAAACTGAGGGAGAAGAGGAAGGCCTGGTGCCCAAAGCAACTCTCGGACTCTTCACACGTTGAGGAGGAAGAGCGATGTAATGGCTCACTTGACCTCGATTAAATCCCGCCCGTTTACCTCCACATGGGCATCCCAAAGAAAAACAGCTGGAGAGGCTACATCTGTGTCCCCAAGTACAGCTCCTCTGTACTGCAACACTGTCTGTGATACCAGTAAGAAGCACCACAACCATACACCTTAGAGTCAGTATGATTTGTATACATACTGTATCTTTAATAGGAAAGACTTTTAATGTATAATGTGTATCTAGTTTTAACGGACGTTTGTTGCAATGTTTTCTTTTATGTTATCTTTCTTATTTTTGATTTGTCTTGCTTTGTTCTGTGTAGTTTCATTCCCATGTATTTTGAATAGCCCTTTTTAAACTGCACATTCAAACCTGAGGTGCTGGACAGAGGTGATGAAAGCAAAATACAAGACATTTTTGCAAGAAGTTCCTTGGTAAGGTCATTCAAAAGTTTGTGTGAGGCTCAACTGGTGCGCAGACATTTCTTATCTTTTAAGAAAAAGTTAGGATGACGTGAGTTCAGTTGAATGTGCTCCATTTCTTGTGAGACAGAAGATAGTTGTTCTGGCACTAATGTCCAGGGATATTTGACTGTGTTGCATCACATGCCTCAACCTCTGTAGGGCTGTTATCATCTGTGATTTATTATTGTAGACGATAGTGCTACTTAATGTATTGGTTTCACAATGAATACAGGGTTCTTATCAACCCTTGGTGAAACAGAGTCAAACTAGAATAACAGCCAGTAGAGCGCATATACCTCCGCCAAGGGGCCCTAAAAGATTTCTTCCCCTTTGTGAGGATCCACGCCAACATGTGTCACAGTACAGCAGCTCAAAAAAAAGGCCTAAGCCATTTAAATCCGCTTGATCCGGTTTCTTATTTGGATCTGCAACAAATCTCTCACACTCAAACCTCGATCTCCTAAATATGCCTGATTTGTTTCCCCCTTTCTTTGAGATCATTGAATTGTTCCCTGGGAAATCAAAGGAAATGTCCAAAAAAGCACTGAAAGAAATTAATAAAGAATTCTCAAATCCACGGCAAAATTCACTTCGTTCTACCAAGTTTTGTTGGTTCAGTAGTTTTTTTTGCGTGACCCTGCTGACAAACTAATTTCGCCTCTGCTGGCACAAAGAGAGCCATGACTCGGACTACCCTTTATGGCACAGCCCCCCTGTCCTCCCCGGAGACGTCGGTGAGCTCATTTCATCTCGTGCTGAACCTCTTTGGTCCTGGTGACTGTCTCATTCTCTACTCTGAGCGGGTGGGAGGAATAGCGGAGCAGTGGGAGTTGGTTCCGGGCCAGAGGCTGACGTATAGACTGCCAGGCTCCATGTCTCACCACAGCTGATCTGATGCGGCACGTAAAGGCTCCACTCATGCCAACCAGACGCTGGAGTCGAGGGGGGAAAGTTTAGATCTTACGAGTACATTTATATGCGACGTAATGAGCCATGCTTCACTAATTAAAGTGTAATATGGGAGCGTTTTCCAGCAATGCAGTGAGAGGTAAACCCTCCTCACCTCATCTTAACCTCCTATATATTTACAAAGCTCAGTTTATACCCACTTGACATAAATCATGAATTCATTGTGGAAACCAGCTTGTGTTACTTTAAGGTAAGATATAAAGAAGACGGACTCCGATTTTAAGGAGATAAAGTTATTGATTGTTTTTTCTGGTTAATATCTAACAGAGTCTACTCTTTTTGACAATGTCCATTACTTACTCCATTACTACAGAGATTAAATGTGTACTACATTCGTACTACTAGTTACTTTGCTTTTGAAAGTTTTGAAGGTGATAACATAACAATGTGAAATGTGTTGCACTGTTGCAAATTTAAGTTTCAAATTAACCAGACACTAAAAGACGACACAAGTTAAGAGGATACTGTCACAGGGGTTGGGCCATAAAACAACAGTCATTGTTGCAATATTCTTTTCATCAATAGCAATACAACAACAAGCCAATATGTATGTCCTTATAATGCTGATACATCGTGCAAGCACAGAGTTGATCAACCTCAGATTTGTAATATTCTATCAATTCATACTCATAAAGAAGCGTTTGGAACCACAACCTTCACCGAGGAGCAAACCTCATTAAACTTCAGATAACTACTAATGTGACACTTATGGTGATAATTATCTATATCGACTTATATGAAAAATATTATCTTGATATATCGCCCAGCCCTTTACTGCTGCTGAAGTAGGAATATAAATGAAGGACTTTTACTAGTAAACAAGCAAAAGGCACTGGAGTAATATCCTCCCCCCCCCCCCCCCCCCCCCCCCCCCCAACCCCATCTGGTAAGACCATTATAAGTGAGCAAATATTTCCATCAGTTTCCATTTAAATATCTATTAAAAGTAGTTTATCTCACAGATTAATGTCTGGGAAGCAGATAAATGAGAATGTATATCCAGTGCACTGTGATAAACAGATAGATTCACAGCACAGTGGTTAGTTGTGTGAGGATTTCCTGTTTATCTTGAACTCTAACTTTTTGATAACTCCGGAGAAAGTCCCTGTGTGAGGCACCAACTCCCTCCCTACACCCCTGGGCAGGGGCTGTGAACCCGGGGTCAGGGCTATTAGTTAATCTCAGCGGCCTACTTAAGAACCCCCTCGCAAACAAACAGCATCGTTCCAGCCTCCACCAGGGGCCCGTCCACTCACCGACCCTGAAGCCCGGTCCGATGAGCGTGTCGGAGGCCTGGCCGTTCTCGGCGATCAGCGTGGTGTTGTTGCCCTGCTCGCAGGTATCCTGACACTGGCCCTTCAGGCAGATCCGCTTGCAGATGAGGGGAGCGATGACCACCTTGAAGCGCTCCCGGGTGGAGGAGCGCTCCGTGCACCACGCCAGCCTCTGCACGCTCAGCCAGATGACGAGCAGATGGGGGATCAGAGAGGGCATCCTGGCATCCTTCACTGCCCTCCACACAGACCCGGGGACATCCACGGCTCCAGCTCCACAGCGCCTGCTTTATTTGCCTTTAAACCCGAGGCAGACTTTTGACGTCTCATGCGGCGGAGGAGGAAAAAAAGAGCGCGTCCTCCCTCCTGTTTTCTCTCCTTAAAAGCCTCGCGTACCCAAGTGATCCGTGCGTAAAAGCGACGCGCTTGGCATCTTCGGGGAGTTGTCTCTTTGCCGTCCCTGCTTGTTGTTTGAAAAGTTTTGTGGTTCTTCCTTCTTTCCTACGTTCGTTCTTTCTCTCACCTTGTTCCTTTGGAGAGGGTTGCGGAGAGAGTGCGTATGTGGGTTCGAGAGAGAGAGAGAGAGCGAGAGAGAGGGAAGGGAGGAGAAGGAGAAGGGAGTGAGCCAACCCTCTCTGGAGAAAGCTGGCAGCGGGCCAGCCAGGCGGTGCAGGAGTGAAGCTTCAAGTGGTTTCCTTGTTGGTTCATTCTCCCAACATCCCCCTCCCCAAATCTGCTGCCCCACACACTCTCACACACACACACACACACACACACACACACACACACACACACACACACACACACACACACACACACACACACACACATAGTGAGTGTCACTCTGAAAATAAGAAATATAAAACATTTTACGCATTGCTGTATACACACCTTTGTGCCTGATGAGAGATCTTAGGAGGGTAAATATCAACTTTTCTCAACCTCCAGTGAGTGTAGCATGTCCAGAAATAAAGTGTTAGACATCTGTGATATAAGATGAGTCATCCGGGTCAGTCTGAGGTCAGCAGACTGTCAGCAGGGACTCAGGTGGTGAGGATGGGACAAGAAGGACATTTGTGTCTCATAATAGTTGAATAAAGTCTAAGTCTGAGAACCTCAGCCACCAGCCACAGACTCATTAAATCAGGAGGTCGTTCCTGCCGACGGCCATCATACTTTTCAACTCATCATATTTCTCGGCAGCTTGATAATTATACATTACACTGCCCCCCCCTGGACATAAGACCATCATAATACTGCTTCTATTTATTACACTGGGTCTTATTTCATTTTCTCAGGGATGAAAACTGTGTTGTGTATTTTGGACTTGTCCATCCATCTATCTATAGTTTTTGGTCCGTCCAACATCCATCTATCTATCTATCTATCTATCTATCTATCTATCTATCTATCTCCATCCCTCCATACCACATATTTCACAACATCCACCATCACAAAACACCATCATTGTTGGTTTAAACTCCAGCAGTGCATCATGAACTTCCTGTGTGTTATTTTTTACTTATTTGCCAGATAAGTCATAATCACAAGATAAATTGATAAAGATTAAGATTTTAAAAAATATGGTAAAAGATAATAAGTAAATCAAAAATCACATAAAGACAGAATTGTGTGTATGAGTGTGTGTAATTTGTTGCAGCTTGATTGAATTAACAGGGACTGTTGGGCCTTGGCGGAGGTATGTGCTCTTTTGAGGACCACTGTACATGTGCCAGCAGTTTTGGCTGTTGTGCTTTTCCCCAAAACTGCAACAAGATACTGTCTTGTACTTTTACACGCGTAACCAAATAACCATCAAACCCTGCTTCTGTCCAGTCCGAAAGGAAACTGCAGCTCAGCTCGTCCAGAGAGAAGAAGGCCTCTGCCGCAAAACCCCATTTTCATTCCTGTCGCACACTGACCTCAGACTCTCTGGGAAAAGTGAATGATAATAAAATACACAAAGTTTCACCAGTGTCGGGATCTCGTGAGCCGGCCTGTGTTTGGGGTCACATGGGCGACGGGGGTGAAAGTGAGAAAGAGACAAAGAGAGTTGAGTCACTTCCTCTCAAAAACCTGAGAGTGTTTACTTTCAGTCACTGAGGAAATAACTGCATGGGCCCACGGAGAGTTCACAGGCCGCTCTCACATTTCTCTCGGCCTCTGGTGCTGCGCGCCATCACTGCGCCAAGACACACACACACAATGCAAATACATCGCAGGTCACTCATAAAACATCCCTGAGTATTTTTAATACAACATAATTACTTCCCGTCTGAAACTGAGACCGTAGCTTCAGACGTCGGGGCAGACAATGACGCCAAACAAAAATAAACATGTCTAATGAATGACCTATAGAGATAAATACAGCTGTGACCAGAGAAAAGGGAATTCTGAGTAGAGATATTTGGAGCCTTTAAAGTAAAAGTATCAGTAAAATTCTATAGTGTAAAAACACTGGCATTCAGAATATTACATGATAAAAGTAAAAAAAAATCTATTTGTCAGAAGCACAAATAAAAGTAATGTCCATGCAGATGATGTTATATGGTACAACTACTACTACGAGTTCTACTGCTACTACCACCACCACAAGTACTCATAATAATCAAAATAATAACAATAATCATAACTAATTCTTATGCTTTAAATATAGATAAAGAGCAGAAAAGTCCAAAATCCTCAAGCACGAATCCCAGAGCCTTGGACCTGGTCACTCTTAGGTACCAGGTTTAAGGAAGGAAACCCTTGATTGGAAGATCTTAGGTTACAGGTCGGAGCATGCAGAGTTAGTGGCTCTGTAATATAACTGGGGCCCAGACTGTGCTGAGCTTTAAAAGTTATAAAAAGAATCTTAAAATCAATCCTAAATTTAACTGGCAGCCGAAGAGAGGTAATAATAGGAGAGATCAAGGCCCATGCGCTTGGTGTAGGTTCAAATACAAGCGGCAGCCGAGACACTGAGGATTGACTGGCACATGTAAATACTGCATTTCATAACCCTCCTTATAACTCCTTATTGAAAACCAAGTCAATAACTGTTTGAATAATGACCATCGGATTCTGTAGTTTAAAAGTATAAAGCTAAGTTTAAGAAATACTTATCGTGCAATATTTTTGTTTTCATGAGTCATGGGCTCTGCACTCGGTGAACTTCCGCTGCTGGTGTTCAGGGGGAAATGTGTTTCAGTGCCCTCCACATCACTTGTTTCAACTTGATGTCTTAACTTGATTTTGTGGTGTGGATTGTCGAAACAAGTTTGTGTGTCTCCACGCGAGTCTCCGGTTACCTCAGCTCAGCTTCAGTGCAGGGAGTCAAGTCTCTGTTTGTGGGCCTGTTATATTTAGGTCCCCAAAGTCGGGGCCGATCATCCACTGGGTCTCAGAGTATGATAGAGAAACTGTGGTCAATCACATTATAGTAAGATGTTCTATTTCTACAGCAACAAAAACTTTGCAATGGCATAAAAGTTCCCTTAAATTCAATCAAGCTGCATCAAATAAAACACACTCATAAATATTAGTTCCAAAAATGTGACTGATTATTTCATCAAAGTCCATGAATTGTTTCCTGGGAAAACTGTGATAATGTTGAAAAACATCTCTCCATATTGAAGTAAAAAAAAAAATCAAAAAAATCCTGTATCTGCCCCCAGATCCAGATACACACCACAAGTGTAAATGGTTCTACCCTGAGCTATACAACATCCTTCCTCTGACTTTCATGGAAATCCGTCAGGTGGTTTTGTGTAATCTTGCTCATGAACACCAACCAACAGACAAATGGGGGGGTGGTCACATGCAGGAGTCGCCGCAAGATGATGAACAAGTTTAATCAAGAAGAACAGATACTTTTCTTCTGCTCTATAGAGATATATAATAAGAACGTCATCTATCCAGCACAGAACTATGGACTTTTATTCAAAAACACATTTGAAAACCCTGTATGGAGGATTGTGTCATGGATGGAAGGCCACTGTACGCTCACGTGTTTTTCAGCCCGTTAAGCTTCAGTAATCACACTAAACGCTGCCTCAAAACAGCAGTTTATGTATATGCAAACAGATGCCATTACTCAGCATTGAGGAAGGCGTAAGGTGTTATTTGGGATCTGTCTCTGGGCACGTCCACGGCACGTGCACGCACTCTGTTTGGCAACTTTTCTGATGCCGTGGAAACTCTCCTCCAGGGTTAACGTGATTTTCCTCCCACGATACAATGAAATGCACCGACTGAGAGTTAAGTAATAACGCTGGTTTAAACAGACGGGGAGGATCTGAAGTTAGGATTAACCCGCGGCTTTGTCTCGGAGCGAAGCGTCACAATGTCGGATGAATTTACTGTGGTTTTACTTTTAACTTAATCTCAGAGGTTGACAGCGAATGTGGTCGGGTAACGAGCAACAGAGAGACGAGATACAAACAAGGCCCTTTAATATAGTCACATTTACAGTTGGTAACAGGATGGATGTGAATGGTAGGAGTATGGTTTGAACACAGCGGCTTAAAAAAGTAATTCATTTTTCACATTTAATGATCTGTTAGGGAAGAATGCCCTTTTAATTTAAACCTACATGCAAAGCCCCCATGTTTGTTACACTAAAAATAATAAATATGATAAACTGGCACTATGTTAATCTGCAAATCGTATCCTTGGAATACATCGACTTATACTTTACATTTCGAGCGCCTTGCAGAATGACTTACACTTGTAGATGTACAGGGAGATCATTAGAGTAGTATACATGGCAAATGACACAAGAGACCTAGAGAACAGCTCAGAGGGCCGGGAGGATTCGTCTGCTGTTAAACCTGATGCCTTTGTTGCGTTGGATCAGAGCATCAGGGACAACAACAGTAAGATATTTACATCATGTTAGCATAATGATGGTTTAAAAGCACAGTACACAAAAAGAAAAGACAAAAAATGTTGCACATCCACTTTTCCACAAATGTCCACCCCCTTATCAAACTGGATGAAATGCCTAAAACTATATTCTTATTTACATTAACACCCAGGAGGCCTCGTCACCAGCGGAGAAACAAATATGCACATGCAAGCACCAGAGTCTGTCAGCTAGTGACCTCAAGTAACTGGCTGGTAACAATAATTATAAATACAGGGGAGAGGTTTTTCTAGACAGAGTAGCAGCTTGAATTTGTAAAAAGAAGGAATGCTAAGAAATGGTCCATGTTTGAACAGTGTGAATGATGATGTCGTCTCACTCTGTAAAATAACCCTGCACGTTTGGTTAAAGAAAAATAAAACATTTAAATGCTCTGATGTCATGGTGCCTTCAAACTCGAGCTATACTTGACACAGATCAGTTCGGCGTTAGGATTGTGTTACTGACGATGGCCCCGCAGAGTGAAAAGCAGAGAGGAGACGGAGCCGAGGAGGGCTGTAGAGGAAGAGCTATAAATGTAATAAAATCTAACCACTTCCATCAACCGGGAATTGAGTGTTTTTGTGGTATTTTTTTATCATTGTGTAGTAATAGATAGTGAGGTAGAGCTGGGAGACAATAGTATATTGTCCATTTATCACGATAGGAGCAAGTTACCATGTGGCATTTTTTTAATATTGCAAAAGTTAGGATGTCTGTTTTTCTTGGTCTTAAAGGATGAAAGTGAAACAATTGCTGCTCTGGCTGAGTGAACTGGAAATGATCTGGAATGATCAACACATGATGTTGTTGGTCACTTTCCGTTGTGGATCCTGTTTCGTAAAGCACCAGTAGTAGGGACCCACACAATCATCCCATCACTGAATTAAACCATAACACTGTAAATACAAGCCCAGCAATACAATGTGCACGGCTTGTCCTGCACATGAAGCATGAACCCGCACTATGCATCTATTCCTGTCTACTGGATTAAAGCAGCTCAGCACAACCTAACGCTTAAAAAAGTCACGACTAAAAACAGTTTGTCCTGGCTAACATCTCGGGACGATCTTAAACAGCATCAGCAGGGACTCTGTTCAAGGTTGAGTGTTCTTATACTTTTAAAGTGAGAAAGCAGATCCAGTCCACTTCTCTAATTAAAACCAGTACTCTGCTACATCTGCTGCTGCTGCCTGATGAATGTCCGAAGGAAAATAAACACATGCTGCTGACATGAAAACAGGAAGATGTCAGATATAAACAAAAACTCAAAGTTCTAGGGTTATATGTCTGCGTTCTAACAGCATGGAACAGAGATGATCGTATTCATCACATCAAACTGCCAAAACACCAAGTTCCACATCTTATGATGCGATTACTAACCGACAGTTAATCTTGAAATGCTCCACTACACACAGTCCGCAACTGAGCTGTCGTCCTCCTCTGCTCCCCACTCTCCGAACCTCATCTGAGGGGACGGAGCTGCCGGATGCAGGTTGTTTATGTCATCGATGGCGTCTGGGTCTGTCTCTTCAGTGACGCCAATTCCCAAGTGGCCGCCTTCCTCCCTGTGCGTGCGGATGTGTTTGCGCAGCGCCGCGGGCTCCTTGAAGCTGCGGTTGCAGAAGGGGCAGCAGCAAGGCCTCTCTCCGGTGTGGATGAGCTGGTGGTGCTTGAGATGCTGCAGGCGGCTCAGGCGCTTCCCGCAGATGGCGCACACGTAGGGCTTCTCTCCGGTGTGCGTGCGCCGGTGCTTCCGCAAGCCGTCCAAGTGGCGGAAGCAGTTCCCGCACTCGGAGCAAGAGTACGGCTTCTCCCCCGTGTGTATGCGCAGGTGAGTCTTGAGAGCGCCCGACTCGCGGAAGCGGCGGCCGCAGACCCCACACGGGTAAGGCTTCTCTCCCGTGTGGATGCGGATGTGCTTCTTCAGGCTGGAGATCAAGCGGAACGTCTTTCCACACTCCAGACAGTGGTGAGGTCGATCTAGAGCGGGATCCACGACTGTGTCAGGGGCAGAGGGTCCTGCTGAGTCATCGGCTCTGCCGGGCGAAATGCTGTCTCCCCTCCCAGGAGTCCTGGCCAGAGCTTTGTGTCCATCGAGTCCACCCTGCTGCAAGGCAACACTGCACTCCCGCACAGGCCTCTGGTGCCGCAGGGGGTGAGTAAATGAACGCTGAGAACCCCCCTCCCCCACCTGACCGTAGTTGAGGTCACCGGCGTTGTGAGACGACCGCTCTCCGTCGTCCGAATCCTTCCTGCCGGGCTGACCGGAGCCGGAAACCAGTCCCTGCTCCTCTTTTATCTCAAACCTGGTCGGTCCACCTGGTCCCTGAGACTGCCTGTCATCTAGAGACAAATCGAAACACACAGACAACGTTATGGAGAAGTACTGCTAAACTAAAACACTGAAGTAATCATGTGTCCGTTTACAGGAAGTTACAGGCTGCTTTTTTTTGGGGGGGGGGGGGGGGTTCTTTGCAAAGGAAATCCACAAAACACAGTACAACACAACAGCACACATTGTGTATTTACCTGGCCGGCTGGAATCGGAACACATGTGAGACGCGTTGGACGTGAAGGAGTCCAGCGCGTGGTTGGTCACAGAGCCGTCTGGTTGGATCGATAGCTGGCACATTTTGTAGTCGTCTCTGGGCTCGAACCCGTGAAGCGACTCGTCTACCGAGCCCCCGAGACCGAGGTCCACGCCGGCTCCGTTCACGTTCCGGGGGTTCTGGTGGTCCCGGTCCAGACCCGAGGTCAGGGAGGCCATGGAAGACAGAGACGGGGCGAACACGGACTGACCGATGGACTGAGGGCCCCCGTACGAGACCTGCAGCTGGTCGATGAGCTTCTGGGCGCTGCTCAGACACTCCTGCAGCGTCTTCAGCTCCCGCTCCGACACCTCGAGTCGCACCTTCAGCCTCTCGTTCTCCTGCTCCTTGTGCAGCAGCTCCTGCTGGGTCTCGTTGAGGACCAGCACCACCTCGCCCAGCAGGGTGTCCACCGCGGCGGACATGGCGGTCTGAATGGTCGGGGCCAGGCGGGACTTGAGCGACGTGACGGTCATGTTGCCCTGCGCAGCTCCGTACGCCGCCTTGTCGGGTTTGCGATCGTAACAGGAGTCGGTCCTGCCGGGGAGGTTGATGATGCTTTGCTTGCGGTTCCCACTGTGGATGGAGCCGCTGTTCGATGGAGAGGGGTCCATGCCACCCGCATAGCCCGTCCTCCTGGAAGTCATGGCTTTGATGGACTTAGCCCAGTGTCTGCAGGCGATGCTAACTTATCCAGTGCGACTAAAACCAGCCCTGGCTTCTAGAACAGCGGCCTGACGGTGTGTGTGCGTGGGGGAGTGTTGGGGTCAGTTCTATCTGCCGGTTCAGCGGTGTGAGAGGCGTCGCTGATGGAAACACAGCAGTGAACTCTTCTTCGCTGGGCCTGACTCCGATAGCCTGCTAGCTGCCAGGGCTAACAACGCGAGCCGCTCAAACCAAGGCGCAGACACTGCGGCTGCACGGCACGAGTGCGCAAGTTGTGTTTTCAACTGCGTCACTCAAGTCCGAACGTTAACAGAGTCCGGGGCTTCGGGGAGACTCACCCATTTCCAGCTGGAGTACGCAGGACTGTACTGTACTCACACTGGGGCCTGTCGCACAGCGATGACGTCGACAAAGCCGCATGGACGGAGCCAATGGTGCTACTCCTGCCCTGAGTGTTGACTCGAAGGAAGTTCCATCCTCTCAAGAGAAGAGATCACAAGCCTGAGGGGTAGATTATCTTTACCTGAACATAACCTGAAGCCTATCTGCATGTAATACTACTATTACGACTACTACTGACAATAATATTAATAATAATAATAATAATAATAATAATAACAACAGAAACAATACTAATAGTAAAAATAAGAATTCCAAACTATTTTATTTGTCCCCGAAGTGCAATTCTTAGGCACATAGAGTATCTCAAGACAGCAGGTAAAACAAGAAAGAAAAGACGATGACATCAGTATAATGTCCACGGACAGTTCAATACAGTGCAGTATACTATAGTTATAAAGTAAGAGAGTGGTGTATGTGATTGTAAAGGGACGGTGAACAGGATAACGGCTGTGAAAACCTATTGTAGCTGGTAGATAAACACCGAATGATTAAAGTGATCAGAATGCATTGAGGTCAGTAACACAGACATAAACCATGTACAGTTGTAGTGGATGAAGAATATATGTACAGGATATGTAGCAGCAGATGAATAAATACATTAGTGGAATAAATAAATATATATGCAGCAGATCAAGATATATATGACTGACCTCGTACTTTTTCCTCCTGTTGATTTTTTTCTTTTAAGATTATAGTGAATACAATATGGGGAACCATCATAAGGATTCAATTCACACAACAACAAAAAAACTAAATTTGTTTCCATAAATTTAATAGTCACAGAAATATCAAACGTTGATCACTATTTTATATATACATTTTTTTAGTCAATATGTGACTTCACAAATTAATTGGTTAAAAAGATGACACTTTGGTCCTCCATAGCTCCTTCAATGATACTTATAATTATTAATCATTTCTCCTTTAAAGACATGTTTTGGAGCATATGGACTTTTGATGCATGTCTCTTTGCTATTTGGTGACATTTTTGGTGCTCCTCAATCCAAGTCTGACAGATTTATTTATTTAAGAGCCAAGTGTGTAGTCCACGAGCAAGTGGAATATGCATCTCGGTTTTCAGCCTGTCAGTCATGGTTCGGGGTGAAAAGTCAACCAAACTTGGCTGTAAGGCAGCAGCCATTTGAGGAGAAATGCTGAAGTTTGCTCTTTTCAGTTTAAAATTACATCATAGGCTTCTGAACCTAATGTACCCGTATATTCTCGTCCTGAGTTCAGACCCTGAAAGTGGAGAAGGACACTCAGACAGACAATGTGCTGAACGCACAATGCTGGGGCCTGTTTGTTTGTTGGAACCTAACATAAGGGGCTCAGCTCAGCATGAGCACAACTAAATAATATCACCCACACCCAGTTACATAACTGAGGACTCACAGTTCCCTGCCAAGCTCTTTGCTTTTTCCATCCACCGGTGCCGGCTCTAGGAGGCACTGCAGGCCGCTTTAATGATAAATGTTCCAGTCAGGTAATAAACCCTAAACATGGCCTAGACATTTCCCTTTGTGAACAGCTCCTCACAAACGTGAAAACACAACAAACTGCTGATTTAAAAATAAATAAATGTATTAGCTTAAAAGGCACTGCATGGACTTGCACGGACCACTTATCAGAAAAACTTGTAGTTTGTAAACAGGGACGGCCTCTCAGATCCTCTGGTTCCTCTCTATTAGTTGTTCCACAAAGCAGAACCAAACATATGCTGTCTTCAGCCACCATGCCGGAACAGGAGGATCTGAGAGGAGCTGAACATGTTGATATCTTTAAACATTAAATTGAAAAACCATCCCATTAGTATGGCTTTTAACAAATTTTATAATTATTATATATCTTATTTCATGTTTGTTTTATTAAAATTCCAGTGTTAATTATATATATTTCATTATTCCTTTTATTTATTGCTGTTTTTTATTATTATTTATTGCTTTGGTATGCGTTAGTCTATAAACTAAAAAGAAATAGAAAGAATATTCTGTAATTTGTCAAACATTTGCAAAATACTTAGAATTGGATCTGGATTTAATTCAAATGAATCATTTTCTGTGTCTAATTATGTTTGTTTATTCAGAAAGGTGGAGTGAATCTGCCGTCCTCTGAATACAGCCTGCAGGCATTGTTATCCAAACATGTTTGTTGCATTGTTTCATTCCTGTGTGTCCAAGTTGGCTGGATGTTCTCAAGATGATTTTTTTTTTTTTTTAAATGAACCAAGGAAATAAAAATAAACCTTGGCTTGTTGATGCTGATCTACCTTTGTCTCACTCAGGGATCGGAGATAAAAATCACAGCTGATGATTTGATCAACCAACCATTGGGAAATAAGTGAATAAATAGATGAAATATTCAGACAGCAGCCACCGAGTTTCCATGATGGTAGCTTATCTGCACATGACGTAAATAAAACCCTTATGCTGTGCTGCAGATTCATGTATCTTTCACAACAGGGCATTGTAGTATCCATTTGCATTCATTTCATTTTTATATATATATTAAAAAAAAATTGATTCCTTATGGAGTTGTGTTTTGATGGGGGAAACCAGACCCGTGTCAGACAGATGTGGTGGCAGGGGAAAGAGTGACTAGTCCATGGGCAAGAAGGGGAGTGTATAATGGGCTTATATAAGCGTTACCATCTGCTGGACTTCGGGTCATTTCTTAGGAAGTGTATGTGACTTCATCTCTGCCTCTTACTGGTTAATGTGCCAGTCACACCATCTTTGGTCCTGGTTTTAAATGTGTTTGGGAAACCTCCTTTTACCGTAAACGTGAAATAAGGCATAAACATAAATTCATGTTTTTCAGCATTAGATTCAGATATTAAACACAACCTGTATTACACAACAGATGCCCACACATATCCTAGCAGGAGATGCAAATATATGCATCTCCTTCACACTTACACACCCACACTCCTTCCTGTGTGTCCTCGGACGCAATAAGGAAGAAAGAGAGACAAAAAAGAAATAAACAACGGATAAAAATGTAATACTGATATAATTTTTTTAAATAATTTAAGGAAGAAAGAGAGACAATAGGGGATAAACAACTGATAAAACTGGGAAAAAATGTGTGATTTTCTACCTGTTGGTTTCTTATTTCCTGCTGTATACCAGGGATATGACTCATATGCTAAAACCGCTTGACTGAGCAAACTGAGGTAACTTCATGAGTTTGGTGAATTCCTCTGGCTCAGGACAATGAAAGCTCATTTTGGTTATTTGTCTGCAGCCTAAGCTTGAAGGCAGGGTGGAAATGTGAGCGTGAAGCTGGATTTTAAAGCCACAGCTCTCCCACAAACGGAAAATCTTGTTCAGTTCCTCTCTCATGGAAGTGCTGTGTGGAGTTAACTTATCGCGATGTTGCTGGTGTATTAAATTAATCACCACCTCTTCTGACAAGAGGATTCAGTTTGTATTTGCAGCAGGAACACATAAAACACACGAATCCACTGATTTCCAGGAGATTTCATGGAGGTGTGGGACATGATCCAGATCAGAGTGTGAATCCAACATGTATCTGTTTTCACTTTTTTAACATTATGAAATGTTTCAACATTTTCCCTGATTTCTCAGATCATAATTCATGGATCTATACGAAAAAAACCTGCATATATTTTATATACCGGCTGATATTTTAGAATGTGTGAAATATGGGCAAGAACCAAATGAAATCCGTGATCTAGTGAATTTAAATGTGGTTTAAAAAATGTTGGGCCTTAGTAGAGGTATAGTACCATTCTAGTTTCACTTTTTATTTGAATTATTTCGTGTTTTTTTTGTTCGTGAAGTTGCATATTGTCATTTTCATGCATCACAAATCATCCCCAGAGCAAGTCCAGTCAGGTTCATACCAGCAGGGGCACAGGATGTTTCAGTTTTAGCTGCTATGATTCAACTCAAGTCATAAATTGTATTTAGGTGAGGGGTTAGGCGGCTGGGAGGATGGGATAAGCTGTCTGTAGCCACCGATTATGTCAGGAATGAGTAATTCCAGTGAATCAATGCCATGAAACAGAGATCTCCCCTTGTTTTATTCAAATCCCCTCGGCCCTAAAAGGAGAAGAACGGCTCATCAACAAGTCAGACATGCTCTGAAAAACGTACACACTGGAGGAACGCGACAAGAATTCAGGAGTTTACCTAACCACAAATCAGACGGCGGTGAAGTTACTAATAGCAGTGACACCACTAATAGCAAGCACACTCACTCACTGAGTCCGTCACTCACATTACTGAACCATTTAGCGAAGGAGGGAGGTGGAGCTGGTGCAGGAGGGAATAACAGAGAGGGGGGACTGTGGGAGGACAGAAAGAAGGAGGTGATTGTTGGGGAGACGAAAAAAATACATAAAGGAGGAGAGAGCAAGAGTAAGGAGCAAGTGGACGGAAGACGAGGAGAAGAAGCTGCTTCAAATCTCAATAGAGATTACCAACTTTCATTTTGCAAGACACAGGTAAGGTCATAACTTTTCATACTCGACACAGACACTTAGAGTTTCAGCTGGCCCATACAGCTGAGTGTTCAGTGGAGCCTCCCGGTCTGTTTTTCATGCATTTAAAAACCCACATGTTCTTCCCTTTTGAATGGTCTTCATTGATATCCCTCTGCGTGTTTAGCACAGAGCACATGTCAGGTACGTTCATGTGGAATCTGCTGTGGAAATCGCACATTTCTGTAACTTGATCAAGCTGACCGGGCAGCGCTGTGTCTTGGGTGTGGAGGCATTTGGACCTGTTGTGCAAGACAGAAGGGAATGTGGAATTAGTGTGAAGTACCTACGAAGCTCCACAAATGAGGATTATTCCCAGAAGCCCTGTGGGGAGGAAAGACCATGAGTCATTGACAAATTTGTTGCGAAGTAATGCATTTCTGCTAATGAGGTGTTCATATTTTTCTCATGTGCTTACCCGAGAGCCTCCCTCTAGTTTCAACAATTTATGCTTCAAAGTGCGATTTTTTGTAATTCCTCAGCTGAAACTTGGCTCGTATTGAAGCCAGGCTGATCAGTCGACAAGTCGCTCCCTCTGCAGTCGTATAATCTCTAAAAGTCTCAACACCAGGGAATAAATGTTGTTTTATTCGAGTCAACAAGAAACTAAATCTGAATGTACACATAGCTGGAAACCCAAGGAGGTTGTCCTTTTCGTTCCTATGCAAAAAAACTGATATTCCAACACAACTGACTTTTACTTTTTTGTGACCTCCAGACAGCATGTCGGCTGCCAGCAGGGTTGGTCCTTTTCCCCCGGTGATCGTCTGCCTGTTTTTCATCAGCGGTTGCTCTCCCCTGCCAACGGCATCACAAGTCGCAGGCACGAATCCCATGGGACCGCCGAGGCCACATGGGTTTTCCATCGAGGCCCTCAGACTTTCCACAGAAGATTACGACCAATTTGACGACACGACAACCACCCTCGTACCCGAAAGAGGTCTTCCAGATGTAGCGGCTCCTCAACGATGCAACTACGACCCCTGTCTCGAGGGTCAGGTCTCCTGCTCTGTGCTGCGAGCATCCACCAAATGCTTGTGTCCGGGGCACACTTTACACAACCAGGCTCCGGAGGCTCCCGACCTCAGATCGGTGTCCTGGAATGGGTCGGACGTGGTGATTCAGTGGTGTGCACCTTATTCCTATGTCACAACTTATCTGGTGACAGTAGGGGGCCAGCAGCGGCAGATCTTTGGGAAGGAAAAGAGGAGTGGGGGGTTGGGCCTCATAGAAACCATTGCAGAGGTCTGTGTGGTCGCCGAGAACGAGAGCGGATCCAGTCCAGGCTCATGTATGATGTACCACCCCAGAGACAGCAGTCTGCCCCTGAAAGCAGGACTCACCGGGGGAGCGCTGGGCTTCCTGCTGCTCCTCTTGTTGGCCGTCTTGCTCTGGAGGCACAAGAGGCAAAGGAAACAGGAGGCCAGCATCTCTATGCGTGACACTGCTGATACGCAGTGAACAGAAAACAGAGCACAGCCGGGCGCTCGGCGAGATAAGACTTTGTCCCGAGAGACTTTTCGGGGATATTGCAGTTAATTAACTTTGACTCCATTGTATCGTCTGAGGTTTGATGCAAGGAGAGGGTTTTCTGGAAGCGCAGCAGGAGGCGAGTCTCATCATCGATCATGAATGTGTCCGCCTGCTGATGTTATACTTCACCCTTAGTGGTGAGGGGAAAACAAGAAACTGAAAAATACAGTAGCCTCCTTTTTTGATTTATTTTCCCGAAATTCAATTCCAGACAACAAACAACAAGAACGTTGCATAAGGTTTAATATATATGAGTTTTTTTTCTTTGCATTTAAAAAAATACACTGTTCTAGCTCTGAAATATCAGGAACTTCTGAGCATGTCTTACTTGCTTTATCTCCAAAACATCAGCTTTTCATTAGCGCAGAAAATATTTTGTTTTCAGCTTCGCGTCTGTGCATTCGATCCAGTTTCTTTTTACATTGAGAATTAGCTAAATGTACTCACTCATAATCCATAGGAGATGTTCTGCTTCTCTTTACACAGATGACAGAATTCAACTGATCAAAATGAGTTCTGAGCAGAAGAACAACCCGACAGAAAGACACAACCCAAAAGCTGATGGTCACCAGCCACATCATGGCATCTTAGACAGTATATTATATTGTTTTGAAGGTTACTCTGAAAGTCTCTGTAAGAGTTCCTCATTTTATGTGTTTAGTTAAAGAGCGAGGGCTTTTCTTAGGCCCGAAAGTGAACTATGTGTTTAATCATAATAAGTGATAATATCTTTATTTATATAGCACCAATATCATAACAAATATTGTAAAATCATGGAAAAGTAAGTTTTGAGCTTTGATTTGAAGGAAGCTAGTGACTTAGCCTTTCTTTTAAAAGCTCTGTCGCCCTTAGTCTTCAGCAGAGACTATTTTGCATCATGATCAACATTAGATTCAGACTAAAGGTTGGAGAAACTGAGTTAAGTTTAAAGCAATGACACTTGTTTGTTGAAAGGGCTGAAATGTGACTGGGCTGAGATGTTTTACAGCTCTGGGGACGGGGGAGTTTTTCCATCTGTCTTGTAGTCGGAAGTTGTGTCAGCGCACTGGAGGAGCACTGGTCTCCAGTGCTGTTTTCCCAGCTGTCACACAATAGCTTTTCAGCGGATCTGGATTTTGTGAGCCTCCTCTCATTCCAGCTCAGATTTCCAGACTTACAGAACTGGATGAGAAGCTTCAGGCATTTTCTTTTTGGCCATGATGAGAAAGGGAAGAAAGTCCAATATTTAAATCCACCCTGTTTATCTCATATTCAAGCCTGCATGTCTCAAAGCCATGTTTTAATTCCTTTTCGCTCCGCTTGCTGCCACGGAGTCGTTCCACCGCCCCTGGCATTTTTCCTTTTCCAACTATACGGCACAACTTACACCACTCCAAGCTGCATGGAAGTCATCTAACATGTGTAATTTGGAGATACAACAGCCTGTTTTTCTCCGCTGCTGAAATGGCCTGGAGATCTGTGACACACATGCAGGCTGAGTGCAGTCACTCTCAAAGTGGGAGGACTTCCTTAAAGATGGTTTACATGTGCGCAATATTACGACACGGCAGCAGCCTGTTTAAAACACACTGAGATGAAATGTCTGTTAATGTCTTTAAAGCAAAAAAGCTGAATATGTTTAACTAAAACCATGAGTGATAGACTAGTGCTGTTCTGCTAATGAGAGCAGAGCAGAACAACATGTGCTCATTAGAAGACAAGCAGATGTAAACAGGTTTTATTTCAAAATGATGTTATTTGCCTTTACAAATAAACTATTTTTACAAACTTTGAATGTTTTTCTTAATCTTAACAACTAGACAAGGTTTAAAAACCTCTCAGTGAGCCAACTGGTCATGGATCTCAAAGGAGAGCGAGGCGGCTGGGTGTGTCTGTTCTGATGTTCTTGTTTAAATGCTTTTTGATCATAAAAAAATACACAAACGAGAAACATATCACATCGAGATCAAATCAAAAAGCTACGTGAACGTAAGGAACATTTTTAGTCGACTTGGTAAACACCAACATTTTCATAAACTTTCACCATGGAAGTAAAACAAAAAGGGCAGTGATTTGCATAATTTTCAAGGCCATTGAAAAACTTAATCTTAATGAATGAGCCAGAGGAAGAAAAAAAAATCCACATTTTTGCAACTAAAGATATGAAGCTCCTGAAGGGGCAGGGTCTGTCTCCAACAGCTGAAAGATGGGAGAGGCCCAGTGTGACCAGTTCATTATTCTGCTGCGGTGACCTGTTTTAGATTTTCAACATATCAACGACGAAGCAGACAAACTGGTTCCGTTAGATCTCTCGATGCTGGTGACTCGGTTTTTTTTGTAGCTGCAGGCAAATGCTGGTCAGCATCTGGGATGTGTGTTGACAGGACTCTTCTCCATCAAGGGGGGTCATGTTGAATCATATCATTCAGTAAACTGGTGACTCACATTGCGTTTCTGGTAGAGAGGTCAGTGATGACGGGGAATGACTGAGCTCAATTCATGGCTGCGGGATTTCACAATAAAATACCCCATAAAATTCTGCCTGCATGACCAACAAAGACAATAATGACTGTGAGTATTTGTGTAGTCTGTAAACTTGTGTTGCAGATTCCAATAAAAATCAGGATCTAGTGAATTTATGTGGTTTCATCAGGGGCCCATTGGGTACATGCCATTCTAGTTGCATTTGTGGCTAATGATGATTAAATACACATAATTGAGAAGTTGACTAAATATGAAATGTCAAATAGTCCCGGGAGTAGATGTGACATTTAAGAGAATTCGGTTTTTAGGGTAAGTGAATTGTATTTTCTTCAAGCAGATATCTGAGGAGTTATCTATGGCCTCGGTTCCCAAACTGGGGTACATGTACCCCAAGAGGTACGCGAAGTGGTTCAGGGGGTACGTGGGGAGAACATTTTATCTGCGTTTTCAAAGTGAAAAAGCCCATTACATTTTCAAACTGAGCTATAAATAATCGCGCAATATTAAATAGTCTGAATAGCCAACTCGCATTGCCAAAAATACCCATATTCAGCAAAATAATTACACTGCCAAAAAAAGTTACAGGTAGGTTAGTGACCGTTAGTCAAAACTAGGGATGGGCATAATTAATCGACAATCGATTAATTGATCCTTAAGAATTTCGTAGATGACATTATTTTGTCATCTACGATTATTATAAGTCCTGAAATCCCTGACAATTTCAAAGTTTCAAGTGTTATAGGCTGTATACGTGCGTCGGGGGGGGTACGTAGCTGGAGATTGAATGTCTGAAGGGGTACGAGACTGTAAAACGTTTGGGAACCACTGATCTATGGCATGTGATCATCATGATGCAGAGCAGGCCTCTGTCACCGCATGCAGGGGAGAGGGGAGAGAACATCCCTGTATCCCCCTCTGCTGTTTACATCCAGCCCCGAGGGAAGAGGCCAGAGTGCACGGAAAGGCACAACAAGAAACATAATCAGAGGGATAATGATGTCCTCAAATCTGGATCATTTTCAACTCAGAGCCCATTAGAAGCACACTTTAAAGTAACATGAGACTAAACAGATCTTCAGAGTGGGATAAATCAACTGCACTCAAACACCGCACGTGCATCAGTAAAAAGTACTGCAAATCAAATATTTGACTAACAATGGATCAATTAACTGTGTGTCGTGAAACACATTAACTGTGATGAATATTAGCACATTTCAGGTCGTTGTTTCACGCTTTCATGTCTGCAAACCTAGGTTCACTCGCATTTGTGCAGTTTCCAGACGTAAAGGTAGTAGATTAAGTAAAGAAATACAATAAGGTCTGTAAAATATGAATCTGCAAAGATTACATCTGTAAATATAACGAATGCAAATTTAACGGTTTAAGTAAATTACATGGACCTCAAAATTCCACCTGAGCATACATATAATATAATATAATATATATAATATAGCGATGATTTATAGGATGAAATATTTATACCACTTTGAAAAGATGTCTAATACATCGAAATGAATAGATTCAAGGATAGAAAATTGAAAAAAGGAGGTAGAAATAACGAATAAACAGTATGCAGCATAATAGGATTGAAACTAAGCTAATTGGCAAGCCAAATGTATTCCTCATTTATTGCAGCATTTGCAAAATTGAATTTTTTTGTTGTTTACATGATGCTGTGTATCATCTGTGTTGTGTATTACATTAAACCTAATAAGGAGTAATTATTTCATGTGTAGATAAAATCAGTCTCCTTCTTCTAAGCAAATTTTCAATGCTGTGGCTCGAGGCATTAAGAGGCTTTACTGCAATGAAAGTGATTGTAGGTTGTAATATTCCGTTCATCTCACAACACTATCCTCGAACCTTCTCAGAAGCATCATTCATTCTCAGGCAATTAATTATTCCTGAAAAATTAATTTGCATGTGGCTCTGGGAAAATGAATCTCAATTTGTATCATTAGTATAGTCTATCCCACCAGCAGGGGCACTAATGGCTGCTTTCTCTGCCCGCTGGGGTCAGCTTTTATAGGGCATGAAATGCTCTAAGTAGGTCAGACATCCATCAGAGCCCATTATTTGACCTGAACCATCCTCTACAGCCAGGCAAGAAATGTGAACACGCACTGCTTTAATCCTCCTGTCTCCCTGAATCCTCTAAAGCACTTTGTAGACAGGAGAATGAATTGCAAAGAGAGGAAAATGAAAAGGTGTTGGTCACTAAATGCAGAATGAAGGAGGTGTTCAATAAAAAATAAATAAAAAAAAGCTGAGGAGATTTTTATTTTACAAGTAGAAACTGGGCCATGCTGTGGCCTTCGTCAGAGGAAAGTGTTGGTCTAAGTGGCTGGTGCTTGAAACTGCCCCCCCTTCCTCCCCCCTGCAGGCATCGCATCCTGTTTATTCCTGTTATGTCTTTCACAGTGTCTGTCTGTCTAGGCTCAAACCACAGCTCTGTAAATACAAAGATTAATGGACTGAGTTACAGGAAGGATGCTCAGGGTTTAGAGCTGAATCCAGCTGGGGTGTACATTAGTTCACATTTTTCTCCTCTTGGCATCATTGCCAACGCAAAGACAGGACTGGAGATCTTTCATCCAGACGTCTCTCAGAACGCTCTCAGAGTGAGTCAGCGCCACTCTCATTTGGTTTTCACAGGGACCACTAGAGGTCATGATTGCAAAGAGCGAACCAAAGCCACCTCTGGTGTGCACTCGGGGATAAAGTAATGGAAATGGAAATGAGTTCCTCTGGCGGGGATGCCAATGAGTTGGCGCAAGTGATCAGCACAGCAGCACTTCTACAACAAGAGTGAATGTTTGTGTTTGAAGAGGCTGCTAATGTTTGCCCCTCAGTCACTGGCTTTTGACTCCCCCGAAAAATGTTCATTCCCTGCTACCCACAGGTCCGCGCTCTCCTCTCCGCTCCCTAGGGTGGACCAGCGAGAGCGTTTCTCAAAGGAGAGGAGGAGAATTTCCCTTGAATTTCCACTTTCACCATTTCCTTGTATTGAGAGCTAAGGTAACCATGGTAACCTGGCGTTATCCACGACAGAGCTGAGGAAGCTGAAACTAGAGGAGAGTTATCGATCACCTCTGGCCTTGGCCTTGTCACACGTGCACATGCGAGGCACCTGCTCTTTCACCCAGTGTTCGACAAGGAGTCCTCCTCGGTGAGCCGTCCGCCATCTGCCATGACACAGCGCCTCATGGGGCAACTGCGACAGTCCAAAATTAGCTCTAACGTGCTTTTTTGCCAACAAACAAAAATTAAGAATAAGATTAAGATTCTTTTCTGATCATTTGTATGTAAGTATTGAAAAAGGAAATGGCGTTTCGCATGAAAAAACACATGACAAATAGAAAAAGACATTACAGTGCAATTATAAATAATAAATAAAAAAATGAGAAAATAAAAGCTTGTTAAAATGCAGTGCAGCCATATCGTTCTGTTCTGTGATCATTTCCGATGCTTCCGTGAGAGTAAACAATAATAATGTTCTTTCTTTTCTTTGCTCGAATACTGAAGGAACTATGGAGTCAGGAAATATATCACAATATATCCATAACATATATATATATATAGTAATAAATACTCATTGTATATAGTTTTTTATATTGTCTTTTACAATTTATTTGAATTTACAAGTGGTTAAGAATGTAATGCTGCTAAACTGAAAATCAAAAATGGATCTGATTTCATGAAAGCACAGTAATAATATCTTAGAGGGACCTTTCAAAGGGGACATGTTATGCCCATTTTACCACAAGGTGATATGGTTCCTTGAGGTCTTAATGAAATGTCTGTAATATATTGGGATCAGCTAACGTCCCCGCCTCGGACACCCCCCGGATCGCAGCGTGTCACCGCTGCTTCCCTCGGCGCTTACCATAAGGCCATGTAAAAGAGACTCCCATTTGGCTTGTGACGAGAGAAGCATACGGAAGCTCACTCGCTGTCACTCAAGCATGACGTTTCTGACTTAGAGGAACCACAACAAATCGTGAGAGTTGTTTTTTTCCAGAGTTTTTGGGTTGGTAGACATGCCAGATACCCAAATTAACGTGCAGAAGCACTACAAAAGTGGACTTTTCATAATGTGTCCCATTTAAATACGATTTGTGTTGTATGCGTTTAAATGTTTGACCACTGATATGATTTGACCGGGTTTGTAAAGGAAGTTGTAAAGCAGTTTTCCCAAAGCAGTTTCACTGTTCCAGCCTCTCTGTTCTTCTCAGCTGATCTTGAGGAAGTGACTCTTCACTTTGCAACATGAGAAAACAATATAGTGTTTGTTTCCTCAAAGGAGAATCAGACAGTTTAGTGCAAACGACATAGCCCTACCTGTGAACACCAAAGCTACAACCCAACCCCCATCCCAATTTATATTCTCTGCCCACTATACTGTTTCCTTCTCATTGTCAAGGGGGTACTGGAGCATATCCCAGCATGCATTGGGTTGAAGGAGGGCAGACACTTTGGACAGGCTGCCAGTCATTCATCATTCAACCAAATTGTATTTGTATAGGCCATATTCACAAATCACAATTTGTCTCATAGGGCTTTAACATGGGGTGACATCCTCTGTCCTTAACCCTCAACAGGAGTAAGGAAAAATTACTAAAAAACATTTTAACAGGGTAACAATACGTAGAAACCTCAGAGAGAGCCACATGTGAGGGATCCCTCTCCCAGGACGGACAGAAGTGCAATAGATGTCAAGTGTAGAGGACAACATCATCAGGATTAAGGTTTTAGCAGCATTGATGAGGGTAAACATTTTGAAGGATAACTGAAGGTCAGTCAAGTATCTGAGGAGAAATACTGTATGTCAAGGAGTCCTGCTGCAATCATAGTATATGGTCAGCAGCCAGCAAGATCATGATCCACCATCGAGATCGGATGCCACTATAGTCCACAGTCGTTGTCCACTGCCGCCAATTAGGGTCCATCATCAGCTGCCACCTTGGCTGTGGTCCACCACCATTATCTGATTCCATTATCGAGTCTCCACTCCAGGAAAAACTTACGGTGGCCCTGAGAGCTCAACGAACAGCAACTTAAGAAAACACATGCAAGTTGACAAAACACAAGCAAAGTAAGAAAACATCTTCATCAATTTCACAACACAACAAAACACATTACAGAAACTCGGAGCAAATAGACAAACGCCCTGCAAATAGACAAACGTGCTGCAAATAGACAAACGCGCTGCAAGTAGAGGAGAAAACACAACGGAAGTGTTTCCAGAGGACAGCTAAAAGTGATGGACACTGCTGCCACTAAAACGTCCAATACACCATAGAAATTCGGTTCCACACAGGGTTCGGCCACCCACGGCTCTGGAGCCGAACGCGGCTCTTCAGCCCTCTGCAGTGGCTGTACAGTTCAGTGTTGTGCATATGTTTCGCGAACGCTGAACTTAACGAATCAGTTTTCATATTATTAACGTGAACGTAACGATGAACGTGAGTGAACGTCACGTTAATTTTTTAAATCATCACCGTATCAGGCCATCATGAAATACCAGGAGCGGGCGAGTGTGTGAGTGTGTGTGTCTGTCTGTGTGTGTGTGTGTGTTTTGTCAACTTGCATGTGTTTTCTTATGTTGTTGTTCGTTGAGTTCTCAGGGCCACCGTAAAAACTGGATGTTAACACAAGTCTAAAACCTAAACACCAGTCCCTCTTCACCAGCATCACTACAAAACGTAGCTTTGCGCACATAAATAAAACATCTTTGAGCTTTACATCCAATAAAGTGTTAACAGTGGTGATCAGGTACATTGTGAAGGGTACTATTACGCAGTTTGCACATTTAGATGAAATACTAGGGCATGAACTCAAAATCTAGGACTGATGCATGGCCAGATGTTGAACAAAACAAATCCCAATTACCCCTCCCACTCCAGCTGAATGAACGAACACACACACACACACACACACACACACACACACACACACACACACACACACACACACACACACACACACACACACACACACACACACACACACACACACACACACACACACACACACACACACACACACACACACACGATCGGGGACAGATTATTCTGGATACAGACATAACGGATGACAGAGCTGGAGAGGACAGTAAGGACTTGACCTTTTCTGAATATTCATGATGAGCAAGAGAAAAGAGATTAAAGCTTCATCTGAGACCTAAACCCTTTGTGGAGTCTAATATCGGAAGGCAGCTTGTGGGTTCAAAAGATGAACATGTTTAGCAGGTGTAACATCAGGATATGTTGGCTGCCTTCCAGAGGGATCAATAGCCATTAACTCCATCATCCAGGCAGTCGGAGGACAGCAGGGATCTGTGGCTCTGTATTTCATCATGGTGAGAGGCGCATTGGAGACCATCCCTCTCCTCGCCGCTCAGAGTGATGCTTTCTGACTGACAATGTCAACAGAGTGATGTGTATGCAAACACACCCAGCAGCCCGGAGAATCTGGGTCATTTTCCGCCTGGGATGAGAGGAGGAGAGGAGGAGAGGAGGAGGAGAGGAGGAGAGGAGGAGAGGAGGAGAGGAGGAGCCATGTGGAGGAACACACAGCCACAAATGTTTGTTGTGCTAATGTGTCAAGAGTTACGTCGCTAATCCACACGCTTCGCCAAACAAGTGAACAAGCCTCCAGTGGTGATGAAAAAACATGGTAAATAAAAAACTGTCTGGCAGGAATAGGACAGTGGATGTGGAACATCATGTGCTGCCTCTGCTGTCCTTTCTCCTATAGGTCACTTCATCTTCTCTTTCAACTCTTCTGCCGTGCACTGGACCTTTTATGCTTTTTCTTATTTTCAGAGGTAAATATGATATCACATTGTTGGATTGTCATTTTAATCACGGTCAGTTTCCAAACATTGGCTAAATACATGTTAGAGTAAATGGGAGCAGGACTTTTTCTTTTTCTCAACGCCTGGTTTCCAACAGGTTTTTTTCATCCTCTGGGCATTCAGAGGTCAGAGTGCCTTGAACTTCCATATTTAGACATAACCACCCCCACCTCCCAGCGGGATACATCTATCTGCTCGGTTTGCTACTGCTGTGTTCGGGGGTTCACAAGGTGGCCTAATGGGTAGGGGGGGGGGGGCCTTGAAGCCAAATCCAGCTGTTTCAGAAAAGTCAGTGAACTGCAGGATCCGTAAAGGGCCAGTACAACATTTTTGAACTGTAAATAGATACTGTAGTGGAGTTCAAGAATAAATTAAAAGAGCTGGAAATGAGTATAATTTGTCAGGTGATACAGAGGGTAGATGGTTAGAAGGGAGTTATTTAATTTCAAAGTTATGTCTATGGAAAGACACTAAATTCTCCCCCCTTTCACCCTTCTCTGGTTTGTACGCCTTTGCCTGCAGCTGAGCCTGTTATATTATTCCTCTTCTGTTCAGTCAGCAAACTTTCTATCACAGGATTACAAACTGCCTATTTTTAAATGTTGGAGAATGATACAAGCTGCTCCATCAAAAGGGCCCAGCAATAAGATGCAGCATAAAAAACTGAGCTTTTGAACTGCCACAAAACAAAGGTATTAACCAAGCTGCTCAAAACAAAGTGACAAAGCTCAAGTGTAAAACCAAGCAAAAGCCATGCTATAGTTAAAAAAAATAAACATTTTGGTCAGTCAGAAAGGAAATGTAGCACAGAGGGGGTTCAGAAACTAAAAGTGAAACATTAAAAAGGCAAAAAAAACTCCGACATGATGGTGGCTGCACAGCAGAAAGTTTGTTGCCCCCGATACCGCGGGACCCGCCATTAAAACCTGAGATGAGGGACACCACTGCAGCGTCTCACTAATTGAATACGATGAGAATATAATGAGGATTTAAATCACCAGACCAAACTCACCTGATGATTACACAAACCTTTTGTTCCTGGGAGCAGCGTGAGGCGGACGTCTCGGACACCATATGCTGCTCTATTAAGGCTTTAATCGTCCCGGAGCAGGTGGGCAGCCTGTTGGCGCCACAGCCTTCTGTCTCGATTCCAGGCGGAGCAGCGACAGTGGCTGGAGTGCCAGTTTTTTTCCGTTCGCGCTGGTCAGCAATATTATGTTTACATTACTGGCAATCAGTTGGGAGAGGTCGAGCGACATTAGCAAATGAAACAAACCTCTAACCACTGTTATTAACTGAATGTATTGATTGGAAAGCACTGAACATTCCTGGTCATCTTGACTGTAGCGTAAATAAATTGGATTAGGAATTTCAATTCTTTAATCTGAATGTCTATGTCCAAGCGAGTGGTATAATCTGGTAATAACAGGGAAGTCAACCCTGCACACAGCTGGACTGATCTGCTTCGCCCCTGCAGCTCATTCAGTACACTGAAGTTTACATAACCAAGATAAAGGGAGCCTGCTTCTCTCCCACAGCTGATTAATGACCACGCACCTTTTACCAGAGTCAGGCGGCTTTACTGAAACCATCAACAATGACTGGTTTCCAATGTCCTCCACTTTATACAGATCAAATCCATACCAGCCAGTCTAATCATTATCGTACAAAAAACGAATTTATATAAAAGACACTGAAATATCAAAGTTTGTGCATCAACATCCACTGTTTGGGGGGTTTGAGGTTTGCGTTTGCTGCAGTCATTAATGACGACATAATTTTCTTACTTTTAAAACCATGTTTATTAAATTTAGAAAACACCATTTTGTTAACAGTTTCATAGCGACCGCAGGAAAGAACTGAAACTGTAAGAGAGACAGAGAGAGCGAGAGTGAGAGACGTCGATGGGGCCTGGGCCAACCCCTGAGTTAAAAACCAGCTTGTGTTGTGGAGCTCATCGGTCCCTAAGCTCCTGCTCCCTGGGGTCACCTGCAGCTAACCTGGCATAGACTAGAAGAGACAGTCAGTGTGGTAAGTCAGCATCTCAGGGTAGAACGCCTACAGAACGAGACCTAAGAAAACGTTGTAGACATCAGGTAGAAAAGTTGATTTGCAAAGTCACTTTTCAAGTCAAGGTATTTCCTGCCAAAACATACCGGGTATGCACCATTAACATGTAATTAGGTTGCCAAATCGCGTCGGTATGTAGGTTTTAACCGCTTCGGGAGGGGTTTCTGCACAGCTGGAGGGGAGTGGGAGGTACTTGGGGATGCAGTACAGATGTAGTCCAAAGAGGAAGTGCAAACAATGTCTATAAGGTGTGTTTGTTGAGGGGGTTGGGTGGGCGAGAGGTTAGGGGTGCGTGAGCAAAGTGGGTCCCCCCTCCCTTTACTCATCAAGGAGCCGAGAGGGGCGACTCTCTGGAGGGTGAGCCCGAATGATCCTCAGGGGGAAAAACTGTGAGTGTGCAGGCTCGGATCCCGCCCAGCGACTCTGGTAAGTCAAACACTTTGTGCCATTCATCTTTCTCGGGGTCATACTTCTGCACTATTTCCACCATGCAGCGATTGTTCCACGAGTAGCCCCCAACCACATAGATCTTGTTCTCAAATACGGCAACGCCAACGTCACTCTGGCCTCGCAACATGGCAGCGATAGGTGTCCACAAGTCGAGGGCGGGGGAGTAGTATTCACAGCTGAGCACGTCGTCGTAGTCGCTGGTGCCCCGGAAGTGATTGCCCCCGATCACGTAGAGACGGTCCCCGACTGTGCACATGCAGTGCAGGCCACGCACCGTCGTCATGGGGGCTTTCTGAGTCCATTTATCTGCATCTGGGTCAAAACACATTAGCTCCTTTTGAAAAGTGTCATGAGTGATTCCGCCTGCAGAGAAAAAAAGAAAGAAAGAGTGCAAATTAGCTTCCGCTGATCATTTGGGAGGGAAACAGCTTTCTAGACTTGTCAAGCAGGCCTATTGTTGACAAATTCGCCGATGAAATTCTATATTTGTATATATTTGAGCCATGAAGAGGATCAGCCATATTACTAAGAATGTTCACAGTGGCCTCAAAATAATCAGAATTAAGGCTGTAAATTGTTTTATTTCACCTTTACGCAATCTTCATTCATTTAACCTAAACTCAAGCTCAACCAGGACTTAACAGGGTTGAGTGTAATCTTCCGAGCTGGAGTGACACCGATGTTCGTTCAGCCTCTTTTTTGTACAGCGAACTAACGCTGATGATGAGCGCTCATTACAAAGCTTTGATTCAAATACGCACAACAACAGTCTGTGGATGCAACGACATGAAAAACTGAGGGAAAGTGGGGAAAGATAAAAACAGGACATGTCTACAGGGAAGGCTTAAAATAAAGAGGAACACAATCCCAGCATGCATTTGGGTAGCAGCCAAGGCGCCAAGCCGCCAAGCACCCCCCCGTCCCCCCTCCCCCTGCCAGAGTGACTAGGACCAAATGAGGTGAGGATTTGCAGAGCATGCCGAATAGAGGCAGAATCTCTCTTTTGCCGCTGCCCAGTGATCGTGTGCTTGGTTTATTGTTGCGGCCTCAGCTGTCTATTCAGCAGCCATGACTCAGATCTGTGATGCTGCGCCTCCTTAACTGATCAAATCCAAAGATAGCCTAACTATCCATTAATTTCATCCAAGTAGCCCGCTATTGAAATCCTGACAAGAGAACAGCGCTGGAGCTGACGTAGAAGGGACCTTCTAATTCCTCTCAAGAGACTGTGCAGTTATTATGATGCAGTTCAAGGGCTTTGTCCATTCCCTGATATGATAATGTCTGATCAGCATCCTGGTGTCCCATTGTCTACTCAGGTACCACAAGTGAGGCTTTAAGAATAAACAAGGTTTAGCCAAATTGAGCCTAAAAGCTTTTGCCCTTCCATAGACGGCACAAAGTATTAGTGATTTCTCATAATATATATCTTAGGATAACTGTAATTGGTATTGGCCCCCAAAAGCCCACATCAGGCAGGCTCTAGTTTGTATTATATTGTATACGCTAATAGTTTATCATTGAGTCCACCCCATACAGCTCATTATGATTAAAAGCATCCAGAACTTAAATCCCAGTATAAACTTCTAGTGAACCATACTCATCTCTGAACGAACGCTTGTACGATCAGACCGCTTAAGGATTAACTCGGCACAAAACATGCTATGGATCGAAATCAATCATCTTTCTACAGGATGTCACGGAACATATGAACCAACATTAACATGCAGTGAGCAGATGATAAAACCTATTTCATTGGATTCTCTTTCCCCTTCACATTAAAACCCAGTGCTTTGCATTATTGTCCCTATTCAGTTAACTTATATTAAGTGAACAGTGTTTCTCCACTCCTGAACTCATACTGGCAAATTTATTCTGCAGCTTTTTGACATTTATCTGTGGTTATCAGTCACTGCGGGAACGTTACAGTTACATTTCATCTGTATTTGAAGTCACTTCCTTAATCGCTGATTCACTGCTCACTATATAATAGACAATCATTAACTCTACAGTGACATGAGTCATTGTGATACCGGGCCATTGCTGATGGGACATTGAGTTCCACAAAGGTAATTTACACATCTATAAAACTAAACAACTTGAATTGTGGGATTGCTGGCAGAAGGCAGTGTACATACGATGCACGCTAATTTATTCATTTCCTTGAGTATATTTGTACTTTTTAGAATAAATTTCACACTGAGAATTGAGCCACGAATAAAACTGCAGAAGAGGAACATACTGCATGGCGCTACATAACAAACAGGGTGTGATTTCAGACACAGTCCCCACTGTATTTGCAAGAGCTGCAATTACAGTGTGTCAATACGTGCAACATTTCAATAATGATCCAGAGGGGAGAATGCAGAGATACATTACACATCACCATCCTTGTCTGCTCTGATTTAAACCCACAGTTATGAGGCCGTCATGAACAGCTTTCTTGCAAATACATCAAAACGTCACAACAAATTACTGAAGAAATATTAGATTTAGATTATTCAATGCATATAGTGTCCTCGCTGAAGATGACTCAGTAAATAACGTAGACCTCAAGCTCTTCTTCACACCGATCTTAATCTGTGAGATCAGGCCCTGGACCAGAGGCGGTGTGGCTCTGCAAAGGCTCGCCACTCATGTCTGAACTCTGCCACGCCACTTGAGCTGTGATGGTCCGTGGTCATAGTGCAATTGTCAGGTTCATCCGGCTGACGGGATACCTTCAGACAGCGCAGCTCAGCTAAACTGTGAGACTGTGGCGAGACTGTAGGTGCTGGTCCAACAACATTCCTCTAATGGCTAAAGCGCTTTTACATGGACAGTCTGCAATGAAAGCAATTATGCTATTCAGAACAGTAAAACTAAATACACTTAATTCATATAGAGCTTTTTCAGACCTTAACAAGTCAGAGCACTTTACAATTTTCATATGAGCCATGCACGTTCCGTTTCTTTGGTTATAACCTTCACAAAGTTGTAGCCGCTGCAGGTGAAGAGCATGACCTCTATTTTGCCCTTGTGACAGCTGGCTGGCTAATACCTGCCACATTGAAACATGAAACCAACAAAAGAAGAACCCATTACAATATCAAAAGGGTGACTCATAAATCCCAATGGTCTGCACAGTACAGACTGAGGCTGAAAGATTGGAAAAAACAGCTGGCTACCAGCGGATTAGCTTCGTCCATGACTATTATGTGATTCATCACTTCAGTTTATTTATTTTAATAAGTGAAAATGTGGCTTTCATCTTCACTCCATGGTAATGTTACACTTGCCAAATCATGGGCAGTGCGTGTTCCCCATTATGCCCCAGTTCTTGGGGTTGCCAAATGAAATACCAACTAATTAAATTTTGTTAAAGTTTTGTTTGAATAAAGAATGATCTAATTATATAAGAAGGTAGGTAGGAGTTTCTGGCCCGTTTCCAGCAAGCCAGCAATAGATGACATCAAATCAAATTAAAGGGAATACACTCACTATTGGCTTTTTAAGTACAGACACAATGCGTCCTCCAACACTATGGTCTGCAGTCTGTATTTACATAGCACATTTCTAGTCTTGACACACACACACACACATTGATACACATTCTATGGGCAGCATTTTTTCCCCCTATGAGATAGACACTGCCGTCAGGGGCAATTTGGGGTTGGGTGAGGAACGGATCTGATTTAATACAGTTTTTTTTAAGAATTACTAATCTTTGATAGCAGAGACCAATAAAGGTAAAATAACTATTAAGGCCACTAACACAATCACTTACATGACATAACTGGAGCTAATAGTGGTTGTAACTTGCCGTGTATAGAGCCACATAATACTGATAGAGGTTTGCATGAGTGATGAAATCTGTGGATTAAGTAATTAAATTGACTGGTGTTGTGCACAGTAATCACAAAGCAGGGAGTGTATCTAATAACAGTGTGTATGCTGGTCAGCACCTTTCAATGTAAACAAGCTTAATACTACTGCTAAAGAGCTTTTCAGTGTTACATTATATATTATATATGTTTTTTTTGCCAAAGCCTCCCAGGCGTAAATGTAAGTACAGTTTCTGGCTCGTGCAGAGATATTAATGTGTATTAATTTGCTGAGGCTAAAGAAACCAGTCTATCCTCACTGCCAATATTACACTTCTTTAGATATTCATTCCATGGATGCTCGTGTGTACTGGTCGAAGTTCAGACACGGCAGTTTTTACTGGTCTCACTATTCAAAGAGCTAATGTTTATGTCTTTGGTGAAATATGCTCACAGATTTTCACAAGATCTTATGTTGAACTGCAGCTTTTCACTGGTGATACTCCAGAATCTGTGCATTGTACATTGAGAGATTATTAACCTCTTAAATTCAGATTTTTTTCTTTCCAATCTCCTTCATACGAGAACATACATATAAGAAAAAAATCCTGTGATCCCATTTTACATGTTTATGTGTTGCAGAATGAAGGCGGTACACACGGCCAGTAGGGATTAACACAGGCTCTTCTGTGTTACACCTCCTACACAGGTTTCAGTCCTCTACTTTGCTCCATCCCGTCCCAATTTCTCCTCCAGCACCACCTCCCCTCCTCCCCTTCCTTTGTAGCATCACTCTGGATTAGTCACAGCGAGAAACTAGGGCTCATCTCCATAATGCAGGATTTGTTTTCAATCCTATGAAGTCAACGAGTACTGAGGTGACACCTAAAAGAGAAAGTATTGGCTGCTGAAAGTCTCAGTCTCCACGCTCTTCCCCGAGCACTGACACGAACACATTATCTTCACCTGAGCACTCATCATGGATGAATCAAGTGAGTGAAGAATTGTTTGATCAATACTCTAACTGTGAAAGACAAATACCTATCATTATCAAAATGTGGGTTTCCCACCATGTCATCTCGCAAACTAAAGGCAGAGACATGGTATCCAGGGTTTTTTCAGTGATCACTTTCAAGTTGGCCTTGTACAAAGATCTACAAAGATCTATTACATGTTGTGGACTCCAACACTTCACCCACCCCTCCCAGGGCATAGTGGTGAGTAGATGAGCAGTGAATTTAAAATGTTTCTGTGAACTATCCCTTTAATGTATCAATCATATACTGAATCATGTAAAAAAAAATCTGTTTGAACATGAACAAACGCACACATACAGCCCTCTGTCTATGACTCATGGCAATGCATGATACATTAAGTGGCGCTCGGGGGAAAGGTTTCAGATGACGTAACCACAGAGTAGAATTCATGGCCTTGAATGAAATAAGATGTAATCAGCTGTTTATTGCCATGAAATACTTCAGTGCGGAAGAGAAAAATAATCTAATTGTAAACTGCGAAAAACTGAAATTAATTCCAATTATGACTCAAAGGCAGTAAACTGATTTTTTTAACTACACGTTCCCACAGCATTTCACATCCCTCTTTATTTGGGTTGAGTACAAATTAACTTACATAAGCTCCCTGAAGCAACTTACCTGAAATATACATATATCCACCATACACTGTCCCAGCATGGCCATAATGTGGCTCATTCATTTTGGCAACGTATGTCCATTCATTTGTCCTTGGGTTGTAGCACTCCACAGTAGCTTGAGGAGAAAGAAAAAAGAAGAAGAACGTATTAGTAGAAAGTAGGTCAAGACACAACTAAGGAGGACAAACAGCAGCAAATGAGGCCTTGGAGGGTCTCAGCGTGAGAGCTAAAATGCGGATTTAAAATACAGAGTACACATCCCAACAACCCCAGCAGCCCTGATTGCACCGACTGCTCCGGAAATAGGGAGATTGTAAGATCCTTTATCGTGATGTCCCTGAGGCTGGTTTCATTATATCTGTGAGAACCAGGAATAAGGACACTGGGATTCATAAGAGATGCTTGTCGGTGAGTGAATAGTGTCCTAGTGGCCCCTCAGCAAGCAGCCAGGGTCCGTCGACATGTGGAGTCACTGTCGAATTATCTCTGCCAGGGAGCAATGTTTTCATGTGTGTCTGTTAGCTGGATTTAGCAAAAACTATTGAGCTGATTTTATTGACACTTAGAAGAAGGGCGGGGGGGGGACCCATTAACTTCTGTAGCAGATTCAATTAAGGATGTTTTTTTGCACTTTCGTAAACATAGCAGGAGAAAGGAATGTAATAAGAGAAGGGTGTCTATTGTGAATAATCTGGATATTGTGAATGAAAATGTGTATTTTTATGGGATGGCTGATCAGCCATGGCGGTGGTACACGTTCTACTGAGTGTCATTCTTGTTAGAAACAGGTTTTGACTGGGATCAGAGTAACCTGGACAACCAGCTGGAGTCAGTGTGGTCTTTATTACTTTTCTGCCTTTGCCTCAAATGCCATCGTCAAACATAAAGAGCACAAGTGTAAATTTGATCAAAGTATTGTGGCTAACAGATAAGTTATCTTCTCGTTATCTTCCCTGCAGAGGGAGGGAAGTCACATTAGCATATGCCAGGATAAAAGAGACAGCAGGCTTTTGGCTGCATCTCACAAGCAGGGATGGCTAAACCTCAAAGAAAAAACTCAGACAGTAAACATATGCATTTATTAAAGGCTTTGATTTAAATCAATATACTGGTTCTATAAACAGCAGTGCGCTCAGGACCACTACGAAGTGGAAGCCATCTCTGGGTGAGCTGAGTAAAGTCTCAGTGGAGAAAATGAGTGAACACCTCCTTCTGCTTGCTCAACAGCTATGATCAAAGGCAATCTGAGTGAGGCACAATATTTTGCAGCCGCTCAGAGGAAGCTGTGCAGACATATGAGAAAACAACGATTGTATTTAGCCGATCTAAAACACAACAGTTTAACTGTATGAACTCAGAGCGGGGTTGGACTGGAAAAGGAATGTATGATGATTAAAAAACCCTCAATAAATAAATCATAAGTGATAGACTGACAAACGAACTCTGAGTGTTGCTGCTTCAAGAGACGTCCAGATACCGATGTTCTAAGATATTTGATTTACAGGTACACCGATTTGAACTGAACCTCTTTTTCACTCAGTCGGATTTAATCAGATTTTCCTATGATCAGCAGAAAAGGTAATGTTCCTAAATAGCCGGAGTTTCTCTTTCTGCAGGCTGCACCATAAACTAATGGCACACAAGCTGGGAGCTGATGATATCTGTCTGTGGTCGCTCTGTGGCATTACTTTCTGACCTACATCAGTGTAGATCAATGTAACTGGTTCTAAAAACAGAACCAGTTACACCAGCATGGGAGGTGAAACGAGATCGAATGATGCTGTGAATGATCAGATTGGTGCCAATAGTACTAGGGGAACAAAACACTGAGTTTTTGTTTGAAGCCACAAACAAGCTGATCAACACTTTTTGCTTGGGTTAACCTAAACAACAATTAAACGAGTGCATTAATATGATGTTGCTCAGCAAGCAAATTAAATTTATTAAAAAATCTTGAATAATTATCAAATTACCATGTAAACACAGACAACACTGTTTGTCTAATTCATATGACTTGAGCACATAATTGTTTAAATTACTTAATTAAAAAGACCTATACAAAGTCAACAGGCTTAAAAAAAAGAATAATGGTCAAACCTGTATTAAAACAAACATTACTAATGCATTGTATCTCCAAGAAATCTTAAAATGAGACCCTTATATTTTTGTCATTTTAGGATTTAGAATCTGCACAAATCTGTCCGTGCGTTGGGATTGAAACCTTCCCCTGTAAATAATTTGTTTTCCTTTATGTATAAATCACATTATTGTAGCTGTAACAAAAAAGCCGCACCCGTTTGACCCTCAAAACAAATATTAAGCAGGGGAAAGGCACATTCAGAAAAACATGAAGGATAATTCAGTAGAAGCACATGCAGTGAAGGAGCGGTGGAACGTGAAGCAGTAAAAGTCAGTTGTGTAGAGAGGCAGCGAACTGAGGCTGTGCTTTTGGGTCTAATTATAACCCAGAAGAGTCGACTGCTCACACAGTGGCCTCGCTCTGTCCACTGCAGTCACAGATCTGAATTTAAGTATTGGGTGGCACCTCTCTGTGGTCCCACAGTTATGGGGTACAGAGATTCCACATTGGTTACTCACAAACATTCAACGGCCAAGCTAACCGGAACAGATATAAATATCTTGATTAATTGAGCTGTTTACTTGAGTAAGTTGAGTATTTAAGTCAAAGTGTATATTTTCCTTCAGTTTGTCTATTCGCAAACTTGCATCTGTACAATTCAATAACAGATGCAAATAGTTTTTCTCCTCATGCTCATGAGCCAGAAATCTCCACTTCAGTCGCACTTAATTTTATATCTGTCGATATTCTGAAGGTTTTCACAGACACATCATTTATTCATGGCGATATCTTCAAAAAGATTTTTAACCTTTTAACCTGTAGTGTCTTGCCTGACATGTTACACAGGATTATGTATCTCTTGCTCCTGTATTGATTTTGTATATTTTGTGATCATGTGCATGTCCTCTCAGATTATAAATGTCATATGTTGAAAAAGGAAATGGATTGTAGACACAACACTTGATTATCAACGTTAGTATGCTTGCAGCCTTATTAAACTGCACACTTCCCTCATTTCTTCCCTTGATAGTTTAAGTGTGTAATCTCATTAAATATTAATTGAAGTTTTAGTTGTTACTTAAAAGTACAGATAAAACAAACAAGCAGGTAAATAAACTCACCAAGCTCCCCAGCAGCATTCCTTCCACCGACAGCATAGAGGTGTCCCTTGAGTGCACTGAGGTGGAAGAAGGTACGTTTCTCATTAAGGCAAGCCACCTGCATCCACTTGTTGTAGCGGGGGTCGTACCGGAACACGGTGTCCACTGCTGTTTTGCCTTTGGTGTCGTAGTTGCTTTGGCCCCCCACCACATAGAGAAAGTTGCCAATGACAGCAATGCCATGTTGGTAGCGGGGTGCGTCCATGGGAGCCAGTGCCTTCCACTCATGAGCCTTCTCATCAAACAGACGCAGCTCTTTACTCACAACTAGCTGCTGGCGCAGAACACCACCCAGGGTAACCAGGTGGGCACTGTCCGAGCGGATGGCTGTCCGTTCTGACTGCATAACTGGCTGCATGTAGGGCATCATTTGGTAGTTGCTAGCTTCCAGGAGAAGGTTGACACAGGTGTTGTCCGTGCGCATAAAGTCCACTGTCTGCACGTGATTGATGAGCTCCTGTGGGTTCATTAGGGGAAAGCGGATGTTCTTCATAAGCTTTGAGGCAAAGTCCATACGACTGTCTTCATAGCGCAGCCAGCGGCAGGCAGCCTTAAACAGGTCCAATTCAGTGCAGTGTTTCAAGCTGTTACTGGACAGTACAAAAGCTAGTCGGTCAAACGGCAGCTTCACAAACTCTCCTGTGCCCAGCAGTGAGGGGAAGTTCTTCAAGATGAAGTTATTGACGTATTTGTCCACCTCTGTGAGGTTGTATGCGTTGGCAATGCGGCCCACTTCTACACAGTTGTCTAGAGAAACCTGTAAGGAAGAAGAAATCAAAGTCTCAGAGCGCTGCTAACAGACATTGAGAAGTCATTTAAAGATACGAGTTACTGGATCTTCCAATCTTGTATCCAGAAACTCATCTCCTTAGACAAAACGATTCCTAATTACAACATAGTGAATAGTGATTAAGCTTTGACGGTTTCTACAATCAGAGACAAATTAACACCTACTCTACAGGTAAGAGTGGATTTGTGGAAGATGATTTGATGTGTGTTCTATATCATTGTTGGCAGGAGAAGTGAATCATTTTAAATCATCAATTTGACTCTAGGAACTACTTAATAACTACAATTACTGCAATGCGGTTGTATGCCTCCGCCAACCAGTGCAGTTTCCATATACTTATTTCTACATACTCTTTTTTTAACAAATTCATATAAAGTCCCAGTGACCTTTGACGGCTGAAATGTAACCACTCTATCTGAAAATGTTAGTGCAAGTGACAAATGATCAAAGCCGAACATTTTTTTTAGGCCACCATGACCTTTGACCACCGAAATCTTATCAGTTAATCAGTGAGTCTAAGTAAATTGTACCAGATGTAATGAAATTCCTGATAGAGTCTAAGTGAATGATTGTACCACATTTGAAGAATTAGTGAAGTTTATATATTTGTTTCAGTATCTTGTTGCTTGTGACGTGTCTTTCTTTGTGTGTTACCTTCCTAGAGACTACAGATGTAAATTAGCATTCTTGTTGGAATCTGGTATGTTTACATGTAGTGTTTTTAAGCTGATTTTCATTGACATGCTCTGTCCCTATCATGAATAAATAAATTCCAAGGCATTCTTGAGATATTGCATTTGCAGGAATAGGACGCACGGATGGACAACACGAAAACATATTGCCTAGGGCTATTGGCTGTTGCCTGTGCGGAGGTATACAAATTAAACAGTAAAAATCTTCATCAAAGCTCTTACTTCATCCACACTAATTAGTTTTTCTTGCATTGGAGTTGTTCACTCAAAAATCTAAAACCTATAAATATATACATTTGTGAAAAAAATAATAAAGCGCATGCCAGAATCTACATTAATTGTTTTAGGTGATCCAAATTTGATATTTTATAAATATAAAAAAAGACAGCATTTTTTTCGTATTTAAGTGTCTTTCCAAACCCTGACACTGTGGCTCATTGTGACTGGACTTCAGAACGACTGACCTGACATAAGTGTTACCTTTTAGAATGTACACACCCTTCTTACTCTACCACACGCTCTCACATGACTACTCATCTGAAGGAATTTTATTATTTCTATGGTTCAATTGTGGGTCGCTTATCGTAAACCATAGTTCAATGTCTGTCTCCAGCTTAAAACATCCCACTGTTTAACATTCACTTCTGAAGACGGATGAAAAGGCTCAGATAAGAGACCCAGCTTGCCGACATTGGCAGTTACCGTGGCAACCAAGGTCATCCTCTGGACCTGAACGATATCATAACAGAGACCGTCGCAGCATTATGACCATCAGTGTCAGGAGAGACAGCAGTCCTCCCCTAAAGAACGGAAGTGTTACATATAATGTGCAATGTGACAGGGGTCAACATGAATTATGTTTAGGTAACCAACAGAATTTAAGGTGGTTTAACGAGGAATAAACTCCAACATGTTGTAAGTTGTGAGTTACAACCGAGAACAACAGCTAATTTACGACTGGTGGAGACTAGAGGAAAATGAGCAGCTGTGGATGTGCTTCTGCTTCCTTACCCCAGATATAAGAAAGACCTTGCAGAAGTCCAGCACAGGAAGAATTTGTAAGAAACTGGCTGCCTCGAGTGTGTCTTGCAGGTTCTCCATGTTGAGTGACAACTTGGCTGTGTAGATAAAGTCGATGATCTTCTTCAGGCCTATTCGGTTGACCCCGTGAAGCTTGATGCACATTAAATCTTGTTCTTTCATTCCACCTGCATCAGGAGAGAGTAGGGGATACATACAAGTGGATGCTTAGATGCTGTGCAACTCAATCTTATTTGACTGACAGTCCACATAACAAAGCCGCCACATACGATAAACCTTACATGAATTAACAAATTAAACTTATAGTGAAAAATGTCATTCTTGCAAACTTTATGAATATGCCATTATGCATTAATGTCAGTGAGATATTTCCTGTGTCTAAAGACGTGTTCAGAAAGGACATAAGGTCTAAGAAACCTTTGCTCAGCATCTCTGCTCACACAAGAAATCCCTCACTGCAAGTACAGTTTCCTTTCCTCCTACTTTAACAAGATCCTCTTCTGTTCTTATGGCAGAACTTTCTTCATCGTATATTTTAAATGTCAAATGCCATAAAGTGAGATCCAAAGTAGCCCCGTCAGCTGTTCGAAAAGTTAAACTCACCCTCATTGCTCATTATACATGTACCTTGTAATGCAAATGAGGAGAGTGGTAAATTCAAAGCTCCACACATAAAAAAATTCACCTCGATTTAAGTGGCTACAGATTAATATATGGTCTAATCAAGGCAGAAAGGTTACTTTTACTAACAGTTACCAGTTTGAATTGGGTCTATACTAATAAAATAACATTTGGTACAGTATACTAGTTTAATAAAAATTTCCGAGTGCCTTTTAAAAATTAGGCAAATAAAATTTCCATTATTCCTGATAATACCCTCATACTACTGTATGTACTTAGAAGTACTCAAGGTCCTTCTTCCTCTGCACACAGTCTGTCAAGGAGATGATTCTGGTCAATAGCCCACATTTACATTGGATTTCAATTCATTACAAAAAAATGACCATGAACATTATGAATGCATGACAATGACTTCACAGGGTTTGTTATATAACATGAAAACTTTCATGTTTATTAAAGAATACAGTGCAGCGGAAAGAAGACACGAGGAAATAAATGGATCTGTCAGATTCAGGATGAAAATAGTATATCAGTATTAACCGTAAAATAGCTAACCCACTTTTCCGGTCAGTTTGAGGCTCTGTGGACTCACCTGTGAACATGGCTTTGAAATAGTCGGAGGAGGAGGCCATCATGGCGCGGTGTACAGGGAAAGCTTCATCGCCATCACCAGCCACCAGCGTGACATCGCATAGCAAACCTTCTATCCTCAGCTGGTCAAATCCCTAACAGAGGCGGAGAAAAGAGAGGAGAGCATTACTGAAATGTGCAATGATTTTATTCCACTGAAGTAGGCCATGTCTATTTTAACCACTACATTTCGGGCAAAAATGTTATTTCCAACAAAAATACTGTTTCCCCACGGCCAGTCAGATTTGAGATCCCAGCATGTGACGCTTCCAGCGCCATTTTTGGACATGAACCCCTGAAAATGTCCGGACAATAAGGTCTGGACTTTGACTGAAATTATCCTTTCACACATAATTAACACAGCAGGAGATTCTCATGTCAGATGCAATCACAGCAACTGAATAATCTCCAGAGCTTTCAGGTGAGGGGGTGGTTAAGCACACAGGAGACAGGACGTAACGATTAAATTCCCCTATGGAGATGACATGTTTTTGTTTACAGTACATTGACACCAGCGTCTGCCCTCATCACTCAAAGCTCTGGAATCTTGTTGTCTTCCGAATTGACATCTCCATCAGTGTCTTCAATGTGTACGACAACTCTTTTTCATCCTGATATAAATATTTTTTCGGCTGCAGTTTTGCATCTGTCATGAACTTAAAACATCATCGACACACCGACTGGTGGTGAATCCTCTAAATACTCTCCTGCTGTGTTCTCATCTGGGCTCACTTTGAGAATGATACACATACAGACTTATTGTCAACCTCGCACCACATTCCTCACACATGCACTTCATTTCCCCCAATGTTGTTTTCTCCGTCAACAACATCTAAAGAAAAGATAAAGGATGATAAACTCTTGTAATAATCAATAAGGAGGTTTTAGGTGGGTTGCTTCCAACTAAGACCGATTCTACTATGAGGGAGTGGCCTATAAAACAATCATTATTATTCCGTTACTGTGCTCCATCACCCAAAGATTAACGCGCAGCAAAGGCAGCAAACAGCCAATCATTTCTAATGAAAGCTGGTGCTGAAGGGCAAACACTGCTGTCGCAGCAACAAACAGCGCAATGCAAGCACCCCGCCGCAATAACTTCAGAGTGGCCGTAACTATATGCAAAGTGGTGACATGCTGAAGCAGCCTGCTTCTCCATAGTGGTATCATTTTGATAGATTATTCAGTTCCCTGCTATATGGGTGCTATTTTCTTGATTTTGTTCTTGTTTCCCAAGCGCAGCTATTATTAAAAGGTTGAGATATAAAGTGTGATTAAACCTCAGCAGGAGGGTGGTTTAAGTGTTCTTAAGTCAATATGCTGCTATGATCTTCAAGTGTTAAGGGACTTCTTAAAGTACATACAACAAAGCATGTGACTTCAAAAAGTTATTACAGCTTATTAAAGCTTTTATACTTTTTGGGATAAACCGTACATCAAAATATTCATTTTGACCTCACTCAAATTAGACAGAAACAAAAACCAAATTGGTTTTGGTTACTTCAATATTATCTGAGCTTTTAAATTGTACTTTGCAATCAGCAAAGTCTGAAAGACTTGTGCAGCCTTCTTTACTTATCTTAACTCTAAAGAAACACATGGAAAAAAATATAAACATTATCGTCATCATTAGACCATTACTGCTTTAACTAACATTCACTCCTTAAGAAGTCACTGTCACTGACTGTATGTATTCTCACCTGAAGAACAACTGAGCTGTGTGTGTTACTTGTGAAGAACCGCGTGTTTCCAGTCTTTGATGCCTGAAGGTGAGCAGGGACGCCCATATCACCATAGCCCAGAGCAACTTTCATGTGAGCGTCGTCGTCCTCCACGAGGGATCTATTAAGAAAAACAGGAAAGCAGAATTTTACATCAAAAAAGGTTTTAAAAAAAACAAACATTTCCATCTAATTTTAGTTTAGGGAAAGTAGGACAGAGGAGTTTTCCAAAGTGACACTACTTAAGGACATATTGTGTGCATGTAGCCTAATTGTTAAAAAATGGTCACTTAAAAGTTGCAGGTCTGCAAACCTGGGCCAATTGGGAAAATAGTTTTGTGGAGGTGCACAAGGAAGTGCCTTTGAGAATAGATCCCAACTCGTCAGTGGCCTAAAATATGATTGGCTGCTTCCGTATTTGATCTTGTGTGCTACTGTAAATCTCCATCTATTCTAAAAATATGGTTGCAATTAATTTTGTTTGAACACACAGGTGTAGCTAAATACATACATACTGGCAGGGACTAGGCATTGTGATGCACTGACTGTAGGTCATCAACTGGCAAGAGAGTTGAAATCTGGCATTCATCCTCTGGAGATGATCAATCCCAGTGATATGTGACACTCTGACCTTTTAGTTTGTGCCACTGTCAGGTCAAAAACTTCTTTCATGGCTTTCATGGCATTTAACTTGGATATTCACTGCAATCCCAGTATGAATCCTGTATTTTACAGAGACCCTGACCTAGTTTAGTACCAAAATGTACCATCTCCCTGGAGGCGGCTGTGGCTCAGGACATAGCAGGTCATCCATGGATCACAGGGGTGGCAGTTCAGTCCCCAGTGTCTCCTGTCCATATGTCAAAGTGTGCTTGAAGACCCTGAACCCAGAATTGCTCCCAATGGTCTAGCCAAGTACTTTGGTGTGTTTGTGTGTGTGTGTGTGTGTGTGTGTGTGTCTTTGATACAATCTACAGCCCTTACCACTTAAACACAATAAATATTATAAGTGGTTTCCAGAATATTATTAATAATCATAACACACATTCAAGCTAATTCTCTGCTTTGGCTAGTCTAAATAATATATGCCATGTTAGGGGAATTTTTCCTACCTCACATTACCAATTACACCAGACATTTTACAAAAAAAGACATGTCAGCTCAATATCTGTGGGACACTTACATTGACCTTTAGCAATAGGCCATTATATAAATTAAAATAACTGTAGCCTACAACTAAGTAGTGATAACTAGTACTTTTTCAGTGTCTCACTGATATACCAGCCTAATAACAAGTAAAAATCTGATCTGTGGAACTTTCTGTTTTTCTCACAATCTGTAGAGTCCAGTTCTTATTATATCATTTGTGTTTTATGATTTTCTACATAGAAATGTGTATAAGAATAAAAACTACTATAACTAGGACCTTAACTTGTGATCTGTCTCACAGAGAATGAATGTGAAAAGATGTCAACTGCGGCTTGGCACCTAAAAGGGAATATGGGTACATGGTGTGCTGACCAAACTGCCAACAGTTTGAGTATGAGGCTCATTTGGGGACCAAAAACTATCACCAGTCTGTAGAACAAAAAACCCGGCCAAGCATTTGTTATCTGCTCCCAAAGAGCAAAACCCTCTCCAAAGGCTAATTCATAACCAACTTGGACTGCACTGCTATGACTTTGATTTCAAGCCCATGTGTACTTGTTTTCAAAAGTGAGACGGCTGCCTGGATAGAAAGAATAACAGTCGGCCTTGGTGTTAACAGAGTAATTTGTCAAACAAAAGATCTCAATACAACCCAGCTGTTAGAGCAGCTCTAGGAAAGCTGGAGTTTTGGAGGTGAGACACGCAGAGCTTAAGAGTGGTGAAGGTTGTGTTACACCAAAAGTAAAGACTTATAAAGACTGATAATAATGGTGAAAGCTAAACCTCAACTTGCACTGTTTGTGATAAAAGGTGATGCATGGACAGAAGTGATGCAAAGCCCAAGGATGCATAACAATAAATGAAGATTTATATGGATTATATTCTGACTGAAGTATGAGCTGAACATAATACAACTAATTTCCCCTATATATCTCTTTCTGATGAAGATTGGCCTGATTTTGATAAAAACTTTCTTTTACAAAATTGTCTGGTTCAGCACAGCTCAGTCTTCAAACATGCCCATGCAGTGCATGTCAGATGTAGAAGACTCAGTTTTTAGTTGGAATATTTATATATTAATGAAGCAATTTAAGGTCCTTGTTAGGATATACTATATTTTTGTGGTTTTAATATTTTTATATAGACTTCTCCAATACTCTGAGGGGACATTATTCAACATTTTTCAATAAACCAAATGCACTTGTTCATTATAACACAAAACTTATTTCACTTAAATTAAATAAATTCTCTCTCCTGATGACAGTGACACAAAAACAGAACAATATAGAAAATGTATATTATTTTTAGGGTCAGGATAAAAATGACATACATGTCACCAATAAAACCTAAAATGTCCTCAGTACTGGTGAGGTATAAAAATATCTGCGAAATGAAAAAAGACGAACTGGCACTTAGTAACATTATTACTTTGTCTGGTTCAAGCAGATCTGCAGCAGCAACACAGCTCTTTAGTAAATTTCTCCTTTTGAATGAGGTTTCAGCCTATGAGCCATTAGCTCGCTAATCAGAGTACATTTTCATCCCTGCGTCCGCATCCCACAAACTAGACACACTGGCTTCCTTTTTACTGCAACAAAAAAATAGCTGTTTATCCGACAGTCCACATCTTCTGATTCCTTCTTGACAGTTACCATGAGCCTTGTCAAGGATCACAGTAACTGTGTTTGTGTTTCAATCACTCTGAATGCAACCCGACAGGCATACAGCCAGAAGGCAACACCCTGAAGAACATGTTGGTCGACTACTTTATTTATTTTTCCTGTCCTAAGTCATTTTGTTCTTTTATAGGTAGCACACCATGACACATCTGATAAGGAGGTTTAATGTTACTTTAGAGCCATTACATCGGGACACATCTAAGCAGAAATGCAGCCATAAAGGCTCTGAATAAGGTTACACTGGTGACTGAATCAATGATCTGTGTCATCTTAAAAGGTATAAAGGATTTATATGTTGTTGGTTCCAAAAGGCTCAACTCTTTGATTTAGCCAGATGAACAAAACCACCAATAAAAAAGGGACACATAATCTGAAGACTTTTATAACACATGTCAAATAAAAACCCCATAGCCTCGTAGAGTAAAACTTGACATGAAAGAGTAGCAGAAACCTTTGTTGTACTCTGCAACATTTACACAGGTGCAGACCTGATGAGAATGCTGGGAGTCTGAAAAAATTGAAAACAAAAATAGAACATGATGCTGGATACTAGGCCAAATTTTTCAAAGCTTCAACCAAATTAGTATATGACATATTTGTCTATTATTGTATTCGTCATGCATCACATTAATTATGACTAGTTATTCTCAGATGAGGACATTTAATCTTAGCAGCAGACTTACTTGTCAAGCTGTGCAGTCATGTTACCTGTACTGACACTAGGACAGCGACACATTGGACCCCCCCAGTAAGGGCATATGGGCTATTGAGATAATTTATCATTTGTGGAAAACACCAGATCAAAGCTTATTTCAAATGCGGCAATACACAAAAGAGTTGTTTGCTTACCACCATATACATTAGGGGAAGGGGGGAGATGCAGAAAAAAGATAAGCCTCTGGAAGAATTTCCAAAGGTGCAAAGGAAACTTTAGCTACCTTTATGAGGACAGTTAAACTCGGAACAAAGGAAACTTGGGAAAAGTTCTGCAATTTGCTCCCGGTCCCCCTCCATAACACTTCAAGAAGACTTCAGCAGACTGAGCAATTGACTGTAGTCATTTTTGCAGGAAGATTAGACCAAAGGCGTTAGGGGAATCCGATGGATAAACATTAAGAGAAGGTCAGGTTGAAACTATTTAATATTCCTTTGACATGCCTTGCAAGGACTGAGGAACAGGTATGACAACCAATGAGGATACATCAACAAAGACAAAATAAGGACAAAAACATTGAGATGTCTGCTACCTCAGGAAGGAAAGGTAAACAATGTATAATTCTGATCTACCCCACACATGCTTGACGAGTAATTACGACGATACAGTACAAATTTCTTAATGAGGACAAGTGGATGGGATCAGTAACACGGTACATTTTACAAGGAGACAATCATTGACCACAGCTAGAAGGAGTTTGAGGACATCACCACCACTGAACGCTGAGAAACTGGCAGGGCTTGGAACAGTGGTCACAATCACACTGACACACAGCACAGGAAATGTACTGGTACATTTACCCCGTCAGGTGGTAAGTCGGACAGGCAGCGAGGAGAGAGTGGGTTGTCCAAACCACAAAGGAGTGTTGGTGGCTGCCGGAACGAAAACAAAGAAGACAACAGCTACAACATCCCACATAAAAGTTGGTTGTCATTACACAACAGAGACAACAAGTTTGTTGTTGTTGTTTGATGTTAATTGTAAATAAAGACATCACAGAAGAATTAACAAACTATTCGCCTGTCCAATGCCTACTACTGATGCCAAATATGGGTTAATTCTAGGTCGGCGCTTTTTCCTTTTGAGTTATTAAAAAAATTGATAAAATAAAAATAAAAAATATCATCTCCATTTCCATTGTAAATAAAGCTGTCTGTTGCAGAACGATGTTCACAAATCTCTAACATAATAAGTGTTGAACCTAATATAAAACTACATTGAAATTTTTTTATAAAATATACACTAGCCGATGACTGTATGTCAAAAAACGAGGAAATTAAAATGATCACAAAAACTGAAAGAATGTTTTTCTCAATACACATCATTGATGACAAGTGATAAATCATAGACAGAGCTAAAGGCGAGGGAAAATAAGGGACTGAAAGTAAACGAGGTGTGAAAAGTAACTAAGGAAGTAATGAAATTAACAATGTATCCAGTCCTTTATGTAAGTAGAAGTCTTACACGTCCTTCCACCAGTGACAGTTCATCAAGTTAAAGTCAACTTGGCGTTTTCCCAGGGATGACAGTGGAAGGGTCTTAAAAGATTAATGAGTATAGCTTTGCTGTCTTGTCATGTTTAGCCATTCACTGATTGAAACTTCCCTAATTTCGTCCATTTCAGGTTCAGAACAGCTGAAAGGGCAACGTCATGTTTTATGGAGCAAAATAACTCAGAGCTTATGTGGTGGAAATTACTAGAAAATACTTTTACAGTCATGTTAAAGGATAGGTTGACATTTTTTTCCAGGTCTACCAAAACAATGCATGCCCCATCTTTTCTGACAAGATCAGTATTGCCAAGAATGAATTGGCAGCAGTGTGGTGTGGTTTATCTCGGGTGAGTGATCGCATGGGGTCAGTTTAAAGCTTGATTGATTGTACGTGATGATGCAATGAATGATAAGTTCTATATCAGCCAAATTCTTTATGGATTCATTTCCAGATCCCCACTTGATGGGGGGAAAGGAGGCACTATCATCCCAAACACAATGTGTCTATAGACTGCATTACACAGCCATTTAAAAGTTTCACTCCATTTTTCAAGTTGCTTGTGGTTACTGTGACCTAACGTGACATTCTGTTTCAACAGGAACTAAGGAAGAGCCTGAGAGCAAATAAAAGAGACAATGAGGAAGCAGTGGATGTGATGGAGCAGCAAGAAAAGAGCAGCAGTAACATTTTATTTATTTAATGACAGGATGATAGGATACCTCTGCCACATGGACAAAACCATAGGGGATCATAGGACGCTATTTGGCTGGTGTTCTCTGGACATACATTCCAGCGGCTGAATCCAAACGACTTATATCAAAAAATAGAAAGGTGATAAGGTGCACCGAAACTAAACATCGGCAGCTCTCTGAAAACCTCTGTGAGCAAAGTCAGAGAGTACATCCCTATTTTCTCTATCAAGCTGAACAATGACAAACACCTACAACGAGGAATCAACTTATAAGACACCCTGAATGGATGTCAGAGTTCTATCTGATTCTGCACGTTTACCTATTTCTGGTAAGAAAACAAGAAGCTATGTCACTCTTTGCTGTTGAAGACTTCACACCACCACCTACGCCTGCAGACCAATGAGTAGGACAGCGTAAAACACTAGTGGAAATAATGCGGTGAATTGATAATTTGAGAAAACATCTTTATCGGATGCACACTTAGTAAAAACCCCTGTAAGCATTATCAGTCATCAAACACAGGAGTTTGAGAAGATTACAAATATTTGTTTGTTTAATTTTTTTTGCATATATGGCAAATAATAGATAAACAAACGGTTGACATGGGAATACAATTCGGCCTTTAATCTCTGAGCAATGTAATAAAGCATAACGTTACATGTTGAATATCTTCTGCTTCTGGGGAAAAGCAACATCTAATGATGCAATAACGCTCAAGAGAGATGCAGAAAATAGAAACCCCTAATGTACGGCAATGGAACACAATGTTCTAGCAACACAGCGCAATTTTATGCCATGAATAAAAAATGAAGAAATTTCAGATTAGTTCATACTACAGATAACTGAAGTCCACAGAATCAAAAAATGACATAAGCAACAATGATGGAGCAGCAACTTTGTTGTAGCACTAGCATTAGTGAACTGAAGCTAAAGTAATATAGAGAACCTCCTGGAATTTCTGTATTTGTCATTTCAAAAGATATTATTCTTAGTTGTTGACTAGCCGTATGAGTATTTTATCCTTATAAAATGCCTCAATTCAGCTGCTGCTCAGTTTTTCAGGGTTCTCCACCTTGCTGGCAGCAATGACACTTTTACATCCACTCTACTGAATAATCAAGAGCTGATAGGGAAATGAGAAGTTTCCCTCAATATTTCAGATACCTGGATGCAGCTCTTGTTTCCCTGTTTCCCCACCACACTTAGCAAGAGGCAATGCAGCACAAAGAAAAGGAGGTAGTTGTGCACTCTTAAAAATTCTTCTCTCATACCAGCTCCATTCCATCAAACAAACTTTGCCGCATCTAAAATGTGACAATGCGTCTGGTAGCTAGACTACAATATGTATAAGTGAATATGTTCATGATCAGAATAAATATAGACATTTTTGATGCCAGAAAATAAAAAAATAAGCCATTATGTATTCAGTGGAGATAATCCCTTTCCTTTTTCGTCCATTAATAAGAGTTCCAGTAGAAAAAGCAAGAGATCAGATCATCAGAAAATTACAAAAATGAAGTACTTCCCTAATTAATGCTATCTAACACAACTGAATAGGTAGATGCAACTCAATAGTAAATCTTTAAAAAGTTTGATCACATAAAGACTTCTGAGTTTTGCAAGAATTCTATGGAAACTGTAAACTGAAAAATCAGTTACTCGGAGCAGGTTCTATAATTGAAGAATTAAAAAGATTTGAATTGGAGATATATTTGAGATATAAAGTACACAAAATGTTATTGCAACCGCCGAGGGGTGTCAACAAAGTATATGCTGCCGGATGTGTGACTTGCATGATGCTTTTATGCTCATGTGATTATGTTGCATCTCCTGACACTTTTGAGTGCCTCGCAGCGAGTGGGTTCCAGGCTCAAATCCCGTTTCTGCAGGGGCCTCTCTGTGTAAAGTTCACATGATGTTCTCTGTGTGTCTGCGTGGACGGAAGTAAATAAGAACTGGCAAGGACACTATATAACATTAAGTCCACTGATATTTCCGGTACGTTCAGTATTTGCAGGTCACTTTGTCCAGGACAAGCTGATCATGATCTCCAGATAATTGTTCCACTAATGGCTAATAATCTCACCCGTCTGTACGATATAATGAGTCTGTAATTACACTTTATAATCAGAGAGCACTTTGAGGTCACAGCTTTTATATTAAAAAAGGCTGGGGAATTTATAAGCACCTACAATTAAGTCTCAAAACAACAGTTTCAACCACAGAGGACAATCCGTCCACATATTTTGAAAAGGCCAAGTAAGATTACCCAAGGTCTGTATCCAGATTCACAAGAGATATGTAAAGCGGTGATGAGAAGTGTCATCATATTACTGCTGGGACTCAAATGAGGGGAGAGGCATAGTTTTGTATTCAAGAGAGTTTAGCAGACGTCCACAATGCGGTTTAACGGAGTGTAAAAACAAGCGTTTTAGCTCCAAATCAGAAATCACATGACCGTGCATGTAGACTGGGAACGTGCATGTCAGTGTAAAAAGTAAGGAGATTATCCACTCTGCAGTTAGTTGCAGAAAATACTATGAACAAGGAACAGCATTGGCAAAATAAGATCTTTGACCATCTACGAGGTGGAGCTGTTACTGACGGCAGTTTGTTGTTATCCATATTGCATTCACCACTGGTAGTCAAGGCTGAAATGACTCTGCTTTAGGTGCTCACACACTCTAGAGTAATGTGAATGGCAGGTGTAAGTGTAGCAAAAGTAAAATGCTCTATAACTGCAATGCATTAGTGGGGGTGTAGGCCTAATGTGAGACGATCTAAATGGTCATTTAGTTTTATACAGATAAAAAAAATTCAGAAATATTGAAATTTCTAAATATTTTTGACTGTGTGTGGTGCACCTTCAATTATGGGAGCTGCTGAGAAATCCAATTCAGTGGAAATAAGAGGGGAAACAATTTGCATCCAAATGAAAAGCCATTGCAACAAGTGTGAAAAGATGGACCCGATAAAGAGAAAAGTAGCTAAGGCCCGAGCTTCTGGAAGGTCAGGATTCAGAAGTTTACTTTTATTTACATTTCAAGTTACAGTTTACATCTCAACAGACACTCAATGAATCGTATGATCTATCTATTGAGGGAGTTTTAGGATGCATTAGTATTTTGTTATTCATTTTTTTATCAGACATAACAAGTGCTCCACTGACTGATCAAGTAGGCGCTGAAACTCGACCCATCACAGCTTTCAGTAGGCAAATGTGTGTCCATGTGCTGGTGTGTCTGCGTGTGTGTATAATGAGCACTGACATGACTTTTTCACCTGACTGAACTCACTTGATGCTCCGCCAGCCAGACTGCCTGTGTCTCCCCTCCGGCCTTTCAGTAAAAATAAATGATCCCTGGGTGGCTACTGCTCTTTCTGCAAAATGGCTCCAAGTCAGCAAGAACTTAATGTCCATTTCAAAAGGGCAGGTAAATTAAAAGCTCCACCATAGTGCTTTAAATCTGATAAACTCCCCAGAAGCAGGGCACGTGTCTTAGGTTTACCTAAGACTGATGTGTGTGTTGTGTGTATCACTGGTCACTATGAATATGAAAAAACAATCCATGACACAATACTGGCCTCATTTAAAAACAGTGGCAGATGTTGCTCTCAGGAAGGGGGCATTCAATATTCTGTTTTGGCTTTTAAGCAAACAATTAAGCAAGCTCATCTAAAATGTTTATGATAATTATGTTGTTTCACATCACTGTGATCAGTGACTGTCTAGCCAGGCATTTACAGGGCATATGAAATAATTTACCTCTTTTAATTTCTTTATTTCAGAGCAGGCTGTTTCAGTTGAACTACTTTTTAACTGATTTCAGCACACCAGCATTTTTTGCCATCCATTGAAATCATACTGTGTGATGGCTAAGACCATCAGTGTAGTTTTAACATGCCTGCTGTCATATAATCCAATCAGCACATAAAACACAATGATATATCTGGTGAGGCCATTGGGTATAATTCCACAGTTTAATTCAGTTTTAACCATTCAAATGTATTTTTGTCAGTGGGAGTTGATGTTCAAAGGCGCAAAACTGGCTCTTATTCAGTGTTCTGTCAGCTATCAAATCAACTATGTTCTTATTTTAGAAGTGATGCATTGTTTAATTGATCGAACAATTTACTTTAGGATGTTAATGAAGTGGGTTTTAAAGAAATCTATGTAAACTAATGGGCCATTTAGCTCAGAGATTGTAAAAACTGTCTCACAGCAGTAGCACTGAGGATTCAGCCTCAGCAGAAGGATTAAACAGCCACATGAGACTTGTGAAGCATCCACATTTGGAAAATGACAGTTCAAAAGACTTTCAAAGCTTCTGTATGGAATCTGTATGGAATTTAATGTGGTCACCGGAATGTAAAAATCTAAATCATTATATCCAAGAGACAGGAGCAGATAAATCATGTTCAATGTTTTAAAGAAAATATTAAGGTGAAAAGATGTGATTGTGTTTGAAAGGCAGATTTCGTAGCATTTTGCTTCACTGAGATTGTTGATGAAAAGCAGCGAGGCACAAAGGGAGAGAGAAAAGAGGTATGACATGTGCTAAAGGTCCCCGACTGGCATCAAACAGGCATTGCAACCGTTAAGGCTGCTGGCTCACCATGATGCCTCTGAGAGGTGATTACTAAAGACAGCAGTCGCACATATTAAGTGCTTGGTACTGAAGCAGTGTCAGATGAGGGATGACATTTATTTCAAGGACTTTTTGTGAAATGACAGATAAACTCAATGACTTCTTGCTGAGCTAAAGATTATTCCATGGGGCCATACTGGGAGGGAACCTTTACCATTCCTCGCTAGCATGAAATCTGCACCACAGGCAGTTCACCAGTCTATATATAGATTAGGGTGGTTTCACAACAGCAAAGTACATTGTGCAAACAGATCTTAATTCTTTATACATGATGTATGTAAGATATATAAAAAAAAAACACCTGTGCCATCCATCATCCTGCTGCTTTGTATACATATTGTATACAAAGACTGCCTGACCAGCATACAGAGTTAAAAATGCCCCTAAAGACAAACAGACAGAGGCACCACTCAAAGGGCCTATAAAGATAGACTTCTCCCTGACCACAGAGTAACCTATAATTGGGGGCCCAATATCAGCGTGCCTAAAACCACAGCTTACAACATACATGTTCTAAAATAGACGGTGGTCTGGTGGGGCCGAGAAACACTGGGCAGAGTAAGGTGGAGCTTCGTGGCTTGGATATGCTTGACTTGACAGTGTGTGTGTGTGTGCCCTATCTGCTATGAAAACAGGCAATTGTCGCCCACGGCCACTCATATGCACGTGATGCACTCTCATCCTTACGCTCTCATGGATGGATTCGTCATGGTCAAAAGACATGAGGACGTGCTGGTGTGAAAACCCTCTTCTTGCTTTTGTGCAATGTCAAGTGCTGAAAATGAAGTTAATGCTGTACATGCACAATTTATACAGACTCTTACGTGGTCTTTGTTAATGCTGTAGCAGACGCCAGCACTCACTTGTAATGTCCTGCAGTTAAGTCAGGATGTAGGATTTATTCTATACTGTTTTGAAATATACTGCCGATATATATCAAAATTATACAAGTGAAAAAGGAGATTAAATAACCTGTGATTTAATATAATATAATGTGCTTAACATAAATGTACAGCACATGACTGGTTTTATATAAAAATTCAAATGAGCAGCATAAAACAACTGCTGTGTTGCTATAGAATTCTACATTATATTTTACTAAGTGAGAAAAACACATACAGAATGTAAGAAAAAACGGAGAAAAAAAAGATGAAAAAGGCAAAGCAGGGGAAGGGTGTGTTCCCCTATATTGCAAAATCCACTAAGGTGCCCTTGAGCAAGCACCTTAACCCACACCTGCTCCAGACGAGCTGCTCAGTGACCAACATTTAATATTGTGTGAGGACTGAGCATTGACCATGTATGAGCCAAGGTATTCCAGTTAAACTACCCTGGTTAAATAAAGATTAAGCTCATAATTACCATGTCAATACTGTAAATAATAAAGCATTGTGTCGTTCCGTAAAGAGTCTATAAAGTGATATCCCTAAGTCAAGATTTCTGTTGGGTTTCATGGTTGAAGGTGAGCCTATTTAAATGTACAGATATTTGAATTTGCCCATTTACAATCAGCCATGTAGCAGATATCACTTGTTTCACTGAGGACATTTAAATAAACATGCAAAAAGCGAGGTAAGAGCACATTGCTCTTGCTGTGGTACAGTAATGTTCAAAATAAGCATTTCGTTAAAACTAACAATATTAAGCTCTTAAGCTGAAAGATAAATGTACTGGACTGCATAAATCCAATTTTGTAAAAATCCATTCATTTTGGTGAGCCCCACTAGCCTATGAAACTACCTTTAGGTAATCAGCTAGCTGAGCTTGTCTTGAAAACTGTAGGTTTATTTGTCTCACTGTTTTGGGCGACAGTCGTTTTACTGATCAAAAGTCAAACAAGGCACTTGTCCTTTTCAGCAGAGCACAGGAGAAGGGGTGAAGAGAGAGGATGGCGAGAGGCTGTGTGAAGCACTTCTATTCTACCCTCCCCCCCTCCTGAACAGTAGCAGATGACAATAGCTTCTAAACCAGGGCACGCCAGACATCCTGACAAAGGCAGGCTCCTCCCAAGCTGCTGAGTCCCTGTTCCCAAATAAACAGAGCCATAGGGAGAGGGCAAGAGTCGGGATGTGGCGGTTGCCGTGTCCAGACTAGCGACAAAATGAGTCCTTCAGCCCAGGAGCACAGCATTCAGCCAGTAAAATGTAAAACGCATGCTGGACAAGCCAATCTCTTGACATAGTACATGGCTCAAATGCATTCTTCCTAAATTGGGCTGCATCAAAAAATAATGTTACAAAAATAAGCACATATCCAAAACTGAAAAGCAACCAAATCTATCTCCAAATACACTACCACAATGGTGAAATATAAATTCTATTTAGACCATACTCACATGTATGCAGGTGAAAGGGGTGAGGACCTGGATGTCTTAAGAACTGGTACTGGGAATTTCCAGCTGACAGGAGAACCGCTTTTCCATTTCAACGGCATGTTGTTGTCACCAGAATGGTGCTAAAGCAATACCAACAGCAAAGACCATTTCCATGAAAAGGTTTCCAATGCAGTCTTCCATCCCACTCTGCCCACACCATTTAAGGGGGGGGGGGGGGAGATTAGCAGCAGCAGCAGCAGCGGCGGCGGCAGCAGCTATAGAAATAAACTGGTAGAGGCAGTGCGGGTTACAGTCAGGGTTGTGACTTTAGCGGCAGCGTTGAGAAGCCAATAGATTGCATCCACCGCGTCTGCTTGCCCTGCTGCATTCACAGTTGTCTTGTGGTAGGAGGGGGAGGTAGTCCTGCCTTCCCATCCACCTTACAGCTTTTGTGAATAGTGCAGTAGCTAAGCAACAGTGCCACCTTGTTAAAAGAGTTGTGATTACAGCTCTGGGATTACTATGGAAAGGGGTTGATTAAGTAGTAGCAAAAATAATACAAAACCTCCTACGTAATTTATACAACTCAATACATTTATTTGCTCAACATGGTTTTGTCCATTTTAATTGAATCAGTAACAATGTTAACATTAATTCTATCAGATAAACTTGAAAGGTTTTATCTCTATATCAACGAAGTTTGGATTTCAAGTTTATCAGTAAATTTTCTTAAAACAATAAGTTAGCAATAAACAATTATATAAATAGTCCTAATGACATTTTAGTGGATGTAGAAAGGAAATGTTTAAAACAATATGTCTTGTCATAATTGAAGACTAAGTTTTAAGACTGCGAGCTGTGACTGTAATATAAAAATTCTGAATAATTTGTTTCTGCAGTAGCCTAAAACAAACAAAATCAAACACTGGCAGAAGAGAGCGATTTTGCGTTTTTATGTTACCTGTAGACCACCGTAGGTTCTCATCCACGTATTGAGTAGGAGAATGAAATGAGGATTATTCAGTTGGTTGTAATCTGCAACTTCATGCTAGTGCACCAGCAGTTTATATATATATGCTGCAATAATGCAGATTCAATTTTTGAATCTGTATTTTCTTTGTAAGATTGTGGTCTTCCCACCTCAGTATCATTTGCTGAGTAAAAGCTTGACACAGCAAAGACTGCTGACTTGGGCTAAACAACAACAGCAGCATGCGCAGGCCAAGTCTTTCATAACTTTCTGGAGCTTGATAAATATCAGAGCATAGCATTAGACTACTCACATCTCCTGTGTCTAACACTTCCCACAGCTGCTTAATGCCTTCCAGTCGCTTAGTGGTAGGCAACCCTTGAATAGTCTAAAGAAGCCATTATGGTAGTCTTTTACCTGGGGGACTGATTAATCAGGAAATTTTATGGGATTTTTTGAGAATCTGCACTGTTGACGCCTGAAACTGATGAACCAAAAAAAAAGCATCCAAATTAATTGTTTAGGTTACCTGATTTTTAACCTCCTAAATATTTACATCAGTATCTGCCTCAAAAAAGATTTTGAGATGGTTGTCATTATGAAAAAACGATGTGAATGCATTCATTCATTGCAGACTGCCTCGTCAAAAAGGCGCTGAAACTTGAGCGCATGAACTAGGTCAGAAAATATTTGTGGATACCAAGGGTTTATCCAAAGTCAGAGCTTAATCCTGAAAGCTGTATTAGCCTTTTAAAGGTTGATCAAATGAAATCATCAGACACTTTGACAGAAGAATGTAACATTATAGACTAGGTGGCCACATTACTTGTCAACCTGCATATCTTGCCTAATTATCTGTTAATGAGATAAGACAGGGGTAGGTATAGTGATTTAGAAGCTGTCAGAGAGAAGGTAGAGTAAATCACTAGGGTCAGACAATGATGAGCTTCCTGGCATCTTCTATTCACAGAGATATCCTGTGCCAACAGATCTCAGTTCAAACATAATGTACATGATGTCTCTTGATAAGCCATTCATTTTGATGTACTGAAGGCTGATTGTTAATGCCCACTTTGATTTCACTCAACAAAAAAAAAAAAAGGATTCCATATTACAGCAATAGCTGATGTCCCAAACCAATTAGCCACACTGCGCCCTATTACCTGATAGTGTAGTGATATAATATTCATAAACCCTGGTAACATCTAGCATACAAACGCAATTAGACCCACTTTATTTGTCTCTCCTCCTCCAATCCCTGTCGGTCAGGCCATTTAACTTTAAATACACTTTATATTGTATAATCAAACTAACAATTCACAGTCATACTAATATAACTCCATAGTCAAGTCAAGAAAAAAGGAAAAGGGTATCGCCTCATCAATAATTGTTTTCCCTCATACTGGAAATAATAAGCAGCACACTGGGTAAAAATATAGTCACAAACACACACCCCGACCAGTTAATTATAAACTCCCTATTTCAGTCTTTGTATACAGTGTAACAATCCTGTCTGAGTGACAGAATAAGTACTGGTAAATATTGAACAGGCCATCCAGGTGTGGAAGATTGTCACAGGTAAATTCATGTGGCTGAAGCACTACAATGTCTTTCAGGTGATTAGCAATGGTTCTCAATCCTGTTCTTTCAGTGCCACAGTCCTGCTTTTCTTTCCCACAATCTAATTAAGGATTATCCGATTAACACCCTTACAATCCAAGTAGGACACATAGCCTAGCCAAGACTGATACCAAGACAGATAACTACTGCAATATACAGAGTTTTAGAATGGTAAACCAACAATCCTGTGTCCCAGGAACTTATTTTAAAAATAAGTAATTTTGCCTGGTGGCCATTAAAGATGTTGACAGCAATGAATATAAATTCTTCTCCCACAATTACATTTTTGTGCATTTTTGGAAAGCTTTGTGAGCCATTAATTGAAACATATTTAGCTAAGGTGAATCAATCAACATTTTCACAAGGGCTAAGTAAATTATGTAATATGAGATATTGCTCTTTACCGTTCGTGCGGTCCGATGGGCATCGTCTCCCCTCTGTGTACAGGGTGCTCCATACCCTCACCTCAAAAACAGAAAGATGGCACTTTCAACAATTGCGACAAGTCTGTCATCCATAAAATAAACATCAGCAAAGGAAAAACATTCAGTTTTCTTCAGCCAAGAAAAACAAAATATTGCTGTTAGATGTTGTAAAGTCATTCTTCCGTATTTCTAAGTTAGACTCACATCTTCACTTTTAACAGACCTCACCTATTTGGTTTGGCTTGTTTGAAGTGCACCACACTGTTTTAGAAACAATTCATTGCCAACGATTGTCAACATGCTGATGTTGTAATTGAGAAGCCTCTCTTTACATTAGGCCACGCTTCTAAAGTTAGCAAATATGATACTCTGTAATCACAACGTACATGTGCAACAAAATCGTTACTGTAGTTCAGATCACAGGTAACAGTCCAGTTCCACAAAGTTTTAACATTTTACAAAGATATCAAAGTTTTAAAACTTTAGTATTAAATGTTATGTTCTGCCTGTAGCTACGTTAGTAATGACAGTGGGATAATATAAATATATTCGTTTGCTCATTTTGAACGCATATTGTTATATTGATAAAGGTGGGTGGGTACTTCTTGACCCCTAAACTCCTGCCGAGATGTGACAGTTGCATCATATTTCTATAACTTGTTGCTTTACACAGAACTGGGCTAATGGAAGCTAAAAATATCTTCAGTGTGCGTCACCTAACTGAACAATCTTCCTGTAATTCTGCTAAAAAGAAGTTCATAACAACCAGTCCTCACATTGATCTCGCGTGTTTTTTTATTTAAAAGAATGGTAAACAGGTAAACTTTCCTTCGAGGTCGCAGCTGGGTTCGCTGTAGCTACTCTTGATACATGACACAAGTCACACAGAACTGATGGAGCTCACAGCTTCAATGTGCAGCATGCTCCCACGCATTCTCAACAAGTCGCAAGGGTTTGTCATTTAAAGAGCTAACTGCGACATGTTGGGAGAAAACTAAGTCCTCGGCGAGGAAGCTGACTTTGCTAGCAAAGCCTTTGGGCTACCATAATTTAATGCTAGTGCTTGTTAGCCGGGGGACGACACAGATGTACTGTCACAAGAGGCAACGCTGTCAGCCGGGGGCACCGCTTGTTTTCTGGCCATGTTGCCTCAACACTGTCCTTACATCTCCACTGGGAACAGGCTAATGCTAACTAGCTAAGCTAACCCCCATAACATTGGCATTAGCTAGCTGGATATAACATTGGTTTAGGACAGTCGACTGTAAGCTTACCGAGTTGGTTGTTGTTTGTACCACTGTGGTATAGCTTTGTTATATCAACCAACAAGAGTGTTAACCAGCGGGGTCTTAACATGAGTTAGTTGGGTTAGTTATTAGTTAGTCTGGTTGGTCGCTTTGCCACCCTCAGAAAATGACAGTGACTAACTGTCAACCTGCTGTTTGGTGAGCTTAACACGCTATGTGCGGTATTCTGTCCAGTGTATTAATCTTAAATACACTCAGTAAACTTTTAAAAAGCAGATTCCATACCTTCGACACCGAGACAACGCTAACCAGCGTCCTTGTTTTCTTTCCGAGCCCTCAAATCCACTTACACGACGGGAGCCTCCTTCCTGGTGATCTCCAATGCGGTTGTCGCTTACTGGGGGAGCCGGAGCATCCGAACTTCTCATTGGTGGAAGAGTATGGCAATCTTTTCCCATTGGCTCAAAACTTCCGTTACTAAATAAAGAGGCTCTAAAGGAGAGTCCTGTTTCTTTGGAGCGCGTGTAGCCTGGAACGAGCATCTGCACTGCTGTGGCACCAACTCATTGTGATTTATAGAAGTTTACTGTTGTCGTTTATATGAAGTCTAGGTTTGAACCTCTATGGAACTCTACTTAGGAGGTTGTGTTTTCATTACTGTTTGTCTGGAGGATTGAAACAAAACTACTTAACCAATTTTATTGAAACTAGGTGGAAGTTTGGGGTATGGGCCCAGGGAGAACTCATTCCTTTTACAGTCGATTGCATTATGGATGGTATCAGAGGATAACATATCTCTGAGTGTGCGAAACGTCATGCAGCTTGATTGAATTTAAGGGGACGCTTAATGAAGTGTGAATGCCACTCTAGTTCTTTCCATCAGCGAACAAGGGACGTAATGAATAAAATGAATACATCTTTAAAAAAATCTTCTGTCAAACATATTTCTTTCTTTTAATAATCCTTTCTTCAGCTCCTGGGAATGAAATAAATATAATCTCCTTTTTCCTTTGTCTTCTTTTTCTATTGTCATACTGTATGAAACCAAACAACACATATTTTATTTTAGTATGTCATATTCCTACCTATATCATTACATTGTTTTCAAATGCAAACAAGTACTTCTACTTTGCACACTTGTCTGATGTTCATAGTTTGCCATCTATTGTATTTAGTCTTTTGTTTATAGGCTTATTCGTTGTTCTATTATATTCAGTATTTCACTGTGTATTCTAGTACTTTATTGTGTTTCATTTACTTAAGGAGTATGTACAGTTGTTAGTACACTTTATGTTTAACGTCTCTACTCTCTCTCTCAATCTATCTATCTATCTATCTGTCTATCTATCTATCTATCTATCTATCTATCTATCTATCTATCTATCTATCTATCTATCTATCTATCTATCTATCTATCTATCTATCTATCTATCTATCTATCTCCTGTATATGCCTACCAGCACATCCTGGGCTCATCCACCTTGCCTGCAGTTACTCGATAAGTCCAGCGGGGGTCGGACTTGACAGGAACCCCTCGAGCAGCTGCAGTCAGAGTGAAGCAGAAGAAGACGGCTCCTGTGTTCCGCCCCTGTGGCCCCGCCCTTCGACTCTCCTCCTGTTCTCAGATGTGTTTTCTTCTGTTGTGTTTATGACGCGCTCCACTTGCCCCGTTAGCTTGACAGCTCATCAAACACACCGTGTTGGGAAAGGCGCTTCTTGCCGTCTGCTTTTAAGGAGGATACTTTACCGCGAATGAGAGGAATTTAAAAAAGCAGCGCTGGATGCTAGTGAGCAGTCGGTGTCGCTCAGTCCGACGACCAGATTACATTTGTTAGCATAGCTGCTTGTAGCTTTCTCACTGAGACGTTATGGCGTGACATGGGAATAGAAAGTGGTTTTAAATCCTAACGCCGGTATCAAGTGGGCAGTGTCTATAGAGATACAAGCACATGCGTGCAGCACTCTGTTTATTCGCAGGTTAGGCTTCTAGACAGCTGCCTGGCGACTTACTTAGACTAGCTAGCGAGCTAAACCCACGTTAGCATGGCGTCAGATACAAGTGACACCGAGGAATTTTATGATGCTCCCGAGGACGTCAATTTTACTCCATCACCTAAAGTGTAAGGAAACGCATTTTCTATAAAACAATGTTGTTAAAGGGGACTGCTGTTTGTTTTATCCTATCGGCTGTAAGTTGTATGTGCCTAGCCAACTTAGCATTAGCAGCTAACCGGTTGAATTGGCAAAGATACTATTAAAGTAAAGGAAACGTGAACTCTGTCAAGTTGCTTTGAAGACAAGTAAGTTATCGTTAAGTGGCCAGTCATTTTCCTAAACAATTGCAATGTGCTGTATGGACAGACGTGCAGGTCACCGGCTGTTTGACAGTTCGGGGAGAGTCCGTCCCGACATACAAATCACATGATGTTATTCCTGAGATCCCGGCAGCACAGGACTTGTTTGTGATAACAGGTTCCCCCTGAAAGCTGAAACCAAGATGAAGCTCGACAGTTTCCATTCAAAACAACTGTGTGTTTTAACACCAACGTGGTATTTGCTGGCTGTCAGTGTGGGAGAGCCTGGGAGGCGGAAGTTCAGATGGCCCCAGTTAAAACGTTGAATATTGACCAAGTAATGTTGGGAAATAAAACCACTTTATGATAGATTTACATCACGATTAATTTGCTACACTGTCTGTTGGATGGTTTCGTCTGCCTTAAATGATGGGAAATAACCGGTGGAAAAGTGTGAGAGATTTGACGCCACCTTCGCATCGTGTAATTTGACATGTCAGGAATGAATCATCACTATTAATTGTTTAACTCTGTATCTATGTACTCGTCTGCAAGCTCATCCAGAGAGTTCAAGTTTTAGTTCATTTGTTTTGTTGTTGCATTGTGTAACCTTATCGCTTTGTGTGTTTTTTAGGTCTCCCACAAAGTTTGTCATTCCTTCACCTAAGGTATGTTTATCTAAATCCCTGCACTGTGGAAACAAGGCATTTTACAGTATACTTTCTTGCTGACTTGCTGTTGGAGGGATTATTATAAACAGTATAGCCCTCATGTTAAAGATTGAAGTTCAGTTACATTTCATCATACCAGAATTCTCTTCTAATCAAATCTATTTTAGGCAGTTGGTTGTTAGTCTTTGTTATTTTGCAAAATGTGTTTGCTAAGTACTTTTGTCTTTGCTACTTACAAAAAGTGTATCAGAAACAGGCCTTGGTTAAGCATTTTACAGGTTTAGGCACCGCTGGCTGAACTGAGCCCTACTAATCACTGTTCTAACATTGAGTGTTTGACTAGCTAGAGGTGACTGCACTGTTTACACTAGTTATCCTTGTAGTTCACAACATGTGAAAATCCATGACACAATCTGTTGAGTTATGAGTCAGGTCTGCAAATATTCAGCCCTTTGCCTGGTCGCCTGCCTCCTTCATTGTGTAGCCGGTGCAACTTCACTGCGAGGAAAATGTAAATGAAATGCAAATGAATCTCTACCTGCCTTTCCCGACAGTTAAACCTGGAATTCAAATAAGCCCTGCTCGTGACAGATGGCAAATAAGATATACTCTAACTGTCTAACTGTAACACAGCACTGAACTGATATTGGAATGGAACCAGGAGTGAACTTTGCTCTCAGAACTGAAAACATTGACTTTTCAGAAAAGCAAAAGTTGTCTCTCTTATTATGTATATGAAAGCTGGTCTTCGACCTCACTAATGTTCTTTGTGCATCTGTGGTATGTTATATATTTCTCCCATTGTTTTCTGAACAGCTTTCCCAGAAATCGCTTGCAATAGAGGTGAGCTGCGGCACGGCCACGTCTGAGACTCAGCAAGATGATCCTCTCCAGGTAATGTTTTTCTCTACTTTGCCCCGAAGGACATTATTTTCATCAAACGGTCAAAATATTGGAGTTAAGTCCTATTCCCGTGTTTTTATTTCGTTTGAATAAAGTGTGAGATCGTTTGAACCCAAATTGAGACAACATCTATGGCTGTGGGTTTTAGAAATGTCCTTTCCCACACCATCCAGTTCTTATGTGGATGCTGTGGTCACTTTTGATCCTTCTCTTTTGTGATGACTTTCTTAAAAACAGACGTAATTTATTTATTTTGTACTTAAGTTTAACATGGGAACTTGCATCACAGGTTCCCTATCGTTAAATAAAATTATTATTATTTTCTCTTCCTCACAGATCATTGATAGCATCATTGAGGAGAGTAAAAAGGAAAGTGCTGGGGAGGTGGGTGCAGTGGCTCAGCTATTAGATCAGCTACATGTTGATGTAACGGCAGAGCCGGAGCCAAAGGAAGAGATTAATGCTCAGGAAGTTCCTGTGGAGATATTAGCGGCAGATGTCGAACCTCAGCTTGTCGAGAGGCAAGAGGAACAACAGGAAAGTGCAAATGGAGCATGCTCAGTACCCGCCCCTCATCCCGCAGATCTCCCAGGGCCGTCAGCTGGGTCACAAGAACTGCCCCCAGACATCACCAGCACTATAGGACAGACTCAGTCATTCAGGGCTGTTGTGGTTGCAGACGGGGAGCAGGAGCAAAGGCCTGCAGACATCTTAGAACAGGTACCATTCACAGACAGGCCGGCTGACTCTGACTCCTCTGGGCCGAGCAAACCACCACGTCAATTCACTGTAGAGCCAGACATTGTAGCCAGCACCAAGAAGCCTCCCCCCTCACGCCCACCCCCTCCCAGTGGAGGCCCTCCGCGTAGACCGCCTCCCCCATCGTTGCAGACGCTTCCCTCCAAGAGGTCTCAGGAGTGTCTGAGGCCAATTGGACTGGAAGGTAGATTATAATTACCAACACAAAAGTCAATGAGTGTTTCTTTAATCTAAACTGTGTTTTGAATTATGGAATGTTCTGTTGGATCATTGCTCGGGTGTACAGTAGGTCCAGTCTGCAGCGACGCTCTGGAGCCCTCTGGCCTGGTCTCTCCCAGCAGCACTGTGAGGAGTTTAACCAAAGAGCTGCAGCATTCCTTGGATTTAGCCAGTGCCACCAGTGGGGAAAAGGTGGTAACGGCTCAGGTGAGTGAGCCTGGGAACCTAACATGTTTTTAATGGTGTTGGAACCACATAGGCAACAGTTCCCTTATCCACAGCACTATTGCACAACTGATTTTTTTTTTTTTTTTTTAGGAAAATGAGGATGAACAGGGGCCATCTCAGAGCGGAGGAGCAACTCCAGGCCCTCACCGTCCACGTTCCAACTCTGGTCGAGAACTGACAGATGAGGTAAGAGTCCCGCCGTGTTTCTTCATAAGTCAACCTCTTGCACATTCCTTCTCCAAAACTTCGACACACCAAATGTTTGTTTTCCTTAAAATAGGAAATCCTGGCTAGTGTGATGATCAAGAATCTGGACACTGGTGAAGAGATCCCTCTGATCCAGGCAGAAGAGAAACTCCCTGCTGGAATTAACCCTCTCACTCTGCACATCATGAGAAGGACCAAGGAGTACATTACGTAAGAAGAGAATATTTTCTCTGTATGCGCTGATGACTTGATTTGTCTCAGTGGAGGGGGGGCAGGGTTATATGTCCCTTACATAAACTGTCAAGTGAGTGACCCAGTGTTTTTTGAAGACTTGGATGCATTCATAAAATGAAAATAAAAAGACAAGGAAAACAGTGTTAGAGTCACAGTTAAAAATAAGAAGCAGTTTGTGTGGTAATATAACACACTATACAACAAAAAGTCAAACATGGACAGAATATAATGATCCAGACAAACCATCAAATCAAGCTCTGCAGGCTTATTGTGTTTGGATGGTTTAAATATGTATAAAACATTTCCCCCACAGTTAAACAAATGTTATATTTTCTGTGGTATCTTTTCCTAACAGGAACGATGCAGCACAGTCAGATGATGACGAAAAGTCTCAGGCCCCACTGACAGACACAGATGGAGGGAAACTGAAACAGAAAACGTAAGGAGTAGTTACTTCTTGAATCGTTTTGCTGGGAAATCATGTTTCCCCTTCACATTACAAGATCTAATATTTTTTGGATACTGTTCATACCATTTTTATGAACAGAACCCAGTTTAAAAAGTTCCTGGGCAAGTCTGTGAAGAAAGCCAAGCATCTGGCCGGGGAATACGGAGAGAAGGCAGTCAACAAAGTCAAAAGTGTGCGGGATGAAGGTAAAAGAACACAGCAATTTAAAGCTGTTTCTGAAGACATTTAAACACTTCAGAGACATTTCAAATGTAATCGTGTGTTTCAGTGAGAAACTATAATTGTAAATGTGCTGCTCAAAACTAGATTGTACAGTATAGTGTGGGTTTTTATATTTTACACTGCACATAAGCTACTCAAATACATTTCACAACAGGGTGATTAGTTTTATATTAATAATTCAAATTACAACACAATGCAGGTAGAGATTACTATCTGTGAAATGATCTTGACAATGATAACGTCACAGGATAAACAGCTTGATTCTCTTTTCTCATTGACCAACTCTTTCTATTTCCTGAGGGGAACATGTTTCACTTTAAAAAGTATTGGTATTACCTGTGGATGGGGCTCTTCAGATTTATGAATAAATGGAGGAAATGTACCTGCTCTAACACAACACTTGCTAAATTAATCAGTCTGAGCTTCTACGTCATTTTTAAAGCCAACACATGCTCATTAATCATGAATGCCTCTGCTGCCGTGCAAGTTTTGAATATCTCAGTTCTGAATTAGTTTTTCTTCTTGTGGGCTCAGTGTTTCACACAGATCAGGACGACCCGTCATCCAGTGACGATGAGGGCATGCCGTACACCAGGCCCGCCAAGTTCAAGGCAGCGCACAGCTTCAAGGGTCCTTTTGATTTTGATCAGGTTAAGGTTGTGCAGGACCTGAGTGGAGAGCACATGGTGAGAGGAGCTCATTTCGATTTGTCTCTTATGTTTAATTATGGATGTGCACTGATGTACTACAGTATCGTTGTCTCGGTCTCAGGGCGCTGTTTGGACGATGAAGTTCTCTCACTGTGGGAGGCTGCTGGCTACTGCAGGCCAAGATAACGTGGTTCGCATCTGGGTCCTGAAGACTGCCTTTGACTACTTCAATAACATGAGATTAAAGTACAACACTGAAGGTAGCCTCATCAGCAGCTCAGATTTGGTGTCTTTAATTCAGAAGCTTGGCTTTGGCTGTAATATTTTTCTTTTTGTTCCTTCAGGTCGCGTTTCACCATCTCCGTCTCAGGAGAGTTTATGCTCCTCTAAATCTGACAATGATCCTGGGGTGAGTGACATTAATGACTTTGGATTTATGGGTTCTCAGGCCTCCAGAATAAATTGCTAACAGGGTGATTATTGCTATATTTAAGTCTTGTGGCTCATGGCCTAATAAACTCTTACCCTAGGCAAGTTGTGTTCCAGAGGACCCAGACACAGAAGACAGGAACGCCCCTTTCCGTCAAGTCCCCTTCTGCAAGTACAAGGGACACACAGCTGATCTGTTGGACTTGTCCTGGTCTAAGGTGATGGTCATATTGTCCCATCTTCACCCTTTTGTCCCCTGCTCTTCACATATTTTAGGGAATTGCACGGCTGAGGTTTATCTCGTAACATTTTTTCAATTTTTGTCTCAATCTAGAACTTTTTCCTCCTCTCCTCTTCCATGGATAAAACTGTCAGACTATGGCACATATCCAGGAGAGAGTGTCTCTGCTGCTTTCAGCACATTGATTTTGTCACAGCCATTGCTTTTCATCCCAGAGTAAGTTGACTCACATTGCATTACTTGTCTCCACACAAACCAGACTTCCATCCAAATGTATTTATAGTAACACTTTTTCCTTGCTTCTCAGGATGACAGGTACTTTTTAAGCGGCTCTCTGGATGGGAAGCTACGGCTCTGGAACATTCCTGACAAGAAGGTGGCGCTCTGGAACGAGGTGGACGGCCAGACACGTCTCATTACTGCTGCCAACTTCTGCCAAAATGGGAAGTATGCTGTAATTGGCACCTACGACGGCCGATGCATCTTTTACGACACAGAGGTAACCAGATCACCCTCCCTTCCTCTTTGTCTGTTATCAGTTGATGTCCAGACAGTATTCATTCCAGGTTACATCCAATCAATCTTTCTGTCTGTGCGTCACTTTAGCGTCTGAAATACCACACCCAAATTCACGTGAGGTCCACCAGAGGCAGGAACAAAGTAGGACGCAAAATCACCGGCATCGAACCTCTACCTGGAGAGAATAAGGTAACATCTGATTTCCACTTCACAAACATCTACAGGATGACTGATGTCCATGTAATGAAGTATATCCGAGAGATTTATTTTAAGACAAAAGTCCTGTTTGTCCTTCACAGATTTTGGTGACCTCAAATGATTCCCGCATTCGCCTTTATGACCTGAGGGACTTGTCTCTGTCCATGAAGTACAAGGGTTACGTCAACAGCAGCAGCCAGATCAAGGCCAGCTTCAGGTGGGGATGACTTTGCTTTGAGCATTTTGAACTAGCATTGTTGATACTGAAGGTGCTTTCAGACCGGCTCTTACCTCGTGTTGAGTGCAAATGTTGGAAACTGTTACTCCGGACCTTTTGGAGAACTTTTCCAGCCAGTCCCGTAATTAATAGTCCCATGTGAGAATATGGCAGTAAAATTCCAAGCACCACTGACCAATGTGTCAATTTGGAGAGACGAGATTCAAGAGACGATAAGAGCCGATTTACACGTCATGTCCTGCACGCTCTACCCAGACGCAGCTCCTCCCCTGAATAACATCTTCCTCTTTTTGAGAACACATCTGACTCCGACAATCTCCTGCTGCTTTTCTTCATGTGTGAAATGCTAAATTAGCAGAAGCCTTTTCCAGAGTTCATGTCTGAAAACAGCTCTTGTAACCCTTAAACAGGATGGGCTATACTGTTATTGAAAAAAAATGATGTATTGTGTGACTGTCTTCCTACAGCCATGACTACTCGTTCATTGTCAGTGGCTCAGAGGATAAGTACGTGTACATCTGGAGCACTTACCACGACCTGAGCAAGTTCACATCGGTACGACGAGACCGCAATGACTTCTGGGAAGGGATTAAAGGTAACTGTGATGTGTTGAATCACAAACAGCATTCGATAACAACTTCCTGTCTAATTATTGCGCCGCCTTTACTGTCACTAATTACATTTTCTTTCAGCACACAATGCAGTGGTCACCTCCGCCATCTTTGCACCCCACCCAGGCCTTATTGTTCCACAAGACACCACGGCAGAGAAACCAGAAGCAGAGTGCAAGAGCCTGGACTCCGAAGACTCAGAAACAATACCCTCAGGTACGTTCACTGAAAATTCTTTCATGTTCAGTTTACATGACAGGCCGGTCATTTCAGTGCTGTAACACTGTGCTTCCCTTTGCAGGAGCCCTGAAGACAGACCACACAGAGGTTCTTCTCTCTGCCGACTTCACCGGAGCCATCAAGGTTTTCATCAATGTAAAAAAGTTCTGAGCAGCTCAGGGTGAAAATCTTCACGTTCAGGCCTGTCTTGTGAACACTGGTCCTACAGATGTGTTTCAGCCCGACAGGAGTCGTCGATCGTCCCCCAACTACCTAACGGTTACTGCTCTGAGACAGTTGTCCAGAGCGTTTTCAGGACAACAGGGACCCTAAAATGGAGGAGGAGAGAACGGGTGGAAGAAATTGACTCTACAAAGCAGAACGTGTTGTGTTTCCCTGTCACATTTCTGTTTTTTATTTTTTAATACCAAGCAACTGTGAATGGTTTTGGCATTAAGAAAAAGGAGACTCGGCCTGAATGCCAACTGTCTGTGTGGTTTGAGCTGAAACGAAACCTGTTCAGATGTGTAAGGTTATAGCTGTATGGAGACTAAGTGTAGCTAGAAAGCTATTTTCAATAGTATGGCCACCTTACTAGTCTGTTTTTGCTTCCACATTTCAGAGAAATTAACTCCTAACAATTGCAAGACACTGTCCTAATGTCCGTCTCAAATTTTAATGCGTCTTTGTGTTAACAGATGTAACCATTTGTCTTGAGAGCAAAGTGGTTTGAAATGTCATTTACAAACTATTTGTGCCTAAGAAATCTAGATCGCTTTTCAAAATTGAAGCTGTCCTCAAGTAAGAAACATTTCAGCGGATCACAGTAAATACAGTATTTGATACAGGACATCTGTACACGGTTCCAACTGATCAGGGCTGGGTATCATAGGTTTTTTTCAGCGAGTACTGGTTCTGAAATACTTTTGATACATTTCTTTGACCAATGAAAGCACATTTCATTATATAAAATAGTACTGTAAATTTACTATGTAACATTGCTTACTTACTGCTTTTGTAAACAACCAAATGATGCTCTCTTAATTTCCTCAATAAAAATCCACACAAACTGCTGGTTAAGCTTTTGGTGTAACCTTGAAAATCAATTCAGTAGAGCACTAATTTGATACCTGGCCCTATCAATCATTTCCTCCAGACACACACACTGTTCATCACCGAAGGTGATTTATTTTCGTGTCGGATCTTTGCAGCGATATTTCTTGTTGACATTTTAAAAACAAACATTAAAACAAAATATATTTAATTAGTTACAGTGTTCAAACTGATACAAAAAGGTCGCTGAATCTTGCATGGATAGTGTAAGTCAGGATTCAGCGTACTGAAGTGTCCGTCTGTTTAAGGAGCGCTGCGAGGGGGCAGCGTCCAACCCATGGACACAAGCAAGCGAATGGAGGTCAAGGTCCCGAGCTGAGAGTCAATGTTTGCTCTTCTTCGTCTTCTTGTGGGAGCGATGAGGTGACCGTGATCTGGACTTTCCTGCCTTTCGGACAGGAGACGGTGATCGGGAACGTTTGGATCGTTTAGGAGACCTATTCCTGTTAAATAAGCCGAAACAATAGAGTTATTTCAAGAACAATCAGGGTGAAAACTTAAGTACGTTACAAAAAACACCTAAGGGCACTAACCTTAGAGGAGAGATACTCCTCGATTTATGAGGCTTGTCATCAGGATCTCGACTCCGTCCTTGTTTTCTGTCTCCATCTTCACTTCTTTTGCTCCGGTCTTTGTCCCTTCTGTCCTCTTTTGACCTGTCTTTGGACTTCGACGATGATCTCTCTGTCTTTTCTTCATCTTTCTCAAACTCCTGCAGTAGACAGAATGAAATAACAGTGATCAGATAGCTCCTTCTATGCAAAGCACCAGATGGAACTGGTTGGAAAACAAGATCCCACACATTTGCATTTAACAGCCTGCAGGTTCTTTACAAGGGGGAGCCAATCAGTCAATATCCGACCAGTGCAAGACGCAATGAAATGGAAACATAATTGGAAAAGACCATATCAAACATGAAAATTCACAACATAAAGATCCATTCTTTCAGATGCTTTTTCCTTAGTGTAGCTAAAATATTAACTTTCAATGATCCACGATCCTTATTAGCTTATGCAAAACTACAGTATGCATTAACATGAAGCTTGTAAGAATGCCCATAAAATCTTGCTGGGGATCCAGGAAAGTTTTTTCACTTTTATATAATTGTAAAATAGGGCGTTTTCCCACATTTTCCTTGATTTCTCAGAGAATAATACATGGATCTTGATGAAAATCTGATATGTTTAGAGGACTGACATTGGGGTGTATTCCAATTGGTGCAAATACAAATCTGGATCTAGAGAATTTAAATGCAGTCTTATATGTATATATATATATTATATATAATATATATAAATTCTAGTTTCTTTTTTTGGACAAAGTTCTCCAAACTAAAATGATGATTAGCATCCAACAGAAGCTTGGCTCCAGTTAAATGAAGGCAGATTTTGCACAAACAGCAGTTTCCTTTTTTTGGCTAAACTTTACTTCCCTGTAGGTGGCGCACACTGGAGTAAATCTGCAGACCTCTTACTGCTGGCCCTGAGGCTGTGCTGTTTCACATTACTGTCTGATTTCGGGTATGTTACATCAGTAATAGTTCTTTCCTTGATGTTCAGTACTTATAACAAGCACTTTCCTTAATTTTACCCCCTTTGTAATTAAAGACCATTTCTATTACACATCTGTGCCACTGCAGAAAAAAATACTAGGTGTTAATATTAACGGTGTATAATTAAATGTGTGATATATCAGAATATTTATGTACAATTAAAAGATTGCAATATAAATTCAAAGCTATGCTAATAGCTGTCCAATAGCTCACCTTCTGCAGCAGTTTGTTTCTGTAGTGCTCCACTTGTTGTAGTATGTTCATTCCAGACTTTCTCTGCCTCTTGCCAGATTCCAGCTCATCTTGGAACTTCACAACCTTCACCTGTGTCAGACCCATTTTATCAGTTCTTATCTCGAAACTTTCAAATATTTTCAGAATGGTTAAGAATCACACGTCAGACAGACAGCAAATTATTGGTCTCTAATGTATGTTCTTTACTGTTATATTCAATTATCAGTAATTACAAAAAATGACCACAGTGTTTCAAATACTATTTTCAGCTAACCTAGATAAAGATTTAAAGAAATGTGCACTTGCCTCCAGCTCTCTCAACCTCTTACGTTTGCTCTCAGACATCTGAAAACTTCGGAGGGAGCTCTGGAAGTCTGCACTTTCATATTTTGATGAACTGCCGGAGTCTTCATCAGTGCTGTCACTCTCTGAATCCTCCTCCACGTCCTGCGACTTGACGCTGTCGCCACGAGGGAGAGGACAACTGTAAATCTCCATAACCATTTTAGGTGTTTTATATATTACTATGAATGCTTTTCACAGATGATGCATTGAGAACGACCACTGGGTGCTCACCTGACATTCACTTCATCTTCACCGTCTTGCTCCGCCACGGTGTCCCACTTAGACTTGGCCTTTGCTGGGAGACAATGGAGAAAGCTGAGCAGGATCGCAGGAGGAAGTGATATGATACAGAGTTATCTTGACCTGATTTACCGTCAGAAAAAGTCCCGGTATCACTCGTCTTCTCCCACTTAGACAAAGGCACTATGGAGAGGGGAGCGTTGCCTTCATCCACTGAGGGGAAAAAAGACAGCTGGTTCAGGGCAAGGACAGTTTTAACACCTGAAAGTCCTTACCAAGGTTCAAGTTTTACTTGCATTATTTATATTAAAGCCAGATAGTTTGGGTTTGACAATGCAATTTAGCAAGATCACTATAGAATGTTGTATGACACATGCATATCCTATCAGCTACATTCAGCACTTCGTATTCTTTCTACTTTAATGGAGAAAATAAATGAACGGTTTAGTTTCAAGCAATCCTGTGAGCCTGGGAAACTCTGGCCTCCACTTCTCTTTCTTTTTCTATTATTTAATGCTGTCTTAACTTTCTGCAATTGGTCTGAAAGTCTGAACGATCCATTAAAGTGTTTTTACACAAACCCAGCCATGGTTTGATCAGGATCAAGACCCCTTCTTTTTGTCTGATTAAATTTTGGATGGTTAATCCAGACCCCACAGAGTAGATGTGAAAGTGTCCAAAATGCCAAAAGTCACATAATGATTATAGTTTACATTTGCATTTAATTAAGTTGATGAGCTTTTCTAATCCCTGAAGTAAAACCCACTGCATGCCGTGTTCCCATGGAGACTAGAGTACACACTCAACTACACAATGGGGTGGATCACTGTATCGATCTGAGACACCTGACCTGGACAGATAATAAAAGACAGTAACAGGAAACGAAGGAGCATGTTACTCACAGGGCATTCCATCGATGTCATCCACAACGGCTCCTAAAGGAACGCCATCTAAGTCATCGGCAGGGACTCCATCCAGAGGGTCCCAGCCCATGGGGCAGCCGTCCAGGTCGTCCACAGGAGCTCGGTCCAATGGTAACCCATCTAGTGGTGCGTTGTCCATGGGCGCACCATCCAGCTCAAAGGATGATTTCTACAAGGAGACATATACTTTTGTACTGCTGGTGTTTTGTGTGATGTTCAAATACATTTTTAACATGAACAGCTGTCCAATTGTCGAAATGTCATTACAAAAGGGTCATAGTGTCCATAATGAGCAGAGGAACATTGAGCTCACCTCTACTGTCTCCGGCAGCTCTTCCACAGCTTTGGCAAAACCCAGAAAGATGTTTTGAAGGTGGATGAGATAAGGCTCGGGGTATATGGCCCAGTCTTCCCATGCTCTAAAACAACTCATGACCTTTTGCTATGGAGATAATATGCGAAAATGATTTATTTATTGTGGTTCTTTTTGGGTAAATGTCCTTGTGTGAGGCAAATAAAGACAGAAATACCTTAAACTGCTCAGCCTGCAGCCTGGCTTGTATATTTCTGTGTGCTGCATTAAGGTCTGCAAATATCTGGGTTAGGTTTGTTTCAAAACTGAAAAGACAAGAACAAAAACATGTCAACACTGTCAGACGAAGAAGAAACAGAAAGTTATAAATATGTTAAAGGTTTTTTGTGGCAAGTCTCTTACTATTTCCTATAATATGATGCACCAGCGACTTTGGCACACGAGTTATGTAAGATGTCTGACACGAGATACAATCTGGCAATCTGTAAGAACGAGGACAAAAATACTTCACAAACACATTCTGTTTAAGCTCCTGGATATAAAGACCTAAAAGAAGCCACTTGCCTTCTTCTGAAGGGGCGTCTGAAGCAAAGCAAAAGATTCAGCGATGAGTCCCACTACTTCCTCTGCTGCATCTGCCCGCTCAAGAGAGAACAGCATGGCGCTGGCTATATCTTCTCGACTTGGAGTGAGCTCTTTAAGCAACATCTCCAGTCTCAGCCTGTGCCTGAAATGGTGTACAGACGTATGAGAGGTCTACATTTCACACTTTTGACTACTTTTACAAACCTGTGAATGCCTTTAAGACACACTTACTCATTTCTGAGCTGCCCTTTCTTCACCTCCTCCTCAGGAGAAGCTTCCTCCTCCGCTTCTGTCCCCTCTTCCTCCTGAGAGTAGTTGTTTAGGACAGGGGGCCTCCACAAGGAGCCTCCTCGAAACAAACGGAAATCTGTGGTTCTCCACTCTGTCGGGGACTCACCCTGGGGAAGAGATGGAGGCCAGATACATGGATACCTACATAGAGCTACACCAGTTGGATTTTCATGGGGTAAAATATCTATCTCGAAAGGATTGAGAGTGTTCAAATTGGCTATTCCCAATACAAATTTGATTAGCAAGTAAATTATAAGTATTCACAAGTTTTCAGATTTTCTAGATTCTAGACTAACCCAGAGGCTGCACCTTTTTCATAAGGAAATACCTGGAGAATGGAGAACAGCTTCCAGCGGTAGTACACATGATCTTGGCTTTTGTTGTCAAAAAGGAACCTGAGGCAGCAAAGAAAGAGGAAATTAAACATACTTTACTACTCACGTCTTCAGAAGGTTACTTAGGAGATCCACCCACTAAAAGGTACGGCAGCGCTTACTTGTACTCTGTATTGTTTTTCTCCTTGTTCATTATTATGGCTTCAAAGACAGGTCCTTCACGCACCACAAACTCTATCATCCTGTGAATAAGTAATAATAGATTCCTGTGGAGAGAGAGGAGAGTATCAGACCAGGGTTTGAGTCAAACTGTCTCTGTCAGATACTACACAAGTTCTCTGATACCTGTCCACAGTGAACGGCTGGTCCATGCAAACTGCTGGCTGACTGAAACTGACCCCGACAGTCTTATTCAATGGCATTCACTATCTAAACATATTGATTATGAGGTGATATTACACAAAACTGTCACTCCCCCCCCCCCATCTAAATGGGACAAGCACTGTGTCAGCATGTTTTAATATTTCCAGGTAAAAAAAAAATGGAAACAATCATAAAATCCATTCAATTGAAGGGAAGAAACTAATATTATGACTCTGCAAGATTGTTATTATGACCACTACCTCATCTCAGCTGTAGACTGTCATATGGTCACCAAACTAATGGTCTCAATGTAATTCTGTTGGGCTTCATGTCAAAGCGATTAAGTGATTCTCTTGTAAGGAAAAAACAAAGCTTGAGAATCTAAGAACGATAACTAGAAAGAGACAGATTTACATCACCATATGATTGATAACATTTCAACAAGAAGCTCCATCCTGTAGAATAGTTATTGTGGAGTTGGCGTGCAGTCTGTTCATGCAGTGTCGCTGACTCTGTGTCTCATCTGCCACTTCAGTCAAACATTCATATTTATTGTTTCTCATTACCTAGTTTTTAGCATTGGCATCCACCTACATCTGACATAATCCTGGCTCGGGTTAATATTTAAAAATCAATCTGCCTTCTAGCTGTATCGGTCTGCAGTGTCTCAGCCAGCCCACGGGAAACCCAGGGCTCAAAGATGTTGGTATAAATCAATAAAGCTTATAGTCATTCACAAAGTCTGCAGCTATTCACTTCAAAATAACAAGGAGTTACTCAAACAAACTACAGGTGAAAATATAAAATATGCTAAGAACATTCACTACACCGAAATCTGAGGCCGAAGTGACTTCTGACATCTAAAATAAGCACCCCCAGCTACGATGTCAAATTGTCCACTGACAACGGAAAGTGTTGCAACACTACATAGAGTCTGAGGTGAATGCTTGTGCTATACATCAAATGCAGAAACAGCTCTCGGGACTTCCTGCTCTAGGGACATAAGAGGAGTGCACCACAGCCTCCGTCCTGTAACACTTGTTGTTATTAACAGCTGGTCAGTCGTAGTAAGAAGAGTGTGTGTACCTTTCGGTTGGGATAACCACTTTGACTACGGCTTCGGACAGAGTCTGTTTGTGAAGTCAAACCAAATGGTGAAAATATTAATAAGTGAGTACTTGTACAGATGAAACACTGCAGGATACATACAGCATAGAGAACCACGATAGCATTCACAGTCAGTGAAATGGAGGAGGGGCAGGGTGACACAGGTGATTTACTCCAGTAAATGATTCTTTAATGCTGAACCGTCTAAACTACCTACATTTATCGGAAAGATTTGAGAGCTAAAAGGCATTAATGCTACACACAGTCCAACTGTTACTGCATTGTACATAGCACTGCATCCTGTAATACAGCACTACATGAGCATGGTGATGAATTCAATGAACAAACAAACATGCAACAATATCCTCATATATTTCCCTTTTTTTTTAACAGTTATTACTGACAATTGCATTTTAATTTAGCATAAAGGCCTAAATGATATATTTTCAGTAATCTCATTTAAAAACCTTATCCTTTCTAATTTTTTTTTTACATAAATTACTGGTCAGAGAAATGAGCATTTAGAGCCGAGTGAAAATTCACATTACAGAGAAATACCGGTCACACAGTCGTCCCCAGACCTAGTTTTACCTTGTCAAGCTCCCCTTTGGACACGCCCAGTGGCTTAGTGAAGTCATTGCGGAAGCGACCCCTCGGCTGGGCATTGAAAGGCAGACCGGAAGGGGGAGGCGGCGTGGCCCTCACCCCCACCGGTGTGTAGAGAGGCTGAGGTGGAATGCGAGCTGGTTTTCCCCACCCCAGCTTCATTTCAAAACCCATAATCGTTTTACCTGCAATACAAAGCATTATTCCTCAAGCACAGTCAGTGCGGAACATAACCATACAATACAAAGCAAAGGGAGGATGGTTATTATATAAAGCAAAGCTATTTATAAGAGTCAACTGTACCATCAAGTGAAGCCAGGGCTCGCTCTGCATCTTTCCGTGTCATGAACGCTACAAAGGCTCTGTTGGAGGTCCTGTTGCGCTCCTCATCAGTGCGGGGCCACATTATCTTCACACTGGCTAGGGGACCATACTTACCAAACTCTTTGCACAGCAACTCCTCATTCATCTGAAATTTTAGAAAACAGTGTGAGAAAGGTTCATCTGGGCTGCCTGGAGCCAAACAAAGTCAGAGTGCTCCTTTACCTTTGGGCTAATGCAGCTGATGTAGAGGTTAGTGGTGGTTGGCACAGTCAGGTCATCATATAAAGCTGAGGGGAAGAAAAAAAAGCTTAACTTGTTGAGAGGATAGCAACATTTTCAACTAGTAAAACATTGATATTGAAGAGAGACCCTTACTTGATCGACCTGATAATGGTATATCCAGATCGCCATATGCTCCTCCTCCACCTCCAACACCTCCTCCTCCTGTGCCAGGGTCATTTGTCTTCCTTTTATGCCTTTCCTCACGTTCTTCTTGTATTCTGCATGTTTGTTTTTTTTAAGATATTAAAAAACAGGCTTTCACATGCAAATAGAATTTATAAAAAGATATCAGGTTGATTTGCAAAAACACTTACAGCTTAAGTTCCTCTTTGAAAAGTTCGAGATTACTCTTCTTCTTTTCATCTGTCCTTCTTTTAAATGTCTGTGGATCAAACAGGCAGCCATTAGAACAGATTTGCACAACTGCACCGCCCGAAGAGAGAAGTCGTAAACAGCATTTAAAGATCAGTGTAAATATTGTGTTAGCATTTATACTGATTTCAGTATTTACGCCATCACGTAGACATTCAAATGCATCTTACAGCCTTTCTGCTTTCAGAGGATGATACTGGGGAGACATTCTGGGACCCAGGGACAAACTTTGTCGGAGGTCGATACAGCTTATTTTTCTTGACCTCTGCTGCTTCCTCCTCTGAAAAAAAAAAAAACAGAAGTTCATGAACACTGACAACTCAACAATTCACAAGGTGTGCAAACTGTAATTTAGGTAAGAGTAATTTAGATGAGTAAAAAGAGTAGAAGGCTCTGCAATTGCCCCCGTTCTGTCTGAGCAGCTTCCATTACAGACTGATAAGAATTTAAGTCTCCATCCTGCAGCTGCTTTTGTAGTTAACATTTAGATTAAAAGCACAGCCTCCATGTGTAAGAGTAGGTTTAAAAACTGCTCAGTATTGAAAGAGCCTTATTCACATCAGTGTGATAATGCAGAGCCAACTATTGGGTCTAAAAGTGGAAACTATGAGTCAGCATGATTTTCTTTAGTTAATCTTTTCAGTTCTCCTTTTTCTCATTTAAAAAACTAATAACTCAATTATTTCACAGAGGAACAGAAATGAGAGCTAGCTGCGTCCTACTATTATGCTAAATTGAAAGTGATGACATTTTTTGTTCTGACCTTTAGTTGCATTCACGATACCACCGCGGACAAAAGTCTTTACTCCGCTTTTCTGGTTCGTCTCAAACGAGGCCAAGAACTCCTCAAAAACCTCGGCTGCTTTTTCTTCCTCCTAAAATGTCAAACAGAGACATGCAGAGCATATAGTTACAAGTTTTTATCCCTTAGGTAAAATTTTTGATGGTGATTACTAATATACATGCACATGTATTTATTGAAATGCACTAAATGACATGTAATATTACATTTACCCCAACCTCCTTACCTTTTTCTTAATCTTTTCTTGCTCTTTCCTTGTTTTGATCACAGTTTTTCCCTTTTTATCTGCCATTCTCAAACTGCAAAACAAAGAAACAGATGAATCAAATAAAATTGTAAGATTAATGACAAACTGCTAATTCTTATATGTAAATAAAAGGATGACAGTGACCCATTCTACTAAAATCAAAAATCTGAATATTTACTTGAATAAGTCAAGGATTTGATTAGGTTTGCATGAGTTGCTCGAGGAATATTCTATATATAGGAGAAATAATCAGATGGAGGCAATGTGACAAAGATGTCAGTCGGAAACCAGGTAGGGTTTAAAATTAAGTGACCTCTGTCTTATGAAAACCTGAACACATAAAATCTGTAATTTTGACAATAAAAAAATAATAAAAAAGGTGAAAAGAAAACGCTGAAAACAGTGAAAAGTCTATAAAAAAGAAGTCACTAACGCTGCAAGCCTTATCTGCTCAGGAAGGCCTTTGCAAAGCCGATCGGCCCCTGATGGCAAGAGCGATGCCATCCTATGAAAATTCCAATAGGATGTTCTAATGGGATTAAGACGAATATATGTCTGAATAATGGGACTAAAAATGCAAGTATTCCACATGGTGCACACATGCACTGTATGAAAGTGAGTGTGTGAAGGGGCAAAACGGCACCATAAAGCACGGAGTGATCATCGAGACTAGAAAAGCCCTGCATGAATACAGAGCATGTGTCCTGAGTGCGACCTTATCCTGGGTAAGGTCATCAGTGGCAGTGACTTATTCAGACTATTCTACTGATCAGGTTTATACTGGAACATTGGAGTCCATGAAACAGGTCTGTCATGCTTTACGTTGTGTGCATAGACTGTGCATCTCTCCCTCAGGGTCAGTGAGGAGTCACCTCCCTACTGCTGTTGGTGGGGGGGGGGGAGGACAGGAGGAGTCTGTGTCTGCTGGTTGAGTCACATCAGATTATTTGGCTCGTGCAGCATCACTTCCTTCACACGGTCAGATTGTAAACACAGAGAAACTTTGCACTAGGCTAAAGTGCTAATCTTTACCCACACACAACTGCTCAGACATATGTGGGAATGGGAATAACTTCCATTAGCTAATGGCATGTCACTCCACCAAGGCGTGTAGCTGTTTCAACCTGATAATAAGATTCAACATAGTTCTGGGGGCTGCTTTAGTCCATTTGTAGCTCGGTGTCTAACGTTTAAAACAAAAAGGCCTGGACTTCCCCCAGGCTGGTTTCCTTTCACCTAGCTAACGTTAGCTTCGGCTAGCTGTAGCTGTAGCTGGACGCCCCCCCCCCTTCCAGTTAGCAGGTGAGCTAGCATCAGCCTCTACGTGAGCAATACTTACAAACAAGCCTCGTCTCTCCACCATTCATCAGTCCCGAGCATAACAGCATCACAAACACACACACGCATGCAAACACCCACCTCCATCTGCATCACTACCAGCTGCTAACCCTGCAGATACAAGCTAACACAGCTCAGTGCAACAGTGAGTGTCGCCACAAAAACCCACCGAGCGACCGCACAGGATAAAACAAAAAGCACACTGCATGCACATAGCCCCGTGACGTGTGGCCGAGACGGTGACTTACAACGTGTGTCATGCTACTGCTTCACCATTTTTTTGGGCTGCGACGACGATGTGTTTGTATCACAACACGAAATCTGCCAGGAGGCGTGATGTCCGACTGGAGTTCCGGTAGAGAGGACGCCTCCTTCAGCGACGAGGCTGCTTCACCGCTCCTACATATTCACTCGCACTACTTTTAAATGAGATGGTTGACTGCTAGGGTTAATCCTTCATGTGCACACTGCTTCCTCCTTTATGTATATATATATACATGATGGGTTTTTATTATTGTGTCACCATGCACATTATTCGCACAGACCAGGGGTGGAAGTAGGAATTTTCTAAATCAGGGGCCGTAAGGGGGCCACAATTTCCACAGGTGGAGGGGGGTTCTACACGATAATATAAGATAAGATAAACTTCCTTGATCCCACACTGGGAAAAATCCCTTGTTATTGCAACGGATTGTCACATTGAGGTAGACAGGTGTCTGAAAGTATAGAAGAGACAATAAGAGGTGCCTTTAACCAGTCAGCGTTCTCCGGGACAGCATCTAAAGAATGGAATCTGTTGCCAATTCCGATAAGAAAAGCAAGTAATTATCGTTCTTTCACTGGTCAGCTGAATACATGGCTTATTGATAATCAGATATGTGCAAATTAGACTACACTGACTGACAATTGACTTTTGTTGTCTGCCTGCAGCTTGTCTCTTGTTGGTTTTAACTTGCTGTGCTTCGTCTCATATGTTGTGTTGCTAGTTATTGTTACTTATTGTACCCGTCTGAATGTTAGTCTGTATATATTGTTGACTAACAAGTCTTTTCATTTTAATTGGAGGTTGCCATTTTCAAAACTGGCCAGGGACACATTTGCCTATTGAGCTAACTCTGGCTCATATACAGTCATTTTGCTGTTGATTAATGCGCCTTGTCCCCGTCGAATAAACAAATGAATGAAATGAAATGAATGAACATGAAAAATACAGAGGTAAGAGAAAAATACAAAAAGTACTTTAGTAAAGTGCAGTGACACAGGGTGATTGTACGAGGATACTGTATTTGTGCATTATGTGTAATAAGACATTGAACAAGATGCATACCTAGACTGCAATAAGTATATAAGCAGTTATGATATGAATATATGCATTAAAATGGTATTTGCATTAAAATGGTATTTGATATATATGTGTGTATATATTATGGGACCATACGAGATGCTTTGGCTAACTAGAGGGAAACCTGCAGTACCTGGGCTGACTGGGTGTGACTGGGCCGACCAGAGGACCTGTGGGGGAGTTGAGTGGTGCTTGGGCTGGACAAAGAGTCATCTGGTCAACTTTACCATCCCTCTGGTGATAAATTGGGTAGAAATAAAAATGCCCCTTAAGAACCCTTACATTTCTCCCTCAAAAGAAAGCTGCTCTAGAAGTTATCACATCATCTAAGGATATTCACTTTCACTCTATCCCATTAAACCAGATTGTAATTTTGTGCCAACAAAGTGCTTTTATCTAAGATATTTGATATGGTCATACCATCATTGTATTTCATTCTATTTTCCTTTCTACACAGTTCTGTTTGGCCTGTATTCTTTTTTAAATGATCGACAGTCAGTGAATTATTGTTTTATGGTTGATGTATTTTTTAATCTGCCATATAACTATCTGATGCATTACTTGGCACCGGGGACACATTCAAATTACCATGATCTTATACAGTTTTTATCATTGCGATAAATCACTGTCAGTAACCAGCCTCCAGCCTCCACCCATCAGAGACTAAATTATATGTTTGTTTTTTATGAAGGGGCTCTGCTGGGATGTAGGTATTAGCAGGTGGGGAAAGGCTAAAAGCCTAAAATGGCCACCAAACCCTGTTCAGCATCAGCAGCAGCATCATCATCATCATCACCACCACCAGCAGCAGCATCATCACCACCTCAGAAGCCCATCCCCTAGCGTTCGTCCCGGTGAATGCGCCCTGGCCAGTGTGCGCATGGGCGGAGAGACTGCCGCTGTGCGCTGTTATTATTGTAAGAGTAATTTCTTTTTTACGAAAATGGCGTCTAGTCAGGGAGGTGTGGGAGCTGCCGCGGCTCTCCAGAACTCCCAGCACTCCGGTGGTCCTAACTGGAGCCCGGGCATCAGCCAGTTACAGCAGCACCACCCCCAGCAGCAGCAGCAGCAGCAGCAGCACCACACGGCCCGCAGCCTGGACCGGACTCTGGATGATGCCGTGTGCTCGGGGATACTGAATCTGAGCGGCAGGAAGCTGAGGGAGTACCCGGGCATGAGCTACGATCTGACGGACACAACACAAGCAGGTGGGTCGCTGCGAAAAGAGACAGACCCAGGGTCAGAACGCGCTGCTGGCTTTACGCGCTGGCTTTACGCATTGTGCATGGTTGTGTGTGTGTGTCTGCTTTATTCTGGACAAGGGCGCATCAACGTGTGTAGGTGACAATCATTAAAGGGATATTCCGACTACTGAGGTGCGCGTGTACATCTGCACACGCACATCCTGCTTGTAATTACGCCGTGCACTCTGGCCTCATATATCACACCTTCTTCACCGCACGAAAGGGGCTCAGCTGCTATTGTGTCCTTGTTTTGGTAGAAGCCAGTGGCTTTTCAGTGGCTGCGCCCCCCCCACCCCACCACCACCACCCCCTGAGACACATGAATGAAGCTGCAGGCGCACCCAAGTCACGCGCTGTGCAGAGGTTCGCACGCGGAGCTGCAGCTTGATTTCGGCACCGGGGGCAGAATGTGGATGAGTCGAGGGGCCAGGTGTAAAAATGCACGCTCTCCGGATATCAGTCGTAGTGAGAATTTAATGCACGCACATGCGATCCTTCCGTTTTCGCCAAAAGCAGACAAAAGATGCAGGGTACTTGCAGCCTCGCCCCCCCCACCCCTCCCCTCTCCCTGCCTGGGTGCAATATCTTCTGTCAGAGAGGAGGAAGACACTGAATCTGGTTTCATGTGATGGCTGATGGAAATTTATTATCAGATTTTTTGAGTTTCCGCAGGAGGTGATAGGAATAATCACCCATAAATCTTGCTGCTCCAATAGCCTGGTCAGTCAGTAGGTCAGTATTAGACTCACGTTTCTCTGAAGGCTGTGTCGAACCATACATACTAATTTGTAGTGAGCATGTAGAAAAGGCTTTTTTTTCCACTTTCACAACCCAAATTACCAAAGATAAACCATCTTTTGGGATTTTGTGGGAGTGTTAGAGAAATAGATTATCTTTATATTGTAGGTAAATCGAGTGAGTAGTCATTTTCATTAACCCTCAGTGGGACCTCCTCAGTCATTATCGCAGACTTCCAGCAGATGCTCTATCTCAGAATCACTGTCTCCTCCTCTGAGGTGTCCACTTACCATATGGCGTGACTCTGGCAAGCCGCCGGTTTGCTGGCGAGCCTCATCCACAGGGGATTTCAATTCAAACATTTTGGTATAGCTCAGAGAAAAGCCTTCCCTCCTGGACGACTGAGAGACGTGTACATAAAGTTAGAATATTTAGTGGATCAGATTCCGAGGAGCATTGGCTGCAGCTACTTGACACAAACCACAGTAAGTGATCAGGTTTATTTAACACATTTTGGAAGTCAGTGTAGATTGTTGATTTTCAGTGTCAGTCATGCAAAAAGACAGTGACATCCATTCAGTGCTCGCAGTGGATCCCAAACTCGAAATGAACCACTGTTTGAGTCGAGCGTGGTGAATTGATGTGATGTAATGGTGTCGTTTTGAAATGGGTTGTGATAAGCTTACAGCTCTGAATATATTGGCTCTCTAGCGTGGGGGTGACAGATGCAACAGGACGTTTGTGAACACTTGTTATCATACACTGTATAATTCATTAGCTTGCCTCTATCTACAACAAGATGGTCCAAATTGATTGAGATCGCTGGATATGGGATTCTGAAATAACTGCTGCAATCACGGGCTGCACGTGATAGTGATCAAAAGAGATATGAGCGAGGGAGCACGTGTTTCTGTCTCTAATCAAGTCTCTTTGAATGCTGCAGTATTTTCACTCCCCCCCCCACCCCAAATCTTTGTTTCCATGCCTCGGATAAAGGGTGTGCTAGAGGAAGTTCTCACTTTCAAACGTGCAAAGAGCGATTCCACACCAGGCAGCAGCAGTTTCACACGCGCTATCTCTGCTGTGAGAAGAAACAGCTGCACAACGCCACATGCAGCATTTCACATTTCTGTTTCATCACTGAGATGCTCACAGATCACTGAAGCCTCTGGAACGGAATAAACAACAAGCTGTTCCCTGACAAATTACTTGTTTGGGATTTGAAAGTTATGGCAGCCGCCTGATTACTTTTCACCATCTCTCAAGTTGACCCCCTAAGAGAGATGGCCTGTGGTCATTTTGTAGATAAAGATACAGTCTGTTGACAGTTCTGCATGCTTTATGATTACCACCTCCGAGGAGACTAGGTGGAAGGATGTGGTATAGGTCAGGGAAGGACTCGGATCTGGATCAGGCGGATCCACAACATTCTTTCACATTTTTTTGTCTTTAGTTAAAAAAACATATAATTCCCCCCCCCCCAGAGAACAATACACGGATCTTAATGCAATAAAATCATTTAGGGAACTGATATTTGAGTGTGTGCAGTTTGGTGTAGCCTGATTGAATTTAAAGGGATTATTGAGCCTGGGCGGAAGTAGATGTGATTTACTGGTGGTGTTGAATACACCGTCTCCCCTGTGGGACGCTTTGGCCTTGATGGTGATGCTTAAGGTGTGTTTTGGTCTCTGTTGGACTCAATCTTCATGTAATCTTCATGTAGCTGTTTGAAAGTCTTCTAGTTGTATTTTTGCAATCCATTTTATAGGAACCTTGTGTCACTGCAACAGCTTTTGACACAGAAGTGGTTCAGACTTGAGGTTAAAGCTCCAAAATGTTTTTCACTCAGGAGGCACTTATGTTTTCTTTTTATGCTAAATAAGAATAAGGGTTAACATTTGACCCTGTTTGGGTCTCTGTAACCTTGCTTCTGTATCTCTTACACTCATCCTGTCATGTAGGTTGAGCTACCATTCATTAGAGTGCTTTGGGGGCATTGTTACGGCTTGTATGATTCCCAAGCCCCAGACAAAGTTACTGAAAAAGAAGAACTGACTGATCCTCTGAAACCGTTTTCAGTTGTTTGTCTCTTCGCACTTTATTTCCTCTATCTCGAGCCAGACTGCACATTTAACCACAAGCCGGTTTGGGTTTTATTTGATTTCCGATCCATCACATTGCTTTTTTTAGAAATGACATAGAACGGAGTCAAACTGAGTGGTCTCCACCTGACAGAGGAGCCAGCTCACACTAGGGTGTCTGTTTGCAGTGTGCTACTGACAGTTTGGCGCCAGTTGGTTTGTTTTCCCATGGGAAAGTGCAGGAGCTCCGAGCCGCTTCCCCTGACCTTGGAGAGAGGCTGGGGGCCAGCAGCATCAACCTGGGGCAACTGTTCAGGTTAATGCGTGCCCCTGCCTGCCATTACTGTGCCGCTAGGGACACACACACACACACACATTATAAAGTGGGATGTGCTTCAACTGCAGTAGTGTATGTGTGGTTTGGCTAATACAAATAATTTTCTTAACCAAACACTTTTTTCTGAAAGAACATAATGGTTTATTTACAGGGTTCTTAAGAATAGCTCCCTAAAAGGTTCTTAAGTGCATGAGATTGAGGCTGTAGTTTATTTCCCCCTTTTTCAAGACCTCATCAAACTACAAATCGTTCAACATCTTGCACTTTGAAGGGTTTGGTGTCATATGTAACAGCCAAATACTATTTCACAGGGAAAGAATGTGAGTCAGAGAAAAGATAAAGGCGTGTGATGTTTGTTCCTAACTCAGGTTGCATGTGTTGGGGGTTTGAGGGTTTGAGAGCCAAGAACAAACTGAAAAGCTGCAACATTCCATGTGAACCATGCCCATACTTCAATACTGGTTCTACTGGAGCTGGCGGAAACAGGTGGCAACATGAAAAAGGCCCATTTCATTTGATTGTGTGAAGCACGTAGTACATCTAACATTGTAAGATTGCCTCACCGTTGTTCCATTCTTTAAAAGTTAAAGACTCCACCAAGACACGAGTGCCAAAGTGGCATTCTTGGGTTTAATGATCAACCAGTGTAAAAAGTGTCTAGTCACTCAAGTACAAGAACATTGCAGGCTGACTCAGTCGAAAGGCATCAAGAGCCCTGATGGTTGAAAACACAACAATGCGCTTACAGTAGCTACTTAAATATGGTTCGCTGTTGTACCTAAAATCAAATCAAATATCCCTGCACGGTCTCTAGAGAATAGCGGATGCGGCTTGGAGGGGACTCAAAAGAACAGGTCGATTTTGTCCGAATGGAATACAAAATACAAAACACACAGAATGTGTCCATTGAGAGAAGAGCAGATTTTCATTACTAGTAGTATTAAGCAGTATAAGTGTAGCCTGAAAAAAAGAGTCCAGACTGGTGTTTACTCCCTTCAGGCTCTTTCTCATGTGCCGCTGCGTGTCTGGACAAGACGTATGCATACCTGTCAGTGGGAACACAATGCCTTATATCACTAATGGTGCTGCTGTTAAATATTTAGTCAGTAAAACTAACTAAACTCAGCATTTATCGACTGGAGATCTTATTACGTTAAACACTTGATGTATAAAATAATGTTTTTAGTTTTTTTGCTACTTTGTAATAAGAGATTTGAATCAATGATCCTCTGTCTGTTTCCAGGATATTAAAAGAGTTTCTCATTAACTGGAGATTATTCCCTTCAGTGACAAGCCGCAAGTTTGGAAATATGATATACTGATCTTTTATTAGGAAATATCTGACAAGCTCGCTGAGCCCCCAAATAACTTCAGCTTCTGAAGAAAGGAAGAGAGCGATCCGGAGACGCTCAGGTCAGAAACTTGTGGTATTTTAAGAACTAGAACTGAAAATAGCTTGTGAATGATTTAGACCAGAAAATGTAATTTAAAAAAACAAGTCATTTTGAATTACATATATGTTTTTTGGAGATTCATTTTCGGGCTGCGATCCTAGGCTATATCATAGGTTTGTGGTTATTTTTGTTATGGATTAACAACGACTATTGCTAATTGATTATCTTCTTTTTTTTATTATTATTTGTATTAATATAATCCATCCATCCATTATACCACTTATCCTTTAAGGGAACAGGGAGCTGGATCTATCCCCAGCCGACATTAGGCAAGAGGCAGAGTTCACAGGTCGCTATATTGCAGGCCAGGTACTGTTCTGTCAATTGAGAATGCTTCTTTGCTTCCATTGCAGAATATGGATCAAATTTATGATTCAATTTCATTCAATTATATCGTAGTGTATTTCTTAAAATGGCTCCTCAAAACCTGATGAGGAATCACATTCAGCTATCAAGAGCAGATTGATTACAGGAGCACTCATAGCTTTAATCCCTGCAGGAGGTACCTGCCATGCTCCTAACCCCCTGCAGAGCTGCAGACCACACCCGAAACCTGCCGTCCAGAAACTGTGGCCTCATCTGCTGCCCGACATGATAATTAACCCAATTAATCATGTTTTGGTTGTGTTGTGTCTTTGTTTGAATTATTAAACAACATTGGCAATTGCAACAGAAAGGAGCTTTGGGATTGAAGTGGTTCTGTGTCGGTTTCCCGGCAGTCTTTGCTCCTGATACCGGGCTGTTTTTGTAAATGATATTTATGTTCTGTTGTATGAAGCTGATGGACACTTTGAATTTTTTATTGTAGTCATCAACAGATATATTTCCCGTTTCCAAATCCCTCTGCAGCAGCTCTCAGTGGAGAGGGAGTGTAGTCTCTTATTTGCTCCAGCACTCCAGCAGGGTGTTAGTGGAGAGTTTGCTGTGTCATTGGAGGACGTAGCTAGACATGATCTGCACTACCCACTGAAATTATTAGATTGCTGATCCGGCGTGAGGGTGCAGTGAAGCAGAGTGGAGCCTGAAGTGCTTGTGTGCCCGTCCAGCCGTGTCCTGCGGGAGCTCTCCCCGACCAGCAGGTGGATAAGAGACCCACTGTGGGCTGCAGATGGTGCACGGTCTGCATGGGTTGGAGGAGGGAGACAAGGGTGAAGATGGATAGGCTCACACAGACTTCCCTCACCTCCCCACCCCCCATCTCCAATCGACCCATATGATTCAACTGCTGCCATAGGATCCCCAGTTGTAGGGGGTGACGGGAGGGAGGTGGGGGAGTCTTCCGTGTACAGCTGAGTCACGGCATCAAGGGCCGAGCCTCAGGGAGAAGCAGAATTTACTCTTAATGAAAAACAAGTACACGTTACGACCCCAGCTTTGGTCTGTACCCATGTGGTAATATCTGTTTCCCTTAACCCCTCGACCTCTCGTCCTTTGTGCTGCTGACTGTGTCATGGTCTGCTTCTCACTTCTGCTTACTGGCTGCTGTCAGAGCTCAGACACCACAGCTTCAGAGAGAGGCCTGTCGGGTCTATTGTTGGTCACTTAAAGCTTGTCAGAAATGAATTAAATTAAAAGCACAGACACATACAGTTTTGCTCTTTTCAGTGCAGATATGATCCTTCCTAGTTGGTATTGGTGTTTATGTATATGAAAACTTTTATTCTACAGAATATGAATGAGGAAAATATATGCACTAATGTTTCGATTCTAAGTAAAAAATTAAAGATTTTTGAAATATTATTTAAAAAAACATTTGTGTTTTCTTTTTATTTGTAGTGATTTATAATAAGGTTAATATTTAAACTGTAAAATATCAAGCCCTCAATAACATCTATTTGTCGTAACGGTCTGATAACGGCATCCTAACTATTATTTCCAATTATTACATATATATCGGCCGATGTATTGATATTGGAAGTCTGTACTCACGAACATCGGTATTTGCATCAGCCCCCAGAAATTTCAGATTTCAGATTTATGTATGAGGATAAATGCTTTGGGATGTTCCATCTCGTTTTTAAGGGGGTCCCAACATATATCACTACATAACAGAAAATAAATACAGTTGTCAAAACAGCATACATTAATAAGTCATTACAGTTCAGCTTTTTTAATATATATATATATATATATATATATATATATATATAGGCAAATATATCGATATTATTTAATATCAGTATCAGCATCAGCCACCAAATTTCAATTTCCGTCGGGCTGTACTCAAAACACCTTGTAACCTCAGAGTGAGGATTACATGTTGTTAATAAAACACTAAAATACTGATATCACAATTTTGTAAATGCTTAATCCATCCACAGTAAACAGTGATGTCTGAACTGATGGTCAGAGGTTGTTTACTTTCACTAAAAAATCTATACACTGCAGCTTGGTTATTTGATAAAGGGTGGTAGTGAGATGTAATTGCATTCATTAAGGGGATAGAGTTTGAAGTAGTGGGTCCTCTTCCAGCGGGGACGGAGTAGTGCCTGTGTTAGGTGGGACAGAATAATTGAAAGCTCGATGTGTTTGTTTATGCTGAGCAGCTCCTCACAGGTCGGCCTCTAATTACTGTGTCACCCAGAGATAGACACCCGCACGCACACACATGCACACACACACACACACACACACACACACCCATTAGAAGCAGCTGAATCAATACGTGTCTGGAGGTGAATTCTGTAAGATGTACAGCAGTCTTCTTCGCACCTTATAGTAGCTCCCATGTATCTTCATTTGAACTGGTTTAATAGCCGCTGTATTTGTGTCAGGTTGTATTTATCGGAGGACCAACACAGAGGGTGTAGTGTGGATTTTCTGCGCGTGTGCATGTCTTCTGCTGTGTGAGTGATTCAGCAACCTTGAGGGATAATGGGCCTCAGCTCAGACTCATGCAGACATGCAGGATGTGTAGTCCACTGGAATGAGAACGTGGTGCATCATATATATATATATATATTATGATCTTCTTTATGCATGTCTCACGTTTCAGAGGAGCCCTTCCATTTCACTGTGAACACCCAGTGAGCTTTATGTCTTCTCACCATGCGCCAGTAATAAAAGTCCAAGTATCTGATTTTATTGATCTGCTCTTTTCTTCTTCAGTATAACCCTTTAGGAATATATTGCATTTGTAGTCTCATCTCTAGTTCGGCTGTAAAAATAGCAAAAACCAGCAATATTCTGTTTGTTCCATCTGACTCAATATACTTCATATCTGGAAGTAGGAACATCACAGCCTTAAAACAGCGGACGAGGGGCTGCTAGCCTCTAGACTCTGAGATCTCAGATGTCTTAGACATGTTTTATGATAAAATTGTAAATTACTTTAAGATTTATATGAATGGGGGAGAAATTAGGGCGGGCAGCTGAGAATCAATCTTCACCATTAGTATCTGCTTGAGTGCTTCTTTGCTTTGACGTTCTCGGGCAAGAGTGCCAGTATGTAAATATTTGATCATAGGAGCCACATGCAGATTTGAGGCTATGCTCGTTTTGAATCTCTTGAACAGGGACGACATTCGTAAACTTGTTGCAAAATAGAAGAACCCACTCTTACCTGTAGGCCATTGATTTTGCAGCAAATTGGCTTTAGCAGTTAAACAGAGCACAGTTATTTGAATTAAATGCAAAAACTGTATTTTTCTTTACCTTTGCAAAATAAACATTAATGCTTTTAGCATTACTGGCTTTCAAGTTTCTAGACTGAAATATCTCAACAACTACTGATTGGATTTATGTGAAACTTGGTACAGATATTCATGGTTTATGACTAGCCCTATAGCTGTCATCAGGTTAAATGCATTGGCCTATATTATTCTGTATTTGAATTGCTAATTTAAAAATGTTAACTTGTTAACATGCTAAACTAAGATGGTGATTAAGGTGTAAAAATACATACTTCACTTGTTTGAGTAAACATCATTAAAATGTGTTAGAATGATCAAGCTCAGAAATACTTTTGTAAATGGTGGCAAATTTCCATCTTCTTTTATTTTTCTTTCTTCAATTGCTTACAGCGGATCCTTCGAGAAGTACGAATTGACGTGATCACTTTCCGACCATTCATAGAAATCTAGATGCTTCGCTGTGCCACTTAAGTGAGATCGATAATGGAAATAGTGGGGCCATCATCGTCAGTAGTAAAACATCAAGGCCCAAGATTCTGGTGTAATGTTAGACCGGTGTTCGATGAAGAGCCCCACCCTCTGCTCTGTCCCAGAAAGGTATTGATCAGGCAAGCCCATGGCTACTAATGTCTGAAGGAAGAACAATGCACAATGTCCAGATCATGTGTAAGGCTCATGTCTATTGTTCGTTCAGAGTACACACATTTCATCTGCGTCTGTCTCCCCACCCTGCAGATTTGTCCAAGAATCGTCTCACAGAAGTCCCTCCAGAAGTGTGTCTGTTCGCCCCCCTGGAGTCGCTCAATCTCTACCACAACTGCATCAAGTGCATCCCAGAGGCTATCATCAATCTGCAGATTCTGACTTACCTTGACATCAGGTGAGTCATTGCTAACACTGTTGGGATCAGTGATGTGTGCTTAGTTGTGTGTCTGTGAAGAGCCGCTTGTTCCCCTTTCAGTGCAGCAACAGGGCGAAAATGCTTTCAATGTACGAGAGGCATTTCCCCTTTTGCTGAAACTCAACTCCCAGACACCAGACACTCGCTGTTACATGCTTCTGAGTGCAGTTTTAAAGTAAGTGGATGTTTTGTCTTGCTCCGCAGTCGAAATCTCCTGTCCGTTTTGCCGAAATACCTGTTCAGCCTCCCCCTCAAAGTTCTGCTTGTGAGCAACAACAAGCTCGTGTCCATCCCAGAGGAGATCGGCAAGGCCAAAGAGCTGATGGAATTGGTGAGTTAGCGTGTGTATAGACTTGTGTGTGTGTGTGTTTGTGTGTATATGTTTTGCAGCCAGGGCAATCCCTTTTCCCACTCTTTGTCTCCCCTTGCAGGACGTGAGCTGCAATGAGATCCAGGTTCTGCCAGCTCAGGTGGGGAGGCTGCACGCCTTACGAGAACTCAACATCAGGAAGAACTGTCTTCACATGCTGCCTGAGGGTCAGTCAGTCATGCGTGATGTTCTTTGTAGAAGCTCAATCATGACATGTGTTTTTGACGGCATTCAAATCCTCACTGCCAAGAGACACATTCTCCACAGCGGCAGATTGGCATGGTGTGGTGAAATGCAAGAGATAAAATCCACAGTTGTATAATTATCCATGGTTACACAATAAACCATGCAGCCTCTTATTTTGTGTATATTCTATCGAGGTAAAAAGCTAAAGTATTAGCTGCCGGGCCCATGGCTCTGTGCACCTTAGTTGCTCAAGTGAATTTACAGAGTTTGACCTCTGTGTAACAAAGACATAGAGCCTGTTCACACCCGATATTAACATCCGTCCTGAGTGATCTGATCACAAGTGCTCAGCGCTAAGTACAGGTCTAAATGCACTTAAATGTGTCCTGAGATCTGGAAAGAGACAAAAAGAGACCTAGGCCATGTATGAAGCATCGCCCCTTCAGCTAACGTCCCCCAACCAGCTATAGTTAAAACATATCTCTACGCTTTTCAGTATCCATATTTTGATTTGTGACACAAGTTTGTGACAGTCGTGTTTATTTGCCTGTTGAGCAGGAAAGCGGGATCGGATAACAAGTGGTCGCATTCAGGAGGAATTCTATTTCCTGGTGTGAAGAGACAAACTTAACGCTGACCTCTTGTGATCAGATATTAATACCAGGTCTGAGGAGGCCACAGATGCAGTCGCAGATACTTCTTCTACATACATTTTGCATGTATTTGAATTTGAGTGAATTCAAAAACAGTTTGACACGATTGCACCTTTTAAGTTGAAGATGGTGCTCTGAGACTCAAAGTCTCTTAAAGAAAAATCTGCATTAATAACATTTCAAAAAAAGATGTTGGCATTTACCAGGTAAGGAGAGGCTAGAACCAAGAATGTAATGCACAGATGTTATTGTTTGCATTGTGGGAACTGTTGGTTTTAGTGTTTTGGGAGCTTTGCCAACCATAGGGACAAAACATAAGGGTGTTGCATTTTGTTGACTAGATCTAACTCATGACAAAACAAACGCTGTGTTGGAAGCGGTGCATCACATCTTTATCAAACTATCGCCTTATCTGTCCTTGCAGAACTGGCTGACCTGCCCCTCATCCGACTAGATTTCTCCTGCAATAAGATCACAGAGATTCCTCTGGCCTACAGGAAACTCAGGCAGCTGCAGCACATCATCCTCGACAACAATCCTATGCAGTCTCCACCCGCGCAAGTACGTGCAGTCACTTTATGGTGTTCGTGCATCTGATGTGGATTTGAACCACACATGTGGTGTTGAATATGCAGCACAAGTGCGGGTTTTCTGGGTTTCCTGTAAATGTGGTTGAGTTGACAGGATTCTGTGTCCCTCACGTTCTAGTAAGCCTGTTACAATTGCACCATCTAGTGGAAAAATGAATTTATTTCTCTGTGTAAATCTCTTTGTATACGCTTGTGTTTCAGATTTGTCTCAAGGGCAAAGTGCACATATTCAAGTACCTGAACATCCAAGCGTGTCGGACGGATAAGAAACCAGACACCCTGGACCTCCCCTCCCTCGGGAAACGTTGCCTTCCACAGCCTCTCACAGATAGGTACAGACACAAGTATTGCGTTGTTCCATTGGCGCCTGTTTGTCTGTCTGCTGGCAAGACTTCCCAAAACATAATGGACAGATTACCTGTAATGTTTTTTTCGTGAAAAAAACATCAGGCACGCAGAGGTTTTCTGCTCAACTGAGCTAAATACTAACCAAATAAATCTTTCCTTCAGTTGTGTTGTTGTATATTCATTAATTTATTTGTTTTCATTATATCATGCAATCAAATGACATCTTATCAAGTGCATATGCAAATAAAAAAACGTTGATGTACTGCGATGCACAGAAAATTTAGCGAGCTGTTTGTTTTTCTATATTTCCAGCATAGAAGATATTTACCCCAGTAAGAACCACGGGCCTGACTCTGGAATTGGGAGCGACAACGGTGACAAGAGGCTGTCGACAACAGAGGTCAGCGTTCGAGCACACACCATTTACTTTTTCACTGCAATGCCAATGCATTACCAGTGAGTTTTACTGCTTTACCAGTGGGGTCTGTGGCAATGGGGGTGTCTTTATTCAACCAAAATTAAGCCTCGCAGTCAACACCAGAGAAGAAAAACAGTTTCATAAAAAGGATGGATGAGACACAAACTGGCAAGAAAGAAGCTCCATGAGGCCGACTTGTGGACAGATGGGGAATAACTGGGTTTAGAATGAGGAGCCGTGTGTATGTGGAGGAATCGAGATCTGTGACAGACACAGCTAGACTGCCCCTGCTGCTGGGCCAAAGTACTGCACAATAAGCAAACCTATATGATGTGTACAAGTCAGAGTCAAGTTCAGAGGGGTGAAGTGGGCTATAATTCTGAAATTCAAACTGATGGCAGGAAATGGAAACAGCTTTTGTAGAAGGGGAATCAGGTGATATAGAAATAACGAGGAGTTTATTATAAAAATCAGGTGCACACATTTGCACGTTGAGTTCAATCCTCATTCTTTTCATTTCAGCCTTCCGACGACGACACCGTCAGCCTGCACTCCCAGGTTTCAGAGACAGCCCGTGCCGACGCCCTCTCGCTCCTCTCAAAAATGGACTCTTGCAAAGGTTACCCAAAATAAGTATCACACATTGCCTTTGAGAGAGATAGCAGAGACACGGGGTGTGTTGAATGAAGTGCCTGAAATTTGACAGTTTATTTGATCAACGCGGATGCTTCCTCCCTCTATCAGATCAGGATCTCTATGACTTTATAGATCCCAACCATGACGAGGATCCTGCTCTTTTAGAGTCGGAAGGGCAGCCGAGTCATATGTCGTGTATAAAGGTAGGAGACTATCCATCAGGCACTCACTCACATGTGGAAAATGTATTTTGCCAGCAATTTGGGAAAAGGATGATGACAAATGTAAAATGTGTAGAATTTACCCTTAACCCTAACCCATAACCCTCTTCTGAGAAAGATCAAATCAATTTGTGGTGATTAGTATGGTGTGACTGTGTGTGTTTCAGGAACTGGAGAAAGTGCTTCACATGTCTCAACAAGGCAAAGATAAAGACAGCTGGAAAGAGGAGTCAGGGTGAGCTCATTGATTAATCTTCATCACACTTGTATTGTAGAAACAAATCTTGTACCATAATATGCAATGTTGACTAACATGTCACTCAGGAGGGTCCGTACCTTTGCAAGGCCCAACAGTCCCCTTATGAAACCAGATTTGAGTTGATCCGATTTTTAATCAGATCAGCATTGCACATACTCATTATCATCAGTTCCCTTAACTCGCCGGACTCTTGATTTTGCAGAAGTTCATTGAATTTGGGCCAGATTGCTGTACTTTGCTGGCAGGTTGTGTGTGAGGGATCCTCTGTGACGGCAACGCCTTTAACTTAACTTTGACCTCATCGCAGTTCTGACAAGGAGCAGCTCGTTGAGGAAGAGGACGATGAGCTGAAGGAGGTGCTGGATCTGAGGAAGATCGCTGTTCAGCTTTTGCAGCAGGAGCAGCAGAATAGGTGCGTGGCCCTCGCTCCTTCTTCCATCACCTGACACTCAAACACTGCACATTAGTTACGCTTTTCATTCACTGCACTGCTTAAATCCATGTTTCTTTCGATGCTCTCTCCTCCTCCTCATCGTGTAACATGCCGCTCTCATCACCTCCCGTGTCTGTGGGCTCATTCTGTCGTTTCTCAATATCCAGATAGACGTTTTCTCCCTGTGTCCCCAAATATCACCCCATCAGCCCCCACGTGACCCCACCCCCCCTGCAGATCAAATTCTGCTTTACTTTACTTTCTCTTTCTCTCTTTCTCTCTTTCTCTCTGTCTCTCTGTTCACTCCTGTCCTCACCTGATCATCTCTTGTTCCCTGCTCTCTCCCCTGACTCGGCTACCGCACATTTGATGTACGGCCTCTAGACGGCGATCCTTAATCTGTAGAGCAGAGAGTCTTATTCACCGACGGAGAGTGACTGGCCGGGCGCACAGGTAAAGGGGGAGATTTTTCTCTTTTATCATTTTCCTCGAAGTTTGCGTGTCATAGGGGCTGACACATGGTATTACTCACAGTAGTCTCGGCTGTCCTTCTTTGTCTACTAAAGTAGTAAAGCTTTTAATAAGGCCACTCTCTCATGCATGCATCGTTCCTGGTTTGTTTTCTTTTATGACTCACTATTCTTTTGACAATGTTTTGATTTAAGTGGAATTAGAGCTCCTTTACCACAAGCTGGTTCATGCAAATTGTAGATCTTGATAAGCAGTGTGTAAATCAGTCCTGTTTCTCAAATGAAGTCTGTCATGTCGACGGGAACTCCTGAATACACTCCCGTCCTTTGTGCAGAGTGGTTTCCATCAAATATCCCATCATCCCAGATGTTTTGCTTTTCAGGCCGTACTTATAAACACATCTCTGTGAGACTCCAGGAGGAAATGCATCATGTTTTATGTGTCATTCTAATTCTTTAATTTGTACCTGTGGCTGAATCTCTGTTTTTCTGCAGGTTCCTCAGTCACTCTGGAAGTTCCAGCAGCAAGCCAAGGCCTCCCCCTCAGACTGCTCGAAGGTAAGTTATTAATCACATACATTTTACCAGAACCTGTTCAGCGGCTCAGCCCACTCAACAGTAGCATATATTTATAGTGGGGTATGGGTGAGGTTTCCCGGGAACTTGTCATGATGAGAATTGGCTCTGGGCTCAAAGTGAAAGCTCAAAGTACCACATGCAACATTCAATTTAACAAGGGTGTCCTAATAACCAGGTACTCTGACCAACCGAAACAGTGTTACATGAATAGGCAGGAGACACATAGACAGTCTCCGTCTAGAGGAGAACCGCGGCGACTTCTCCAAAGTGCATGGAAAGTGCTTCCTGTCAAGCTCCCTGAGAAACTGCAAGTGTACCAAGGAGGATAAATGCTACTCTAAAGGCAGAAAAGATATTCACGGCATTACTTTGCAAACTATCCTCATTTGACAATATTCTTTACATAAAATGCTTAAATCTGATGCACCGTACAGACAAATACGGTATACTCCCCTGATACCAAGATGAAGGAAAGCTGCTGTGTCTTTCTTCTAGTGCTTCTCTGGATGAAGGAAGCAGTGGAGCATCAGTGCTGAGTGGACAGGTAAAATACTCTTCTTCCTCCTTTGATATTTTTTCTCTCCGGAGGATGCGGAGAAAGATTCTTTTTTTTAACTGTCGGCTTTTGCAGCCCTCGTCTTCCTGCTCCTTCGACGGCAGCCTGAAGACGGATCAGTCAGACTCCGAGCCTAGGTGGCCCGATGTCCCACCCATCCTCAATCAGAATGAAGATCGCAGGAGGAACAAGTACCTGAGAAAAGATTATCTGAAGGTACGAGCACCTGAGTTGTGTTTGGTCAAATGGGAACAGAACAAACCTGATCAGTGGTGTGAGGCTAAATTCTGGCTCTGGGATGATTAGTATCCAGGGAAGAAGTCTCAAATCAGTTGCCAACTAGAATTGTACTAAGTATAGCACATGTCACCCCCAAGGCCCAACAGTCATCTTAAATCCAGTCAAGCTGCACCAAATTACACACACTCACTTTTTTATCATCAAGATCTATGACATATGTCCTCGGAAAAAATCAGCGATTGTTGGAAATGTCCTTCTAGCAATGTTAACGAAAGTGTAACAGATTTCCCGGCTCTTCCCAGGAGCCCATACCACATCCCTCAACAATGTCCTTTCAGTCTTTTTTGCACAACCTTGCAATCAAACTGTGATGGACAAGGGTGTAATGATCCGTGAGACGGGACACAAAACCTGCATAGCTAGATACATAGAAACATGAAAACGCCTATCAAACAAGAATCAGGTAGAAACGAAGATCCTTGGAAAAGTTCCAGGTATAATAGAATAACATAGGATGGAGTTCCACTTCCAAAATGGTAATAACATGGTGTGATGAAATGGGTTAGAAAAGGCTCAAGACAAAGACAGTTCATTCATTCAGGCTTACATACACACAAATGTATTATCTCACTACCAACATCATTTCGGGTCGTCCTTTGATCATCTCCCCCATATTTTGTTCATCTATCAAATCTGCATCTACATATCTCCCTTCCTGACAGAACAAGTGTCAGAGTTCTCGGAAAAACTGCGGGAACGACGACTGTGATGTAAGTGTGTTTATAATCAAAAAAATAATGTTCAGTTAATTAAATAGTGCCTGTATCTGATATTGTATGAATTTGTTCTCTCTAGGAGGGCTTGCGCAATGCTGAGTTCAGCACCACTTTGACAGTGTTTGGACTAAAACCCAGATCAGGTAACAAGATTACGCCGTTTGTTTTACTGCTATTGTCTTATTTTAAGGGCTCAGAGGGTTTTCCTGTTCACTGATATTCACAGAACTCATGGATTAACACCTGCATCTTTCAAAAGCGTGGCTGACATGAGGAAATTCACGACAAGCTTCAAAGTCCATGTGCGTTTACAAGACCTTTTCGAAGCTAGTAATGAGAAAGACACCAAACACCACAGCTCTTTAGTTAAAATGGAAAAATTGGTAAATCTCAAAATGTATTTTCCCCTCATTTATTTGTCACTGAGTAGAAACGTACTTTTGTATCTTTTTAGCTGAAAGTGTGTGTGATATAATTGCAGTGACTTATTTTTACCCTAAGGTTTATGAAGTCATTCCTCATATCCAAAGCCAATTTTTTTTTGTTGTTGGCAGAGCAGCATTCTTTCTATGGAAGTGGGGAAGGTTTCTTAGAAACTGCTTTTAGTAAGAAGTGCATTAACTGTTAAGGACAAGCCAGAGCAGGATTAACGTTTCTCTCTTTCCTATTGTGGTTGCACTAACACAAGATGGTAAGAGGTAGTTTGATTTATAACAATTCATCTCATTGCATAAACTCTTCATTAGTTTTGTACAAACAATCTTGATCGAAACCTAGATGATGTAAGAATTACCAAACCCCCCTTTAAAATGAAGTCAATTGCATATAATGTAAGTACAAGTACCTCCTATTTGTTGTGTACAGTAGTGTACTTGACTAAATATACTTAGTTATATTTCTGTGAATCTGGTTTAATGCCATATAATACAGGAAGTTGAGTTACAGGAAATCAATGAGCCGCCAACCCAAATTAAACAATCTGTTTGTGCTGTCATTACAACGAAACCATCCAGAGAGGAAAAGGCTCATTGAGAATTATGGGAAAGTACTCATGCTAGGTGGAATTCTAAGGAAAAACAATTTAGAAAAGAGAACACTGTCTGCGTTTACGTTTGCACTAGTATCCTGTTTATTATAAAGTCTTTGAAATATCCTTCTGAGTATGCAAACTTCTTATCCCAATTTCCCTATCCTGGATAAGCCCTTATCCCGCTTTTGAGAAACCTGGTTTTAATAGCTGAGTACTCCTGAGTACTCCGTAAGTAACTGCTATACTGCCTGAATACATCTTATCCTGGCTGCAGCTGATGCTTGCATCGCTGTGTCCTGCGAAACCGCCAGTAAAAAGATGCCCTACTCATAAGTACATTTCCTCTCCATTCGGTGTCACTGGACTCCATCGTGACGACCCTGTCCCACGGCTGCGTAACTTCATCCACTGCGCCCTGGTTCTGTGTTCGGGGGCAGTGACAGCACGACACTAGCCAAAACGTTTCATATTTACCATCGCCCTAGTCTCCCGTTGCTGGCAGCAAGGTGGATAAGCCAAATCTGCAACACGATGTCGGCATTCAATAAAGCTATGGCCACTTTAAGCCAAAGAGGTCCCACTTACAAGAGCCACCAAGCAGGAATCAAACTGCTGTTAGGCTGTGTGGATGTAACCCTGGTAACGTTAACCATCACAGTTATGAGGAGCTAGGATAATTGAACCTGCAGTGATATTTCTTTCATCTTTGTTTCAAAGCTATGCCACCCCTGTCTAATTAAAAGAAATGATATCCAGATGTTTTGTTTGGATGTCAGTAGATTTTGGGGCTTTTGGTTTCTGGCCTCACATGAATACACTTTACGTGTCTAACCCTCCTGGTGGAATGTGCATGTACGAATCTTGTTTTCCGCCCTGACCTGAAGCAGATGGTGAACCTGCTGTTATAGTCAGTCATAATGCAGCTATCAAACAACGGAGGCTTGTCTTTTCTGTGTATTTCTCGTGAACTATCAGAAATGTGTTCTTTCAGCCTTCACCAAAGGAAGTCGGCAAGAGTACACCTCCACCGACCCCAGCTTCACTATGAGGAGGAAGATGGAGCACTTGAGAGAGGAAATGGAGCAGATTGGACTCTTGCGTCAGGTCAGCGGCTTCACGGCTTGTTTGTTCCCTTAAGCATTTTTTGTACAAGGCAATGAGTCACTCAAATACCAAAGCCTGTCAGATCCTGCTTTTGTCTCAATGTTTATAGCTTTCAGTAAATCTGTGGAGGCTAATTCAGGTGTCCAGATAACATGTGACGTCGGTAGTGTTCTCATTTAGGAATTCAAATGTGTCACAACTTCACAGGATGTCCTGATAAAGTTGAGTCACAATACCTGACACGTCTTATTTGATATAAACAGGCACGGATACAGGGCTGGGGCCATGAGGCGCACTGGCCCTAGCTGAAATCTGACACATATAAATATTACAATGTGTTGACTAAATCATATTATTTTCTAAGCATTTTTTAAGTACAGAATGTTTTCGAACAAGGAACTATTTTCAAAGCATAATTAAAGATGGGAGACTTTTCACATGCCTTGATGTACCTGAGGAACACGTGATGTGTTGAAGGACACAAAGCGGGAGGCTGTTCCAAGGCTGAGAAGAATCAACAGCAACAAAAGGAGCACGGATACAAATAAATCATGTCCCAGCATCAGTTACATTACATTACATGACTTTACATTACATTACATTGCATTACATTTCAGTTAGCTGACGCTTTTACTCAAAGCGACTTAAAATAAGTGCATTCAATTATGAGGGTACAAACCCATAACACCAAGGATCAAGTAAGTACCAACTACAAGTGCTAAATGTAAGTCCAAATGTTTTTTTAATTTTGGATTGAATTGGTTGTCAAACATCAACTTCTTCACCAAGGTGTAGTCGGAAGAGATGTGTCTTTAGTCTGCGGCGGGAGATGTGTAGACGTTCTGCCGTCCTGATGTCATTGGGGAGCTCGTTCATTTAGGAGCCAGGACAGCAAAGTGGTCAAGAGTGGTTAGCTCGCAGTGAGGGGGCAGCAAGCCGATTGGCAGTGGACGGGCTGTGGTGTAAGGTATGACCATGTCCTTGGGACAGAATGGACCTGATCCGTTCACAGCACGGTACGCAACTACGGTGGAGCGGAGTAGTGTGAGTGAATTTAGGCTGGTTAAAGACCAGTCGAGCTGCTGCAGTCTGGATGAGCTGCAGAGGTCGGGTGGCACTAGCAGGCAGACTAGCCAGGAGGGAGTTGCAGTTGTCTCGGCGTGAGATGACAAGAGCCAGAAGCTGTGCTGCCTCCTGAGTGACAAGGGGGCGTATTCCCCCTCCTGTGTGAAAAAGTTTGATTAATCTTTGATTCTTTTCTTAATTAAAATTAAGGTTTGCCCTTGGCTGCTATAAATATGGAACGTAATCTTTGAACTGTACTGCCTCTCCTTGAGGCTATGGGGCGGATGGAACCAATCCAGCATAACAATCTATCTAGCAAGTTGTTGGACTGTGCGACAGGCATCTGGATTTGAACCAAGAACCTCTATACTGTGTCTATCTCATGATCTATATTATGTGTTTGCAGAACATCGAGTCCAGACTCAAGGTGCTGCTCCCAGATGATGTTGGAGCCGCTCTGATGGATGGAGTCGTCCTCTCCCATTTAGCCAATCACATTTGTCCTCGTTCGGTCGCCAGCATCCATGTGCCGTCACCCGCAGTGGTACGGACATCAAACTTAATTTTCAGTTATGTATACTTGAAAAAATGGCAGTTACTAATATTGATTAATAATATGTTGTTTCTTGGTTCTGCTTTTACTTGCCAACATCACTGATATGTTCTGGTTTCCAGCCAAAGCTAAGCATGGCTAAATGCCGTAGGAATGTGGAGAACTTCTTGGATGCCTGTAAGAAGCTCGGTGTTACACAGGTAATATAATGCACAGTTTTACACCGTATTTCTTTTCATTATTGTTTGTTTGAGGATTAGTGATGATATGTTCTTCATTTAGCTGAGCTCCCACTGAGGGACCATTTCTCCCATTGCCACTATAATGGGGTTAACAAGAAAATGTATCATCATTGTTTTCTGGACGAAATCTCCAATTTCAAATTATTCAAATTCTCACTATAAGGCACTTATCCCCTATCGGTTGCATATTTTAAAAGTGTGCCCTGCTCGTAGTAGATTTTCCATGATTACCAACCCTGTATGATGGAGAGGAGAAGCTGCCTGAACTCGACCTGTTTCAGTTTATTTTGCTGTGACTAAAGTCTCTCTGTGACGTCTCTGTGCGGTCTCAGGACAAACTGTGCCTGCCCCATCACATCCTAGAAGAGCGTGGCCTGGTGAAGGTCGGCGTGACCGTCCAGGCTCTGCTCGATCTGCCTGCACTGAAGCCCTCACAGCTGTCTGCCATTTGACAAGAGCCTGAACGATGCGTCCAACTTGCAGCCCTCCAGCCAACTCCTGCCCCCAGCCCGAACCCACACCCTATCTCCAGGGACCAGAGAGCCCCGCAGGGTGAGGACCCGGTGGATTTTCTGCCTGACTGAAACAGGAGACGGGAAATACCTCTCGTCTCCTCAAATGATGTCAGCCACCGCCCACTTCCTGTCCATCACATCTTTATTTGTGTCCTGCTCTATAGTTAACTGGGTCATCCTGTCTGTGTGTGGACTTGCAATGTGTGTTTTCTGAGCTGCACATTTTGGGCTTGCTGAGAAGGGACAGACAAGACAGAGGGTCTGTAGACAGACCTTTGCACCCCTCTCAACACGCTCAGTATTATCGAGCCCGAAAGTGCCAGTGCTAACAGCGTTTTTCCATGAAGCTGTTGGACACATCGGCAGTGAGGAGATGACTCTCTTTTTCACCACAGAGACCTAAGCTTTGTAACCCCAAACCACTGCCTGACCTCGAGTGGCTCTCACACTCTTGAGTTTCTTGAGTAGTACTTGGAATTTTCCAAGAGTTCTGTTTTATACAGTTTGCATCAGGTCCACTACTGGACCTCCTGTTCAGTATCCAAGCCTGATTCCTATTTGCCAAGTATTGCATTTTAGCAATTGCATCCCCTCTGCGTATCGAGGGAGAATGCAAGGCTTGCCCCTTCTGAAGGGAGCTACAGTTGGCCCGTTTTGAACACGGGTGTGGTTGTTGACATATTTACAGATCATGCACAACTCTGCTGAAGTTTTTTTTCTCAATACAAACCTGCATGCACCCGGGGAAGTCACATCGTACCACTGTGAGAACATGTTTGACTGTTGCCAAAAGCATGAAGCTCCTGTTTTGTAGCATTTGTTTGCAGTGTACATGCAAGTTTTCCATATTTTAAAAATGATATCCTAAACTTTTCTAACGGTTTTATACTTTCATCCCAGTTAATGCTTCTCATTCAGTCCAGATCATTGGTCTGCCATGTTATATATAAAGCAGATTTGTATTACTTTTCCTCACCTCATTTATAGCCTGTTTGTACTGTGTGTGTTTCTGAGTGGAGGGGTCACCCATGCAATTCTCCCGCAAATGACTTGGTCCTTTCTCACAGCCCCGCCGCCCTGCTGTTTGTGGTTTCAACCACAGTTCATTATTATTTCAGGGAAAGTATTTATGTATTTATTCACTTGTTTTATATTTATATTTTTTTGCTTTCTGTGCCTGAACCCTGACAATTTTTTTTTCTAGGTAGGTTTTTATAGTAGCTAACACTGGCATTAGATTCTGCCGCAAACATTGTGAAAGAGCCAATCATGTTTGCATGACCAGCTTTACAGACGTGTTGTCTCAAATCCCAAGTTATCTGACACAACATTGTATGTTTTTGGAAATTCCTTTTCTCTGCAGGGCAACACCTGTCTTCTTGACAGGTTGTTGGCATGCAAGTCTTTTCGACTTGGAAAATTTCCTGTGGCACAGTCTGTTCCAGAATTTGGAATCTTTACACACTGACACATTAACCACATGACGATAGAGGACACTGTGCTTTGAACAGAGCTGAGCATTTCATGAGCTGTTTTGATATGACACTAGTTGATTATCAATGAAGTAACCTAGCACAGGCTTTGCTTATTCAGCTTCAGGCCGTGTGACTCAATGTCTTTTAAAGATGTAACAAATAGTTTTTCTTGGCATTGTGTCAATGAGCAGTGCAGCATCTACAAAAACATCAAACATTGTGCCTTAAAGTCAAGATCTCTTAAATTGTTTCTTTTGTTTATTAAATTCGCCCGTAATTTCTTTCTTTCCAGCCCATAATTTGTAGTTTCAGACTCTATCTGTGCTTCTTTTTTTCACACACAAGTGAATAGGATGTTTCAGATTTTGTTTAACAGAAGCTGGCTGCTGAACTGGAGGGGCGTCGAGCCGCTTTTTCCTCTGCTCAAAAAACTGCTAACGCCCACCAACATCCGGCTTTTGTCTGCAATGGGAATCGAAACAATCGGCATTCATTCTCAAGTCCAATGACTCTGCAGTAGCCACGAGATTTCATCGGCAGTGATGGACACATGTCACCCAAGTGATCGCCCTAATTTGATAAACAGCGAGGTGAGAGAGCACCTTCGTTTTCTGTGCATTTAGGACATCGAACAAGATCCACGGAGGAAAGAAAACACAAACTCCTCTACTGACAAAAGGAGTCAATCTCCTTCTTGAGCAGATTTACCCACATTTATGAAACCCGTGCATATGCTGCTAGTTTTGGTGTAAAAGAGGTTCTAGAGCTCAGTGTGTCTATGGAAGTCTACTTGTACTTGAGGTTTGAGTCACTGACTAAATCACTGTTTGGTCCTTGTAGCACAAATCTCCCTCGTATTTCCTCTGGTCAGACATCCCACCTTGAACCTCATGAGAACCTCAGCTTCCTCTGAATGGGCTGCGTGGACAGACTTTGTGCAGCCATGCTCCAAAGATCTGATTACAGAGTTGTACAGGGCTTCCAGCTTATCAGGCCTCGAGTGTAAAATATGCACAAGTTGGCACTAAGCTGGCACCTTTTTTTGTTTTCAGTGTGTTCAGCAGATTACATTTGTGTTGAGCCTCATGCTGTCAGTCAAAAAACAGTTACCTCTGGAAACAACATGGTCCTCTTCTCTGTTTCTGCAAACAGGTCATCTTCTATGGTCCTGAACAAACATACGAGCAGCTCTTTAAAGGATTGACACATGCCGAGACAAACATCCAAATCTTTGTTTTGATATGTACCATAGTGCACAGGCTTAGAGATATAAGCCTCATCAATCCGGCTGGTCATCACTCATCAAGACACACACACACACACTCTCTCATTCCTCCGCTTTTCAGGAAATCCTTGCAGCAGTGGTTTCTGAAGTATGAGGTACTCACGAGTCTGATCGGTTCTTTGTTAATCTGCTTCATGGGGTTGTGTTCAGGGTGATATATTCTCTCACGAGGCAGCATTTCAGTGGTGGAGGGATACAAACAAAAATATGTAATTTAGTGCCAAAAGACTAAGATGCCGAATAGATTTTGAATTCTTCCGACCCTTTCACACAAAATTAGGACTGTTTGTATTCCTCCCCGTGATCAATGTTGGAATCCTATCACAAAGAGATTTCCTCAGGGCCAGAAGGAACTGGAGCAACGACTGTAGAGACTGATGTTTCTCTCCATACACATTTTGAAATGTTTTAAGGGTGACGTGAACAAATATGAATCGATCCTTTAACAGGTTTGCTCTGCTTGGAAATCACACATTATGCAGGTTATCTGAACAGGTTTTACCTCATTAACTGCCCAGTCCTGTTCCTGTTCTGTTGTAGAGATCCGACTGATTCGTAGGTGTTGCAGAAGCAAGTTTGACAATGTATTTTTTCAGTTAGCTTTTTACGTGCCACTCCCTTTACAGCACACTTGAGACTTTATGTTGCATAAATGTCTGCAAGGCGGAGTCAAAACTGACACATCAGCTTCTACAGACAGTGGTACAGATGTATGTGATGAATCCATTGCACTAACTAGTTCACGTCTGTACCGGCTGACTGATTTGCGTGCCACGACAGAGATGCTCGTTACGATATATCATGAAACAGTGAGTTGTGTTTAAATGCGGCGCTGCCAAGAAAAGTCAATCTCAAGAACACGACAAGCTTTTTCTATTTTAAAACAAGTCAAATGCATGCAACGATACTGAATGACTGAACCTGTACATATCCTCTGTATAAATAAATCCAAGGGGTTTTCTTAAGAAAAAAAACAAAACGTACTAACGTGGTCAATATGAAATAAAGTCAAATTCTTTGCACCATTGACTGGCTTGTCTTCATTACATGCTTTCTCTACAGCAATATAGTTTTGCCCCAGATCTGGCTCACATCCCATATCCAACCCGTATACTGTATGGACGGATGGCACTCCTGTTTACCAGATGTGGGACACAAGTAAACTGTTGTAGAACTGCACGTCAACCAAAGTTGCCCCAAATCTGTGTTGTTTTACTTTGGCCATTTTCACAATTCCTCACATGGGCCAATTGAGGTAGACCTTGTGATCACACCTTGCCTGGGGCACCGCATGTTTACCGAAGAAAGGGCCCACATTTGTTTTGGGATATTGGGATGGCACTTTTCCAGGAGCTGTTTCCCTCACAAGTGTCGGGTCAATGTGTAACAACAACCAACAATGAGAATGGCCTAATTATAGATATGGTAAGAGATATAAGACATAATAAATGTCAAGGTCAACAGCTGGTCAGAGCTCAAACTAGGCATACCTGCAGTCCAGGTGTGTCTAGCGTCTGAATCAACTCCAGTCTCTACTGGATTAACTCAGTATCTGTTTGCTGTGTTACTATGGCACATGGAATCAACAGTAACATAAAGCGATACGTAGATTTTTTTTTCCAAACTCTGATAAAATTATAGGTAATTAGTGGCTGGATGTATCAAAGTACATATGCTTTGTTGCTGTACTTTAAAAATTACAGGTTTCATCAGCAAATATCTGTACTTTCTACTCTACGCATTTGCTTACATGTTCCCGTTGTCTTTTATTTATTTTGACGAGTAATCAATAATCTCTGATCAAATCAGAGTGGCTAGGCAACATTACTCGATGTATTTTTACTTTTACTTGAGTACATTTTTGTTTGTGTATTTGTGCTTTTACGTAATTTAATTGTTGATCAGACACAGATACAATTAATGCCAACACTATGTGCAACATTACCAATCATGTGCGATGTAATATTACTATGATGTTAAGCATAGTTTGATATCATGTGGTATTACTTCTGTAGGTATTACTCACTACATATACTCCATGTACCCTTTACTCCATTATACCCTTCATGATTGTTTTATTATATTGTACTCTTCTTTTACTGACACTTGGGATCGTAGCTGGTGCAAGACTTTCCCAAGCAATAAATCCAATAATATCCATCAATAAACCCTTTATTGTTCTATCTGGCTGGATTTACACATGATCAAACAATTATAACCTCCTTGAAGACTATCTGATGGGACAAGAAACAAAAAACAAACCCTGACAATTGATGCTGTAGCCCTCTGACTAACAAAGAGTTATTGTGGGCATGGCTCAGGGAGAATTTCACTGGAAAACACACATAACCTCCTCCTGACATGTTCCTCTCTGTCTGATGTCTGCACAGAGTCCAGCCCATGTTGAGCCTCAGCCTGTTTTAACTTGCTGCAGAAGGAAAACACCTCCTCAGATACAGTCGTCCGGAGCTGTGAGAGCAGCAATTATTGATATTAATTTATCAAATTTTATTTTACATTTTTCAGCCAGGGGGAACGTCTCTCTGAAACTATTTTGGCACAGCCTTAAGGTATTTCTATTTTCTTTTTTAGTTTTTTAATTTCAGGGTCAGTTACAATCTTAAATACATTGATGGGGATGAAACGTTCTGTGACATATCCAGCTACACTGATGCTGCTCCTGATAACCTGCAAGGAATGCACCGGATTTAAGGGTTGGTCTGCATGCATTTACTTAAAAATTCTTCATTTGTTTATGCTTTATTACACTGTGGAAACCAAATCAAAAGATGATAAATAGACTTAATGTGGTGCATAATAAATTAAGTAAATCTCTGTACTAAATTTAATTCATTTAACGGAAAAATGCTCTCAAGAGCCAGGAGATGCTCAGGTGTTTCATGCGTCTGCAGGTATAATAGAAAATATCGTCTCACATTCTAAAATCGTTTTCAAAAACAAGAGTTTAAAGTTACAGCATATCATTGTCTTGTTTTCCTTTAAAACGTGGTGGATTATTAATACAGATCCAAATCCTTTATTGATTTAAACGTGTTTCATGTTGTTCAGTTGACTTCAGGGCCACTGTACTGGGAGTCCGACTGGGTGGCAACACTCATACTAAGGTTTTTTCTGATATGGACACTGCAACCAGAGGTAATAAATCTCTCCCATTCAGTGGATCCTCCTGAGGACCTCGTGATTCTAGACCCTGGTCATCTTGGACGCCTTGACGTTACATGGAGACCCCCGGCCAGCTTGATCAACATGACAGAGTGCACCATACAGTACCAGCTGGAGTACTACAACCCAAACAAGGACAGCTGGACGGTAAGTGATTAGCATTCAAGCATAAAAATACAGATTATAAAGTAAATTACAATATATTCTCTAAAAATGATGGTCATCTACCATTGTAAACAGTTTGAGTGTGATTACATGAATGAAGCCTACTACATGTGTGTCCAACTTTGCTCGGATGACATTTTTCCACCTCAGACAAACATAATGAAATGCTTTATGTAAGTATATGTTAATGAAGGTTATGTGCATGAATACAATAGGGGTTTTAATAACTTGACAGTGAAGTGGCAGAAATCTGACACTTAAAGGGATAGTTCACCCAAAAATATAAATTCCCTCATTATGTACTCACCACTATGGCGTTGGTACCGCATTCGCACGGGGAACACTGCGGAAATGTAAATGACACCGTTTCGAGTTGTATTGGAATGTCAGGGCTTACTGACACTTGGATGACACCACAGGAGCAATATGGCTGTATGTTGTCTTACCTTTGAGGACGTGGTCACCATTTTCTCCAATTGTATCGGACTTGGCTGCACCGCTGTTTCCCCCTGAAACTCCTAAATGTTTTGTGGACTCAAACACTTCACTCACCCCTACATCGGCATAGTGGTGAGTGGATGATGAGTGACTTTCTTTTTTGGGGGAACTATCCCTTTAAGTCTGGATGTTGAACTTAATCTTATCATTTATGGAACGTCACTGATTTAGATAAGGAGACGTATTACTTGATCTAACTTAACGGGTCATAAAATAAGAAGCAGAAAAAGAGATATGGGAATTTGATTCTTGGAGTAAATATTATTTCACCTGTCAGTTAGCATTTCATCAATTCAGTCGTCTTTATAAGAGTCAGACTTCTGCTGTGCCTGATTTAAACTGGAATATCAATATCATTTCTGGGTGGTTGTTATTCATGCCCACACAGGGCAGACTGAGCAGTCCTAAAGCTACAACACATGGTAATGTCTCCAAGAGATGCCGGTACCTGTGGCATGAAGGAGTCAGGTTTCAGTGACAAGGATACTGACCATGTTCTCGTTCTCAAAAGCACAACAGAGTCAATGATGGCAGGGAAAGAGACTTTACTGTAATGCTATAAACAATGCAAACATACATGTCAGAGCAGGAACAGCAATCAGGCAGGTTTGTAAAAGGTCTGGAGAGTTTGGCAATGAGTACAAACACTGTTCGACAACTGGTGTGTGGAAACATGGAGGTGGATGCAAAACGGATGGCTGGGTGACAGATAACATACTGTATCTCAGATGGTCTTATCTCATCTAAGGAGGTTGTGTTTCCACCCTGTCTAGCTGTTGAATGCTTGTTTATATGTGCAAGACTACACCTTGGTTAAAATGTATTATATCAAAAAATTTTACTAACGACAGAGTTGTGTTTGTGCAGGCCATCAGGACGCCTTGGAGGTCTTACAACGCTCAGTTCGACCTGATGAAAGACGTCAGAGTGAGAGTGTACACGCTGCTGGATGGACCCTGCACCAATGGCACCTTGGTCAAGAGTGTGAGCTACACGGAACTGGTTCAGAAACCTTCCAACAAAGGTTGGTCATGGAGGACTTCTATGTGTGACGCGATAGGATGCTGTTATTGGAAATCGTACACGAACCAACAGTGATCTTTTTACCTTTAGGTGTGTTCGGTTCCAGGGTCAAGGATTTCCTCTGTGTCTTCTATAGCATGGAGAACATGGAGTGCACATGGGGAAGAAACCCAAAGATACCAGACAGCTCGCAGCAACATCTTTATTTCTGGTAAGACCTTGTTAGACCTTCTAGCCATGACAGCAGTGGTCATTAGCTCTAATCCACTGAGAACTATCTCCTCAGTATTACTGGATGGAGCCCACCCATATTTATTTTTGTCAACAACTTTGGGGATCCTCTCCCTTTTCCTATATAGAACCAACAGAGCATTGACAACCTTTCTATCTATAACATTAGTATTTGATGGACTGCTTTGGAATTTTGTGAAGAAATTAACGTTGAATTGTAATTAGATTGGGGATCTGATGTTTCACCTCGAGCAAGCAGCAGGCACGAATTTCACCTTCTCGACAACTTGGGTTTACGCTCATTAGAAACCAGATATGATAAACATGGTAACGATTATCTGTTAAGCATAAGCTTTAACTTTGTCACTGATGGCTGAAGTCTGATTGGACCCTGAGGTGCCACTGTTCTGTCAGTAATACTTTTTTTTATTACATTATTACCTTTAATTTAGCTGACACTATTATCCAAAGCGACTTACCATAGGTGCATTCAACCATGACAGTACAAACCCAGAACAACAACAATCCAGAAATTATAATTTTCTTATTTTTTTAAAAAGTTGAATCCAAGGTGTGTTTTTTGTCTGCGGTGGAAGAGGTGTAGACTTGCTGCCGTCCTGATGTCATTGGCGAGCTCGTTCCACCATTTAGGAGCCAGGACAGCAAACAGTTGTGATTTGGTTGAGTGGTTGGCTGGCAGCTAGGGAGCTACAAGCCCATTGGCAGATGCAAAGCGGAGTGAACGGGCTGGGGTGTAACGTTTGACTTTATCCTGGATGTAGACTGGACCTGGTCCACTCACAGCACGGTACGCCACTACTAATGTTTTGAAATGGATGCAGGCAACTGGTAACCAGTTAAGGGAGCGGAGGAGTGGAGTAGTTAGAGTGAATTTGCGTTGGTTAAAGACCAGTCAAGCTGCTGCAGTCTGGATGAGCTGCAGAGGACGGATGGTACTAGCAGGCAGACTAGCCAGGAGGGAGCTACACTAGTCTGGGCGTGAGATGACCAGAGCCTGCACCAGAACCTGGACCTGAACCTGGACAAGAACCTGGACCAGAACCTGGACCAGAACCTGGACCAGAACCCATGCCGCCTCCTGAGTGAGAAGGGGGCGTATTCTCCTGATGTTGTGCAGCATGTATCTGCAGGAACGTGTTGTTGCAGTAATGTTGGCAGTAAAGGAGAGTTGACTACCAAGTGTCGCACCCAGGTTCCAGGAAATCTAGGTGGGGGCTAATACGATGGAAGTGTATTTATAGAAGTTGGATTGGAAAATGAAAAGCGTTTGTCATCTATCTTTTTGGTAAAGTAGGTGACAAAGGGGCTTGGTAAAAGGGTGGAAGGAGGAGAGGGACCTGGGGGGAGGTTCGAAAGGGCCGTCAGGGTGCTTTGAGTTTCGCCATTTCATTCCAATCATTGCATAGTGGATAGAATTCTTCCAAGAAATCTCCCAAAGGACCCGGTGGACGTTAAAGAACACCAATGGTTAATTTGTACCAATTTTCAAAGCTTTTATGAAGAACACAATGAAACAATTTCTGATAGATTCAATCATGTATGGGTTTGCTCAAAGTTATCGAATGAACAGTAACCACAGAATGATTTGAATGTGCACCTTACTAAATCATGAATTGTACTGTGATGTTAAACACAGAATTGTCCCCTCATTTATGGCATCTGATTTAGAAAAATCCTAGATCCACCTGTGCTTCAGAATAAGAGTCAGTAACCAATCAGCCACGTTTAACCAAATTGTATCTGACAATTCGTTTTTCTTCAAAAATATTGCTAAGGACTTTCCAAGCTCAGTAAATGGTTCACGGACCCTGAGTCTTCTTTTAACTTCAACAGAAAACAGAGATGTTATATAACAACTAAATAAGTCATTGAAGAGGATAACGTATAGTTATTCCCTTCACCCCAGCGTTGCTCCAATAAACCTGCCCTTTGTCCTCACGTTAAATTTCACCTGTCTCCAAATTGTTTGTTACCAGGAGGTTTCTTTCACCTACTTGCTAAAAAAAAACAAAAAAAACATGGCTGCTTCCATGGACTACTAGATTCTTCAAAATAAAACTAGAATATCACACAGTAGAGCACATTACTCCAACCAAGGACCAATAGTCTCCTAAATTCAATCAAGATGCATCAAAAGTCACACACTCATAGATCCATGTGTTATTCTCGGAGTTGAATAACACAAAGAAAGAGATCCGAGATTTCCAGGTCCACACTGAAGTTTCCTCGAAACACATTCAGTGTTTTTTTTGTGTGATCTTGCTTCAACAAACAAACTGAGCAACAATCAAATGGAGAGTTTTGAAAACATAACCTCCTTGGTGGAAGCAATCAATGCCCATTAACTTCCTTTCATTTGTGGGTTCAGAGCTGCATGTGTGTAAACAGGTTTTCATCACAGCTGTGGACCAGAGTTTCCAGACCAAACTCACACGCAGAAATTCATAACTCATTAACGGTATTTACTTTTGACTGTGAATTCCAAAAGAAACCGAAAACTTGTTTGTGATAAGTTGGGATGTTGAATAAAAAGCTGTCACACATAATTTTGTGATAAATGTACCTTAGGCTTCATTAACATATCCAACCCTGACTGAGCCAAGGAGAAATAAGTCTTGTGGTCAACTTGGAGACAACACAAGGATTCAATAAATTCCTAGAGAGGATGTTTTGTGTCTTTTATTTTATTTTCCTGTTGAAGCATGAAGCTTAATCCAACATAAGTCTTTACTTACGTCTTTATCCGAGTTGACAGGACGAGAGCTGCAGCTGAGGGGAGAGGTTCTGATGAAAGCTTCTCAGTGAGCGAGCAGTAGTCGTTTTCTTGCTTTCATCCTTGCCTTAGGCAGAGCATTCATGCCTAATTCAAGGCACACCTTTCTCTTGGGATTAAACAAAGCCATCTGCAATCTCTCTTAAACCCTGTTGAAGCTTTAAAATTGTGTTCAGGTTTCAGTGATACTAAGCACCATGAACTTTAGGCCACTGCAGAATTAAGCAAGCATAAAACCTCACCAACAGATCCGATGATTAGATAACAGCACCGTTTGTCGTCTGGTCTGTCTCCTCCACAGGCACAAGGAGCTGGACCGAGCTGAGGAGTGTCCGAAATACATCGTTTCAGGTGGAGTCAGGAGCGGCTGCAACTTCACGACGAACGATCTCCCTAATTTCACTGATATCAATTTTTGCCTCAATGGTTCCTCGCCTAAAGGACCCCTGAAACCGACATTCACCTCCCTGCAAGTCCAAAACCAAGGTACATGCGTGTTTGCTTTCTGTAGAAGAGCAACCACAGAAACAGTGAGGATGGAGTCATTACTGTCCTTGTGTTTTGACTTCTCACATTCTATAATATACTATGTTTCAATTTCATATCCTTGCAGTGAAGCCTGGGGCCCCACAGAAGCTGTATTTGCAAAGGGCTCCAGACAAGCAACTGGAAATAGAGTGGGAAAGTCCTGTAGGGAGTGTTCCTGAACACTGCCTTGAGTGGGAGGTAGAACACAGTCAAGAGGGACCTGACGGAAAAATAACACTGGTATGGGTGACACATCTTTGGATTTGTTTCTGTTTTCACAGATAGCAAACTCTTTTGACAACCTCTGTGCTTTCCAACAGCAGCCATTCTTTCTGAAATTCCTATAGCGGGTGTGTAACTTTCCACCTGAGTTTCTTTTGAATGGGCAGTTGCAGAACCACCCGCAGTGTACAGGATAGGCTGGGCTGAGAGTTGGGCAAGCAAAGAGTATGAAAAGCTGCAAGAGCATCTTATAGTTGCATTTACTTTACAGTTGCAGTTGCTATTGTTTAGCATTTTAATTTATTATTTTTCCAAGTTTACATTCCCAGAATATCCATTTCCTAATCTGCTGCCAGCCATTCACTTCTTTCCCTCTGCATGGATCTATCACGTCTCTAATTTTAGTCCACTGAAATGTCAACACTAAATGTACAAGGGAGCAAGTGAACACAAATGATGAAATACTAAAAGCTAATGTGGAAACACACCCATAACAAAAGAGCACTGTTAAAATACATTGACTTCATCTGTTTTAAAGAAACAATTACTACAGAAAACAACATTACAGATATTTCTCAGGGGTGTTGGTATCCGAAGCAGTCAGGCTTCAGTGACAAATATAATCCCCATATCTAGAGAAACGTAACGCCCGAGGCAATGTGAACAGAAACTGGGTCAGACAGGCAGGGACAAGATTCTCACACTATTGCACGTCTACAGATTTTAGCAATGAGGAGATACATAATGACAACTGGTGGGTGGAAATAGGGAGGCAAATACAGAGGCGATGGTTGAGTAATTGAGGGCATATCCATCCTGTCTTAGTTGTAGGTGTGTCACGTAAGATATGAAACACAACTTTGACCTCTTGAAAATATGTGTATTTATACAGCCAGTCAGACCAAACACATCAATCAATTTCTCGTTATTTAGTTTGTTTGAGTCACTCCTACTATGAAGATTTGTTGATCAATGCAGCTTTGAGCCGGTGAATGTTGACTCTTTGAATGTTTATCATTAACAGATTTCAACCACAGACAGAAGCCTGACTCTGCCCCTCATCCCCGACCATGAAAGGAACTGTTTCAGGGTGCGGTCCAAATTACACAACTATTGTGTGGACAAAAGCTTTTGGAGTGATTGGAGTCGTCCAGCCTGTCACCCAGGTGATGCACATTAAATTTACTACAAGGAATTTACATCACCAATTATGTTTTATTATCCTGGCCCCATACCAGCTAATGATCTGGGTCATTGCAAATCCAGGCTTGTTTTGGTGAATAGCTAACAGCTAGTCCAACGCTGATCCAAATCTGATCCTTTTATTAGCGTGGGGAAATGTTACCTTCAGTGGTTCGTATTGTATGCTAAATAAATATATAAAGTAACTGTATAGAGCCTCCTTTAGAATCAACATAAAGACTTGGGTTTCATTCGTTTCATTTTCATATGAAAATGTGTGCCCATAGTATTTATAAATATATCTATATGTATGTTTGCTGATTTATTGTTGTTTGTGTAAGAATTTGATTGATTGATGTTCGGAAGGTTTATTGATTGATGTTTTCTTGACAAAGACATTTGTAAACAGGAAAATAAATAAATTTACTCAATTCAAATTGTTGTTTGGATTTGCACCTAAATTGCATAAACCCATCGATATCAATCCCTTTAATGGGTCTGATTTGTGTGTGTGCTTTAGAAAGGAAAGAAGTCAGCCCAAAACCAGAATGGGACATGGTACGAGTCTATGTATACGTAGCTGTTGCCATCACTGCCACACTGGTGCTTACTCTGGGTGTAGGTACAATGCTCAAACTGTGAGTACATACACATGTGCAGTATATTATCCATGCAAAGGGAAATGTACGATGCATTTGAATGGTAAACTCACTGCAACACTGTGGCTCCATTCTAGGAGGACATCAAGACAAGCGAAGAAGCTTGACTCTCTGCTAACCGACCTGTTTGGCAGAAGTTCAGCTCCGACAGTGACGGAGGCCTGAAGGGATGAGGGTGATGGGAAATCACTACGAAGCTCTGAAACATGGGGTCCTGTCATTGCCTGATTTCAACCCCTGCTGACACATGAGTGTAGATGCTACATATTAGACTGAAAGCTGCAAGAGGGTATTTACAAAAAAGAAATCATTTGCACAGCAGTATTATATTGCTTCTCTGTGCACGGCCTTTTAATTATATTGCTTCATGCAACTGCTCAATTTTTACGATTGTTGTGAGATGTCTTATCAACTGGAATTGTTTTGTGTCAAGTTTTATTGTTTCCTTTTTGCCTCAAATCTTGCCAGAGGGTTTATTGAGTGTGAATCCGGCACACAGGGTTCACATATGTGGAATGGTTTTATGTTACTGCACTCAACTTGACTTTCATCGGCTGCAGAATTTGCAGTCTAAGTTTGAGGGATTTGAATCTTTTTTTAAATGGTTAATTTAAAGAGAGGAAGTTTGTTAGTTTAAAGTGTAATGTTGCAACTTATTTCCAGCTTTAGTAATTGTTCTGAAAACATAATGCAGATGGCTCAGAGGCATTATGTTCCCAGATTCAACCCATTTTCCTTTAGATGAACTCATGGATAAGCTGATAAAATGTCGGTGGTCACACATCACTGACCTCACAATGCACATTTGCCTCGCCTTGACTTTTTTAATGATTTCAGTGTGTTAGAAGATGTTTTTTTAATTGTTATTATCACAGCATAGCAAATCATAGTAATAACATTACAAGAAACCTGAAGTGAATCCTGGACTTTTGAATGATACTGATGTTTCAGCATATTGTGGAGAAAATAATAGGAAAATTACTTTTACACAATAAATGTTTAATATAATTGTGGGGTATATGGTGAACTTCCTGTCATTATTTCGAACATTTGTGTGTGAGAGAAACATTTTAAACTCACTTTATGTTTTTCAATTGAGACTTGAAGCGAGACCCAACAAGTCAATAGGGGAAAATCCACATGTTATGCCCCAGTTTATAACTTCCATCAAGACAAATGCTTTTTGTTTTTCAAGTTTTCTGAAATGTTACATCTAAATGTGTAAATGAGGTATTATCTGATTAGAAATACATTTACAGGACAGAACGCTGAACATGGGATAAAGCAGTGTTTACTTGTTCTGTTTTGTTGACCCATTTGGCGACTATCTATCCAAATATAGATAGAAATAAACCTAGAGTGGTTGATGTGTGTAAGACATAATGATTCTGAGTGGAGGTTTATGCCAAGTCTTCAGAATATGAGAAAAAAACTCATTTTGAGCAACATGTAATAAAGTAAACCAGACCCAAATATCCGAATTGAGTGAAAAGCAATGTTGTGACCTTTGATATATATATATATATATAATTAATTAAGTAAAGGGGAATAAATTAAGACACAGAGAACAATGAAACATTTAAGGTATTTCTGTTAGATGGGCCCCGGGAAACAAAACTGTAGTCACAAGTATTTTACACATACTAGATTCTTGAAAGAAAAAATACAATGCAATTTGTGTTGTGTAAAAGACTTTCCTCATTTCAAAATATTTCACACAAGCCTCTAGACAGCAGCAGTGTCTGTTTTGCTGTAATACCCCCAAAGAAGAAGAAGGAGAAGAAGAAGAAGAAGAAGAAGAAGAAGAAGAAGAAGAAGAAGAAGAAGAAGAAGAAGAAGAAGAAGAAGAAGAAGAAGAAGAAGGAGAAGAAGACGAAGAAGGAGAAGAAGAAGAAGGAGGAGAAGAAGAAGGAGAAGAAGAAGAAGGAGAAGAAGAAGGAGAATAATGCTTATTTAGCTCCTCATAATTTCAACAAGCAAACATAGTGGTGACAACTTGATAATTAAACCTGATCTACTACTTAGAACCTACTTGTGAGAATGTACTGGTTGAGAGTGAACTTCAGGTCTGTGGTTTGGACAGCACCTTGTTTTTCTAATGCTCATGATGCCCTCTAGTGTTCAGATGATGCATGGCACCCACCACATTCACAACTGAAATAGGTGCTATCATGGTGGCACTGTGTCGCCTCACAGCAGGAAGGTTGCTGGTTTGAATCCCGGGACCTTCTGTGACTGTGCATGTTTGTCTGTGTCCTTGTGTTTTCTCACACAGTCCAGAGACATGTTGAATGGTTAGATTGACTGGAGACTCTAATTGGACTGAAGGTGTACATGTGGAAGGTTGTTTGTTTCCCATGTGTGTGCGTCTGGAGATGCTCCAGAGCTGCTTCAGAATGATAAAAACAATAATTAACTTAGAGCATTTTATGAAAACAGTCTGTTGTGCTGAGTGAAGTTAGAACATTTTGGTTTATCTTCAACGGATATTTTATAGTCAATTTTTTTCATAAAAGTTAACTGAATTAGTTTGATTTCTGTTAGGTTTGAATCACTTACTGAGCTGCTGTAGTTTTGTGTGGGTGTTTACCTGAGGAAGACCAGAGTTAACTTAAATCATTTACCGAATTAATCACGATGATCCAGTGCAGGTCTGTTCCTTGCTCCCGATAATCAAACTCTATTCTCTTGACTCCAAACAACACATATTGATTTCACCAAACTAATCAGTTAGCAGTATAAGTACACGTTGCATGAAGAGTTTCCACTGTGTGATACTCTCCCTCACGTTGGGAAAGGGACCATCTGACTCCAGGCTGGGCACTGTTTGTGTTTGATCCAACATTCACTGACATCCTCAAGGTCACCTCGGCAGCTGGCTGCTTCCCACACCAGCTCCATACCCTCCACGTGTGTGTGTGTGTGTGTGTGTGTGTGTGTGTGTGTGTGTGTGTGTGTGTGTAGGGACAGATGTGTGAGAAAATACGTGAGAAAACTGAAGATAATGGAAGATAATTAATAAGAGGAAGCACAGACGTGTTTTTCATGTAACTGGAGTGGTGTATTCATGCCAGGTTTTCCGTGAACAGTCCTGGGGTTTATCTGGACCATGCAGACTTCAGGGCAGCACAAGCTGATAGTGGAGGAGTGAGTAACCTTTCTCGAGGTTAATGTGTAATTTTGGCGGGGCCAAGCTTGATGGAGGGCCGGAAGGAGGGTAATGTATAGCCCAGGTGTTACTTTCAGTCCATTTATTTGCCTCACTGCTCTGTTGACCCTCGTCTGCAGAGGACTCCCCGCCTTCTGCCGAGGTTCACACGAAGAGCTGGACGACTTCAGGTTTGCATTCGTACTTTCTTTGGATTTTCCTTAAATGTAATCTTATCCCTCAAACAATGATTTCCCTCCTCAGGCAACGAGCTGTCAGGTCCCATGTTTGTCTCTGTCCCCCGGGCTCAGTAACTGGAATCTGTCCCTGCAGAGTGAAAGTGTGCAGGGCCTGGCTGGTTACTGTACCTAGGGGCCAGCCGTGCTCCAGAGGCTGCATCATCTCCACTATAGATACTATCCACTGCATGAGATTCACGTCTGAATTAGTCAAATATACTGTATGTGTGTTTCGGTTTGGTTTTGCTTCCTTTGCTGACATGAGTTGAACTGCTCCTCTGCAGCCGTGGGAAAAGCGGCAGTCATAACCAAAGTATTCCGAGATGAGAGAATGAAGCAGCAGCTGCAGAAATGATCCTCAGCTGCCCCTGTCTCACTGGATATTTTTTTATATAATAATACACATCTATTACAAATTCCTACTTGTTTTTTCCCTGTCTGTCTGAACTAAAAGAAAAAGTAAACGCTTCATTTGAAAAGATGCAATGTTTTTTCTCTCTCTCTGTTTCTGTCATGTCTTCATGTTCACAAGAGTTAATACAAACAAAACCAATGTAAACCACATTAGAACTGATGTTGGATCTGCATTTTTTAGCTAAATGATTGAATCTCAACTTCAGCCTCCCAGCTCCAGACAGTGTTGAGATATGATCTGTAGGTGGGGAGGGACTTAATAGTGTGTTGGTGTGGTCGGACGTGGCGCCCGTACAAGGGAACCACGTAAAGAAGAGGCATGTGATGCATTTACTGTGTGTGGGTGGAGGGCTGAGAATGAAGAACCGCCTGACATTTTTTACCTTTGACATTTACAACACACCAAAGTTAGAGAGTGAACAATTTGAAACAGTCTTCCTTCCAAATAAAAAGCAAAGACAAATAACCATGGGAGGATGATTTGTAACCTAGAAACCACATTTAAATTCACTAGATCCAAATATTTATTTGGATCAGCACCAAATTGCACACTCTGACTATAAGTCTGAATATTTTCATCAGGATCCATGCCATACCAAAATTTAACCGGTTCGTCCTCCCTCCACAAAGTGTTTTAGATATTGGTTGGGTAGCTTTACCATAATCCTGTTTACTTATAAAATAAAGCAGGCGAAAACATAACCTATTTTACTGAGGTGCTGTATAAACGTTTGAGTCTTTTAATATTTCTCTTAGAATAAATTGTTCTGAGTTAATGTTCCACTTGTTTAAACAGTCAGGTCCTCTCACTGTGATATTGAATATTTTACCTTCTGATCTAATGTTTAACTAAAGACAACATGCGCAAGATCTGTGTCAAGAAAAAAAAAAAGAAGATCTAAATCCTTGTACGGTTTCTCACACACACACTCAAACACAAACACACACACACACACATTCGTATTGTGTGTGTGCGATCGCTCTGCCGCGATGTAACCACAACGTCACCTTTGACTGGTTAGTCACATTTCAAGGATTCCAGGGAGGTCGCTGCTATTATAAGACAACCACTGAGCTGGCACCTCACCCATTCAAACACAACCTTTAAGCCAAGCATCAGGTTTACATCGGGTTTTGTGTCGTGTTTGTTTTCTTGGAGCTCCGCAGCTGGAGCGTTCACACCGCTCCTCCCTTCAGAACGATTCTTTGAGCAGCTGCTGCAGTTTGAACTCCGCGGAGTGAAAAACAAGTGTGAACAGGGAGACTTCACACCGGGCTGCTCACATGTGGCAGCGACACCTGTTTTGAACACCCAGGGAAATAATATAAAAAGAAAAATGTAATACGCTTCTCATCAACAGTTGATCTGTAAACTCTAATATAAATTAAATGACTAATCTTTTTAGCGATGTAACGTTTAATAAACACAACCATAAATCCGTCAAGTACATTCATCCTTGACAAGTAAATAATATGACAGTGCAGTAAAAATGATCTCAGTAATTACATGACATGGATACGCCAACTCTCAGACGGTTTTAAAATTTAATTGCAAAATATGACTAATACATGTTTTTATGTTGCTAATTCATTTAAAACGATGCATCACATTTTCACACGGCACACGATCTGGTGCAACTTCCTCTGAGGCGTGAAATAGTCTGGCAGCTTTTCCTCTTATTAGGCGTTGCTCTAAGAAGTCGGTCAAAGGTGAAATTGTCAAAGGTGAAAATGTCAGAAGGCCACATGATCGCGGCAAGATTTTTTTTTTAGCAATAATTTACACTCCTTACAATCCCGAAAACTACAGCTGTTTATTCTTCTTCATGTAGAAATACTCTGTACACATTTACAGTTTTTACTTTCAGACAAACACTTGATCGCTCCAGGTGACTAATCTACACTTCTAATATCAGAAGGCTTTCGCTTCACTAGATACTAGATGTGAAGGGCAAGTTTGGGTTTTCAATATGTATAAAGTGGGATATGAGGCCATCAATACATGACCAACAAGCTTGTCCTCGTAAAATGCTTACAAAAAAGAATTGTAAAAAAGGCATTGTGGAGATGCGTCAGTCCCTTTAAATGTCCAGCCGGCGCACAATCACATGTCAGGGAGAATCTACTGTCCTGTTCCTCTGACAATAGAGGGACCCGGGGCCAACGTGCTGTGGAACCGTCCAGTAGCATCGGAGGCTCGCGGCCTGTCCAGAAAGCTCTCTGTGCTTTTGCACCTCACTGTTGACAGCGGCAGGGCTGAGGGACCCGCTGGCCGCGTGTGGAGAGGGGTGGGCGGGTGGGGGTGGGTGTGAAGGCCCTATACAAACAGCCCCTGGCCTGAATTAGGCCCTCACAACCTGTCTAAAAATAACAGAGAGAGTGAGACGGCGAGAGAAAGAGAGAAACAGGGTCTGTGCTCGCCGGGTGGAGAGGAGTAGCACACACCGTGGGGGTTTATGTGTGTGTATTTCCAGAAGCAGGGTGTGGGTGGGGGAGGTGGTTGAGGAGGGCCTTAGTACATTGCATCCTCGTATATGTCCGTCCGCAGGCAGAAGAGGATCCCTCCGCCCAGCATGAAGATGGTGGCCCCCCAGCCCAGCCCGTAGCCCCAGTTGAACTCATGGTACGTCTGGAGAACCGTTCCGTCGATGAACTTGATCGGGTAGAGGACGAGAGCGCAGGCCTGCAGAACCACTGGAACACAAAGAAGAGAGAGAGTCAAACATGAGATATCCTAAAAATCATACAGGCAGAGTTCTACACTTCCACTGTTTATATTCATGCTGAAAGCACTTTAGTCATTGAGGTGACCTTGTCGGAGGGAACAAAGAAAACTGTGTGTTTTTAGAAGCCTGTAGGTAAAAAATGATGTATGTCTCAAAACAGGTTTAAACAAGTCCAATACTCTTTTACCATGATAAAACAATGTATTTGGCTTATAATGTATAAGATCATAATTTAATTTTGATTGTCGATTCAAGCCTGGACCGTACCTTGCTTTTAAAAAACAAAGGAAGAGATTTGGATCAAAATGCAATTCTATTTCTTGCAGAGTGTGACACCTCCATCAAAAGACAAACACACTTTGATGTGACACATCTCCCTGTGGATTTCTCCTTCAGTTCAAAGTAAGGACTCTTGTGAAGTGGCTGGCTTTTTTTCCTCGACAGTGATTGACTTAAACAGCACAAGGCAAAACCTGTGCAGGGGCTCTACTTAGTGAAATGTGAAATGAATAGATTTTTTAAAATATAATAATACTTTTTTGTTTATTACAGGGGATAATAACCATAACTGCAATAAAAACCACAGTACAAACAAGGGAAGGCTCAAAGACATAAAAAACACTGGGAGGTGAAATTGAGTTAATATAGTAAAATGCCTAGTGGGAAGATACCATCCAGTGACATAATAAATGCTTTGCGTTAAAGGAAGGACTTGAGGAGAGATTAAAATGATGCCTGTCTGATTTCAATAGAGAGTTTCAGAGTCTGGGGGCGCGAACAGCAAAGTCACCTTTAGTCATATAAGCTGGGAACTGGGAACAACCAGTAGAGCTGCATCCTCAGCCCTCTCTTACAGTCGCCCTTATTCTCGTCCATCTTGATATCTAAAAAATAAAACCACTTTGGTTCCTCCATCTTTGTGAATCATGAACTACAGCGTTGTCGTGAGCGTGTACGTGGGTGTGTGCGATCAAAGAGGAACTGTGGTCTGTCCTCAGAGCAGTTTCCTCTCCGTGTGCTTCTCGGTGACTCTTGAGGAAAGGACTCTCTGTAGCCGTGGCTCAACCTTTCCTTCCTACAGGACGGCGCGGTGGGCGTGCAAGAGGTCCGATGGCAGTTCGAGAATGCAGTGGTGTTGATGGAGGCCCATACTGAGCTCGCAGCCCCGCTGAGGTCATATTTCTGGACCAAAAATAAATACCACAGCCACGCTGCTGCCAACGGGCATTTAACGACCATCCCCTCTGCTGCTGCTGCTGCTGAGGACTGTGTGTGTCTGTGTGCAGGCCTTATTCTCGTAAGGCTCTTAAAGCAATTACACACAGGAAAGGATAACACTGCATTCCCACGCTTTTCTGTAAATGGCTAGCAGTCATTCAGACGTGGTCATTAAAATGGCTGCACACACTGGTCCTTTGTCACTGATGTTTTCAGGGACAGAACAAGACAGAAAACTCCTACATCGACCTTCCATCACTAACTTAACAGTTTGGTTTTATCTCTCTGCCACTTCTGGGAAATAAACCCAATGTAAAATACTAGATTTATCAGCTCGTTGTGTTATTCTACATCTTACAGTAATATACTTGTTAATGACCTGTCCAGGGTGTGCCCCCCCCCCCCCCTCCTCGCTCAATGTCAACTGGAATTGGCTCCAGCCCCCCCGTCGCCTGCGACCCTCAGGTAAGCAGTATAAATAACGGATGTAATTATGGGTTTCCAGAGAAATAAGACTTAAGGGACAGATGGTTTGGCCCTTTTTAGGAAATAGTAGATGAACCGACACAAACCACACTTGTGTGCGACTGTTAAATGTGCGACAGAGAACAAAGACCGGACACAGAGGGAAATACCACCGCCACGGCCAAGCAGTCCCCTTAAATTAATTTAATCTGCACCAAATTACACTCACTCATGGATATTAGTTTCCTTAATGTGCCTCATTTCTTTTTCATCCAGGTCCATGTTTAATTCCCTGGGAAAACTAAAATATCCAAATATGGATATTCAGGCTTGTTCGGACGTGGAATTCGTACTAATGCTTTGATGGATTTATCTTTGGACGGTTCACTGACAGATGTTTTTTTAAGAAGAAATTTGCAAACAAGAGTCCAACAGTCCCCTTATGAAACCACGTTTAAATTCACAAGATCCAGATTTTTGATTTGGATCTGCACCAGATTAAACACAAGCTTCCTTCCCCCAAGTTTTGTGGAAATCCAATCTGTTGTTTTTGTGTAATCTTAATCACAAATAAAGAAACTAGGGTGGAAACATGACCTCCTAGGCAGAGGTAGCAACTCCGTTCAAAGTTAAGTGGACAGCGCCTCTAACGGTCATGAATAAACAAGCTAGAGTTGATATAAGAGAGAAATCGACATCAAGAAAACCCAAGAAGGGGATGGATTTCCCATCACCTCCTTTGAACTTGCAGGCGTGATGAGAAACTGCAGGAGGTGGAACATTACTTGTGACACATAACAGGATGTCTGATTTATTCTATAATCAAATTTTTACTTTGGAAACTTTGGCAGGACTGGGCAGAGTTAAACGGTGGTAAGTGGTTAGCGTTTCATCACCGCTCTTAGAATAGAGTCACAGCACAGGCTGTGAGGCAGTGACCTCAACGCATGTATAGTATATGAAGGAATGTGTTCTGCTAAAACTTTCATTATAATTGTGTGTTTCCTATAGATCCTCCCTCTCTCCGGTGTCAAATTTTAGTTTGCGACCGCGGGACATTCTCACAAAGCACACGGTGCAGTCCAGCAGTGAGCCAGTGCTGGCTGAGGAGTCTGTGGTTCTCTTTCGCTCAGTGACTTCACTGTGTCGGTAAGGCTGCAAATTCTGCGGCTACTTCTTCTTGGCACACGAGCCTGCAGCTCCTCAGTCCTCACCACAGAAAAAAATGAGCTCAACAAGCAAGCTTCTTTTCTTCTGCACCCTTTTATTTTAAGTGAGCACTGGAAAGGGGGGAAAAAGGAAAAACACTGTGTGTATGGAAATTGCTGGGGTTGTGGTGAATGCATATGAGCTGCCTTTCTGTTTCCAAATCGTGTATAAATATTCATACGGGCTGATGTTTTGAGAAGCTGTGCACTGGAAAGGTGATGGGGGAAGGTGGAGGAAAGGACCTACCCGCAGTGAAGAGGAGCACGGCCACGGTGCGGTAGTGCTGCCTCTGAGTCCCCCGGCAGAGGGATATGAGGGCCACCAGAAACGCCACCAGAGTCGCCACGCCGCCGGCCGCCAGGAGCACCAGCGTGGCAATCTGCCAGTCTGCGGGAAAAGGGGACACACACGCAGGTTAGAGAGGGAGGAGAGCACGCACAAACACAAAAGCCAGATTGTTGAATTGAAGCGCTTTGCTGACAAGCACGAAAACAAAAGCGGATCCCTCGGAGTGAAGCGGGTGAGGCAGAACAAACTCGGGCCTGCACCACAGAGCCATCAGGAACCACACGGAACCTGATTGGTTACTCAGTCGTCACAGTAACTGGGTTGAATAAGTAGAATGTACCTGGATTGGACATTAAGATTGACGTCTGTTGTACTTGCACCATCACACACTAGTTTTTTTCCCTGTAAATTATTTTTTGGTAGTTTTTCTCACTGTAGTCGAGGATAGAGGATGTAGGACCTTTTCATTTTTGGATGAACAGTGACTTTAAATCCAGTGAGTCAAACTGTGATGTGTGAATATGGACTATAAATTTGACTTGTTATTGCAGGTTTCCTTATCTTAAAAGCTGCTTTCAAACATTTGCAATGGTGTCAGCACAATTCTGTTCTAGAGGGGCTGAACAAAGTAAATGCCCCAAACATTTTCTTGCCCAACTGAGAATGCAGAAGGAACATGTCCAGAAAATTCACAGCGAGCGAGAGGTTGGTGAAGTTTCTAATAAGCGGCGGACAGAAAACTGAAAGAAAAAGGAGGAGACATATGCGTAGAAGACTCCAACGAAGAAGTCAACGAGACCATCAGAGTTTTGGGTGATGGCAATTGCCGGTGTCGAAGTGCTGTAGACATAAACATTGAGTTCTTCCTGTTGTTAGGAATGTGTCTGACCCTTAGAATCTCCCGCTGCGTTCACCATATGTGAAAAGCTAACTGCTGAAAAGGTCCAGCCCCAATTTTTTTTACGTCTGAAAACATCTCAGAAGATATTCCAACCACAGCTGCACCTTAGGCTTAATATAACTCCCTTTATTTATGAACTTCAGTATTGGTGATGGTTTACACTTCGCTCTAACCTCTTCCATATCATGGTGGCTTCTCAACAGCACATTTAATCTGTTTATTGCAAACAAACTGCGGTAGCTCCCGCTGGAAAAGCAAACCTCATCGGTTCCATGTGCGTCAGAGGATTCGTCCCTGGAAATACCTACACATCCCTTCAGAGCTTTTTTAATATTTAAACTAAGCTTAACTCTTTATTCTGAAAAGCATTGACAGAGAGAGAGAGAGAGAGAGAGAGAGAGAGAGAGAGAGAGAGAGAGAGAGAGAGAGAGAGAGAGAGAGAGAGTCTGATACCAGATACAAATGCATTCAGGAGAAATGTTTAAGTCTTCCATCCCTGCCTGTGCCACCGAGTGTCCTCTCTTTGATGTCCCACTCGTCACCGTCAGGAGACAAAAAGCCCGACCTCAAAAGACGAGACTCAAAAGGAGGATTTGCATTTGATGAAGCTGAGTGAACACTCGGTGCTGGGTGTGTCCCCTTCTCTCTGAGCGCTGATTGTCTTCAGTGTGGTAGAAATCAAAGTTTTTTGACATTGACACATGTGAACCTCATTTCATTCATCCCTCAGGAAATACTTCCCCCCCACCCTGACATCTTTGCTCCATTATGTGGTCGTGGCCTCTATGTGGTGAACTCTACAAAAAGAAAAACAGTGTTCTCACATCACATTTCTCCATCACTCGTCACGGCTGCGAGTGTTGATACTGTTTTCATCTGCGTTACTTCAGACACCCTCAGCTTCTTCTGTCTGTCGTCGCGTCACATCGCCCTAAAGATTATCTGTAACTGAATAACTTTGGAGATACCTAATGAAAATATGTGCGTAAATAAATCTGCTTTGGCTTTTTGGTGAACTGCACCTTTAACCCTATCACACCCCCCCTCTGCCGCCGCCTTAATGAGCTCTGCAGACACTCACAGCAACAAACCCGCCTCCTATTCACCCTGACACATTCCACAATATCAGAGAGCACTGAGCCACACCAAGCTCCTGCTTCCTTCTCTGTAGCCGTGCCTGTTTGAGTCTGTGATGGTGGCAGACAAACAGCAAAAGTCGCTCACGCCTGTTCAAGTATTTTTTATATATATATATATATATATTTAGCAACCAACCAGGACAAGATTTATATGTAATTCTATGAAGTTTTGTTTTAAGCTATCTATTCCCCTTTGTTACAGTCAGCTGTTGTATGTATAACAGGGATGAGGCTCCAGTTAAGCCAACCTACAGCACTGTACCAGCCACCAGGCAGATGAGGGTAAATCCAGTAGGTTTAATGTTGGTTTCCTCCCCCCAGTGGGAGAAAGGAAGGAGGTCGAGGGCGTAAACACCCGTCATGTGGCTTCTCTGCTGGACAAAAGGCGGCCTGGTGGGTCCGGGCCTGGTGAGGTGGAGGACGATGGGGGAAGATGCTCATTGTGTCTCTTCAAAGCCTGAACTTTTGCTGGGAGTGTGTTCACTCTCTTTGTGCCCTAGAGGATTACGTTTACGTTTCTACAAGACGTGTGAAGATATGGGGCTCGGGCGATATGGCTAAAAACTTTAAACCAAGATAAAGGTTTTCATATCAGTCGTCATTTATGTCACATTATTACTTCTTCTAAGTCTAAAGACGGATTTTTGGTGAAGGTGCATGTCGCAGCTGAATACCCCCCCCCCCTTCTAAACCAGAAAGAGAACTGTGGTAACCTTCAGTTGTCATAAAAACGCCAAAGTTGTTGAGTTTGTCCAATTTGGACGACTGTAAAAGACATGGCTGCCTCTGTCGAGAGGACCTGCTCCAAATGTTAATATAAAGTGCTTAAATATAAGGAGCCTATTCTGGGGTAAAGAAAACAACAATTTGCACAATTTAGATGAAACACACTAGTGAAAAAATCCCTAGGATTAACTTTTCCATTCAATAAGCCAATAGATCCCTTTCATCTAAATCTTACACACTTTTAAAATCACAAAGACTAAACATGTACACCTCCAGCCCTCAGTTGACTCCTAGTTATCTCTGTGCGGATAACAACAGTGAGACTTATTACTAAGTCAACATGGTCTCTATTCGAACTCTGTTGTTTTGCGTGCTTGCTCCCGAGCTGTGGTTACACCACAGTGCCTGGGCTCAGCATCACACTGCTGGTCCTCAGTGACACCACGTCACCGCTGTGGTATGGAGAGAGGAAATTCATCAGCAGCACAAGAAACAATGAACGCCCAAGCTGCTGGACAGAGACCAACAGGGACGACTAACTCAGACTGTGCCCATGGTGAGGGGGCGACGGCTGCTGTGGTTCGGTTCAACAAATACTCAACTCCTCTTTGTGTATTTCCAACAGTGTGTGTGTGTGTGTGTGTGTGTGTGTAGCCTCTTTGTGGCTGATGAGGAACACAATCCACTGATAACATGCTGCTTTAAAACCACACTTCAACAACACAAGGGATGATTACCACAGCATTATGGGCCATAATAAGTGGAGAGAAATCACTTCCAGCCTTTGGATTTCTGTTGGATTTCTGTCCAAAACAAGCAGCTCGTGTTTTTTCAACATCACCCTCCACTGTGCTACAACAGCAGTAGTTTTTTAACTGTGTCCCCCCCCCCCCAAAAAAAACAAGAAAAGTTACAAATACCAACACATGGAATGAAAATCAACATGTCAAAGCACTGTTTCTTACCCGATGTGAGTGTGGAGAAGCAGCTCCACTGGGGCTCCTCTCCCGGGTGCCGTGCGTCGGACTGGGAGCAGGACTCCCACAGCGACAGGGAGAAGTGGTCGGCGGTGACCCAGGCGGGACTGAGCAGAGCCACCAGGTCCAGGCACAGAGCCAGGAAGACGCACAGCAGCGCGATCAGCTTGAAGGGTCGGAACACGTACACCTCGTTCACAGACATCTTCTTCCTCTCGGCCTCCTCTTCCTCCTCTCATCCAGAGGTACCGCTCACTGCTGCGGGTCGGGCGCTGCTGAGAGATGAGCTCGGTCCTTGCGCGTCGTCTACCACCATAGCATGCACTGCTTTGTGTGCGGGTGTGTGCGTGCGTGTGTGTCCAGCTGGAAAAGTTTACTGGGAGACATCCGGTTATATCGAGTTTTCAAAATAAATGCTGTTGTGCTGGCCCAGGCAAAGAATACATCTACTTTTATTCCAGGGCTGGGTCATATATGCATGATTATATAGAGATGAAAATATTGATATCAGTTCATATTAATAATTATAATAATTCCTGTCACATTATAATTTATTAAGTTTAAAGTCTGATTATTTTTTTTAACTCTTCTTGACAAACACTTAATAAACAGCAATATAAATGCATCAGATATCTGTTATGTTACTATCGATACAAATTACATTATTATCATTGTTGATATTGTTTCATTGCCCAGTCCTACTCATTCCCACTGCATTATAAAATAAACTACACCTTTATAAGTTTGCAACTTATAATTAATTGGTAATAATGCATCATCCTATAATCCTTTACTTTTTATCATAAAGTTTAATATTCATTACTAATAACTCATGATATTATTTAGGCCTGTGAATTGGCTGCCATTTGTTACGGCACAAATCCAACATTAAAACAAAAGCAAAGACAAAAAAACAACGGGTAAAATGAATGAAGTACAAACCGGATATTAATAAAGAAGCATGACAGAAGATTGGAAAGTTCTAAACAGGCAGTCTTCCTTTAGTTTAGTGGATGACAACAGCCTTTGGAAAACTGGACACACACATGGAACAGTATAGGGGAGCAGTCGTGTCAGGTTTGGGGCTTTTATTTTGAAAACTTAGTTAAGCCCCCTCCACCTTTATGATGTATTTATAATCAGAAAGTAAATTCGCTTAAAATAAGGAGTTATGAATTTAACAGTGTTTCCCCCCACACATTAACATTTACAACAAGGTAATTCACAGTACACATGATATAAAGTAAGACTGGGGCAACAACAAAAATAATAAATCACACCAGACAGAGTGCATTCAAAGTAGCACAGAAGAAGAATATAACGTTTAATTAAGGTGAATTTTAAAAGAGAAACACCAAACCAATCATAAAATTACCTAACATGTACTTTACTACTTGTCTAAAACCCAAAGTAAATCACAAAGTTTCCACATTTTTAGTAACTTAACACCATGTTATACCTTCATAAGAGGGGAAGTGATTCTGATGAATGCAGCCAAAAACACTGAAATGTATGAGAAGATTAAACATTTGTGTGAAGATTAACTTTCACCGCTCAATTTAGACAATAATCCATTATGGGCCCTGGTACTGGTCTTTGTACATTAACTCAGTCTTTACAGACTCTGAGGCTGGGGAGTAGTTCATTCTCTTTGTGAACTATCCCTTTAATGTCATTCACGAAAAACTGAGGGTTGGTTTATGTGTTGTAGTGTGCTAATGATCCAGCAGATGGCAGACATGTGACATTATGGTTACTGGAGTCCATTTAAAACCCTATTTCTCTCCCCTCATACACAGTATTTTCAGTGGATATGAGGTGTAGCAGGATCACACATGAAAAATCCAGTTGCTGGCTGAAAATCGTTGTGACAGTTTAACAGTAAAACCGCTGATTAGCTTTTTGGTGTCCTCTGCTAATCCAGTTCTGGCTTCTTCACACAGCCTGGCATGTGTGTGGGCCGAGCTCACCGATATCTGTACCTGCTTTAGGAATCAACCCTTTAATCCATGCTCACGCGTACATTGGGTTTAATATCTCCAATGAACAGCCACAGAAAAATGTAACACCTGATAAATCCACCAAATGAAATGACAACTATGAAATAAGACTCGATTTGACGACGGTGTGGGTTGTATTTATTCACCCCACCAAACTGTGGAATATTTACATTGCACCAAGTAATAACAGGAGCGAATATGAATAATCGGCTGGATGTGGGGACCACTAATGTTCGGTCATTTGGCTTCTGAGGCCTAAATGTTTCCTCACATGACACACCAGACTACACCTTCAAGTGTTTATGATTAAAAACAACAACAAAGCTACAAACAATACCAAACCTACCGGGTCTCAACTGATTAATCATTTGTTGAACATTTAGTCAATCGCTTTTAAAGCAGCTTGAACTGCAAATTATTTGTTTGAAAGGTGCTATATGAATAAAGTTTTAATTTGATTGATTGATTTAGCTGGTGCACTTATCTAGTTGGATCCAGGAAAAATTACCAATTCACTCCTTGTTTGCATAAAACATCCGCACTAAATTGTTTCTCAAATATGCGGAGAACTTCCAACAAACCATATCGAGAAACATTTGTTACACATGTTTAAAAGCAGCCTTTTGTTAGCACGAGTAAAGGCCAAACGTCTTTTCTAAGTGGAGTCTGTCAGATCTTCTTCTTCACAAATGTTTGGTTGAATGATTTATTTACCAAGTGCCATGCATCTGCCTGGTAGTGATAGCATGATGGAAGGGACAACCAGCTAACTAGTTTAAATGCCCTGTACATCTATATTGTATATATATGTCATTTTTAAGGCTGTTATCTTTCTGAGGAAGTTTATGTTTCTATCGGCACCTGTCTTTTTAGGAGACAACGTTGATGTTTTAAAAAAGTAAACATTTGTGCATGAGAAGGTTTTTCCTGTGAAAGTCACACCTGCGAGACAATGAGTGTGTTTACATGGACAGCAGTCATCCAAAGATTGCCCTTATTACAAATAAAACATTACATTTGTTATGATGTTTACATGAGTTGCTATTATAATATGGCAGTTGGTAACTGGCGTACAGGTCGATGCTTTGAAAACTCCGATGGGACATTTACATACAGACATAATGAGACTGATCTCAGAATACTCCACATTTCTTAATTTGATCTTACTCTGATTATGACCTTCATGTTAAGGTCATCGGAAAATTATATTTACATAACAGTGTCTGGTTCAGACCTTTTGCTGTAACTTGATATTGGAATAAAGGTGTCCATGTAAATATAATAGGAATGATTAATAGGAAAAACGATGGCTTGGCAGTTACTTTAAGTATTTCAATACTAAGTGAATATTCTGAGCTCAGCCTTTCCTCAAGTGTTAATGTACAATCTAAACTGATTCAGGGTCTTTGGATTCCACCTCTTCTGCTTTCTTGCCCAGTCTGGTTTAATTCCACCCATATCATTAGGTGCCTAGATTAGAGGTTTTCAGTGTGTCTGATATAATGAGAGTTTCAGACTAAATGCCACCTTTCTCAGTCCTAATGGTACGACCAGGCTGCCAGCGGGACATCGGAGGAGAGGGTGGGGGTTGTCTAGTTTCAGACATATCCATGGACAGAGCATTTCTCATTTCCTCTAAATGCACCTCCTCCCCCGGCAGAACAGCCAGAGCGCTCTGTCATCCTCCTCCAAAAGCCCCTCATTAGAAACTCTGCCGAGCAGACAAAGCTACTTGAGATGGCACAATGGTGACTCCCCACATGGCGATATGAACGGGCGTACAGGAAATCCAGGTCATCCTGTACTTTTCCCCTGTCCTCTCTCCCTGATTCTAACTCGAGCTGCCCACCTACAAACCTGTTATACCCCATCCGCCATGTTTTAGATATCCTGGTGATTTTATACAGACTCACAAATTCCAACACTGTGAAATGACACATGATGATGTCACACCTCTGTGATTCATCAGACGGTGAATTGATAATGAGGAATGTTTCAGCGCCTCTGAGGTTGAAAATGCTTCTTCAGGAACTATGAGGTGCTGCTCTGTTGCTCATTGTGCTCTCTCCGGAGCGACTGCAGCTGATTAGGCTCAGAATAAGCCTCTCAAGGTTTTTACGGCCATGAATGAGCTTCCATGGTAACTGATTAGGCTTTGTTAAATGATGCTGCCATTACTACAGAGGTCCGCCCGGCTCATCACTCTCTTTACCGTAACAACACCATCACACCATCGTGAGTCACGCTGTGTTCAGACTTCACAGTTTGAACATGAGTCAGGATTATTTACTCACTTTCTAATTCCTTCAGTTATAATTTCACCGTATTGGGAAATGTCACCACTTAACTTTATCGCTTAATTATCATGACACTACTTTTAAAGTCAAAAGAAATAGTAGACAAGTGGGAAAAAGTAATACATTTTTATTGGATACATTTTCAGACTTTTAATTTCAGAGCACAGCAGTGACGTTAGCTAGATGCTAATACAGCCTGCTAGGCTAACACAATAATAATGCTAAAGTATCAAGGTTTAACAGGTGTAACATGTGCACCATGAACCATCTTATATCATCTAAACACGCTAACCTTTGTTTTCAAAACACATATTACAGGCAGATTGAAATTACAAATACTTGATGGTGATTCTATATGAGGAGTCAGTAGTAAAAAGCAAGTACATTTTCACAAGTCATGTATTTTAGTTAGATTTTGAGAAACTTGTACTTTGTAATTTTTCATTCCACTTCAACTTATTTTGGGTATTTGATTACATGTGTCATTTTTCAGATTCAGATTCATCATATACATATTATCAACAAAAAATACATAATAATGTGGTCTTACAGTTGAGATATATAGAAGTAGGCCCAGCCCAGCACTACTAGCTGCAACATTACAGCAATATGCATACACATATTTCTTATCCATTTGGTTATCCAATTAACATATTTGTATGAGTAATTTTACATTTTGTGATTTTAGTTCGATATAAATCATTTTCAACTTTTGTAATACATGAGTGTTTCTATACTATGGTATTGTTATTTTTAGTAAAGTTAGATATCTGAGTATGTTTTCAACCATTTGGAAAAATTCAAGAATTCCCAAATTTATTGAAGTTCATCCTGGGTGTGAAGTTAATGTGCATAACAAAGTTCACACCACACAATCTAACAGTAGCTGAGACATTTCACATGAAACCAGAAATGCCAACCTCAGGGTTGCGCTATAGAGGTCACAAGGTCACAAGAGTCGATTCCGTTTAGAGCAACACGATGAACAGGGTGACAGACCGACATGTTACCCCACAGTCTAATCCACTCATTCATAAACTAATTTACTAATCCATTCATTCATTGATGTACATGTTCAGCTTGTCTCCAGTGGCCCATTGAGAGACACACTAAGACAAACATCCTCTCTGGACTGTGCAGCTTGTTGAGCTCATCTCTGTCCCTCCATGTTTAACCTCGCAGCTCACGTCTGATGACATGTGGCACCGGTGGTGTCACATTGACGCTGCTGTCTCCTGAACATCACAGCCGTCAGAGCATGTGAGGTTTGCTCAAAGTCACCTCCTTGAACCCTCGACCCGTTCAAACGCATTTTTTTCCTCCTTCACCGAGTTTCTCATAGTCTCTTAGATGTTAAGCGAGCAGCTGGGTTTGAAGTATCCTGCTGAAGGTCCCGTTGACAGTTGGTACTGAGGGAGGCGACTGGATGTCTCCCTCACTTCCTGCGGCTCCGATTTACCAGCTTTCCAGGGGATTTTAAAGCGATGGCTCTCCAGTGTTAACGTTTAGTCCTGAGACCACTGCTGCTGCACTGACTCCACAAAATGCTGAAGTGTGTTATGAGAACGTGAGTGACGGATAAGCCTCGACCGCTGTGATGAGGGTTTTCTCTCCGCATCATCTTCACTGTCACATCACGTCAGGATTTCAACTCACATCAAAGTGGAGGAGACGGCCTTTAGAGTGATGAAGATGAGGAAAATGCTGTGTTAGCCTGTTAAGTTTTGTGAATCATCCTCAACTGGCTGAGATTTTTTTATTTCGTTAATTAGATCCAGGTTCCTCCCATTTTTGTTGTAAGTTATTTGGATGCAGTTTCTCAGTGTCGGACTGAGACAAGCTCATGCAGCCAGGTCCTAAAGTACGATGTGGTTAAGTACACAGGCAAGTTAGGGGAGAGAGAGAGAGAGAGAGAGAGAGCGAGAGAGAGAGAGAGAGAGAGAGAGAGAGAGAGAGAGAGGAGAGAGAGAGAGAGATAGTCTGGTGATTGACCTCAGAAAACATTTGACTTAATAAGCTCGGTTAATTTGTTAAAATAACAATGAACAAATCCTTGATTCATGGCTCCCTGGTGAACACCGCACGTCTTAGAAACACCAAATAAGGGCTTTGTTTATGTTAAGTTCAATAAATTATACCACGCCAGATTTATTTATGAAAGCCTCCAGTGTTTGCGCTGGACACACGGAGCCCTGCTTGGCTTCACAGTCTCTGCAGTCCCACTGTGTCTCCTGAATGTCCACCTGTCTCTCTGTGGCTCGTCCACTCAGGGCCCGTCTGCCAGCTTGTGGACATCTGTTTACTTCCTCCTCCATCGGTCGTCATGGCCACAACGCCCCCCCCCCCAGCCCCTCACTATTGCCATTCTCTCCAGTCCCCTCCCCTCCCCTGGCTGGCCGGCCCTCTCCACCCCTCTCTCGTGTTCCCCCCTCACACCAGCTGTGAACCACTTATGCTTATCCTGCAGTCCACCTAGACTTCACATTGGCGGATAAAGCACAGCACAGCACTCCTTCTGGAACTGTCACTGTACTTTGCTGTGTGTGCTGGTTTGCTGATCCAGAGACACCTTATCTAAATGTGCACACCGACACTGGATACGTGTCTACATTTGATCAACGGGATTTACATCATGCACATGGTTGAATGGCAAATGTAGTTTTGTTGTTTATTGCAATGCACAGCAGAAGGGAAAGACAAGCAGACGATACATGGATACATGGATATTATTTTATCAATTTGAAATATAGAAGACGTGCCTTATGTCCTGCACATTTGGATTTGATCCACAATTTATAATCTTAGATATGTCTTTAAATTCAATAATAACTGTAATGGCATATTATTTATCACATGCCTGTTGCCCTGGAAACCCTGGTTGACCTGACTCGAACTTTGACCTGCGATGTCAGTCTTTTATTCACTGGCACACTTCTGAGCATTAAGAAGAAACAATGGTGACCTTCAGGAAACATAAAAGCAAGGAAGGCCCAGGCTTGAGCCAGGGTTGGTTTGTCCTTTCTGGGCTACTGTAGAAACGTGGCGGTGCAATGTTGTGGACTCCGTGGAAGAAGACCTGTGCTCATTGTAGATATAAAGGCTCATTCTAACAAGAGGCACAATGATTGTTAGTTTCAGGATATTATAATTAAGAATATTGTAATCAATTCCCCTAAATCCTACATACGGGACCTTTAAAATGATTGGTTCTAGTCATATGTACTCATATAACATTTCAGTATTATGATAAAGTGTACTATGTATTGTATCCTGTTCTTTAAGATTCATGAATATTACAATGGTAAGAATATATGTGCAACACATGGAATAAACTCATGTATGAAAGACATTGAGGTTATTTGTATGACATCGAGGATTAAGTATATGGATATCTCCAAAAGTTTTAATGGGCACAACATAAGTGAAAAATGAGTGGACAATAACACAGATGACATCAAATGAATTCAGTCTGATGTCATGTAGGAAAAACCCCTTACAGCTGAGTCAAGCATGTGACTTCAACTTTATTGTCCCCGAGATTTGTTTTGCAGCTAGGCAAAGAAAAAAAACTCACTGGAAGACAGGCCCACAGTATCGGCCACAAGAAAGAAAAACATCAAAATGCATAAATACATGAATACATCAAAGAGCAACAGAAAACCAGGAGCGGGTAAATGTTTGCTCTTGGTTGGTGATAGACATCTAAACTATTTGTGTGACCAAATAATACACGATGACATAAGAAGAAGTCCATGTCCGAGTCATTGTCTTGCCTCTGATACTAACAAAGCACCAGATTTCTGCAGTCGCTGAGCACATGTTCCCTCATGACACGAGGCTCGACGTGACGCAGCGCCTGACTGGGAGCCAGGTATCCAAATCTGCTTCACGTCCCATCTGCCCCCATCCTGATAGACTACCACCCCCCCCCCCCCCCCCCCCCCCCCCCACCCGACACTCTCTCCCCTTCCCTCACACTGGGGCAGTGGCCGTGGGCGGCAGTGGGCGGCAGCAGCTCACAGAGGGAGGTGTGGAGCAGCCAGTGATCAGAGTGAATTAGAGTTATGCTTGACATGCAAAGGAGAGGCTCCAGAATGTGACAACAGCTGAGTTTGAAAGTGAAGCTTTTCTGCCTGAGGGGAGACGAATAGACGACAAAGAGAGCGCGTCCCGCCGTGAACAGAGTCAACCCCTTTCGTTGGCTCTTTATAAACAGCGACGTGTTATCCACTGACCATCTTAGAGCAACTGACGTCCTCAGTCTATAAGTAGAGAAATGTATTAATGAACAAGGTTGTCACAGTTTGAATAATCTTTATTGTCCTTCACACCAGGCTGAGTGGATATCCTCAACCCAGAAGAAATCCCACGTTCAACCATTTGGATAATGAAAGAAACACGTTCTACGTCTTTAAATTCATGTTTTACCTTCATATTTTTAATTTGTTCTATATAATTTGACCAGTGAATCACATCAGATTCCATTTGTTAACTTTCGATATATATTTGCATGAAAAAAACATGGTTTTAATTTAATTCTAAATGTCTTAGGTCTTTATTTGCCTGAAGCAGATCCTGGCCCTGATTTTGTGATGTTGTACTTCTTAATAAAATAATGGGGGTTTATAAAGTTAATATTCTATGATCTCAGAGCCAATATCAGCAGAGACGGGTATGAAGAATGCAGCGTTCCTGCCAAGAAGATCTGTGTGCAATGAAACCATTATTTTGTATTTTGATAATCCAAGGAATTTCTGGAATAATAAAGTATTTCATACATAGTTGGCTTAGAAAGTTATTTTCTATATCACAGAGTATATAAAACATTTCTTGTGCTATTGAATAAAACACATCAGTATTAAAAAGTGAGTAAAACACTGTGAAGTTGTATCTGCCCTCAGGCTGCTCCTCATCCAGCCTCAGCCCCAAGAAGATTTTGTTCCTGCAACCTTATACTGTACATTTGTGCCGTGGCCCAGTTTTTCAGGCCCAGAAGTCAAGACTCTTCAAGGTATTTCACAACAATGGAGTGTTTGGCGAAGTTTGGCCCAACGTAGCGTTTGTGTTTTTTCCTTTGCACATCTCGGCCTGATGGGAGTATCGTGTGACACCTCTGAAGCTCCACATCTCACCTTTCCCCCGGTGTGCGACGCTGACCGTGGAGCCCGAGTATCCAGACAGAGCTTTCAGTGAAATGAAAACCCAAAAGCTTTTTACTCCAACCGGTTACAGAGCCACAAGTTTGAGGAAGGTTTACATCGACATCCCCCTTTATAATCTAATATAACATCAATTTGGCTTCATAGTGAGGAGTGTGACAGATCCACCCGGTGTAGTATCTTGAAAATACCTTGTGGTAACATCCAGCACACAAACTGATTTGCTTCATACAAGCTCATACAAGTCATTTATTCTGGTGGAGAGCTTCTGTCTCTTTCAACAGCAGATATTTGTGCTTAGTCCAAACCCAGGTTCAGGATTTTGTTACATTGTTTACATTTGTTCTGGTTAGTTTTGGGTTCCAATGGTAATTTAGGGAGCTAAATACTTTTGTGTTTCATACTTGCGTCCTGTCGTAGTCACCTTTCTGCTGTGTCTACCTGTACTTGACAATGATTGGTTTGTAGCATGCACCAGACATGGCTGTGTTGACAATTCAGCTCTATAGTCACTGACTTTCTTTATACTTACTACTTTATCTTATTTTAATGCTGTCTCAACGTCCTTAAATCAATCCGAAAGGCCAATTTATACAATAAATTCATTTTCACATCGCAAAAGAACCAAACTATGGTTCTGGACAGAGACCACCTCTTTTGGTCACACAAGATTTAGTTTCCTTGGTCCAAACCTCGCTCTGAGGCACCTTTCTCACTTGTTATTTTGGTTCTGACTAAATGAAAAGTCTGAAGGTCGAGACCGAACAAGGTAGTTGTCAAAGCTTCACAATTGGGCCAAAGAGGCCACCGTTGGCTGCACAATTGAGCAAAAAACTCCTCCTGGTGATCCTGATGGCCACGCCCGACTGTGGCTCCAACAGACAGGAAGCCTCCAACTGTGGTGTTTTTTCTCAAAACTTGACAAATCTCTGATGATCCTGACCCAGTTTAAGTTCCCATGGAAAACCACAGTCTTGTAGAGTCATTAGAAAATAAATGTAGGGACCTGAAATCAGGAATCGCCCTAGACAGAATACAGAGCCCTCACATGCATCATGAGCTCTCTAACCCCAACTGTAAAATAATCTCCTTTTCATCCACGCACGCCTCCACTGTGCCATGCACCTTTCTGGTGGGACCGATCCTCAGCTCCACCCCAGCCCCACTCTGACTGGTACCTCGGGTTATTTCCACGGTGGGCGGGTCCGAGACTCATTGGCTTTAGGACCCAGTGGAGGCAGGCGGCAGCAGCAGCGGCTCGGCTCTCAGACTGAAGGCAGACAAAGGCGAGGAAAGAGACGGCGTGCTTCTTCCATCCTGCTGCAGAGACTCACTCCCCCCTTCCACACTCACACTCACGCACACACACCCTTCACTCCTCCGCCGGCAGCAGCAGAGACGCAGGTAAGTCCTCCACTTGGTGGGATCATCCTCAGACTTTACTGGTCCGGGGAGACATTAAACTGGGCTGCTTTAGACTGGCGAGTGGGTCAATTGAGTGAACACAGTGGGCATTAACGTGTTGGATGAATGGTTTTATATGTGAGGTGATCAGATGTGAGCAGGTGGATTGTGAGGAGGTGTAGTGCCCCTCCCCTCTTTTTTTTTTTTTCTGGAGGAAAACTTGCATTTTGTGCAGCTGCTGCTCTGCGGCCATGTGGCCTCACCTCCTCCATCCTGCATAAAAGAGGAGAAGTGAGGCATCAGGGAAACTTTTCTCTTTGTGGGTGTGATGTCAAGGCAGCTCTATGTAGCAGGATGTGAAGGATAAAGTAGATGTGTGTGTGTGGATCAGTTCTGATGTGGAGAGAGTCATGCTGTGGTGTTGAGTGGGAGTGGGAGGCTTGTTCAGGAGCAGGAACAAAATATATATACGATATATCAAGAGTGTTGCTGCTGCTGCTGCTTAAAATGTGAATCTGGATTTAATGTGATGATAAAAACCTCTGCAGTGCATCGATCTGCCACAAAAGGGAGGCGATCATGATGTCGTGTCACATAGCTGTGCACTGGAACTGTTTGATGAGGGACCTGTCTGGGAGAAGCATGGTGCTGCACCTCCTGCACTCAGCAGCAGCGGCGGTGGTGGTGATGATGTCACTGTCTGAGACAATGGACCTTCCTAGTTGATGCTCCACTGGGGAAGGGTCACACTCCGATCTGCCCATTATGCTGCAGCAGATGGGCTCCAAACCTGGCCTTTGTCAGCTGAGGAGCACCCATTCTGCTCAAGTCCCACCCCTCATCAGGGAGCCTGTCATAAAACGCCAGTCAGCAGCAGCACTGGGGTTCAAGCTGAGAGTGGAGGGCCCCACCACATGGATGGGTGGAGGGCCCCACCACATGGATGGGTGGCGGCACCATGTGTCTGAGCTTGCATGCTGTACTGTATATGCATTCTAACATAAAGGGCTTTAAACGATATATAAATGATTATCAAAAAATCGTTTTCATCCACAGCAATATAACCAAACTGTAATGTTGCTTATGCATTATGCAAGCGCAGCGTGGAGGTTTAACACGTTATCGATCGACAGTAGGTTTGTAACGTGTTTGTGTTTTTCTCTGCACATAAAGAAGAGTTTAAAGCCTCAACCTTCACAAAATCGGGATTTAAACTTTAAATTGTTAATGTGACGTTTATCATGATAACATCAATATTGATATAATTTGTCAGTATTGTTCAGCCCTACTTTAAATCATGGAAAACCACAAAGGGAAGATTCAGTGAGCGAATGAGTAGTGTCAGACAACATTTCATTGGCTGGTTTTCATGAAACAAAATGGTGTTAGGGACAGACAAGAGATTACTGAAGGGATTTTCCTTTACTTTATAATATGTTCATTGGAAGTAGGAATGGACGATGTTGGAGATAAATATCATGAGCTTAATTTTTATTATTAGCAAATATGATAAATCCCAGATCAATCGACTAGACAATAAAATAATTAATTAAATCAATTCTGCAGCAGAACAAAGCCTGAAGAGGTTTAAGTTTTACTCTGATTTGAAAACAGAACCATTCCTCTCGAGGGAGAAGCTCAAACAAAAGTGCAGTTGAGATTAATCAAACGAGTAATGTCAGCTTCTATGGACAAATTCATTAATCAACAACGATCAGTGTTCTGTTGTTCAGGAAACAACGAACATGTTGAACAATTTAGTTTCATCATTTGGAAGAAATAACCAAATTTACATATGATGTCATCATGATGCAGCTCTTCTTAAATAATAGGTGTTGTAGGAAATTGTGATGAAATTGATTTAAGACAGTAGATTCCAAACCTATGTGTTGTTAACAAGCCACTTAGAGTTGAGCTGTGTTTAAAGAGCTTTGACCTTTCAGTCGATACTGTCAAGTCCTGTCGGCTAATGAAGACCTGCGAGTGAAACAAGTGACATGCACGACACTTATTTATTCTGCTTCTCAGTTTGTGACTTGAGATAACTCATGTTTTAAAGAACACGCCATGAATAAGGAGATTATGTCAGTGGAGTAGGTCTTTAAGCAGGGCACAGATAACGTCCTCTTTTATGTTGGTATTTATGTTATACAGCTGTGTAAACGTTTTCAACATGAAATATATATTTGTATATGAAATGCATGTTTTAATGAGATTTTGCTTTGGGTTGGGAGTATTTTTACTTAACAGGGAAAGACTGGTTGTAAAATGGGAAAGCTGCTTTAACCAGTCCATCTTGTAGCATAACTTGTTAATTGGTTAATGGCTAAAGGTGCATGATTTGTAATTTTTCCTTAGAACCTTTAAATCTCCACGATTTGCAAATGTATGAGTATAATGTGATGATGGCTTCAACTAAGGTTCAAATGTGGAATGAGTACAAAATATATATTATAGATTAGAATTGACATTCAGACTCTGACTTTACCTGTTGCTGTATTCCTGACATTTGAAATGTCCTCGTCTGCTGGCCAATGTTTTTGGATCAAGCCAAAAGATGAAAACCCAATGTTGTATTCCAAATAATATACTATTGTTTCAGTATTTTACTTTACGATGCCTCGCATACATTGTTTTTCTTTTTTTCCTAGACTCGTCAGAGCTGGTCACCACCACCACCACACATTCACCACAACCATCACAACTTTCAGTCATCATGGAGCTAGACTTTGGACATTTTGACGAGCGAGACAAGGCCTCCCGCGCCCCGCGGGGCGGGCGCTTGAATGGACTCCCCAGCCCGACCCACAGCGCCCACTGCAGCTTCTACCGCACACGCACCCTGCAGACCCTCAGCAATGAGAAGAAAGCCAAAAAAGTGCGCTTCTACCGCAACGGAGACCGCTACTTCAAGGGCATAGTGTACGCCGTGGCGGGCGACCGGTTTCGCACCTTTGACGCCCTCCTGGCTGACCTCACCCGCTCGCTTTCCGACCACATCAACTTGCCACAGGGCGTCCGCTTCATCTTTACCATTGATGGCACACAGAAGATCGAATCCATGGATGAGCTAGAGGAAGGTAAGCATTGTTTTAGCAGCACCCCCACCCCCCCTAAGCCCTTATCTGATTTAATGCATCTCCTTCGTGGGATACCGGATTGTTTGGATTATCAATTTCTTTGTCCGCCAGTGGAGCTGCCCTGGTGAGATCAAACTGAGACATTATAGGCCACCATGCTAAAGAAGATCAAGTCAGTTTCTGCGCTGAGAAGATTTAGAAGAATAACATTTCCAGTTTTCTGAGATTAGAAGTCTTATCTGTCTGGTCTAGACTCCTATAATCTCTCGTATGATGTTAGTAACCTTTAATCTGGTGGGTTACTTTGGGGCAGTCCACTTTTCTTAACTGATGGCAGTTTGTAAATTGTCTCAAACTGTTTCTCTCTCTTTGCCTGACTTTACATCGTTCATTCACAAACTGGTTTATATCCCATGTTACTCATAATAAATGGTATTTCATGATTCAGCTGTTGAAGGTTTCCCGCTGACGGAGTTGAAAGCAGGTCCTCTGCCTTGGTCGTAATGGGGCTCAGGGATCTCAGTTTTCGGATGTTTAGCTTAGACCCAGCATGGTTCATACTGAGCTGTAGCGTCAGCTCTCTGCAGCTCAGCATGGGATCAATGGTTCGTTAACAGACAGCGTTAGGATCTAACTCTTAAAAGAAATGTCCGGGGCCAATTTATGAGGGATTTTACAACTGCCAAATCTTTTTCATATTGTATTCAAAACTTAAAAAGTCAACCGGATTAATTAGTCAAGGCATTTTACATTCTGACTAATTTCAAACTATTATTGCTTTGGATGATAATCAGTTGTTCAAGCTTTATGAGCAGCTGCCGTCATATCTGTTAGTGTCTGTATTTGGCATCAGAGGGATGATCCGAGCAAAGAAATGATTCAGATTCATGTTGTGGAAGTTGCCAAAGATGATTTTGACAGATTTGTGGCAATGGCATCTCCTTGGCACCCGACAGGATGATCCATGCATGCACAGAGGAAAGCCATAAATGGCAGGGCCCCTTTTTTGAGGACAATATTTTGATCTCACCAGATTCTTAAATCAATCTAAATATTCAAACGTGTCTCAGGATCAAATTTAAAATCTATGGACGAGACCCAACCTTAAGCTCGGCCCTTCTTGCTGAGAAACTTTATTTTAAGAGACTTCTCTAAAGACGCTTGAAGAAGTACTGCAGCTTATCTTGTCCAAAATGAGGCGATCATCTCTGCTACTTGAGCTGCTTAGGCGAGATAGGAGTGCGTTTGGTGTGTGTGTGTGTGTGTGCTGAGTGCAGTAAAGGGGCTGCACAGCAAAGACTATGGGTGGTGGGGGGCATTTCGTTGTGCTTCCTCTTGTGGGTTGTAATTAATTGCTCAATCTCTTGTGCACAGTGTAATCCTGTTGTGTGCCTTTTGTGTTTGCAGTCATTTCTCCACTTTTGGCCTAATTGTTGCCTTCTGGATTCTCCCCATTGCCAAATGTTCTCTTTATCTCTCTTCCCCCTGCTGCCTTTTGTCTTAGCTGTAGCTCCTCAGCACAATCTGCAGTAGAAACTATAGGTCAGTGAATGACAAAGAAAATGACTGTAGATTATTTAGAGAGCTGCAAGAAGGACGGGACAATTCAGAAGTACATTTGTGAGGACACTGAGTATTAGAATATGAATGAGGTTAGGGCTGTGCCATGTGACTAAAATCTCATATCCTGATGAAGACAATTTTCTGTAAATCGAATCTAGTTTCATGTAAATTTTGCAGTGTAACTTGGGGTTGTTTTCTTTGTACGTTGTGATCCTAGAATGGATATAAAGATTGACATCCACCCTATTCAGAAATTGAACTAAAATATCCCAGATGGGCACGCCGCCATTTTGCTCACTTTGCAGTCTGCACATTAGCAATCGGGGGAATGAAGGCGCGGCACTTTTTAGTTTAGTCCATGTCCCATTTGCTAACATGGAGACAGGATGATTTATTGGAGTTATACTGGAGCAAGCCACCAGATAGGGAGTCATTGTCGTCCGTCCTTTATGTACACCTTGTATCTGCAGCTGTTATCCTCTTACTTCTTTGCAGTTTTTTTATATGATTTGCCAAGGATCAAAGGCTCTTATAACGTCAGATTTTCTTTGTACCTTCTCGCTCCGTAGACTCTGCTCTGTTCTGACTCGATTCTTGCGTAGGTGGTCAAAGAGTTTGGCTGGATTTGAGTATGTTGTGGCGGCATAATTAACTTAAAGTCTGGATTTGTGATTCCGACTTTGTGAAACCATGTCCTGCTGACAGAAGTAACTCCTCTTTTGTCTATGATCTTGTTAATCTTTGACTAATCTGAGTTTTTTTCCCGGTTCAAAATGACCATGTTTATCTTCGCGTTCACTGTCCATGTTTGTTTCCTTCGGGCAGTTTAGGAATTACAAAGGGTAATTGGTGACACAAGGCAATTAGGGATGAAACACAATATGAAATGGTATAGGTATTTCTATCAGCACTGTCCTTACTGAAGTCCTCCTTTTAATGTGCACTGGGTTTCGTTATATAGGTCTAATGAAGCCGAAGGGAATATTTAAACTCAAAACCAGAAGGAGTCTTCAAAGTGTGAAGATGTGTCTCTACTGTATTGTTATTACTGTCGGTGTGTACCGTACAGCTCCGGTACTGTTGGACTGGTTTGTGCTGTGGTCTCATGGGTGATCTTTGAAGTTTTAGTTTTTTCCTATAGCACCAGACATACACATGCAGGTGGGAGTTATGGTACATAAATATTCATGATCACCGTGCAACAGACTATTTTAATTCTCAGCAAGGTCTGAAAATCAAACTGACACCATCTGCAGTTTGCACTATATTCTTCAACAAAGAAAAAACGAGTTTTAGTTGTGACATTAGATCGAACTGAGATGAAATCAGAGGTGTTAAATGTTCTCCCACTGGTCTTGACATCTGATCATTTGAGTTCCTGCAGGTTGGAATGTTTCTGATTGGACACCTCTGGGACTCTCTGGTGTCAGAGTTGAACTGCTGAATGTGTTACAACACACTAACCCAATTTTTTATTTTGGCGTTGCAGGGGAAAGCTACGTTTGTGCATCAGAGAACTTGTACAAGAAGGTTGACTACACAAAGAACGTCAACCCCAACTGGTCTGTGAATGTAAAGGCCTCGGCGAGCCAGAAGAACATGCAGTCCTTAGCCGCCAAGGCCGCGTGCGAGGCCAGGGAGACCAAGGACTTTGTTCGCCCCAAGCTCGTGACGGTGATGCGCAGTGGCGTGAAGCCGCGCAAGGCTGTGCGCATTCTGCTCAACAAGAAAACGGCACACTCCTTCGAGCAGGTCCTCACCGACATCACAGAGGCCATCAAACTTGAAAGTGGGATCGTGAAGAGGATCTACACGCTGGATGGCAAGCAGGTACGTCTCACTTTCAGCCGTCATTACATAAAGATAAGACATTCGATTAGAGCTTAACAGTGGTTACTATTCATTTTAAATGGTAAATAGTCTGTATTGGAATGGGATGTGTAGTTTCTCTGATCTTAAAAAGATTTAGTACCCTCGTACCAATATCTTTTCAGCATCAATTATTTGTGCTCAAGATTCATCTCGTAGCTGTTCGGCCTTGTTCTAGACTTAAAACTCTTTATGAGGTTTCTCTAAACTGTCAATGGAGAAAATGAATGGGAAATGAACTTCCGGAACCAGAGCTGTTCTAAAAGTGGGCAGTCACTGTTACGCTCTATAATTGCATCTGGAAACCTGTAATTCATATCGTGCAAATGAAAAACTCAAAAACAGCTAAAACTCAATTGTACCAAGATTTTAGTGTTCATTTGAAACTCAGAAAAAATCTCTGGTCTGGGAATAAAGATGGTGGAGCACATTAGTTAAAGTTACACAATAGGAACAATTGTGGTCTGGATTGAGAACAGGTCATTATTCCTATGTCCACCCACGCCCAGGCTGGTATCGCCAGCATCAAAAGAAGCAGGAAACCAAATTATGTGTTTGTGAATGCAAGAAAGAAGACAAAATGCTATTGTCCCCTCTGACCATAAGTCAACAGGAGCCAGTTCATGAGAACCTTGAGAACCATGAGAACAACCTGAGCGAAAAATGACCTTCATTGTCTGCAGTCTTTGTTCTCACGTTCACTCTCACACAGCAGATTCTCCTGTCTTGTGGTTCAGGTCATTAGTGTCCTGTCCACCTGCCTTTTGTTGTGCAGTTAGTTTTTAGGCCACAGGTATTTTTCTTTAGTAGATCTGCGTTTTGAAAAGCTCAAATCCTGGGAAGTTCTGCCCTCCACCCACTATGGCCGGGTACAAAGAGTCGAGCGCTGTATTGTTGTGTTTGATCATTTTGTCCCCCTTTGTTGCTTTAGGGTGGTGCATGCAGGCATTTAAATAAAACACTGAAACTTGAATTTACTCTGGAAATTCTAAAATCCTTTCCTATATGCTGACTTCCGAAAACATCTGAGGTTGGGAGTTAAAAAATGTTTCAACGCTTCCTATAGTACTAGAGACACCCAGTCTGTCAAATACGTGTCTGGATCCTCATCATTAATTCCCTATGTGATGATGGTGCTTGACTTGTTGAGGTCTGAAATGCACACGTCCTGCTCCATGTAACACAAGCCACAGAGTAAAGTGTCCTGAGCGAGTTTGACGACTCTCTGGAGTTCACTGAATGGGATCCTCTGGCTGATGTGGCCAAACAGAATTCAGGGCACAGGAATCCCCATGAGAAGAACCTGCAGAGAGCCAGTTTCCACTGGCTGGCTGTGGGCACATCAAAACACGCACTGACGTCAAAACTCTGTAATTTAAGGCAATATGCTGCCTGAATTACAAAAATACAAATCACAGTTCAGATTATTCATAGTGGCATTCATGAACATTGCTTCTGCATCTCCATCAATCTTTATTTCACTTTATTGAAATGTTTAACCCTGCATCCTAATGTCCATTGGGTAACTGGCTCATTGAGTTTATTCTGATTGGCTAGTTCGTACAGCTGCCTATTTTGCTTACCTGCTAAATTCAATCAGCAAATTATGTATTTTTATTTGTATATACATAATTTCAAACTTTCTCTTTGGCTCTTACAGTTTTGAGAGTTTCTCTACACAGATAAATAGGTCAATCTATAACTTCACATCTGTAAAGGGCAGAGATGTTCTGATAACATTTGTCCCTCACGTTTTTTTAGTTGTTTTTTTTACCGATACTGATATTGGTACATTTAAAGATCTCATCTGAATTAAACTAATATACTACTAGACATGGGAAGGACTTCTTACATAAATTCGTGTACTCGTAGATGCCCCACCAGGCTTTGTTGGCAGTATCACAGGCCTTTCTGATGCTGGTATCGGAACATCTCTAGTAAAGGCAAGAAAATGTTTTTACATGTTGGACTGTATTTGATAGAGGGCTTAGCATTGTCACATATATAACGGTACAAATATTACTTGTATAGACTATTATCACCAATCCAGGTTTACCATGAATTTACTATGTAGGTTCAAATCTGGGCACAGATGCAAAAGCACAGAGATCAAATGATCTGTTTGAACTTGGGCTAAAAGTCACTCCCGGGGGAAGACTATTGTTTTCTCTTCTCACAGCCATAAAAGGACATGATGGTTTATTCATGTTTGAGCTTTAATAGAACAGTCTGGAAGGACAAACACACTCACCAGGCAGGGTCACTTCAACTGGGAGGCTGTGGAGAGGTCTCTGAGATCGTCTGGGCTGCCTATATACTTCATATCAAGATGTGTATGACTTCATAAAGTAATAAATCAAATGTTAATGAGTCCTGTGGTCCAAAGAGAAAAGGTTATTTGGGTTATATACGTGTATGTTCTTCCGTGCAGTGGGGAGTGACCTCATCTAAAACCTCTCGCTCGCTCACCTGTATTTCTGCTGCAGAGATCACATAGCTTTGGTTTTCCAGACTATTGTGAGTGGCAGTAAATGAACGGAGGCGTGGATGCGGAGCAGTCGCGGAAGCATGTGCGGATGTGCATACGGACATCTGTTCTTCAGCGCCCTCTTTGATATGGTTAAATGTTCACAAATCCTCGTGTGGGGACCTTTTGTCCTGTATTATTCATTACAGATGGACTGGGGATTGTGGCCTGCTGAGCTCCTGTAGGTTGTGCCTCTTGGTTTTTTCTTTTTTTACTTTGTAGTAATAAGGCACATGTGTGTATTGGAGGAGGGGCGGAGTGCCGAATTGATAGATTAGGGAATTTGATTTTAATGCTCTCTCCCATGGGTGCAGTCTGGCTGCCCTGGGCGTTGAACAGATTTCCTTCCTACAGAAACACTTGTGCTGTTTGGACATTCTTATCATCTTGTAGGATGTTACAGTCGTTGATGTATTTTTGTGCATTTATCTCTGTGGTCAGGTTTCATCCCTCCCTTTTTTTCCCCTTGCTATGAATTTTTTATAATTATTGCTTCCCACAAAGTATATTTAATAGCCTGCCCATGCGTTAGCCATCCCAATCAGAGCATATTGATCCTGTTGTCATTGCGGTATGAATAGATGGATTATCTGATGATCAGTGTCCATTGACTCGTGCCGGCGCCTCGTGGCAATGCGCAGAAATGTGGTGAAAATGCTGCGCACGTTTATTGCGGCGCCTTTGTGTGCAGAGGCACACTGCAGCTGCTCTGTGGTGGAGGTGATATGGTAGAGGCAATATTGATGCAGCAGCAGCGCCCGCCCCTCCCTCCCTGACTCTCCGTCGATCCTCCTCTTCCCATTCCGTTGCGATAGCTGCTGGGACCGGTTGCTAGGAGACCACATCTCGGGCACAAAGAGAGCCCAGCTGGTGTGGACTGGTCTGTCAGATACCACATCCTGTAGTGGGTGTGAGGGTCTATCAATGCAAGTCTTTGGTTTAAAAAAACATGTCACATTATTATCTCTTTACCTGTGTACATTCCATCATGGGCTGTAGGGATGTTTGATTGTGAAAGATGAATTTGTGCTCGACTAAAAGGTTGCACAGATTGTGTTTTCTATCTTTTTTGTTTTATTTTTTAAATGGCGGCTCCTCAGGCTGGATTTTGGCGTACTCCTCGGTGCCGTGTCGACTCTAAAGACAGCCTGTCGTCCTCTCTTTGTCCGGGAACAGAATCACTCCAATTTTCCCCTCAAACGTCGGTGCTTTTCACTTCAGTCAGGAAGGGTGGGGCCGGTGGATTCAGGAGTCATTCTCCATTCTAAGAGCAAATTAGGATAATTTTATTTCTGCTGATGGGGAGTAATTATTCACCGCTCCTCACAGCACATACAAAAAAAGTAAATTTTCTTGATTTGCTCTCACTGCTTCTAAAGGCTTCATTAAACCAGAGGGTTTATTTGATTGCCGGCACTCTATTCTGCATTCTTCTGTGTGAGAGAGGTGTCTGCACAGGAGAATACTTCTGATTTGCATTTAAGATCTACGACGTGTTCAGCAGGATTGCAGTTTGGGGGGTTGCCAAATCCGAATATCATTTGTAAAAAGAAATCTGTGTATTGGAGGGTCCATTGTGTGGCTGTGTGATTTGCCCTTGTAAATTGCCTTTGCAGGATTGCAGAGGAGTCTCTTAACAGATTTGAGTGTCCTTTATTCCAAGCTGGTTTTAGAATGAAGAAATAGTATTATAATAAAATGAGTCGCAGAAGAAAAGAAACGGATACTTCAGGCACAAGGTCACACCGTTATTGTCGAAGAACAAAAGATTCAAATTCGCTTTAAAAGTTCATAACTGATGCTGCAGAAATAATTCACTGAATGGGAGCTGGACAGAGGCGTGGGTTCAGGGCTCCCAGTATCCAGTAACGGGGCAGAAAAGCCTGATTCTTACTGGTTATCAGCGCGCGCACAGTCTGCCTGCTCTCTGCCATGCTGCAGAAGCAGTTGTCATGGCAATAAGCTCCGCTGTAATGGATTCAGGTTTTGACAATGGCTGTAGTACGCTGAGTGTGCTCTTTACGCAGGGTCTTACCTGCCTGCTCTCTGCTCCTCACCTGTCAACACAAGTCACCACAGCCGCATATTAGTCACACACAAACACACACACACACACACAAACAGATGCAGATAGTCAGGCTGATGGAGGGGCGCGGCCCCCACGATGAAGCATCCCGGGCAGGCATGGCAACCCGTATGCATCGTCTGTCCCCCCCACAACCTCCCTTCCTGCAAGAACACCACATCAACAAGTGAGCATGTCCGCGGGGGGGTTGGTGGCAGGATTTAATAATGTTAAGACCACATCAGTCATCCAAATGGAAAGCCTGCTTCCTCGGGGGCTCGGGGAGGGGCGGGGTTAAAACAACATCAGGCACCAGCTGGTCCCCATGACTGTGCAGATATTGCAGCCTAACTGGCTCATCTGTGCTCCAAATGCATCCGGGGGAAAAAAAAGAAAATCTGCAGTAGCCCTCAGACTGTACTGGTGCACCAAGGTCACCGACAGGTCAGAGAAGAAACCAGCGAGAAGCATTTCCTGATGCCCAAATATGGGATTTCTTTATATTTAAATTCACTGTTTTGGATTTGACTGGTTCTGGTAACCGAGCTGTTTTTAGAAAATCTGCCAATTTGATTTTTTTGGTGTATTTCAAGCTCTTTTCATTGTCTGTGAGACACTGATATAAAATGGAGACTGTGTTCTGGAGGAATATTCTGCTCATTGCAGAGGCTGATATTGATCCAACAGTGAAGCAGTGTGTGTGTGGGTGTTTCCTCATGGGTTGCAAACCGGGTCTTACCGGCTCCTTTTCCGCCTTTTTAATCTTTTTTTACACTTCCTCCCACACAGCTCGGTAATCCTGAGACTACACAATGTCATATTTAAAATGAAAATGTATCTGCTCACTGTAGGATTTGTTGTTTTCTTTAACTCAAACTTGAATTGATTACTATGCACTCAACCTTACACCTAACGCAGTCACATCCTCTCATGCCTGTGACGTATTAGGGTCATATTAAAGACTATAATGTCATATTACTAGAATTCAGTCATATTTAATGAGGAAAGAAACATGATATTCTGACAATACAGAAATAAAGCTTTTTGGCAGAATTATAAATCTTGATTATAAATCTCCTTGTCTCATGAGAAACTAGTAAACCTCTTTGAATATCGCGCAGATGTAACGAACCAGTCGACCACTCGCAGACATTTCCTGCTCCAACAAAAGGGTCTTTGTTCGGAATAGATGTTTCTTTCACAAGTCTTCAATTATTATGATAATGTGATGCTGATGGACCAAGGATTATGTGTTTTATTTTTATACTATATTATAGATGTGCTCCACATTTCTCATTTTAACTCAGGCGGCCGGCTTATCCTCTGAAGTTCCCCCTGTAACACGACACTTACGACTTTATTCTTAAAAACGTACAACTTTAAACTTGAAATCTTTGAATTTTCCCCCTTTTGAAGTGTCCCCTGTACTCTTATCTGCCGATGTACAGAAAGCACAGTAAAATAGAAAATGCTGCAGTGTGCACCCCCACTGAAGACTTAAAAAAAAAACTGCTTTACAGTGCAGTACCAGTACAGAAGTGGGAGGAGAACCGCATGGGCTGATGTGAGATGACTCCTCTATGGTGTTTTTATTATTTAAGGATGTATTTTCTGCTGACTCATTAACGCTGGAGTTGAGTCTTCAGTGTTAGTCACAGCGACACAGGTTAGATGAGACGCCCAGGTCACGACAGGGAGTCCGAGCGCTACAATGCAACATTGATCAGCTTTACTTCCTTTGCAAGGAGATCAATTAACATGGGAGTGTGGAGTCAAAGTGACTGAGTCCTGAGGTCCGGTTTCTCTCCACTAATTCATTTCTGCTGAAGTGAATACAGTTCAGCTGCATGTCGGAGACAAATGACACATGGGCTTTGTCTGAAGGTCTTTTCTGCCACTTCACACAAAAACAAATTAAACTCAGCAATAGAAATGGTCCACCAGTGCCCACATTGGTATTTTTTCTCACTGTCATTTCTTGAAAACTCTTTATATGCCTGAATCCTCTAAAAATGTACACAATAATTCGTACATTTGTGACCAAAGTTGGTCCAATATACACATAAAACACATTGACGTGAAAATGTAATTTTAAAAAAAGGCCTCAGCACTGGATGAGTTATTTCTTTTACCATTGTACATTATTCATTTTGCAGATCTGCCCATTCTCCCCTGCTCCTCTCCCACCGCTCTCCCGTACCACCCCAGGTTATCAACACATATTTCACTTCACATTTTCCGTCATTAAGATCATAAAACTCGAGGAGAAAGACAGAGGCCTTGGATTGCTGCTGCAAAAAGAAAGATTTCTCTAACTGTTATGGTTTTTAATTTGGATCGATTTCAAACAGGATCAGAAACAGAAAATCTTCTGCGGACAGTTAGGACCCACTCCCAGTACGTCCATTTCCAAAGGATTACAGCCTTGGTCAGCCCAGATCAATACGACTGTTTCTTTACCAACTGTTGTTGTAGTTGTGCCACAAACTTGGACACATATACACCAGAGGTTTTGAAAACTTTGGAATTGAGGAAAAGAGAAAAGGTTCATTCTGCAAAATATCTGCAGTAGTGTGGACAGAGCATCAAATAGCTTGTTATCTGGTTGCTCCATATATGAATTCTATTAAATTTGGAAATATCTCCTGAATTAATTGCCAGTAGTTTTGCGAACATTCATATAGCAGCAGAGAGACAAACTAGAGAAATGGTCCTAACTCGTGACCCTCTATCTCCCCAGCTACAGTGTTCTCAATTTCTAAATTTACCACTTGACCACCATCACCTAATGAAATATCTGCATCTGTGGATGATTGGTCAGTTGGTCTATAAGGAACTCTGAATAATTCAGTTGTGTAGTTTGTGGATGGGAGCATATAGCTCATGGTGGATGGGCTAGTGGTTTCCTGGGGGTCTTTTGGTACGGACAGCTGGTGAGGCAGAGATTAGGGATGGGCTTGGTGGGACAGGGGGTGGGGGGCACCTGGAGTCTGGAAGGAGCCAGTTCTTCATAAAAGCTTTTTTTATGATTAACCCGTCAATAAATATATACATACTGGTTCTGATGTGTGCGTCTGGGTGCGTGCACAGTGTGTAAATAACCACGAAGGCTTTGCAAAAATCAAAGTGACATCATGTCATTTCATATTGTCCTCCTCCTGGAACCCGTTTGCCAGGTGGCTGTGTCTGATGCAGCTGACTGACCTTTTCAAATTGAGAGAGGATGCTTCATAACCTACATTCGAATGTTCCCGAGCCGGCCTGCCCTTTCTTCACTGCAGCCACGTTTCAAAGAGACGCTGACATTTTGCTCTCGTTGTGATTGCGTGCAAAGCGAACAGGATCTTTTCCCGTGTGTCTGTCAACTGTAGACAGATGTCAAAACTTACCGAGGCTTACAGCAACTGTCCATAGGCCGACGAGGGGAAAATAATGCCTGATGATAATTCTTATCATCAGAAAGTTGTGCACATGCAGGTCAGATTTGGATGATTGTTTGAAAGGCTGCAGGACATTTGATACACACTGTATATGAATTATTTGTAGGTTTAATGCTGTAGAGAGGCCTGGTCTGAGACCTGCGTGGTATGATGTGGATCTCAAGTGATCACCCTGGGGAACTGGATTAATAGGATTTCTAAATGGGATTTAGTGTTGTTGCTAAGGACTGACAAGAAGGGTGGACGTGCCCAGGTTCAGAGCCGGCTGCCTTTTCATGAACTGTGTCATCATGCTCTCTCACATGTTGCATTATAGTGATATCTTGGTTCAGAAGTGATGAAGAAAAAACGTGGCAAAGCTCTTCTTGGAGAGATCGCTGTGATTTTTTTTTTTGCTGTTGAGCTTACTGAGCCTGAGACTCATAAACTTAACAGTGCACTTTAAAGTGTGACTTACTCCATCTGCCAAGGAGGTCTTCACTGCTGCATGACTGTCCTCAGGATTACTCTAAAACCTACTGAACTGATTTACATAGACTTGTATGGAGGGGTTAGAAGAAAGAGCCCTTTTTAAATTTTGGTGCAGATCCGGATAATCGGGTGGACCCAAGATTTTTCTCTTCCCTTTCTTTCATATGGCGAAATAGAGTTTTGGCCTCGGTGGAGGTACACACTCGCTAAGCACCCGTCAGTCCCAGATGTGTGAGACAAGAGACGACAAACAATCTATCAAATATGTCCAGGAATCTGTCTGTGGCTGGAATATCTCACGAACCCGTTATTCTTATCGGCTTCAGTCCTGGCAAGTGTATTGATGAGGGCCCAAGGAAATGCTTTGTCAAATTTTTTGAGAATTTGACATGCGATATGTTCAATATTATTAAACTTTGACGACCAGCGCTTTGTAGCAGCAAAGCCTGGGACTCATCAACATAAGTGACTTTGTCGATCCAGACATCAGCGCTGATTCTCCAGATCGGGGTGTCTGTGGACTGAGTTGAGCTTTGCTGGACTTTGAACGAACAGCTCTTTGTGCAGCAGCGGTGGTGCAGCTTCACTGTTCTGCAGCTGGTCTTTATTTGCCGTAACTTAATTACTGCAGGTCACTTTCACAGTCAAGAAAGCTGCAACCAGCATCACCACAGGCCAAGCAAACATTCCAGATGAGTGGGTTTAGAAAGGCCACTGTACTTGTGCAAAAAATTCGTCAGAACCCCGGATTTTCAATGTGTAAATTGCACTTTTGTTATTTTTGATTTCCCCACTCTGGACGCGTTGAGTGGTAAGAACTGAACTGCAGCCGCCGAGTGGTCCTCTGCAATCAGAAACCAGCAGAGAGAAGCTAATCATCTTTTCTAATGGAGATTCCGTTAAGAGCGAGATTAAGGTAGCAGTCTGTTGGCTAAACACTTTATCCCTTTAATCAGCTCTGTTCTTAAAGCCATTAAAACATGGACTAGTCTCCACCCTCTCGCCCCATTCCATCCTGTCTTTTCCATCTCCTCTCCTCCGCCCCGGTGGCCATGAGGGAAAAGGAACCTTTCTTAATGCTTTCATCTTGATTAACTGTCAGGTGCTGTTACTGCAGAGCAACGGTTTAACCTAATGAAAGTAACATGTATCTGATCTCTTGATAATGAACAAGGAAAAAAAAACAAATGTGCAGCCTGTAAATTCAACCCCCGGCCGAAAAACCAATTAGATTTGGATCCCTGGAGTCGAAGCATCGTCTCTGTACCTCAGCGGGGAATCTGCCTGCCAGTATCTTGTGGGAACATAGTGGGAGGCAGAGAGGGTACAGCTGTTGGATGCCACGCCACCGAGTCACCAGCGCACACTTTTAGCTCGTCTAGCAGGACGGAGAACCAACAGGGCAGCTGCTGGGGTGCGGTGTTCCCAAATTATCTGCAGCTCATAGTTTAGATGTGTATCACAAAGGAAACCCTGATGCATCTTGACTATCCTGGCGAACGGCCCAACCAAGGATAATCTTTCAGGCCACTCAGAGAAACCTACAGATGGGCTCCTTCTCTGAGAGATTTAGTTTTTTTAGAAAAAGTAAGACAAAAAGCCCAGAAAGTCACCTGGAATTTCAAAACTTCTCAAAAGTTGTTGAAAGACTAACTGAAATGAGACGAAGATGCTCTGGAACAAATCTAACTTGCACTAGGAAGTAAAAACAAAACACTTTAACCGAAGGGGAAAGAGCTTTTGGGTTGAATGGCTTTAATAGGCGTGCCTAGGCTGGTAACAGGGCCTGTGTATTGGGGAGCAGCGGAGAAGGTGTGGCCCGGAGACATCTGTCCACTAAGTAGGCCATATTGTGTCAACAGCTGCTATAGTGAAAAGTCCCGGGGGACGGAGGTTGAGTCTTTTAAACATTACAGCGGAGGTGTAACTTTATCCTCTCTGTTTGAGCCTTTTTATGCCTTTTGTGTGAATGTGTTTTGTTAATGACGCTACTGTAGCTAAAGGCATGTTAACAAGACAAGTAACCGACAAAGGGACCGACCGCCACCACCTGAGGCTTCCTAAATCCTTTGGCTGGCAGACGACAACATCCTTTCTTACTCAGAGAATTTATCCAGAGACTGTGTCCTTTTTTTTTTTACCTCTGCCTTTGTTTGTGTTTGTTTGTTAATTAGCAGGATTTTATAAAAGCTTTTGAATGGATTTCCAAGAAACTAAGGAAAACTAGGAAATGCATTATGGGTCCGGGAAAAACCCAAACATTTTGGTGCAGATCAGAATTTGGGCGGCTACAGGAATTATTTTTCAGTTTCTTTAACATTGTGAGGTAGAACATTTTTCAAAATTTGAGATAATTCATGTTTTTTTGATAAATTTATTTGAATGTGGTCTAATTTATATTAAATATACTTCACCATTTTAACACTACTTACATTCATCAAACATATGACTCCATCATTCATGGTGCTTCCTCTGCACAGGAATGGATTAATGCCTCATGCTGTCTTAATGGATGATTCGTCCAGAATTAGCATTTACACTTTATTATATTAGGCATTCCCAACAGGCATTTAATCAGATTGATATGAACAGATTATTCCCTCCTGGCCAATCCACCCTCTTGGTTTATATATGTCTCTCAGTAGAGGGTGTAAAGGCTTTGATTTGCACTTAAAACTGACGTGTGTGGCTCTACCGCAGTGTTGGCCTGTCGGTCATTGGTTCAGAGTGATAAATCGATGATGTGCAGCCATTTATAAGTTTCATCCTCTGATAAATATTTCTACTGGCTACTTCTCCACTGCCACAGCATCCATGATCCTTTAACTTTCATCAAACAGCAGCATCATCAAATCAAAAGTCTAATTTGTCCAATACTTGATTGCAAGACTTTTGACTTTCCCATCAGCTTCAGCTGTACATTGTGTTAAGTGCTTATGAGCAAATATAAAAATTCTAACCTGGAAAACCTTGGTGGGGAAAATGGTAAGCAACGTACTTGTTTAGCGTTTTCATTTCACCAGGTTTGCTTGCTGATGTTAGTTCCTGCTGTGCACAGTACAGCCTCACAGAGCCACCTACCTGGCTGCAGAGTCTTTCTCTGGATCTACCAGTTGAAGACAAATAATCAAGTGTCTCATAAGTTCTGTCTCCTGTCTTCTTAGGTGACCTGCCTTCAAGATTTCTTCGGCGATGACGATGTCTTCATTGCATGTGGACCAGAGAAATTCCGCTATGCCCAGGACGACTTCTCTCTGGATCAGAACGGTCGGGGTAACTTTTTCAACCTGTATTTTACATCATACAATTTCATAGACTGTATATAAGTGTACGGAAAACATAATATTTTGTGTGGTATACCTTGTTCTACAAAATTATTACAAAATATTCATGCAGCAGTGACACAGTACAGCAGTGAAAATGTCCTTGCATGCACAAGAGGGCTTTTGCACTGTTTATATCTGCATTTTGATTTAAAGAACTAATCATTTGCATGTTATGTTAAATCATAGATCATTTGAAAGAATATTAATCTATATGTTTGGCAAGCTCTTATAAATCAATCAATGTAAACTTTAAAGTATAGGCTGAAGAGAATCAAATTTATATTATTAATTTTATGTGCATGTTTCAGGATATTCAAATTCTGTCTCACTGTTTTATACCATCTGGTTTATAAACCTAATGATGACGAGATCAGCCTTTTAATCTCATATTCATAATTTGATGGGGACAAAAAGGGAACATTTAATAAAGAAGTAAAATGAAGGAAAAGAATAAGCGTTAGAAAATGGAGAAACATCTGTGAAATTTATCATGTTTCTGACATGATTCCCTCGGTCTCAATATCATGGAGCCTTAGAATATAAACTGTGTCATATCTTTTATGTGGAAACCCCCACATAAAGAGGAGAGGTAATTTGCTCCTGGGGTGGGTTTAATACACCCGTGTCCCTGTAAAAGATGTTATGCTCACTTCCATACTGTAGCTTTGTGAGGAGAAAAATTACACATGTGAGGTGCAGGCCTAGAAAAGGCGGCGGGCAGCGATTGAAGTGTGTTATCTGCAGCCGGCAGCAGAGAGAGGGAAAGGTAGAGGAGAAAGAGCCATTAATCTGTCCGGTGACAGGTTCAGGCCAGCTGATCTGTTGGTGCTGATACTGCTGAGAAGTGGAGGAGAGAAAATGTGAAACCAATCCTCCCAGTGAGTCTCTCCGCTCCCCGCAGACTTTGAAATACCCCTATTTTTAACAAACCCACTTTCACCCAACGTCCCTCCTCCATGCATTCAGTATCGCGTCGATGTCCTTTGAATCTAAACGCTGCGCTGATTCAGTACAGGGCTGATTTGTCATCGTGCTCCTTTAACCCTTTCTCTGCTCCTGCTTCCTTGTCAGATCAGGTTAGGATGGCGATTCCACTTTATTTATAATGATCTGGGCCCTTTCCTCTCAGCACACTCGCCCCCATGGAACCAAATCTAAATTGTTTCATTCAATCTATGATAACCTCAGGGCAATGCTAAATAAAATGGCTGAGAGTCTCGAGCATCCAGACATCACTGAGTTGTCCTCAGTGGAGCAGAGACACAGGAGAGAGGCCTGTCTGTGATGCATCGCATCGCATTACATTACGAAAACTGTGTATCCACAGTGCTCATCAGTCTTGATGCTTTATGATCGAATCCTTTTGTTTCAGAAGGTAATTCTGATAATATAATGAGCTAGAATGGCTCTCAGTAGAGTGCATACAACCGCTAAGGCCCAACCATCCCCTTAAGTTCAAGCAAGCTGTACTCAATGTAAAACACTCATATCAGTGCGTGATTTGTTTATTTGCTGGAAAAACATAACAATTTCTGAGGGAATGTGAAAAAAAAAAAACTGGATCTGCTGTCTGATCTAAATCAGCACCAAAATGTGTGCTCTGTGTTCTTTCCTGAACCATCCCACATCCTTCCAAGTTTCGTGGAAATCCATCAAGTAATTTTCCTAACAAATAACTCTTTTATACAAAAATGAATAGGTATACGTGGTTGTGACTCCTCTTCTTTTTTTTTTCCCCTGTTGCTTCATGTTAGACTTAACAAATGCAGCGAAAACTGTGGCACCTTGCTATCTCGCCAAATTAGCACATTCATCCGGGTGTCATGTTTCCATCACTGCCGATCAAACCTGGAGCTGATTTTAAAAACCTGTGTCTTCTTCAGAGTCGTATCCATTCACTCTGCAGATAAAAGCCAGATGTTAGTTGTTGTTTTTATAAAACATAACCTCCTTGGCGGTGGTAATAATTAAGTATATATGTAAACATGCCAGACACAAGCAATAACAATGAAATAAACCTTGTTTTTTTCCATGTACACTGATGCAGGCTTTTAATCTTGGGTTTGGCAGAATCACCAAAATAGATCTGAATCCCCTGTGGTTATTTTTCAAACACGCGCCTCACTTTCAATACAATCCTATGCAGATGGACGTGCAAACAGAGTGGAAGACATGTGTACCTGCTACTCTTGTTTATGCAGCACCACCGTCAGTTAAGGCTGAGGGGAAATCTGTGCAGACACACTTGGAGGGGGGCTATTTTGAGACCACTGAGTGGACGAGACAAGCTGTCAGTGTGAAGCACTGTCAAAAGGCGTGGTGGCACACCTCGCACAAAACAATGGAACACAAATGTACTGTGTGTCTGCATGCAGCAGTGTGTGAAGGGTAAGAGAGAGAGAGGAGACAGACATGGTCGATCCCGGGAGACGGAGGGAGGACAGATAGTATAATTAGCATCAAAAGTGGAAAAGAGGAGGGGGGGCAGGGGGCTGAAAGTACAAACAGAGGGGACGATGCAGAGGGAGGGGTAGCAGGGACTGGAGTCTGCCTGCCCTGATTAATACAGCCACTCTATATACACTGCATACATCTTTATGTGATTAAAAATAAACTCACACTGTCGCACATATACATACATTTAAACAGTTCCTTCCTTCTCTGTTTTTTTTTTGTCTGTCTCACAAAACCGGGTGTGTTCCATGTTACTGAAAATACTCAGGCGAGAAAAGACACAATACAACACTGCTGGAATTAGACATTTAAAGCTTTTTATTGTGTTATGAAAATTAATGAAAGATAAGAAAAATTAAAAATCTCAGCCCAATTTATGAGGAATCAAAAATCAACTTCTGCCTCCCTGACATATTAGAACTGGAATAATAATGAGGCTGGGCCCAGTGCCTTGGTCATGTTGCATTTCATTTTCACCAATCAAATGACAAGTCAATAGCCAGCCGTTCAGTTTTTCAAATGAGTCAAATGTAACTCTACATCTTCTTTCCTCGTTTCGTGACGAGGATCTAGGAATATGCTAATAGTAATAATAGGTCCTCACAGCTGACCATTGGTCGAGGAGCCTTTTTTCAGCCACTGAGCTCCGCCCACAAGCTGACAGGATTGGTTTCTTAGGTTTGTGACATGTCAAATCCTGGCTGTCTGAGTCAGACTGGCATTTGTTAACTGCAGTGTTAATGGACCGTCACACACAGCACACACAGCACAAGTCAAAGTTCAATAGATTGAACTACACCAGGAGCCACGCTCTGGATTTGCTTTGCCACAGGGAGCAAATGACATGTTAACTGGATTTTAGATTTTTTTTTTATCCAAATGAGAACAAAAATCTCCCATTTTCTCACTGTGGTATTATCTAGCGGTATCTAACATTAAAGTTTGACTAGTTTAGCTTTATACTAACATTAATGTCAGACATTACGAATACCTTCAAACGTATTTTATCCAGACTTTATATTATATATTTTATACTCATCCAGTTTAGGAAACAAGTGATAATCGTACTTTCTCTTTGTGCTTTTGTCTCCACAGAGTGCAGGGTGATGAAGACGCCCAAGGGTCAGCGCGGTTCAGTGAAGAGTCCTGCTCCAATCAGGCGCATCAAGTCTCCTGCTGAATCAAGTGAGCCCATTACCATCTCGCCTATACTGTAACTCTTCCGGTGTAAACTGGAGCAGATCCTGACCTCGCCTTGTTCCATAAATCAGAACAAAGGGCTGGTAGAAAGTAGAACGAGGCTAATGCTGCTGCGGGAAATGAAAACGAATGCCACATCAGATATGGCGGCACAGTGATGTAGCTCCTCGGGTGAAGACACTAAATCCAGTGGTGCGGGGCTGTAGCTGATCTTGACCTTTGACCTTACTCTGTAGAGAATAGCAGGCTTTGTAATGGCTTCAGGATGGATTTTTGTTGAAGATGGCTTTGGACATTAATCAAACATTATTTTATCTGGCGTTCATACTTGAGGATAGAAAAGATGAATTTAATTTTTATTGTCCTTCTATCCACAGTTATCTATTTATTGTTTGTAATTTGAAGACATGCTTAGAGGGACTATAAATTGTGTTTCCTCTCTGTGTTGGGACAGTTCCTGTGGGGTCCCAACAACACCAGATCTTTGATCTCACAACAACATCTCCTTAAAAGATACCCTGATGTGTGAGAATGGGGACAGTAATATCCAGTCTTTGTTTATTGAAGCTAATCTGATGAGATGTAATATAATTGTCAGATTATTTGATTTAAACCCATGAATAAAACATGAAAAGTAAACAAAGACATTGAAATCTACTTTTAGCAGTTTTTTTGCCCATTTAGCATTTTAAGAATATCCATGAAAAAAACATAATAGAGACACTGATGCCTGCACATGTTTGAATGCTTTATGTCAACATCAGCTTTTAACCTTAAAACCTCAGCGTTTCTATGCTACCTGACTTTACAGCTGCAACGTTGAACAGTTGGTGCCATACAATCTAAACACGAGCAGGTGTGACACAAAAGATGCAGCACCAGTTCTTCTCTCTGTTATTTATCAAATGACTGGTTCAAATCCTGCATTGAAAAACCGTTCTAATTCTTCCCCTGGCATCGTAAAGGAGTAAAGTTTGAGGGTCAGTGACACTGTCTCTTCAGCAGGGGCAGGGGACAGAGCTGTGAAATCTCCTGTGAGGTAAATGCAGAGACTCGGTGCTCTCACAGATTTCGGGGGGGGGGGGGGTGGCTGCAGGTAGTCCACAGTTCATGTTTCACACCACTTTACAAGGTAGGTGTTGGTGGTGATGGGCGAGGTGAGAGGGTGCGTTCTCCAGCTCTGCAGGTTCCCTCAGGCCTTCAGCTGTCTTGTATATTTTATTGATCCTTGATCGGTGAAGGCCGGCCTTCAACACAGCAGATGGTTGGCCAACAGGCTGGAGAGTTAACTGAGTTTGAATCACCTCTGAGAGGTCAGCAGAGATCACGGGGCCGTAGCAGAGGAAACGTGTCAGTGACGTGCCTCATTTAACTGGTAGTAGATTCAGATTTTAACTGGAGCTGCACCTAATTGTACTCACTCATAAAAATGTTTTTTTCCAACAATATTATTTAACTATTATTAAGGAAAATTTTGAAAGCACCCTATCTCAAATTGTAAAGAAAGGGGGGAAAATAGACCAGTTGGGTCACAGCTGGTATGGAGGGTTTTTATTTGCCAACAGCTAAATAAATACATGTGCATTTACATTGAAGTGCAAATTCACATTGGCTAGCCTCAATCTAAAATGTATATGTGGTTTCCAGGGCAGTGATCTTTATACCAGCACTTTCTTCAGCCTTGTCGTCAGTTGCACTGGTTTAATGAGATGAGTGCATGTGTCTGCCATCTTCCTGTGATGAAAGTGAAGAAACACAGTGATCCTCCTCTTTCTACAGAGGATGAAAAATGCTCTCAACTGTAGAAGACAAACCCTCCAGTGTTTGTAACTTTGCTGATACTAGAGACGTTTGGAAAAAGCTGCACTCTCTGTACAGTTAATGTGGGAGATCTGCTCACCTCAGATTTTAAGACCCAGAGATAATAGGATGTGCGTTTATTTTTTGTTCCTGGACAGGCTTGTCCTTTCAACAGCTTCTTAAGTCTACATTTGAGAGTGTGTTTATCCGACTGAGTGGTTAAATGAAGCCAGTGGCATTAAGTGGGTTAACAATGACTCTTTTTTTCCACGTCGGGGTTTTTTCAACTCGCGTTGGCTCAAATTGACTCTGGCCATCTGGCTCATAGTAAAAACTGCTTTTCATCTCCCGCACACAAAAAAACTCTTTGACAGCAGTTAAAACGCTCGACGACATCCCAACGCACCGCTCTCAGATGTAAACACAATGTTCCACACACAGGGAATCCTAGCAACGTGGCGAGGCGCAGACCCAGTGAACAAAACGGCGTCTAACAAACGGCTCGGAGACAGCGTCCCTCTACGCTGCGGCCAAATGAGGCCTCGGCTCAGGCACCACTCTTCTCCAGAGCCAAGGAAAGAGGTTCAGGCTTCTCCCTGTACACTTTTCTAACCCACTCCTCTGTTTACCTCTTTCTCTCCCTCCCTGTCTCCCATCCCTCACCCTTCCCCCCCTCTCTCTTTTCTCTGATCTGCGGGCACTCTCTCAGCCAACGGGACGGGCTCCAGCAGCCAGCTGTCCACCCCGATTTCCAAGCATTCCCCCACCTCCACCCCCACCAGTCCAGCCCTCAACAACAAGCAGAAGGTACCGGGTCAACTCTCCTCCTCCTCCTCTGGCCCGTTTCATCTTGTTGCCCTATTTTACCACACCATCATTAAATGCTCCTTATGTGATTTTTATTGTTTTTGTTTTTCCAGGATCTCTACTTGCCCTTATCTCTGGATGACGAGGATTCCCAGGGCGAATCCATGTAAACTCGCCCCCTGCAGCCCGCCTCCTGTTTTGGCCTGAAACACAGAAGTTTTTATACGTCTGCTGCTTTCCACCGTCACTCACAGTGCCACCTGTTGTCTCGGAGAACCACGTCTTTGTCTCTTTTGTAAGGCCTTAGCCACCGGGGCTACGTCCCAATTTGCTGCTTGAGGGTCACACAAACAATTAAACTTTTTTTTTGTAATTAATGATTCACTTTTTGACCAAATTGTAACAAATCAGCTCACTAATGTTCCGACACGTTTCTATCTGGAGGTTTCACTATTTCTCAAACAGCTCTCTCACCCACAGATTTCACGGGGTAACGTTTTCACTTTGGTTTCAGACGTTTCATTGAAGGATGCACAGACTTTAAGTTTTAAGTCACATAATCTCAAGCAGCAAATTTATATTTTTAGGGGTGTGAAGTCAAAGCTGACTATTGATTCACTTGTATTTGGGATGTTTCTCAATGTCCTCCTGCCCGATGCGCTTAATAGTGTGAAAGCTAATGGTTCCGTGTGAGAGGAAGCCGTCTGCGAAGCCAGAGAAAGTCTGTAAATGTGTATATAGCTACATCCATCATAACGTCTCCGTCCATTGCTGTGCTTCCATAACGTCTCTACAGTGTCCGTCTTAACATTAGCTCAACACAATAACAGGGTATGGTAAAAGAAGCAACCAAAATGAAGTCGCTCCGCAGAGGGTGAGGATGTGTGGGATGCAGCTCCTGACTGAAGAGGATTACTGGGCAGGAGCCCACGCCTCCTCGATGGGGATTCGTGTTCCCGACAGAATTTACACCAGAAATTATAAAACCATAATCTTGAACAGGCTATTTAAACCACCATAAACACACGGAGGTCTGAAAATCCCTATTCTGGCTCAAATTGGCGTTCGTCTTTGTCCCATCAGAGACGAGGCTAAGAAAAAGCATCTCACGTCACCCTCGCAGGAATTCTTTATGTTGGAGTTTCCTCTATTTTGACCCTCTGTAGGCTATTCAAGCTATATATACCCTCTGTGTTTTAGATTTTCACAAACTGCAGTGCATGATATCGGTGAATTATCATGAAAGTAAGGACCTAAAACAACCAAAGGAAGAACAGTTAGGCCCTTTTTATAAAGTCATTTTATTCACCGAAGTCTAAATAATTCCCTTGTTGACCAGTTCACCACCAATATGAAGATGTTTTATCGAACAGTGTGTGAAATTCAAGATAAATATTCATCTCAAAAGCCAAAGCATGATTTTTAGACATGGAATTGTAGAAAGGGGGAATAAGATGTAAGTTTTTTTTATATTCTGGAGGAAGCACACCTTGAGATTTATGCATGTTGCTTTTTAATACATAAAAAAATCACATCAAGATTAAATCATGCTCATCTAAGGCGCTTAGTGTTGTCAGGGCACTCGATGTTAGTGGGGTTTCATCCAATGTGCATGGCTCAATGGGTTTCAAATTTAACAGTTTATTAATTTATATCAAGGGTAATATTCTTATTTCTAGGTTTAAGTTGCTCACATGAGCTCTAAACTCTTTATTCAAGCCTCTGTGTGCAACTCTCTTTAGTCTTTAGATTATTTCTTTTCTCTAGTTGCATCGTGTGTCTTACGAATCTACTGAAGAGTATTCTCGACTTTGCAGGGAATCAAACCTGAGAATCTCTAAATTGGAAAAAACAAAACACTGAAGCACAAAGCAGGGAGCTACTTATTCATCACAGACACTTTACTGTCTACTTGCCAGCATTGCAATGTGTGACCACAATTAATTTCTCAATGTGTTGATTAAAAAGTGCTGCACATGTAGCATCCTTTAAATTAACATCTATGCATTAAGATTAAAGAATAGTTGAGGATGACTTTTTTTTTTTTTATATACCTTGTAGAATAATGAGAAATTAGCTGAAATTGAAATTTCCATGCAGTTATTCCATTGTGAATGTGTGTGTCTTAGGAGTGATGTGGTGTCTGCCCTCTGGATAATCTTAGCTGTTTTGTTATTATCACCCACTTAATACTCGAGACAAATTCTAACAAAAAAATTATCTGGTGTTGTGAGCTTCACCTTTCTCCTGCAGGGGGCACTGTCACACCAGCACAAACAGTTAATAACATCAGCCAATCCAACAGCAGGGACACCTCACTTCACCCACCATTTTGTACAAAAGCCCCATTTGTCATTTTTCTCAAGCTCTCAGTTCTGTGTAACCTTCCATGCTAATAATAATAATGGTCTTTTTCTACAGCTTGTTACAGCGTATTAAACATAAACAGAAAATGTTGGTTGTCTTGTGTAAACCGGCCGCCACCATGTAAGATGGATGGTGTGAATTCATCACCTACAGTGGTGCCTTTTTGTTTTTTAAAGATTGCTGTCTTTTGATAATAATAAATGAAACAAGACATCGAAGGCTTGTTCTTTGTCAACAGCTGTTTGTTAAACATTTTGAAATGTCTTCACTGAGGAAGTCTCCCAGACGCATCACGGGACACTTATCTCGGTGTAAATACGCTCCCTGTGCTCTTTCATGTTTGCCTTCCTGATCGATTGAATGACTTCTTTTCTTGGAAACTTACAATGTCCTTTTTTTAAGTGGTATTTTGCAACGTCACAGTGGCTTGTTTCAGTGCTTCATTCAATGTTTTAACCGGTATCCTTTTGCAAAATTAAAACAGTTGTATTTCACTGCTCTTGCTTAAAAGGTCTTCTCTTTGTACACAATTACACATTTTAGAGAAATGTAAGAAACAACTGTTCCTTATTAAATTACAATACAATTTTCTTGCCAGCAAAATCTGAAAAAAGTGTGCATACTCGTTTTTGTTCCCTTTTGAGGACCTTTTACAGCCTAAACATTGGTCTTGTCTGGACCAGAGGACCTCATGGGGACCGAAGCCCAGTTGTAATGAAAACTTGATGTAATTGGTTTAGGTTCGGGGTAAGAACTGACTTGGGGTTAGAATAAGGTGGTTGGGTTTGAATTGGACGTTAATGTTAGGGATAAGGCTTTGATTAAGTCACATGTCCCCAATGCATGGAGGTCAGTGCAAAGTCCTAATAAGGATAGCTGAGCGAATCCATGTGTGTGTTTATGTCTATGCTGCATGTTCACAACACTATCGCCAACTGTGTGCTAGAAATGAATGAATTGTTCTGAACAGTTAAAAGACTAGTGAGTTATTCTGCGAATGTGTGAATCATTACACAAAACCATCCTCGTCACCATGGCAACAGGAAACCTGTTTCTCACGCTCGCTCGGCAGAAGCCAAACTCATGATCATGATGAAACATGATGCCTCACGTTCTTATGTCTCTACCATCAGCATTTCTAACTGTTGATTCAAGTCATAACATTTGTGAACTGCTTACAGAACCAAAGTACTTACATCAGATGTATCATCCGGGTTTTAAACCAGTTTCATTGATAAAATCTGTGCATGAGGATCAATGAAACATGTATATGAACAACAGATGATACCATAATTAAATTATTAGTACAAACATCATGCAGATCTCACAATGATCTTCTTGTTATTGTCGGCATCAAAAATACTGTGAGTTGTTTTTTATCTTAATTACTTCTACAACCATCCAATAATCCCTACATCTATCTGAAAAATAATGTAATAAAATGGCCATCTATATACTGTCTAACGTGTACTTTATATAGCAAAAAACGTAACTTCATTGACGGCCGCTGAAAACTATTGATGTGATTTTAGAGCATTATACAACACATTACGATATTAATTGTATAGAATGTGCAGGATGTTGATGCGGGTTTATCGCAGCACATTTCATTGCTCCCCCATTTTACTGACATACTGTGACTCTGGAGGTGACGTGCAGAACTTTCAATGCAACAGCTGGGCTCTAGCGGCCTCTACTGAAGGAAATATGAACATACAGATGCTGCTTTTTAGCAGGATGTCTAATGAAACAGAGAACTGTATGAATGTTCTGCCATCTACTGGCCAAAGTGTGTGTGTGTGTGTGTGTGTGTGTGTGTGTGTGTGTGTGTGTGTGTGTGTGTGTGTGTGTGTGTGTGTGTGTGTGTGTGTGTGTGTGTGTGTGTGTGTGTGTGTGTGTGTGTGTGTGTGTGTGTGTTTATACTCTTGTACAGATATCTTTTTGAGGACATTTTGGGAAAGTGAGGACATTTGGGCCGGTCCTTTTTGACCAACCTTTAATGGACTGTTTAGGGGTTGAGACCCTACTTTAGAGGTAGGGTTAGAATAAGGTTTAGGTTTGGGTTATTGTTAGGCATTTAGTTGTGATGGTTAAGGGTTAGGGTAAGAGTCTACGGAATGCATAATACCAATGAGTGTCCTCACTAAGACAGAAATACAAACATGTGTGTGTGTGTGTCCTGTAATTTGATATTTCTCTGCCATATACAGGGAAGCAGATGATGATGATATTGCTGATGATGAACAGTATTGACAAATTTGAAGCAGAAAATGCAGTTATCAATCACTATCTTGTGGTCATAAGAATTTGAATTCTCATCAGAAGAAAAAAGTCATTACCTGCACCAAGGAGGTTTTATTGTCACCTTTGTCCATTTGGTTGCTTCTCATTCTCTGGATGCGTTTCTAATTTCATGTCTTGGCAAAATAAGAGGTTAAAGTTCATCACCTAATGGCTTTGAGATAAATTGTCTCATGTTCACAAATATTGTCTGGACCGCTTCTGGCCTCATGGGAGCTGTATGTCTCTTTAACCCATCCTGTTCTAATCAAATTCTAACACAGTGTCCATGTGTGTCATAAAAAGATGTCTCTGGGGATGAGGAAGGGTTTTCAGAAAGATGTCAGGGGAATTAGTCTAACGATGATGTGTTGCAGCATGGGACAAATCTGTGCTGGAGTACAAGCAAGAAGCTGTCAGCTGTTGCTTTTGTAACAGCACAAATGAAAAGTCGGAATCTCCTTAACAGTCCCGAAGGCTTCATTGTACTTTACACCCACGCAGCTTAGTGAGACACTAATTGTGAAATATGTGGAGCCTTAATATTTGAAATGTGAAAGTGAGTCATACTTTCCTAAAGCCTGAAGGGAGTTTGTCAAATGTCTTATTAAGTCTCGCTAATAGTGAAAAACCCCAAAATAGTCAGTCTGCATAAGGCACCTCTTCAGGTTCGCAGTAAACACACCTGACACACAAGAGAATATTCTTACGACTCATTATTCCTTTTCTGATCGACTACTCACTCACACATAAAACAATAGACTCAAACATCCACAATATTATTATAACTCTGTGTATAAAACACTGTGCTGGGATTATCCTCAAATTATCATTATTATCAAGTTCTTTGAAAATGTGGGTGTGTTGTGTAGAAACCACAATCACACCTGATTTATCCGCAAGTGCACGCTGGGAAATAGCAGGAGTTGTTCTAAGAGGTAGAATTGTAAAATACTCCACACAAAAAGAACGTTAGGTTACGTCTGCAGCAGGAGGTGAAGAGACTGGACATCCTCTCGACACCTGCAGACTTAATAGACTCAAAACTAAACAGGAAGTGGACCAGTTGAGCCGTTGTCTCAAGGACAGACGTATGGATGAACATACTGACCAACTTCTATGATTTCCGTCTGTGTTGTTTTTTAAGTAAACACAAAAACTAATAATTTACTCTTCAAGGATTCTGTGGCATATGAATGAATACACATTCCCACAAGGAAGTGGCCTTTTGACTTCACTTGGGTTGACAGGCATTTATCCAATGACGTCAGCCAAAGCAACAGAAGAGCAGATTACCAGGCTTAACTGTGTTGCGTTACAATAAGTGCAGTCTTTTCTTTTTCAATTCACGTCACACACTCAGCAACACTTTTCTCACAAACTTTTGCTCATATCTGAAACCCTTCATTGATCTTTTCTTGTGTCACGTCTTATCCCAATGATTTACTTTTATTACCTCTGACAAGGAAGCAATGTTTTCACCATTGTCTGTCTGTCTGTCTGTTGTGTTGTTGTTGTGTTTGTATGTAAACAGGATTATAGGAAAACAACTGGACTGATTTCCATGAGACTTGTTGGAAGGACGTGGTATTGGTCAGGGAAGAATCCATTTAAATCTGTGTGAATCCGACAATAGGAGGCGGATCCAATAATTGTTTTAAATCCCTTTCTTTAACATTAAGACAGAATTTTATTGACATTATCACAGGGAATAATTAATGGGTCTGGATAATCCCCCCACAAAATCACATTTTAGGGACTAATATCTATGATTGTTAAAATGTGGTGCAAGGTAAGTGCATTTAAGGGGACTGTTGGGCCTTGGCAGAGCTTTGTGTACTAGTGAGTGTAATTTTAGTTTTAGACATGTTTCCAGTTTCTTGGTCAGCCTGTCTAGCTCCCGTTAATTACCTTATTACTGTTGGCTGCGCCAGAGCATTCTTCCTTTCATTTTCAAGCTGCCTCCTTTGCCCTCCGTCTGAGGCTGGACTTATCCAACATTATCTTTCTTTTTTTGTCATCTGAGGGAGTCAAAGTGCTTCTTGTGCCCTGTAAAAGTTGAGGCCAGACCTCTGAGCGGCTGCCAGTTTGTCTCATTACCACAGTTCACTGGCAGTGTGGGGATTGCACACGGCTTATTGGTTATGTTTGTTCAGTTCCACCGGCAAATTATTTCACACAGATACATCCAGACTGTCCAGATCCAGACAGTGATGCAAATTTTACATTTAATGATGTTATTGTAAAACAAAAGGACAGGTTTTTACTTGCCTCACCTATGAGTTTCTAGGTGGTGGGAGGTAAAAGGTATTCAGTTTCAGTCTTCTCTTCCCTCCCTTGCTGCAATCACCATATCAGCCTTTGTATGACGCCTCCTGCTGCAGAGAGGTGCTCGTCAGACCAGTTTTCAGAGGCAGAGTTTGGCTGAACGTTTTTGGGGACGTCTTCGCAGCCAGAGGATAAAACCGAAGGGAGCTGGATTTGTTTTGTTTAGAGAAAGGCTGAGCTGGAATGAGTTGTTTTATGTGACGGGTGGTTTAACAGAAGTGTGGGATTGAGGCGGACACACGTCCAACAGTAGCTGAACAGGAACGTGAATGTGTTTGATCTGATCACTGGAGGGATAACACTGCTCAGCACAGGTGAGTGTTACACCTACAAGCTGATATTTACAGTCTCTTCTAATTCACTTGGAAGCACTCATACACAGTGTTTGGGGAATGTCCTTTTTTATGAAACTTCTTTAGTTTCTCAAGTAACACTCTTACCTCAGAAGTCTAAATCTCAATCTCAGCTCTTTACCTGCCCTGACAACACTGAAAAAGACTAAAGCTGTGACCGACATGTATAGAATGGTCCATTTTCACACATTTTACATAAACCAGTCAAACTTAGAATGTGATAATAAACAGTGTGTGAAGCAAAAATTTGTATACAGATGTGTGCTACGCTACACAAATAACCCACCAAAAATAACCTGCCTGACCACATTCGTCAGGAACTCTCAAACAGATAACATTCCCTCACAAGCGCTAACAGGCTCACGACCTCGTTTCACACCAGAGCCACAAGATGATTTAGATCTACGGTCATTTTGATTTATTTTTTAATCTGGTAGCTGAGACATGTGAAGATATAGCACTCCTTCTTCTCGAAGTCACAGTGCAGGGTGAAACAATGACAGCAGGTAATAAAATGAATATATGAAGTAGAACAAACACAGCCTGGGTGTGGCTCTGACAATGTGACAATAAGTAGGTCAATGGTGAGTCGGAGAGAGAGAACTTCAGGTACACCACCTGGAGCAGGAGAGGATAACTGTGAGCTACCGTCACGACCTCTACATTTTCCTTCTATCCTCAGTTACCTTACTTAGGATTATACATTTTATGATATATGTATTATGTGTAGCTTTTTAAAAAACATGTTTGTGAAACTCATTACAGATGCTTCCAAATAAAGTTACACTTCATATTAACTTATTGTAAAACTTTACAGAATCAAAATACTTGAAACTCAAACATGACACTCAGTGAGCAGTATATTAGGTACACATAGCTGTCACACCTACTTTAGCGGTCACATGATGTGGTCTGTCTGATAATTCTGGTTAATATTAGTAATATAAGTTGCTTATTAACTAAACAAGTGTTATCAGCCGTACGCACAGACATCATGACTACAAATACCGTCAATGTTAAAATATTTTCTGTATATTATATATTCTGAAAAGATATGTATTTACAAACAATTGGGAGTTAGTGAAAATCTGTTTATATATGAAATAAAAATCGGCAGCATTTAATTTATTCTGAAACATATATGTACTTTATACATATGGTATGTGTACACATATTGTAAATGAGTAATGTAAGTGGATGCTCTTCACCCAGACATTTCATTACTTATTTTGCACTTCTAAAGAAACACACAAACTCTCTTGAGGGCTCTTACCAAGAACAAACTTTCAGTCAACCTTGAACTTGTTATTTCCAGTAAATTAAATTTGGTTTGCTGTGATGTGTTATTCTTGGGGAAAATACTAGAAAATGGTTCCAAAATAATTTTAATGACTCAAATTCAGGCTCAAGGGTTCAGTGTGAGGGGACAAAGGTCAAGGGGTTAAAATATCTTCACTCCCCAGAGAACACAACTGGTATTCGTCTCTGCTTCAGTCATGAGTACAACGCATCTTTTAAATGCACAATATGGTCTTAAACTGAAAAAATCACTTGAAGAGCCCATCACACACTCAGCAGCCTTTGTCTTCGCCCTTTGTTGCTGAAGAATAAAGGTTGTTATGAATTAATTTCTTGATAGATTAAAAATACCTTTACAAATTCAGCTTTCCATCTTCTCTTTCTATAGAAACCATGTAAAGATACTGTCTTCACAGCTCATTGTTGCTTAATATTCATCAGTAAACTGAGTTCAGCGGGTCTCTGTCTCATCGTCTGCAGCAGCACAGACGTTTACACAATCCAGTCCAGCAGGCTTCGTCCAGAAACGCTGAGTGTCAGTGGCTGGAGGGAGCTCCTGCCCCCGCACAACGACAACTAAAAACTGTTTATAACATTTTATCATAGAGCCTGAGAAACGTCTGGTGTCTGTCCTCAGTCTGCAGCTGTGAGGTCTCTGCATCTGGACCATGTTCTCCTCTGCCGCCGCGTACAAAAACCAGCACTACGCTGAGCTGAAGAGCAACTGTATCAGGGACAAGACGCTGTTCGAGGATCCAGAATTTCCAGCCATCAATGCATCGCTGTATTTCAGGAAACCGCCTTCGGGTACTGTGCAGTGGAAACGACCAGGGGTGAGTGAGTCTGTTGTGGCAATGGTCCATCACTAGCATCTGTCAATGAATACAGATATTCCTGCAAAAAATAGTATGCAATATGACTGACAACGAAACCTACACAATTATGTGCACACATCTTTAGGGATAAAGTGTGTTTGGCTCATTTTGTCACTTTCTCTGCTGCAGGAGATATCCAATGACCCCCACCTGTTTGTGGAGGGCATCAGCTCCCGCGACCTGAACCAGGGTGTGGTGGGGAACTGCTGGTTCGTGGCTGCCTGCTCCTGTCTGGCCCTGAAGCCAGATCTCTGGAAGAAGGTGAGTTAACCTGGTCTTTCCACTCTGAACAGCCGGGGTGTGGGGTGTATTTGCTGCTGGTAACTAAACATCAATGAAGCCTGTTGGTTTTTGCATGAAATGTGACCAGCACTGGAATTTGCCTGAGGGGGTTCACTAATGATTGACTGCAAAACGGAATTCCTTTGTAAATAGACTAAACTCTCAGTATTAAAACATGTATGTAATTTATAGGTTAATAATTGTATTAAAAAGTCTGATATTAGGATCTCTTCTATCTCTAAATACTGTATGACTGATGATATGATATATGATTATCTAAATTCGTCAGATACAAGACATCAGGAGTCGTGCGCCTCATTAGTCACACTGATGTTTCTGTGTTTCCAGGTGATCCCTAACTGGAAGGAACAGGAGTGGGATCCTAAACACCCGGAGGGCTACGCAGGAATCTTCCACTTTCAATTCTGGGTGTTTGGAGAGTGGCTGGATGTGGTGGTGGACGACCGGCTGCCGACAGTCAATGGAGAACTCATCTACTGTCATTCAAAAGACAACAATGAATTCTGGAGCGCACTGCTGGAGAAGGCCTACGCCAAGTCCGTAAACTTCAATCAGATTGTCCCCTGTCTTTTTCTTTTTCATATATACGTATTGTTGATTAAAACAATTATGTGGTTAAGGATTGTCAGTATTAGAACAATCTGCTATCAAATACAGTTATTGTTACTCATACATACTACTACTTATTATACTAATAATAACAACACAAGATATTTTATAAATGCATTGTATAATCAAGCAACTATTACTGCTCTCTGTATATTGAGTAAACATCAGTTTTTTTATGTTTTGTATTGTCAATATTTGAGTATGTATTGCATATTACAAATAGATAGAATCCATTCTCTTCTTCTACTTTATTACCAATTTATTAAATATTTTACTTTCTGCAACTCTTCCTATATGTAACTAAACTTGTGGTCTCCTCTGTGTGCAGGCTCGCCGGCTGCTATGAGTCTCTGGAGGGGGGAAACACTGGAGAAGCTGTGGTGGATTTCAGTGGCGCTGTGGCTGAAGCCATTAGCCTGGAGGAGGAAGCCTACTACAAAGACCAGGAAAAACAAGACAAGCTGTTTGAGGACCTACTGAAGGTCTACGACCGTGGAGGAATCATAAGTTGCTCCATAAAGGTTTGTCCTGTTCCTGAATGTTCACCTTGTTTCTGTACTTAAAGAGAAACTTAGTCGACTATTCCTGTTTACAAATTCACCAGGCAGAGCCTCATGAAATTGAGGCCAAGATGGCTAACGGGCTAGTGAAAGGACATGCGTACGCCATCACCGCAGTGAAGAAGGTGCGTTTGGGTCACGGGCTGCTGGCGTACTTCAAGAATGAAACCATCCCCCTTATGCGCATGAGGAACCCCTGGGGCCACATCGAGTGGAAAGGAGCCTGGAGCGACAGGTGAGAGCCTTTCAACATTCACTTATTATCCCTCGTTATAATTTCTATTTCATTTAATAGATTAAAGTAAAAGGTGGGAAGTTTGTTCCTGAATGGAGAGAAGAGACAGAGGCTGTGTTCAATCTAAGCTCATAATAGTTCCAGTGGATTTCAATGGTGACAAAAAAGTTACTCTGCACGAAAACTCTGCAAACCTATCCTGCGTCATTATCCACTTTAATCTATTGTTTATCCACACATGTATTCTCATTGTTCTCTGATTTATTTTTTGAGTGCAACCAAAACATGATTTTTCAGATTTCATTGAGAAAAATCATGATTTCTTTTAGAAGTTTCGACAAGAACAAGAATGTGGGGTGGTCATTATTTTCCTGATACAAGATAATTTTGGAATTAATGTAACTTCTGTGCATCTAAGTACAAACAAATAGATACACATGTACTGAAAGTATTAAATCCTACTTGAGTAACAGTGAGTATTTGCTTACTTAAAAGACAGACTTTTACAACACAAAATCCACAACTTGAGTATTAAAATCTGTCTGAATAACTATTAATTTGGTTATTGAAAAAAATATTTAAGTGCATTAACCACTTGCTTTACGCGTTGTTCATCAGCTCTGAGGAATGGTCAAAGGTTGGGGATACAGAGAGGGGCAACCTCGGCATCACGGTGGAGGACGATGGAGAGTTCTGGTGAGTTCTTCCAGATGCAAAGCTCCACCTGTTGAGTCTACTTCCTCTTTGACAGTGTAACAACACATGTGTTTGCATTCACAGGATGTCTTTCGCAGATTGGTGCAAGTACTTCACAGATGCAGATATTTGCCGTATCATCAACATTTCGATGATCAGCATCCACAAGAACTGGAATGAGGTTGTCCACTTTGGGAGCTGGACCAAAAATGCAGATCCTCTATTGAACCGCTGTGGCGGCTGCGCCAACCACAAGCAGACGTTCCTGCAAAATCCACAGGTGCTGCACATTTTGGCTGCACGTTCTCCTCACATCACCTGCGCTCATGCCTGTATATTTACTTGTTTACTTCTTCTCTTACAGTATTTGTTTAACGTGACGAAGGAGGTCGATGAAGTTCAAATCTCCTTGCAACAGAAAGACGTGAAGATACACAGACGAGTTGGTCAAGGAGAAAATATAACCTTTGGCTTTATTATCTTTAAGGTAATATATTGTGCAACACAGACACTATCCACAGTACTGCATTGATGTAATGAACGGTTATTGATTGATGAAGCATATTGAATTGAATATTGAAAAGTGCCAAAAGACCGGCAAAAATCTGTCTGAGATATGAAGGGTTATTGAAACATTGCACAAAGCTCAGGGTGAGACTCACTAGAGATGAATGCATCCAGAGGAAATGGTGTTTGTCAAATGTTTGTTTATTTAAAGGGGGGAAAGAGCCATTCCATCAAACTTTGGCTCATTTCTGTGGGAAAATTTGGCTTCATTTGCCTTTTCTCTTGCAAAACTTGTAGTTTTTAAAGCATCAGGCAGACATTACGTGATCAGTTTATCAGCAACTAAAACACACCATTTCAACAAAGCATGAAACACAAAGAATGCACACAATTAGGTGATTGTTCGCTGAAAACAGAACAGAGACACGCACCTCAGCCTGGAATGAACAAAAAAGAAACGTAGAGGTCAGAAGTTTGAAACCCTCTTTTGAACGACCATTTAAAACAGGTTTTCTAGATCATAATGCCTTGACCAACCAATCATCCTAACCCTAACCCTTGAACTGGATGCCTAAACCTAACCATCTTGGTGTCAAACCTAGAGGTCAAAGGGTCCTGATCTCAACCAAATCAAGCTTCCAAAGCTTCCAGAAGCAGGGCTAGGAGAGAATTTCAAATACAGGAATACAAGTCAAACAACTGAAAGCACAAACTTTCAGTTAACCCTTACCCTAAACCTAACCCTAACTATATCCTTAATCTTGATCCATATCCTTAGCCCTATGCCTACCCCTACCTCAATCCCTATCCCCATTTCTCTCCTTAATCCATATCCCTAACCCCCATACCTAACCTAACCCCTACCCCTCCACACTCTAAGTCTTGTGCTACCATCCACAGCAACTTTGTATTTTTCTGTTGGAGACGTGTTTCGTCAGTGAATTTTTTTCTTCCTGGTAGCTGAATCAATTGGCCTCTTTTAAGACTTTTATTATACAAAGAAATAAATAATGTATAGGTGCAAGTTAAACAGGATTTTATATCTCTTAACTCTGAACTGAGAAAAAAACACACTTACAATGTGCTGCATTAGATTTCCACTATTCTGCCAACAGGGGGCAGGAGAATACATGTAGGCAGCATTACTCCTGCAGATACAAGATTGTTTGTGTACTGCATATGTTTTATACATTATTCATTTCATATATCATGCAGTACTGAGAATGTGGGGAGTTTTTACACAAGATGCCATCTGTCTCACTTACCTAGGAGGTTAAGTTTTCACACAGTCTACACACAGTCCATCGAGTCCAGCCTAACAACAATGCTTGAGTTTGGATTTAATATGAACTATTATCCTGGTTTTAAATGTTATGTGGAACTCATGTGAGAAACCTGGTTATGTTTTTCCCCTTCTCCAGGTGGAGCTGAACAGGAAGTATCGGATGCATGACATCCTGACACAGCAGGTCGTGGGGACATCCCTTTACATCAACGCCCCGGTCGGTGTTCATGAGGTGCACGCTGCCGCAGGGTCGCTACATCGTCTTCCCCACCACCTTCATGCCTCAGACGCTGGGGGATTACATGATCCGAATATTTACGGACGTGGAGGCGGACTGCAGGTATGGCTTTGTGCGGAGGAGTCAGTGTAAATCTGTAATTTTGGCAGATGTGAGACACACGAGGGAAAGGGAGAACACAGCGTCCCTCTGTTCAGACTGTTCATGGATGGATAATGTCCAAGAAAATCACACAAATGAGTTTTTTGGAAAGTGGAGCCTGTAAACTTCACCCATAATGGTTGTTGATAGACTGTTCACATTAAATCCCTTTTAATGTAACAGCACCCTCCCACTGCTTTTCTTGGACAGAAATTTTATTTTGTTTCTGACGTTCTTGTTGGCAAGTTTATGACACATGACCTGATCCTGTTAACTCCCATACAGCTCGTCCAAGCAGTTTATTTTTGTCACTGCAGTCTTTCAGTTGTCTGATAGTTGATAATTTCAAAGTCAAAGTATCAAGATGTAGTAACTCAACTTCTCTCCTGGTCCCGTAATCCTCCTCTACCCTCACAGGGAGCTGATAGAGCATAAACCCAAAGTCAAATGCTGGAGCTCGTTTCTGGGATACCCGCAGGTCGTGACTCACGTCTACGTCCACGGAGCTGAGGGGCTGCAGAGCCAGGATAACCCAGGAGGTCAGAGGACGCTCACACGGCTCCACTTCCCCCTCATGGGTCTGAAATATCGTCAGTGTCTATAGAAACATGTCTTTAACTCTATCTTTCATGCAGGGGCAGACCCCATATGTGATCATATCCTGTGAGGGCCGCTCGGTGCGCTCCAGCATCAAGAAGGACACTTTGAAACCAGAATTCGAAACCAGCGCCATTTTCTACAGGAAGAAGCCCAGGAAGCCTGTTACTGTGCAGGTAAGATGGTGTCCGCCTGTCATTCATCTCCGTTAGTCAGTTATATGCTCAAAGACAATTAATGCAATAATTCACTTTGTTTTAAAGGATTAAAAGCAAAAGGAGTCCATTAGATGATAAATAATATGTCAGGAACTTTCAAATTCTAATTCTACTATACAAATGAAAAAAAAAAGAAAATGGCATTTCACCATATTCAGCTACATAATGTTTTTAAAAAGTGGTGTGCATCTTTTTTTAACCAGATTTAAAGCAATATTTTGTGAACTTTTGTCATATGTACTTTTTCGTTAATATATATTGAAGATAATATAAATGGTTAAATGTTAAACTACATAGCTCACATACAACTTCTATGTTCTATATAAGTGATTGTAACATGATAATTGAGGGTCCAGGGCCTCATGTTTGTCTGAACTCATAGTCACCAACACCAAGACACACGACCACCTTATACTTGTGTGACAGGGAAATTCTGCCCTGTATCTAAAACTCACTGGTTCCTCCTCAGGTGTGGAACAGCAACGTGGTGCAGGACGAGTTCATGGGCCAAGTGGTGCTGTCCGGCTCGGTGAAGGACAACACCGATCCCCGAGAGCCTCCAGCTGAGGAAGCGGGGGCCGGCAGATGGCCGACGAGATGCCCGGCATCATCGGCGTGAGGATTGTCACTTCCACTCAGCTGCTGGCCATGTGACCTCGGCCTTCAGTGGCTTAAGAGAGAGAGCCGAGTCATTGCTGAGTCACTGAACTACGTGTGGAGGACGGAAGCACCAAAACCAGCAGCTTTGATTTCCACCACTGTAGAACACACGTGATCACTCTGAGCAGATTTTACACTATTAGAAACAGGGCACTAATGGACAGAGTGAATGTTCCTTCCTGTTAACTACTTTGTATAAAAACTTCTTTCCTTTTTAATTTCTCTGATTACTTTTCTAAACAAAATGTTTCTATAAGTTTTATATCGACATTTATCAAGGTCGCTTGTGAAGACACCATCCCTCTATATGCCACACTACACATACTGTGAGTAATAGGGTCTTTACCATATGATTTTCATATTTATGACCTGTATTCATCACAATGCGGAGAAACACACTAAACAGCATGTACAACGTCATCATTCATGTGTTGTCTGTTTCTTTAATTCAGCCTCTGTTCCCGTCTCGTGTCAGTTCACCTCACAATCATTAACACAAATCAAAGATAAAACCTCAGCATCACAACAACATCGTCACGAAAACTGTGGTTTTCTTCCTCTTTTTATTTCAGTCCAGTTCCCAAACTGCAATATTTAGTTTTTTGTCGTTTTTTTTTTTACACTCAAGACACAGCCATGCACAATTCAAAGTTCAAAAAGTCTATTGCTTCAACCACAATTAAAAATAGTTTATCCAAAACCTTATTTCCCCCATCCATCGTTTTTGTCCGTTTCCAAAGATGGGGAGAGGCCTGCTGAGGTATGCCAGATGGTTCAGCAGTTTTACAAAGCTAGACAATAATAAGAGTAATAATAATGATAATAATAATTTAAAAAGTAACATTTTTTGTCTTTGTTCCATTCTCTTGATACACATTAATAGAGAATTTTCACACCACGTGTACAGGTTTACACATTCAGAAGATAGGAATGTACAGGCGCCATCACAGAAGAGGGGCACGTCAGCGGTGTCTCTTGTCCCGAAATTCACCTTTGTGCTCATATAGTCCAGACCTGTACATGGGGGGGGAGGGGGCGAGAGGCCCCGCCCCAAAAAAGCAAAAAAAAAAGCTTCCTGCCAGGAACCCCCCTCCCCTCTCCCTCCCCCCACACACACCTACCGCACACACACATACATGTTACGAACACTCAGCAGTGGTACTCAGGACAGACTGTGTGGGCCCGCACACAGAGCGCCTGGGGGGGGGGGGGGGGGGGGTTCCGATGACAGGTGAGCTGGATCCAGGGAGTGCGCGTGTTCTTCTCTCTTCTTTTTTCAGTTTTTTGATTTCCAGGGTGCAAAACATTTATTGATACAACATACCATCGAGCAACCTGAATATTGTCATTTTAAGTTACATATTTCTGGAAAAAAAAAAGGAGAGGGGGTTTTCCCATGGTATTTACATACATACATACATAACCTAACAATCTTAACCTATTCGAAGATGAGATACAGTGTATGGTTTTGTTTTACATGCATGGATCCTGTCGCATCCTGCGGCCTCCTTCATCCTCTGCACGGCTGCTGTACATCGGAGGTGCAATAACACTACGCAGCTAGCCCACACCTCAAGAGTCAAGGGTGGACGACACGGGTGAGGCATCTTCTAGTGCAGATTGAGGTAGCCCCCTAGCACGCATCCACTGAGACACACACACACTCACGCACTGAGGGATGCTACATGGGAAAAATACCCGACAAAGCTACGACACAGTGGAAAGCCTTCTGTACAGAGATGAGTTCAAAACGCTAACTAAGGTTCGGATGGAATGTAAGGAGACAAAATGAACCTTCTTCTGTTTTCGGCGCTCATCAGGACAAGGTACAATCATGAAATGGCACTCGTTGCTTTACTCAGTGGAGAACACCACCCCGTCCATCTCTGATCTGCCACACATCTAACAGCTCATGACATAAACAAAACGTATGGATCACAAGAGAAAAGGACACAGAGGCATGAACGAGCAGTGTGAAGGGGGCAGGGGGGGGGTTGAGGAGAGCTGGGACCTTAGTGGACGTGTTGAGCTGGAAAGGTCGGCCTGGATTTCACTGGAATGTCCACATTCATTTTATTACGTCCGCCAAGGAGGATATGTATTCGCCTTGTTCGTTTCTGTGTCCACAAGGTTAGGCAGAAACTACAGGACGGATTATAATGAAACTATTGGGAAGGATGTGATGTGGGTCAGGGAATAAACCATTAAACTTTGGTGTGGATCGAGAATTTAAGGAGGGCTGTTGGGCCTTGGCGGAGTTGTGCAAATCCTCTGAAGGCCACTCTCGTTTATTACACAAGTACTTGTTCAAATAAATTCTTCCTGCCTGTTTTGTTTTGACCATTTAAGTTTGAATGCATTATCATTTAATGGGGTTTTATTCTTGCAATGTTTTTTTTTGTGTTCTCAAAGGTCATCTTGTTATAGGTCTCAGGATACAAGGAGGCTTGGGACACTGTGATAAAGTGTGGCACCGGGCCTTCCATTAACTGCAGGTAAATAACTACATGACCTTCTGTTTCCCCACTGTCTGAAAGAAATGGGAAAATCTGAAATGTTGGGATTCAGGGTTTACTGCACCGGCCAACCTCGAGACGGAATGTTTCTCTAGTCCTTGATCCCGCACAGTGTGTATGTACATGCATTTTGAATGACCTCTCTTATTATCAGATGGAATAAGGAGTTTTCGCTACAAAATGTTGATTTAAATATGTGACAGGTCTCATCAACATGTCAGTGTTATACTGATCTTTTGCAAAAGCCCATTAATCGATTATATTACACAAGAAATGATTACCATCGCAAAGAAGCCTACGTTCTCATCTGCATTTTGAGTGTTAGTTCGCAGGACTATGCAAACAACGACTGGACGGATTAAAACAAAACTTGGTGGATGATGGGTTTTGGCTCAGGGAAGAAGCCATTCAATTTGTGTTTGGATCTAGATCAGAGGGAGGCTCCTAGGAACTTTTTTCACTTGCTTGAATTACGAGATAGGAGGGATTTCTACATTTTCTCTTATTTCTCAGAGAATAATTCATGGATCTTGATGAAAATCAGGCACAAGTAGGGAATTGATATCTACAAATGTGTCGGAAACTTTGTGGAAGAGGCTGGCTCAAAAGAAATATGAGACCTGTATCTCTTCACTGACACGAAGCAGATTACTGGAGGATGTTTAAAGCTGGCATAGGTCTTGTGAAATAATTCATGAGTTTTTCCCCTGTAGCTGCACCCCTACACACACACACACACACAAACACACAAAGCCACCATGTTGAGACGTGACAAGTTGCAGAGGAGTAACAGTGTTTCTGCACAGAGCTGTGGTCATGCAGGCAAAGGTTGGGTCCAGAGTCGCTCTCTTGCATCAGCTGGTCGTTGCAGGGGTGGCCTGATCGGTGCTCCGTGGAGGGGACTAGAGGAGAGAGAAGCCAGTCGGCCAAGGACAGAATCAAGGGCTCTTCAGAGTTCCCAGTTTCTCCTCTTTACTCCTGAAGTTTCTTCTTGAAATTGAGCAAACTTTCTTTTCAGTTTGTTTCCACCCCAATTTTGGGGGGTTTGGGGAGCAACTGCCTCCCAAACAAAACAAATGTCACAAAGAGATGTGCACACGCTCACACACACACACGCACACACACGCGCACTTGTGATGGACTGCTCTACATGTACAGAGTGCTGGAAAAGAAAACGAAGAGGCAAGGTCTTTTTTCAGCAGCATGGGCCGAGAGGCTGCAAGGCCAGATGTCCGTCCTACACATGAGGCCTGGGGTTCTTTTGTCCTTGTGCTGTCACTGTAAGTCACGTAACGCCACCCCCCCCCCCCCCCACCAACCACCCCTCCCATCCAACCCATCCTTGTGCCATCGCTATCGGGTCACCCACCACCTCCCACACACCCCAGGTCCCTGCCCCCATGAACGGACACAACACAGACGGGGCTCCAGCCTTGGGTGCGGACAGAGGCCACGCCCTAGCGACTGCCTGTTCTTTATGGCTTCCTTCGCAGCTACAATCAGAGGCGTCAGGCTGGATAGAGGCTTCGCCAGCTTGAGGAAGGAATGCTGTGGATGATAGAAAGGGTATGTAGGTGTGGAAGCCGAACAGAGATCCAGATTTACAAATATTTGCATTTGATTTTATAGTTTATGTTGGCAGAGACGGTATTAGGTAAGATTTGGACAAGGTGTAGTTAGGGTTAG